>NC_138499.1:19304675-19904675 GCF_964252035.2 Podarcis erhardii
GATACACACACAGAGAGAGAGAATCATGGGAACTGTAATTTGTTAAGGGTCCTGGGAATTGTAGAACTGTGATGGGCAAGCTGGAGCTCCCAGGATTCTTTGGGGTACGTTAATATACTTTAAATGTATGATGTGGATCTGACCAATTTCTTGTTAGGACATGTTGGGTGGAAATACACTTGGGTTAGTAGTTTCAGAGGGAGAAGTCACTTAAGGGAAGGATCATAGAGGGCCCAGGGAAAACAAGAGCAAAAATTGAAGGAAGACAGAGTAAAAAATATCTTAAAATTTCTCATGTGAAAAAAAATTGTCAGGCACAAAGACATTATGGATTTTTTAAAAAATGAGCAAAAAAAGTGAGATGGACTCAGGGTTGTCTGCAGCTCCCAGACAGATTTTATCTTGTTTATTTTTATTTAAGAAATGTATACTCCATTTTTTCACTATGTCGTCACATCCATCCCGTACATTTAAAGCACATCACCTTTTCAAAACTGGAGGTTCCAGGGATTTAACTTACAACCTGTATGTAAAGTATATGTGCTACCATTGAGCAATGAATTCTCCCCATCGTATCATGCCACAGTTTCAGTAACTCTGTAAGATCAATTATGTTACAAAGTAAAGTCAATTTTATCCATCATTGTTCTACCTGGAAGACAAACCCTTCCACACACAAGAAAATTAGATCTTTTGAACTGGTTTTTTTTTTACCCAAGAGCACCCACTCCCCCCCCCAAAAAAACCTACCAAATTCTAGTTTTGTTTTTCTTTTTTTATTTATGTATTGAAACATTTTAAAACCCCATTTTCATAAAAGTATATCGAGGCGGTATACAACATACAAAATATAATAAAATCAGTAAAAGCATCCATCAAAATATAATTGAAAACACCAAGTTCATTGATACAGGACTAAAATGAGCCTTAGGAAGAGGTCACAATGAAGGTTCAGTGATTTTTCAAGTGACCTGCAAGAGATTTCATTCTTTGCAGTGCTAGCACTGAATTTTCTACAACATAATGATTCCATAGAACCATTAGCAAGTTATTCATTCATTCAGTAGGTAACCCATGCCAAATGCTATTGGCAGGGGTAGCAAACATGGTGTCCTTCATAAGTTCTTAGACTCCCAACTCCTATCAACCCCAGTCAGCATGCCCAGTGGTCAAGGAGGATGAGGAGAGTTTTAATCCAGCAACATCTGGATGGCACCAAATTGGCTACCAAGTAGGCTATGCCTGACAGGCAAACAGTTGTACTGGTTCCTTCATCCTGCCAATCCATACTTCTTTCCAACTATGCCTTCTGGAGCTAAAAGCATTATTATGAGTCAATCTCTTACTACTTCCTTTCATTTTGTAGTGACACAATGTTATGCTACAGACTGTTTTAGCCTCATTGAATAGTTTACCCAGATTGCTCCGCCATTTCTTCTTCTGGGTCACCTTGCAAAGATTTGACTTAAGCTTACTTTCTCTGTAGGGATTTGCACAAGCAAGCTGTGCAGCTACGTTCTCAGGAGGCAAACCCCCAGCCATAGAGATTTGTCACTCAACGATATATGCTCAACAGGCACAAGTCATAATAATTGTCCAGATTTTGTCAGAGCATGTGTAATAAGAATGAACAGAAATAGAGACATCTTAAGGGATAATAGATTCCTCCCCTCTCCCCTCCAGACCGCAAAGCCTGTGACACAGAGCTCCTATAAAGAATATGACTTAAACCCAAACAAACAGATCAAGTTCCCAAAGCATTTTCTTTTCCAGACCTTTGACCAAATAATTGACCTTGTTCACACATTCATATGTTTGATTTGGATCTCACACACAATTATTGCACACTTGATAGCTGACAGCTGTCTGAGTGAACAGATTCTGTTGAAAAGCTGTGCATCTGAGGTGGTGTGAGAACAAAGCACGGCAGTTTCTATCTCTGATGTTATGCCTGTATCCAGGGATGACTTGTATATGAATAATCTTATTCTGTTGGTGTTCAGTTTCTCTGAGATCCCCTGTGATTTATTGCCTTTATGGCTTGTCCTCTGATTCATTCCCTGGGAAAAAAAAATGATGGTGTGAGATCAATATGATTCATCCATTATTTTTATGTAGGTGTCTCATCCAGTTGCATGGAACTTCTGATCAGCAAATGCCTCTTGGAAAAACTGGCAAAGTCCAAAAGCAGGGTGCGGGTAGCGTGAACTGGATCCCAGCCAAGTATCGTAAGCTTGAAATTTGCTGATAATTATGTCTTTTATGTGGAAAAAAATGCCTGATTCATTCTTGGCTCTCTATACTATCTGTCCTTCCAGTTATCCTTCCTTGTAATTTTTTATGCTTTTATATGTGTGGGTTTTTTTTAAAAAAATGAATAAACATAACTTCCATTCTACTCCCAAAAAATATTAAATTATTAAAATATATGGAGTCATTTGAGATAACTTCTAGATATGCCAATGCCAACAATCTAAGGTAAGACCTGAGCTTCTTAATTCATTCAGTGCCTTGGAGTCAAGGGGGGGAAATGCATTATTGAAATGTATTAATATGCCAGTGCTCACTTCTTCTGAAGATTCTAGGCTGTATCCAGCTAAGTTGCACTTCAAGCAAGCCTGTTGAAATGAGCA
Source organism: Podarcis erhardii (assembly GCF_964252035.2). Classification (NCBI taxonomy): domain Eukaryota; kingdom Metazoa; phylum Chordata; class Lepidosauria; order Squamata; family Lacertidae; genus Podarcis; species Podarcis erhardii. The sequence continues at coordinate 19,307,309 of NC_138499.1, forward strand.
CACCTAAGTTATCTTGTCCATAAATTTCAATGGATCTGCTCTGAGTTGGACTAACATTGGATACAATCCTAAGGGCTGGATCCAACTCACCCGCTCCAGTAATGGACAAGAGTGAAAGGACTACTGGTAGTGCAGTCCAGGGTTGCAGTCAATGCAACAAACATTGTTTGGGGCTAGTGATGTCCTAACTGATTCCTAGTAAGACTTTCTTCATAAACACTAGAATCCTAAATTTGGATTAGAATCCTCAACCCCGCCCCCGCCCGCCAAGGCAGGCTATTTTGCCCTAAAGCTGGCGTAGGGGACCTTAGGACCTTGAGCCAAATGTAGACTTCGAAACCTCTTTATGTGGCCACCTGTACTTTCCCCAGGCACATCCTCTTTCCCCTGACCACATCCCCCTTTGAGTGTTTTTGCCTGCCTGGAATATGTCCTTGAACTCTGATGATGGCTCTTGCTTGCTGGGATGGGCGAGGGATAGGGATGTCTGTAAAAACTAGCCTACATAAAAGGCAAAAGTTATATTAATTGTTCTGTCTACTTTTGCCTATGAACCTGCCTACAATAGGAAGACTGCCCAGTTTCCAGAGCAGCGTATCTCAACACTGGGTTCCCAGATGAGTTTGAATTACAACTCCCATCATCCCTGACTACTGGCCATGCTAACTAGGAATGATGGGAGCTGTAGCCCAACAACATCTAGGGACCCAAGGTTGAGAAAGGTTGCTCCAAAAGCTTGCCTAGAAGGGAATATGGCCTCTTGGGATGAAAAGGTTTGAGGTCCTTTGAATGAATACATTGAAACCAGTCAACTGCTTTACAACCCTTTGCAAAATATACAGTTTATTCAGCAAGAAGGACAACTCCCCCCCCCGTACCTTTTAGAATTAATATATATTAATCTGATACTACCAGGTTATCCTCTCCTGCCAGGGAAATATGACAGGAACAAATGTTTCAACCATTGTGTCTTCAGGTGCATGAATTTGTCTCCCATTGGCCTCATAAAAATAAGTCTCTTGTGCATGAATCTAAAAAAGCTTTAGTGCCAAATAGTTAGGCCTCTCTCTGTGTGGAAAGTTTATTTTTCTTCCATTCTCAAAGGGTAGGTCACTCACTCTGATTAATTCAGTAGCTGTGTTCTCACTGTATCTTTTTCACAACATGGCTCCCACAGGAAAGATATACAGGGCAGTCACCTGAAAAGCATGGAAAATAAATTCAATGTGCAGGGATGTGTATCTAGGAGTCTGCGGAAGGCTTAGGAAATCATTGATGCAGAGGTTGATATTAGAAATCCTCTTATTCTGTAAGCCACCTGGTGAAATTTTCCGACTTCTACCTAACAATGCTGAAAAGGGCAAAAGCATATTATTCATCTCCTAAAATTTAACCTGCTGACGGAGAGAACAAAGTCATTTTTCAAGCATGATGTTGAAAGGAAGTGGTGTCATGCACAACTGTTGTTTTCAACAAGATTTTGATGTGTGCATGTGGACAGAGGGTTAGCCAAGTTTCTCAGGTTGAGGGAGAGTCATGTGTCTGGGAACTATACATGGGGAGGTGGTGTGGTATTGACCATTTGAGGTCAGCTGATGTGCCTGGGGCAGGGTGATTCTAGACCATGGTTATCATTATCTCTCAAACTGTCTGCAGTTGCCTTCTCTGACCAACTCCAGTAGTTCAGGAAGCAGGCAACTAGTTCCTGACCTTGGGACCTTGTCCAGCCATGGATAACTGCCATTTTGTGTGCTAGATGGGGAGGATCCAAAATAATAGGATCCAAGCTGCAGCAGTCTGATTGGTCCTAGAACAATAGGATCCAAAATGCAGCAGTCTGATTAGTCCTAGAACAATAGGATTCAGAATGCAGCAGTCTGATTGGTCCTAGAACAATGCAGCAGTATGATTGGTTGGCAGGAACCACCCAATCATGCTCCAGATAGAAGTGAATCCACAACCTGATTGGCTTACAGTAGAATTCCAGAATTGGACAATCATGTGCAGCCCATTGTGTAAATAATGTATATAAAGCAGATACTTTGAGGGGACTTTCATTCATTCCTCCTCACCACTATGAGCTGAATAAAGAGCATGAAATCACTTTGCGACTCTGAGTATATTTCAGGTGCTTTGCTCCCATTTCCAAAACGTAAGGTACTCTTTTGTGAGAGGATAATTGTTGAGGTGGATGAGGGGATTACATTAGAGCACTGGCTGGCGGTAGCTAGAGCTGCCATCTTCTCTTCCCCCAATGCATCATGTTTGGATGGGCATCCATGATACCTCCAAATATTCTTAGGTTCTTCAGGCCCCTTACACTAACACCAGGGTTTAGGAACCACACAGAAGGTATGGGGGACTCTAGAACCTTTCCGTATAATACGGGGGGACAAGACAATCATACTGAAGGGGCAGAACCCACCCCCCTAAAATAGTGTTTAGGGTCTCTGGGCCCAAAACTAAAATGGGGTTTAGCAGCCATACAGAAGGTCAGATGGACTCAAACCCCTTCCACAAAGTCAGGGCCTGTATCCAGGACTTTGCCTGATCCAGCAGGCTGTTTTTATCTTCTGTATTGAACTCAACTGGGTGTGAATTCTCAACTCCCATCCTGAGAGGAATTGGTACCATGTGCATTCCTAACCCCGATTGCTAGTGATTCAGTATTCATTGTTAGGGACTAGGCCATGAAACAGTATAGCGATATGGCTCATGCTAGTATATTATTTATCCTAGTGTTTCTCTGATTTACTAGCTCTAAAACTGAAGCTTTGTTTTATATTGAAAAGCAGGTTGCTTCTTTGGGGCCTGTGCTCACCTTCACTTCCAGATGGAGAAAAATGTGTTCACTGATCATGCTGTAAGAACTGAACAAATTCAACCTTTATCCATGAAGATCTCATTTCCCTAGCACTTTGTTTTGTCACATCCCCGTCTGAACCAAATCAGTTTGCTCCTGGCTGGAACCTTCTGTTGTTTCTGCTTGATTACGTAGTATCTCTCTTGCTTTATGGGAAAATCCTTGCAAATGGATAAGGTAATTATGAGAACCTTTGAACCACTGTTTAAATATTTTGACAATTTCACTGTATGCATTCCGATCCCCAAATGTTCCATTAAACACCAGTTAATATAATTACACACATTTCTCTCCTGTTTCTCGGCAGCGAAACAATAGAAAATTACTGCTCAGAGACATGGAGGAAGAGTAAAATCAATCCAGTATAGTCTGACAATAAAATGAGATCTTACTGTTTGTGTTGAAATATTGAATGGTTTCTTATGTCCGGAAGAGCGAGTGAGGGAGCGCTGGGAACGTTTTGAACCCTATGAGCGACAACAAGCAATTCATTTGCAACACTCTTTTTTAAAAATACCCTGTAGGATTTGATGGACCCAAGAACACTGTCCATTTTTGTTATTGTTGGGAAACTGCAGGGGCAGCTAAAATAGATATTGATGTCTAAATCTAAAGTCCAAGTCATGCTATAAAACAAATATAAATAAACATAAAATGGTTATTGTGCTAGTTCTCATAAATAACAGCAATTTAAGCTTTGGCAAATGGTCGATTTCCATTATGAAACAACAGCTGATCAAGGAATGGGATGGGAATAGAAAGGGCAATGCAGTTGGTCCCCTTTAGCACAGCAGTGAGCCTGGATAGCTGAGTTGGTTGGTTAGATGCACTCAAAACATTTGTTTTTTGAATGTGAGTGTTCCTTTAAACAATTAATGGATATAGCACAGATTAGGTCCTGCTGACAGAAGACTTGATGAGAGGCTTTAGTAAGTTTGTGTTACCTTGCATTCCACTCCTCATGAATTCTTGTTTAACTAGAAAAATGGCTGACCATTCTACTCACCTCAAAATTGGAAGCTTGCCTCCAATATATTTAGAGGTCAAGGTTAAATTCTTTCACGGAGAAGCAAATCAAAGCAGCTGCCATTTTGTTTTACCGAGGAAGGTGGATTTTTGCATATAAATAAAAAGATAATTCTGAAGGAAACACATACCTTCTTTATATTTAGCGATACATCGCCAAGTCATAGCTGACATCATCCTGGGTATGAGAAGATAATGTCAGAAGAATGGAGTAGATTTAGTTGATCGTTGCATTAAAAAACTTTTCTTTAATCAATCTGCCGCTTCATTAATTGGGACCACATATTGAATGCATAAAAAGCTAGCTGACAAATTAACTAATAGATTAATTTATCTGATTAACTGATTAAATGCGGAAGATCTATTAATGGGTAGAACATAAGAACACAAGAAAAAGGCTTCTACATCAGATCAAATGCCTATTAAGTCCAAGGTCTTGTTTCCCACAGTGGCCAATCCAATGCTTATATGAAGCCCACAAGTGGAACATGAGCACATTAGTACTCCCCAATGTGTTTTCCAGCAACTGGTGTTATGCCACTCATAGCCTTAAGCTCCATCAATTTGTCCAATCCCCATTTAAAGCATCACTACATATTGTGGTAGTGAATTGTGGTAGAATCATGTCCCAACTGCCCTGGTGTATATATTGCATCAAATCTTTGCCATATTGGATCTTTGCAGTATTGGATTCTTGCAATTTTCTTGGCAAAATGGCCCCTGAAGCAGCAGCAGCGAGGGGGAGTCGTACAGGAAAGATGGGCAGAATCGAATTACTTTTGTGATTCAGTTTCTTGACTGGCACCCACTGACAGATGGGCAACGGGATGCTGGTGGAACTCAGTATTTATTGACTAGTAAATCTGCCACAGCTTGGAACTTTGTTCTCAAGACATCTGTGCTGATGGAAACCTCATTGATTTTAAATAGCCACTTGTACCTGTAACGTTTAGGGCAGGAAAAGCAAAACAAAACTGTAGTGAGGTAGGACTTTGATTCTACTTTGCATTTTCTGAATTTAGCTTTATTCAGTGCTTCTCCCCACTGGCTGACTTTGGTGCTGTGCGCTCTCTCTCTCTCTCTCTCTCTCTCTCTGTGTGTGTGTGTAGGAGACTTAAACTATGCCTGTTGGCCTTTTGTTTCTTTCTGCTACTTCATTCACCTGATGGAATGACCCTTCCAAGACCTAAGAAGATTTCATTACATCTTTCTTTTTTACACTTCTTTTTTTGGAACATCATTTTTTTTAAGGCTCTTCATTCCACGGTACCACCTGCTAATCTCTTCCCTCCCTTCATATTGAGAGTAAAGAGTCGACTTGTCTCCCATCCTTATCAAATTGCTGCTTTGTTCTATTCCCGTATCTCCAGGTTATTACATTTTATTCGCATAGTCTGCCTTTCTGCTCTGATTTTCATCTCATTTCATCTTAAAGCAGCCCTGTAGTCATGTCAGGCCTCTCGTGTTCACAGTACATCTTTTATCTCACTGACATAAGAGTCCTATTTGCGTTGCAGTCCTGTACATCACCTGCTCAGCCACTAAGACCTATTGAGTTCAACGTGCCTTACAACTCAGGAAAGTAGCTAGAGCATTGTAGCAAATGCTAGCCTCCTCATCTACCCCACATACCAGTGTCAAAAAAAGAAGAAAATATCTACAGTTGTAATCTTGTGGACCTAGGAGTAAACCTCATTGATCATAGTAAGACTTGCTTCTGAGTAAATACACAAAGAATTGGGCTTTAAACCTTTGATGATTTGCTGTCCAGGTAAGTTCATCTTAAATGACCTTGACTTCAATGTGGTATTTCCTCATGAAGCTATAAAAATTGGATTGGATCCAAACTTAGTTGTGTCTAGGAATCTGGTTGCCAGTTAGTTTCTGAGCCTAATTCAAAGTGCTGGTTGTGACCTCATCACCAGATTTTATTGGTCCACTAAATACAGGTTATAGCCAAAAGCAATACCTCAGGACCACAATAGCCCAAGGACTGTCTCTCACCATATGAACCAACTCAGACCCTGAGGTCATCATCTGAGGCCTTTTCTTTGTGTGCCTTCTCTGCAAGAGGCCCAGAGGGGAGAATCTTCTCCCCAGGGAGGCTTGTCTGGTGCCTTCGTTACATATCTTTAGATGCCTAGCAAAAACACTCCTCTTCTCCTAGGACTTTGGTTAATTAAACAATCTATGGTGTATTAAACTGTATGTTGGGGGTGGTTATTATCTTTGTTTGTTATTATAATACAGTGGTACCACTGGTTACAAACGCTTCAGGTTACAGACTCTACTAACCCAGAAGTAGTACTTCAGGTTAAGAACTTTACCTCAGGATGAGAACAGAAATCATGTGGCAGCAGCAGCGGGAGGCCTCATTAGCTAAAGTGGTACCTCAGGTTAAGAACAGTTTCAGGTTAAGAATGGCCCTCTGGAATGAATTAAGTTCTTAACCAGAGGTACCACTGTATGTATTTTTGTGATTTTATATTGTAAACCATCCAAAGAGCTGCAAACTTTGATGGTTAGCCATGTTTCCGATTGCATATTCAAAAGTGGGGGGGGGGAGTTTTTTTCCTCATCAAAAACTGAATTGAACCAAATCTATCCCCCATTCCTAATCATGCTTAGAGTAGACCTATTGAAAATCAGTTGAACTTAAGTGGTCCTTAGATGTTGGGACTCTAGCTTCCATCAGTCCTGACTATTGACCATTCTGACTGGGGCTGATGCAAGCTGGAGTCAGACAACAGCTGGGGAGACACATCTTTCCCACCCCTGTGTTGGATGGTTAGACTAGGGAGTCCTAGGTTAAACTGCCCTTTCAGACACAGAGGACATTGGGTAACATTGGGTAGTCACCATTTCACAGCCTAACTTATCCTATCATATGGAGTTTGTGGGAGGAGGAAAAGAGGAGAAATATGGTGAGGGTAGGAGCTATTGTTCAGTAGCATATACCTTGGATGCAGAAGGTCCCTGTGGTAACTGTTCTCTCCAATTAAAAGTATTCCAGGTAGCAAAAATGAGAATGACCTCTGCCTGAAGCAGAGAACAGTGGCTAGGTGAAGTAAACCACACCAGCAAAATGGCCCAACAGTGTAATGAAGGATAACCATATCCTATCATCGCAAAGCCTTTCTGCCTAACTTCCTTAGTGCCTTAGCGCCTTCCTAACTGCCTTAGTTTTCTCCATATTATGTTCATCAGATGGGAAAAGGCCTCAGATTAATGATGTTCAGAAGATGTTCCTGAACTAAAGGGTGGAACAGGGTGATTTGGCTGAGAATGTCTTTTTTAAATTAAGTACGCTTGGTCTTTCCATCAGCCATTTTAAATTATTTGGGAAACATTGACTGGAGTCCAACATTTCATGCTGAATCACCAGTCCTTTCAATGATGGTTGGGAGCTATGCCATGTAATTCTTATTAAATATTTGATCTTTAGCCCACTCATATTAAATAGGGGGAAATGATTCCAGTTGTAGGTCATCATTTGTCCAATGTGCTTGAAGGAGTGGTTGGGCAAGCAGTTGCTGAGCTGCACACTAAAGCAGTTTGCAATTGTGTACAAGGACATAAGAACGCAGAAAAGATCCCTGCTGGATCAGGCCAATGGTCCGTCTAGTTCAGCATCCTGTTATCACAGTGGTCAACCAGATGCCTATGGGAATCCCTCAGTGCAACATCACTGTGGTTTCCAGCAGCTGGAATTCAGAAGCATTCTGCCTCTGACCATAAAGGAAGAGCATTGCCATCATGGCTGGTAGCCATGGAAAGTCTCCTCCATGAATTTATCTAATTCTCCTTTAAAGCCTACTACATCAAGCCCCACCTCCCACCAGCAAAAATACCTCTCAGAATTTGATACTGATCTTGCTGCTAGGCAAAGAACATGGGGACTAGAATGGCTTTTCGGTTTTGCGGTTTTGTGGAAAGAGTGGCCATTTGTAACACTGCTGTAGTTCTGGCCCATAGATAGAGCAGGTTCAATCCCTGGCATCTCCAGATAGGACTGGGAAACAACCCAATCTGAAATCTTGGTGTACTGCTGCTCGTCAGTGTGGACAATCCTGAGCAAGATGGAGCAACTGCCTGACCCCACAATAAGTTGGAGTTTTTGTTATTAAATACACCATGTATTCGCCTTCATTGGCTAATTTTTAAAGGGTTGTATAAATCTGAAAACTTTCAGATAAATATATCCAGTTATTTTCTAAGTTTCTCAAGGATAACAACTTCATGTGGGTAAATCAACGTGTATGTTGAGCTTTGGAAAATGCACAGAAAAGCTCAAGACACATGTTGATCTACTCACACGTAGGTGAATACATCAAAACAGGGCCCTGTCCTGGTTTCTAATCCATAATTGACTGCTGACTTTGGCTCAGTGATTGAAACTAAGACCTCCACGACGAATCTGGACTAACATGAACTTATCTCTACTCATAAACTCTTATCTCTAATTCTGTAACGGATTATTGTGTTATACATATTTTTATGAGTTTGAGATTGTAATCTCTGTTGGTGATTTGCAGGTTGTTGAGTTGCATGCCCTATTACTTACTGAAAAATCGCCTCAGGCGTGTCCAGTGTTGTTTGGTGTCCATGAATGCACCCAGGGTTGTGGATACCTAATGGATGGGGGTTTATTCATTCATTCAATTGCTTGTTTATATTCAATTGCTTGTTTATATTCATGTCAAAATGTGCTTTTCAACCAACATATATGGTGAACAGTTGTCCTGCTGGTGACATTCTCTCTCAAAAGTTGGAGTAAAAGGGGGATAGGTTATTCTTGACCTGATCTTAATGAATAGGAAAGAGTTGCTCAATGAGATGAAAATTCAATGATATTTGGTGGAAAGTGACTATGTGAAGCTGAAATGAATGACCTTTTAAAAATAAAGATTTATTTATTTTATTTATTTATTTCATAAAATTTATACATTGCTTGTTTGTGTAATCGTCTCAGGCAGGCAAGCAAGCCCAAATAAGAATTATTTAGTCCCTGGCAATTTTATGGTACGCTTATTTACAATTAACATCCAGAGCGCGGCCTGCCGCTCTTAGCTACGAGTTGGTCACTCCGAGCCTCCGTCCCTTTTGCAGAATGAAGGGCTCCAAAGTCCAGTCGTTCCTCTCTTGTACTTTCATTGTATTTTAACCCTTTCAGCTCTTCTGGTTTGGGGAGAAGGTGGGTGAACCCCCCCAGCTATCAAACGAAGATCCCTCCCAGTTGCACAGCAACCGCCTCAATGTCATCCATCTCCTCCCCTCCCTCTGCCTGCAAGCTTTCCAAGTTTGCTGCTCTATCTGAGTCTGGGAACTCTTGATGAAGGGGGGCCGAACTAACCCACTCCTGCCCTGTCTGTGGCTGCAATCCCTCATCTCCAGAGTCAGACTCTGGCTCCCTCTGTACTGGCATTCCTTCATCTCCAGAGGCAGACTCTTCTCAGGCGTTCGATTCAACCACGTCCCTGACAGATTGTAGAAAAGAAAAGGTGCTGACACACTCAACAATCAAGTTATTACAAATGCTGAACCTATACTGACGCAAGTGATAGGGAATCTTTGGTCCTGCTAGGCCTACCCATTTGGCTCCCCAGCAGCTCTAAAAAAGCCCTTTCCCCAGATGCCAATGGGCAAATATCATTTTCTGAGTGTGTGTGTTTGATGGTTAATCATGTTTTTACTATTCCGCTGGGAGCTGCCCAGCAAAATAATGTTTTAATTTTGTTTACATACTCCCATACTGTAGTATATTTTACTCATTTTAAAACCACCCTAGCTCTTTTTTCTACTTAGGGATTCCAGTGAATCAGTTCTACTAATATCTCCAGCATCCCCGTAAAAATAATTCACAAAATTAATTCAGAAGTCCTGTGCTCTGGAGCTATTTTACATCCTTGTCATGAAACAGAGTATAAATGCTCACCCAAGGTAGCGACATGTGATGTCTGGCCCATGTAAAGGTAGGCTGATGTCATTGCTGAGGTCACTGTGGAGTACACGTCCAATCATTAGATGCGGGAAGAGGAAGCAATGGGGTAGATCAAAGGGTAAGAGAGTGTCATCTGAAGTGGGTGCAGAATTCTGTAAACACTTATTAAAATGTATTGCCTGAGTAGGCAAATGTGATTTATTAATGCAATGAAATAACATCATAGAATTATTTAAGTCAACTTGATTATGCAGAAGGTGAATGTGAAAATCAAAGCAATGTGGCACCTATTACACTGTTGCCCAGGAGCATTCAGCTGCATATTTGGGGGGTATTGCTAGAAATTGCTCAAACTGGAAAGAGGCTCCAATACATTTTCTTCAAGGCCATATGACATCATTGGCCCACGTACTGAGAAAGAACACATGGGACCTATTGAGAATATAACAACACGAGAAGAGCCCTACTCGATGAGGCCAAAGGTCTACCCAGTTCAGCACCCTATTCTCAGAGTGGTCAATCAGATGCCTATGGGAAGCAGAATTGGACCCCTACACTGCTTTCCCTGTCTGTGATTTCCAGCAACTGGTGTTCAGAGGCAGAACATCACTATGATGGCTAGAATCCATTGCTAACCTTGGGAGCTCCCAAGGCTAACAAGACTTTATAATTCTTTATAGTAGGGATGGGAAAACTGTGGACCCTCTAGATGTTGCTGGATTCCAGTTCTCATCAGCCCCAGCCAGTATGGCCAATGGTCAGGGATGATGTGAGTGTCACAGGTTCCCCATACCACCACCTCCACCTCCTCCTCCTCCTCCTTTTCCTCCCTCTCCTTCTCCTCCTCCTCCTCCAACAGAATTAATCTGAGGAAAGCCCATAGAGCTGAAAGAGGAAATGGGAAAGAGTCACTTCCTGTTTACCTCTTTGTATTTTTCAAGAGAGAAAAAAGCTAAGCACCCCTACCAGCTCATGACCAAAGGGGTAGTGGGTGGGGGCTTGTGGGCACCAAAGGACCTCAAGGACGCAATTGTGCCCACAGGGCCCAGAATGGAAAACATGTTCGAGTCAGATTCTTAATTTCTTGCTATACTTTCTACTACAGTAATTATTTCTCTATTTTCCAGTGTACCAAATGCTTGCTTCTTCTTTTTGGGCTTGATGAAATGACTAAGCTTCCCTGAAAGCATCAGGCAGAACAGTCAGCCTTTATTCTTTTCTCCCTGTAAATAATTTTCATACTAGCTTGCTTGATTTCCCCCCTTTTTCATTTTATGCATATCCTGTGTGTGAGTGTGTACCCTATATTAGAAAATTATCACCTGAATAACAGCTGTTCACTTCATCTGTAATAAAAGGTTAGTAGCTAAAAATAACCTCCGAGCACTCAGCTCACCTCAGCACAGAAATGAAGCAATGGAGGTAATTTTGTTTTTCGCTTCCTTTCCAAATAATTGAAATCTAAGGACAAACTGTTCTGATGGAGCTGCCACCTTCTTTCTTGTTTTCCTGGTGTGACGAGCTCTCTTAGTGTGCTTCTCAGAGCCAGGCACAGCTGGGGACAACATCACGCTTGCACATCTTATCATCACGGGACATACCCTGCCTAATTATTCTCGCCATGTCCTTCCCCCAGCCCAACACTGAGAGAGGAATGTGTCTAACCTCAGAAGTCCCCACTACCATGTGGCCTTCAGAAGATCGTCCAGCAGGGAATCTGGACCTCAGACTGAGAAATGTTCCCAGCCCCTGATGGATATGAACATTAAGGCCCTTGTCCTGTTTCCTCCTAGTTTGGGGGAGATTTTAATGAAGGCATTCAAAAATGCTTCTTACTGTGCACAGGTGTGTACTAGGTTCATTTCCATCTCACCATGCTCAGTGATCACCTCTATCCAGATAACAAACATTGCTGAACATGCTTGTGTTCCAGCTATTCTATAACAGCGTCATTAAACATGGAGACTTGGTCGGTTCACTAAGAACTCAGCTACACAGCTGCAAATAAATGTGTTGTAAAGTGCAATATGCAAATGTGAGACTAGATGGCGACAGTGAGCTATGCAAAATCCAATGTATTTTTCAAACCTTTTTTTAAAAAAAACAAAACAAAAACATTTTCACAGTGTTTTTTATTTGTGTGTAGATTCCACCTAACTTATGTTTTGAAAGTCCAGTACAGGGCTGCCTACTTCAGAGTATATGAGTACATCATACAGCAGGCACAGAAAAAGCCTTTGAGGGGAATGTACAACAGACTGCCTGCTCAGACAGCAATGCTTGTTGGGTAAATACAAAATAGGGACACTGCAAGCATATACATGACTGCTCCAATTTTCATCTCTGAAACATTGGAGGGTATGATAAGTTCAGGCTGTAAATCTTCTTAAATCAAGTTAATTAGCCATAACTGGCTGTAGTTTGTGTTTCCTTACCTTCCAATCTGATTTATTAGACTTATTTGTTTTGATACCATCCCGCTCTGCCTGGTCTTTAATTCTCTTCTGCTCAGTTTATGATGGGTTATTTCCGAGATTTCTTATTTGACTTTCCTATGATCATCTTGTAGTTGTTCATTTCCAGGGTATAATTCTATACAGGCAGCTGTATTTTATAGTTTAGTACCGCTAGGTAGTTAAGGTGGGATATTTATGATGATATTGATTTCTTGTGAGTGTTCTTGTTATGAATATGATGCATCAGGACATTTTGGAAATCTTTCCAAAATCTTCAGAGATAGTTTATCTCTCTGTTTACTTAGACTTCAGCACCATCCTAACCAGTGGGGTGTTGTTTCGGTTTTCTTTTGAGCACCTAATAACAACATTTTCTGCAAGTAAATCAGCATGAAGAGAATTACTGCTGCCTTCCATGTTTTGACAAATACATTTCTCACTTTCACCATGATATGCACACATAAACTGACACATTGTTCCATTAAGGTGTTCTGGGGAAATATATCAAAGGGCGGGGGAGGATGTGGAAGGGTAATAATATTTAAAAAGTGACATAGTGGATCAGCCTGGTGGTCTATAAATTCCTTTAATGGCTCAGTATCCCTTCAGAACCAGGGAGGTTGATTATCAGATCTCTCACATGAAAGGAGAAAACATTTAATGTAAAACTTACAGAGGATTATCTGCCCACGACGTTAAATATGTGCACTTAAGCGTTATACTCATGGCTAGGAAATATGTCTGAAGCTTTATAAAGATGCCTACAGTTTGGATTCTGCAACTCATTTACCTTGCATGGATGGGGATTGCATTAGTCCTATCAATCTCAACAGGCCTACTTTGGAGTGACTTGTGGATTGAAGCCACAGTTCATAAATACAGGACAACATAATGTCTGCAGCATTTTCCAGCAGCCATGGAGAGAAGGAAATATCAAGAGCATACAGGCTATTCATTGTACATAAGGTTCTAATCTGTCTTTCTCAGGCATGCTTAGAAACTGAGCATGCAACCTCCAAGCTTTTATCATGCCGGTTTCAGTGCAATTACTCTTTCCCACCCCCTATTTGAATTATGGTGCTGGAGGAGACTCTTGAGAGTCCCATGGACTGCAAGAAGAACAAACCTATCCATTCTGAAGGAAATCAGCCCTGAGTGCTCACTGGAAGGACAGATCATGAAGCTGAGGCTCCAATACTTTGGCCACCTCATGAGAAGAGAAGACTCCTTGGAAAAGACCCTGATGTTGGGAAAGATTGAGGGCACAAGGAGAAGGGGATGACAGAGGACGAGATAGTTGGACAGTGTTCTCGAAGCTACCAGCATGAGTTTGACCAAACTGCGGGAGGCAGTGGAAGACAGAAGTGCCTGGTGTGCTCTGGTCCATGGGGGTCACAAAGAATTGGACACGACTAAACGACTAAACAACAACAACCCCCTATTCTCCAGCCATTGGTTTCTGTTTGTGTCTATTTATGGTGAAATGTGTGGCCATAGAGGTACCAGAACTCAGTTCCGGTGAGTTCCGGCTGGAAAAAAGCCCTGCTTATGAAATTCTTCAGCATTTTTGTGTGAATGTTTCCTAATAAACAGTTTTCTTGTATGCAGTTTTTACTACAGTACACATTTTTTAATGCAATTTCTGCTAATAAAATCCTTTTTTGAATGTTGGCTACACTCTTCGATTGATTCCTAGGCACATTCCTCTATGAGATATGCAGTTTTGTAAGCGCTGCTTGGTTGGAAAACTGCATCACAAAATTTGGGTTAAGAGCAAATTTTGAAGAATGGCTATGTTTAGGTTCTCACATTGATTTTGAAAGTGTGAATTTTATAAATTCAGCCTTAAATGATAACTGAATTGAAGTTCTCCTTCAACCCTAGTTGTTGGGAAGGAGAGTTAGGGGAAAACTAAAAATAAATAAATCTACCTAGTGTTTTGGGTTTTTTTTAAGTACTTACAAGGTGGTCTGAGGGTTCCTTTTAACATTTCATACCTGCTTAGAGCAACTCTGTGGCCATATGGTAATATATATATATTTTAACTCTGCCTTACCTACTGGTAGAATACATAACTCCCTCTGCAATCCTGGAAAATCCTTACACCATCCCCTCCCCTTTAAAGGGAACACAGAAAAAGGAAACCAGAATCAGTCAATAATACTTTCTTGAGGATTAACCTAAATGTCTCAAAATAGTGAACTAGTGATTCATTAGGCAATCTCATTATAGCATTTTATTGCACTTGGGCAGAAACATTTTCCTGACTCCTCCTGCTCACCCCCTTGTAGGTATAGCTGAAACTTTTTTAAAAAGAAAACAAACCTGCATTTCACAAATTCTGTTCAGTAAACAGAAATCTCTCCTCCCTAGTGCTCTCAGCAGGTTACCATTGGGAGAATCAGAGAAGGACTTGTGTTTTTATTTGTTTATTTTTTAAAAAATGGGGTTGTTTGGGGGATGAAATGGAAAGGAGAGAGAACCACACATGTCACCTTGGGCTGCTTGAAGGAAAGGTGTGATAGAAATGCAGTAAATAAATAAAAAGGCATGATTATCTTTTTTTCTTTTTAGAAATGGGGAAAAAAGGGAATAGAAAAATAAACAGAGAAGCTACGTTATGTTGCATCTCAGTCATCAAATGGAATGGCACATGGTTTGATTTGGTAGGTGGCACACTGGCTAAAATAGTAACGGCTATTATTTATGCTTTATGAGCATACAGTGGTACCTCGGGTTAAGAACTTAATTCGTTCTGGAGGTCCGTTCTTAACCTGAAACTGTTCTTAACCTGAGGTACCACTTTAGCTAATGGGGCCTCCCGCTGCCGTTGTGTGATTTCTGTTCTCATCCTGAGGTAAAGTTCTTAACCCGAGATACTATTTCTGGGTTAGCAGAATCTGTAGCCTGAAGCGTCTGTAACCTGAAGCATCTGTAACCCGAGGTACCACTGTATATTAAAGCCACTGTGGGATATCTCTTACTGTTGATAATGCAGAGAGAGGGGGAAGAAAAGAAAAGAGCAGGAGCAGCTTGACTTTAAAATCTTGATCTAAGTCTGAAGATCAGCAGCTGGGAGGAAAGAAAGGGCATCTGTGCATACTTGAGCTGAATGCAGCTTTGTTTTGCAGAAACTAACAAGCTGTGCTCTACTCTTGTCCAGAATACAATATGTTTAAAATTGGGGCTGGGAGAATCATTTAGCTGGCTTGAACTCAACTTGACCGCAGGTAAATGGGGACCCTGAAGCTGCCTGGAGATGGTTGTTGTTGTTGTTTAAAACAATGCTTATTGGGTTTTCCAGAATAAGTAAATACATAAGCAGAGGAAGTCATCTATGCAACAAAGTACGTTGATACCAGTGTGGGTGGCTATCTATCACTGTTATGATTTAACCAAGAATGTCCCTGGTGACTAATGATGCTCAACACATAGCATTGCTCTCACTGGGCCTCTCTTAATGTGGAATGTTGCCATGCTGCTAGTGCTGCTCATTACAGCTCTGCCACTCCTTTGAAGTGGCTGCAATTCTTTTCGAAAACAGTTTAAGAAAGTGCAATTCCACCGTCTGCTATCTCGTATCAATTTCTTATGGAAAGCCCCCCTGCTGATATTTTTTAAGAGAGAGTTTTTCCCCACTCCCTGAAGATTTTTAAAAAAGGGGGTTGCCATATACAACAAACCCAGGGACTAACAACCCTTTCTAAAAGTACTTTCCAGATGGGTTTGGGCTTAGCTAATCAGGAGGGTAATTCTGAAATTCATCAGCATCACTAATTGCAACACATGCATCTATAGTTTCATTAAAACCCCTGTGATCTTAGAACCAGAGGGAACCATATTCTGCCTATAGATATGTTTAGGCAAGGAAGTTTCACTTGTGATCTCTTGCCCTTATTTCCATATTTTCAGCACAAATCTCTCTGTGGTTTTTTAAAATCTGAAGTTTGCCAAAGACAGAATGTCTGGTGAGCGCTCCTTTTGATCTACATGCGTTTTGACACCCACAACTGTTCGTAATGGGTTTCCTATGCACTCACTGGTAAACCTTCTGCCTTATTGGCAGATCACACCTACTATGTAAAATAAGCCTCTCTCACCCCCCCTAGTCCACATAATTCAACAAACAAAAAATTACCCAGCCAAAAGACAGAATAAGAACAGGAAGCATCCTATCAAACTGAGATTCTTGTTAGATATTTGAGATATGCTGTGGACTATTATGCAAGCAGGCCTTCAGAAATCACAGACTCTGGCAAATATTCCCTGAGCTGAATGGAAATCACGTCTTGTGGGCAGGCATAATGCTGCTCAAAAAGATGGACACAGATTTCAACAGCCAAGAGACCAGCCACAACTGTGGCGTAGATTTGCTGATGGCAGGAAGCTATGCCAATAATATCCAACTGGCTAACCATCCCGAGTCTGCTAAGAACAATATGCTGTTACTAATGAAGCTCTTCTACATTTCCCATGGCTAAGTATCTGATGTAAGGTGAGCTTAGCCCTGCTTATGCAGCCACCATATGCGTAGTTAACTGGAAGTAAGTCCCTTTGAGGTCAGTGAACCTGCTAAATGCTGCGTTAAGCTGTTGGCCCATCTAGACCAAATAGTCTATGCTGCAAATAACAGAAGTCTGTTCCTGGCTTTACTCACCATTGGCATGCGGCCCCTGGAAGGTGGCACATGTAGCCCTTGGGTTGAGAAAGGCTCCCTATGCCTGCACTATTGGCACATGGCTACTAACACATTACTTCTGAGGAAATTTAGCTCTTGGGTAGGTGGAAGGTCCACCACCCCTGACCTTTGGGAATCAACAATGGTAGGAACGCTCAGTGCAATTTATGGTATGACCAGGTGGTCCAAGTTATTGGCATAGCATCACTTCACACATTGTTTGTTCATGGTGTAAATATTGCTTTTACTTCCACCCACTTCACAACTCGGCCACCATCAACTGTGGCTTGGGAAGTTTTAATGGTATCATGATCAATGCCAGTCGAATTCTGAATGGAATACATGTTGAAGCAAGTACATGTTCACTGTGGCAACTACTGAGGTGTTACCATGGTTTCCTGCTTGATTCTCCCCAGCCAGAGCCCAGTATCTTGCCAGCCCAGTCATGACTGGTAGTAGTAGGCCCGGACTGTTTCCTTGGGAAGAGGTTGTGACAGGACCTGGCAGGGAAAGAGTTAGAATTCTGCCGGGCACTTTTTTGCCAGCTCATTTTGGGAAGAAGCACTTGCACCCCACAGTATCAAATCCTTTGCTTGCCAGCTTTGTTCTTCTGGTGTGCTGATTTGCAAGCTGCTTGCCTGAGAGGAAGGGGCTTCTGAAAGAGCACCCAAAGGATTGCATTCTGCAAGGGTTTACAGTCTTCCTGATAGATGCCCCACCCACAAATAACCCAGATAACTGAGGTGGCCCAAACTAACTCAGGAAGATCCAAGACTGGTTTCATCAACTGACTTGTCCAAATCCTGGATTCCCTAAATTGGCCCAACTCAGTTTGGGGCTTGGCCGAACCTGGTGCACAACCCTAGTGCTTAATACAACTGGGCTACTTGATGCTTTGTCACTGGAACTGGGGCTCTCTCAGGCTTTTTAGACCTGGATCTCGAAAAAGTAAAGGTAAAGGTAAAGGTACCCCTGCCCGTACGGGCCAGTCTTGCCAGACTCTAGGGTTGTGCGCTCATCTCACTCTATAGGCCAGGAGCCAGCGCTGTCTGAAGACACTTCTGGGTCATGAGGCCAGCGTGACAAGCTGCATCTGGTGAGCCAGCGCAGCACACGGAACACCGTTTACCTTCCCGCTGATAAGCGGTCCCTATTTATCTACTTGCACCCAGGGGTGCTTTCGAACTGCTAGGTTGGCAGGCGCTGGGACCGAACGACGGGAGCGCACCCCGCCACAGGGATTCGAACCGCCGACCATACGATCAGCAAGTCCTAGGCGCTGAGGTTTTACCCACAGCGCCACCCACGTCCCTTACTCAAAAAAGTAGTTTCCCTTAAATGCAGACAAAATATTTCATCATAAGATCCCTGGTTTCGAAGAGTCAACATATTTTGCACTCAAGTAGCAAATGCCTCCCAAGCAATTTTTTTTTTTATGTAAATGGGATGTTATGGAAGAAGCATCTCCAGCACTTGACAAAGCATAAGCAAGTAGTTAATGACAAAGCTCTCATGCTTTGAAAGACAGTAAAAAAGAAAATGGCAGTGGGTGACAGGAGTAACAAAATATTTGAACACAGAGCAGTAGTGTGAAACTTTAGCCCATTAGCTACAGCAATCATAAATCACCACCTGCCTGGCTTTGACTGGATGCAGAGTTTGGGAATGCAAAAAGGAGACGTGACTTTTAAAAGAGGTATGTCAGGGAACAAAAGAGGTGGCTTGAAAGATTATAATGGATGATCTTGTCAGGCTTGCAGAGCAGCAAGGGGGGGGGGGAGCACAAAAGCATTTGTGCAAGTCCTGGGTGACAAGGAAGGGATGTCATTAGAACTGTGGTGGGTGTTGACTTGCAATAAGATAATGGGATGGTGGAAAGTGGAAGGATTAGATAATTAAGATGCTGGCAACATCTGTGTCTGGGAGATTATTTTAGGAACAGCATTTATGAATAAAGTCAAGAAGGCTTTCAAATAGAACAGATGATAATGAAGGCTGGATAGTTTGCATGGCAAATTTCAAAAATTTTGTGAAGACATCAGTGCACTCTCTGGAGCAAGGTATTTGAAGCTTGATCAGTGCCTGATCCTAAACACATTTGGTCTATGCACACTTACTATGATACAAGCCCCATTTAATTTAGAAGGGACTTAACTTTTCAGTACTGTATGTGCATAGGATTGTGGTGCAGGAAAATAGGATGAAGTCATATAATGCAGCCCTACTGCTGAAGCAAGGTAGATTTGTCCCTGTAATGTTCATCCCATTCGGTGAATGGAAGGGCTCCTTCCATCTTTGAAAGGAGCTGAGTTCCAGGGGAATTTCCCCCCAGAGCAGGGGTGGCCAACACAATAGCCTCCACATGTTTTGGACTACAACTCCTATAAGTCCTGACGAGACATTCAAGCAGGATGCATGTATGAAAAGTTGGGATAAGATTGTGCCTCCCAGACCTTCTCCTGGTATCCATAAGGCAGAGAGTCTACATATGTACATCCAACATAGGACCTGAGAGGGGATGGTGAGCTCTGATAAGAAAAGAAACTGAAGCAATTGGTGTAGCCTGTATTTGGCCTTGAGTGGAAACAGATTAAAGATACAAATACTAAATAACTACCAGTGGTAAGACATAATATATAAATACTTGATTTGAAGAACATTATATATCTAAATTCTGGAACCACCCTTCAATCTCAAACATGGACCCTAGTTTTTTTTTTTAATACTTAGCAGTACCAAACTTCATATATTGTTGTTATTCAACTGCTTACCACCTTGGTTTAAATCAGAAACTTTACAGTGTCAAGATAACTTGCACGGTGTGTGTGTGTGTATTTTCTCCAAGATAGCAGGATTAAGTTCCTCAAGGAAATTAGTGTTTTTAATGGATTTTAAGCAGAATTCGCTTCTCCCTTAAACTGGGAGATAATATTTAAAATATTGATTTCAGTTGTTAAACATTGGGACTAGATAGTACAGATTTATAGACCCCTGCTAGTTGTAGCCCAAAGGAGAAAATGTATATATTATCAGGGGTGGGGAGTGGAGGCCATAGGAGTGGTCTAATCACAATTAGATGTAAGGAAGACAACAACAACAACAACAACAACAACAACAACAACAACAACTGAGCTGAATAGGTTGACTGTATCCTAGAATGGTGTGCAGGTTTCTGGAGCTGGTCTTTGAGAAATGCTCAACACTTCCAGTCTCTTAAACATGGGCAGGTGTTCTGAACATCCAGGGGAGGCTTGTAAGCATCTGTAGAAGACATGCCTTCCATCATATCCCACCAAGTAAAGCATCCTTCTGGTGGATCTCCCCAGAGATGCAGCTCCAAACAGCTGGATAGGCATGTACCTGTCATGACTGCAGTGCAATGTATACACCTGCACATTAATACATAAACATAGTTTTTAGGGGCAACATATTCAAAATTCCCTCAATATATATTTACATGTATGGAGGACTCTCCAATCTGTTTTCCACACATCTAGGTCAGGGGTATCCAATATGGTACTCTCCGAATGCTGTTGGACTCATCTAGTCAGGACACGTCCACCACTGCAAATTGTTGTGGAAGATGGTAATTGTAGTCCCACAACATCTACGAGGTCACCACAGTAGGAACTGTGGTCTAGATTGATTATAGGTGCTTTTTCATGAGTTTTCACTGCAATAAACATTTCTGCAGGAGAGAAATGCAATTCTTTTTCTACCTGTTATTTGTAATCATGCAAATTGCAACCTTTCAACTATTGTCTAGAGTGTGACAGTACTCCCAAGATGCCTTTATGAGATAACCAAACTTAATAAAGGGGAAGAAAAGTGGGGGTGAAGCAGAGCTTGTTTTTCTGCTTGTGACCTTCACCAACTTATGATTGTCTAATTCTAGAGTACTTGAAAGCATTTCATTCCTAAGCAGGTTTCACTGCCATAGTAATAAATAAATGCTGGGATCTTATTTCAAAAGTCTATAGTTTGGCAGGTAAAGAACAGCTGCTTCTAGCATTTAAATCTTCAGCTGAAAACATAAATCTGAATTTCCTGGACTGTATGACACCAGATAAATCAGCCAGCAAAACTCTTTTTTCTCCGTATCATACACAGATCTGCTTCCTTCACTTTTAACTAGAGCTGATATTCTACAGTGATCTAAAGTGTGTCTAGATTGTAGCTGATTTTGTCTATTAGTAGTTTTGGAGACTAACAACTGGACTTCTTCACTTTTATTGCCCCCCTCAAGTTCCACTGATAAGCCCAATAAAAAATGATTTATTGAGAAACCTTTCTTTTCTCCTACATGGCTAAATTTACTTCCTGAAAATACACTGGGTTACTGAAAGATAGTGGAATGGCAAGAAATTCCATAATGTAAGTAAAGGGAACATTCTGCCCTTTTAAAGGCAAATCAAGAGCTTTTTAATTTGGGGGCCTTATCTGACTGTCAAAAATAATCCCTAGAACCAAATATTTGTCTTGGCAGCATCCAGGACTTATATGCAATTTCTGTGTTGTGTACATAGTCTACTCAATTGTTGGAAGTACAACAGCAGAGATCATTCCATTTGCAACCTAACAGTTAATCCTATTAGTGTTAAAGTCAACTAGCTGGAGTTGTGGTGCTGGAGGTGTTGCTTAGCAATCATTCATAGTGGTGTGATCTTTGCTGAGGTACTATGTGCCTTGATTGGCTGTGTAGTTCTGAGGGAATTTTTCACCTGTACAGTGGTACCTCTGGTTACATACTTAATTTGTTCTGGAGGTCCGTTCTTAACCTGAAACTGTTCTTAACCTGAAGCACCACTTTAGCTAATGGGGCCTCCTGCTGCCGCTGCGCCACCACCGCACGATTTCTGTTCTCATCCTGAAGCAAAGTTCTTAACCCAAGGTACTATTTCTGGGTTAGCGGAGTCTGTAACCTGACGTGTATGTAACCTGAAGCATATGTAACCCGAGGTACCACTGTATGTCTCCCTACTATATACAAGGCCTGAAGTAAGAAAGACAAAACCTCTCTGCTCATTTCTCTTCAAATTACAATTTTTTTCAGTTTCCTCAGTAAAGTAAATTGTTGCTAGTTTCCCTCTGGACTATTTAAATGATTTTGTTAACAAGTATATTGTTTAACTTTGCATTGTAATAAAATAGTTCCAATACTTCTCTCTCTCTCTCTCTCTCTCTCTCTCTCTCTCTCTCACACACACACACACACACACACACACACAGAGAGAGAGAGAGAGAGAGAGTTTTTAAAGATTCTAATACACACTGTTGTTGTTTTTGACTGAAAATACAGTTCTCAATGTCCTGACTGACCATGATTCCCATCCCCATGCTGGAAATCCTCTATGTGAAGAAGGAAGTGCTCTTCAAGGTGAAAGTGATCATGCATCAGCTGGGGATTGTGCCCAGTGCACACAGCATCACCATAGGAAGAGAGGTCTTGCCCTACATGTTCCTGCTTATGCCGACAGGCATTCAACTTGAATGCCTAAAGAAGGCTTCTGTTCTTCTACATAGTTGTAACGTAAGAAACATCTATGCTGGCTCAAGCCAACAAGCCATGTCATCTAGCCCACTGTCTCCAGTGGTCACAGGCTGAGGGAAATTGGAGAAAACTATTTCCTTTTGCCTGCTCCCAGCGTCTCATACTTAGAAGTCTATGGCCTCAAAATGGCCCTCTTTATTCTCTACAATTTGCTCCGCCTCCTGGTGTCCTGCATATGTTGTTGGACTCCAACTTCCATCAGCCCCAGGGAGCCTGGCAAATAGTCAGCACTGATGAGAGTTGTCCAAAATGTCTGAAAGGTACCAGGTTAGGGAAAATTGCACCATTATTATGGCTATTTGTTTCCTGAAAGCTTGTGGCATCACATCGCATATTGTCATGATGAATTCTATCATTTATCAATGCTCTATGCGAAGTGGACCTTTTCTTGTCTCAGCCCTGAATCTACTGTCAATTTCACTGCCTGACTTGTTTATTTTTATGAGAAAAAAACTGGCCTCTCTGTTCACTCGACCCACAACCATTTCAGAAGCCTCTGTCACGTTCCCACTTAGCTGACTTCCCCCCTGAACTATAAATCTCCAACCTTCTTAACCTCTCCACTTATGGAAGGTGCTCCAAACCCTTCACCATTTCAGTTGGACTTCTCTTTTCATTCATTCTGGTATCCATTTTGACACAGGGCGAGTAAACCGCAGGCAGTACGAAATATGGCCATTCCAAATACTTATATATAGGAGAGATTGCCACCAAATCTCACTTAGCATAAAACATTCCCTCATAAAATAAAGCTCTTCTAGGTTAAAGGTACAGGAATAGTCTAGAAAAGTGGATGTCCCCCACTCTGTCTTAACCCCATGCAAACCCCTCCTTTGCAAGCTTGAGTGGTCCCCAAACTTCCAACCATGTGTGCACAAATATGCTGTGAAAGAGAAGTTAAAGTTACATTTTAAATAATGTGAAATGTATTAAATGCATGATCCAAACTGCAGATCTAAACTGCAGGGGAGCTTGCATTTACAGCCCTGCTTTATTTCACAGGTTTACATAGTGGAAAGATAAGGAATGGGTTTATTTCATTTCTTTTTTTAAATTTTTTTTTACCAATTTCTATACCTCTTAACTCCAATTGTCTCTAAGCAGTGTACAATAAATACAATGCAAAAAAGTAAAAATTGGTTAAAACTGTAAAATCAGACCTGTTTAAATGCCTGCTGTTCAGAAAATCTCAATTTTTAGTTTATCTGCATAGTTCCCCACCCCAACTCCTGCCATTCTTGCTTCTCTCCATAATCTCAACAAGAAGCAAGTCCTCTCCCTATAAACTCAAGGTTTCATAAGATAAGGACAACACATAAATAGAACAGTGTGTGTGTGTGTGTAATGTACTAATAAAATTATGTTACAGAACTATAGTACAGCATAGGGCTTGACACTTTTATACATATATTTATTTTTACATCTATAATTTCTACATAACTTTTCATATATTTAGTCAGGCTTCTTGTTAAACTACAATGTACAAGTGGTTTTGACATAAGCTGGACACAAGAGGGGTTCAAATGAGATCAAAGCTTACTTTCATCAGAACCATCTAATTCTGTATTTAAATCTATTGAAAATGGATTTCTCCGCCATTCCTAATGGATGTGAGGTGGGCAGGGGAGAAACCCATGATGCCATTGGGACACTGTAAAACAATAAGGTTAGCTCAACCCTGCACCCTCAAAAATTAAAAGGAAACTCTAAAGTGACATGCAAATAAGGTTGAAAAAATATTTTGTGGTAGAAGAAAACTTCTGAGAAATTGGAGGGAACATTTTGGCACAGTACCTAATTTTCATACATAGGGAAGTGTTGGTTTTGTTGCTTCAAACCTTCTTTGATATGTAATTCAACAATCTACCTTCACCCTGCAATATGTCAGAACTGTCGAAAGTAACATAATTATTTTCCTGAATAAATGCAAGGCTTTAACTAATCAAAAATGACATGCATATGCTACAGTTCAGGATGAGGGAAGACAGCAGAGTGTAATAAAATAGTGAGATAAAAGTCATTAAAAGAAAAAAGAAGTCCATGTAAAGCTTAAGCTTTCCTGACTATTACATTCAAAAGCATAACCCATATTGTGAAAAATGCAAAGTGTCTCACATAAATAATAAACAGAAACGCAAAAACAACAATAACAACAACAAAAACCTGCTCCCAAAAGAACCAAATTCTTTTTGGAAAGGAAACAAGTACATAAAATGCATTGCTTTAAAAATAAATTTCATTTGTGTCTTATGGATACCAATACTACATTATTAAACTTATACACTGCCAAGACGACAAAGTTGTTTGTTCTGCTGTTCATTTTCATATTTCATTTTAAGGGTCATTCAGCCCTGAGAATCTGATGAGGCTGAGTGGGATATTGTCTTCATTTCTAATTTATGGCTCAATATAAATATAGCACTGTCATGATTCCTGTCAGCTGAGAAGACGTAAGAAAAACTGAGCATCTTCCTAGCATTATCTTCAATGGCATCTCCTCCCTCCCATTTGCAAGCAATACAGCAGAAATACATTTAATTCAGTAGGATTTTAACGCTGGGTAAACATGCTTGGCTTGCAGTCTACTTCTCACCCCTACCCCAAGTGATGCTAAAGACCCCTTGAGGGGCACAGACTGTCTCTGCATAGATATATATCGGAGCCCCACAATTCTTAACAGACATTCACTTCTGTCAGCGGGAAGGGCTGTGGCTCAGTGGTAGAGAACCTTTGTGTCTCTAGAGAGGACTGGGCGTTGCCTCTGTCTGATACCTTGGAGAGCTGCTGTCAATCAGCGTTGATAGACAATACTGTAATGAACTAGCTGGACCAACTAGCTGGACTCTCTTTCTCTCTCTTTCTCTGCTCTGATCTCTCCCCCCCATTCCCCCCAGCAGTTGCATAAACAGTGCAATAGGATATATTAATTAGGATATATCAATTAGAATATATCTATTCACCTCCCATACCCAAGCCTCCTCTGTACACTTTCATGTCCTGTCATTTATTTAGTCTGCAAGACCTTTCTCATCTCTCTCCAAAATGACATGCAGAAATCAGTCAAACCCATGTGCCCAATGGGGATGCAAATGACACGGAGTGGCAGGAACATTTGATCAAGTTTTTGCCTTTTGTTGTTGTTGTTCTCTGAGCAACATAGTTTGGCCTACAATAGTGTGCATCATAGACTTCCGGGTTGGCGCCATCGCCGAATGGCGGACTCCCTCCGAGCTCCGGAGGGAGCCTGCTCGGCAGGGGCTGGGTCCTACCGCGCCGGCGCCGCGGGGACCCCTATAAACCATGGGCGCTGAAACCCATGGACATGGTGACTCGGCTGGCACCTTTTGAGCCCCCTCCCGACCCGCGAAGGAGCCTTTTTAAAGGCTGCGGAACGGGTGACGGGGGGGTGCTTTGAGTCCTCCGCTTCCCCTGCCGAGCGAAGCCGCATGCCATTCGACGGAGAGCGCTGACTTCTTCTATTGGAAATTTGGACTTAAAAGCATAACCCGTGAGTAATCGGAACTTGGATTAAAAAAGGCGAGAAATTTTTAAAGAATTCGGAACGAGCGGGGGAGGCGTAAAAAGGAAGTCAGCCCCCCCCCCCCCCCCCCGTTGTAGAGCAGCTAAAGTAAAGGACTTAACATCTAAGATTGAGCGCAACCCTATTTTGATAAAGTTATGAAATTTCGCGATGGAAAATTATAAGATTGAGCTGGAGGAGAAAAGTGGAATTTAATCAAAAAGCACAACCCCCCGGAACCTGGGAGCGCTTTAGTTAGAGCGCCGGGAGAAGACAAGGAGAGGTTTTGACAGCTGTCAAAGAGCTGTCAAAGCAGAAGAACAAAAATGAGAACTTTGTTACGAGGACTTTGCCGGTTATATTTGTTACAAATTGGATACAAAATGTTTAAAACAAGGAATATTAAGTTACTTTGACTGGTGGACGTGATCTGGAAGGGAACTGAGTTATTACAATCCACCTAGAGGAGCCGAGGGATATTACAAGTTGTTGGCATCAAATTTGACTGAACTTTTTATCTCCTGGGAAACTGCAGAAATGGAACACTATTTTGGCTACAGAGGTTTTCACACTAAAGTAGACAATAGACTTATCTATTGAAGAATGGAAGGGACTTGGCATCATGTTTCGTTCCTGAATAACAGAGCCTCTGCAGTGGAATTTAGAAGCTTTTGGAATTAGAACATTTGTGCAGGAAAACAGGAAAAGAAAGAGGAGAGAGATTAACAAGAACAACAAGAATAATAAGAATTGGACAAAGTTGGAAGTGGGAACATTTGGGACATCCAGATTTGAAAGGTTTAAGAAATAAAATTGGAGTTTTTACTCCCAAGTATATAAAAATCTGGATGGAAAAAATGGGCCTTTTTGAGATAGACTCCTTCCAAGATTGGACATTTAAAATTAAAGAAGACTGGTAAAGGACTATGGTCTAAATAAATGTGGGAGCTCCAGGAAGACATCAGATGTTGATTAATATGGGGAACGCAACCAGGAAAAGGGGGAGGGAAATTTGGAATCCAAAGGGTGTAAAATCATATTTTATTTTATTATATTTTAATCTATTATGTATATTAAAGGGGGGAACGCGTGGAAGGGAATAGGTCGATCTTAGGAGATGGGAAAATATTTTTAAATTGGGTTAATGATAATAAGGTTAAAATTTGGGATAATAAATTGCTGAATTTATTTGTAAGAATTGGAATATAAGAGGGGGAGGGGAGGGGAAGTCCTGGAAAGATGTTACGGAAAATAAGATCTTAAATTTGGATGTTTTGTTTTTTTTATATTGTTATAATTGGAAACTTTTAATAAATATTATTAAAAAAAAACCAACAATAGTGTGCATCATAATCAGATCTCTTGTCTATCATGCCACAAGTGGTGTCTTAAGGAACCCTGCAAGTTCCCTCGGATGTTTCTGAGTGGTACTTCAATGAAAGCAGGAGTAGTGTTAGGCAAACTTTAAAAATTAATAATAATATTAAAAAATTATTATTTATACACCACCCATCTGGCTGGGTTTCCACAGCCACTCTGGGCAACTTCCAACAAAATATTAAAATACAACAGTCTGTCAAACATTAAAAGCTTCCCTAAACAGGGTTGCCTCCAGATGTCTTCTAAAAGTCTGGTAGTTGTTTTTCTCTTTGACATCTGGTGGAAGGGCGTTCCATAGGGCGGGTGCCACTACCGAGAAGGCCCTCTGCCTGGTTCCCTGTAACTTTGCTTCTCGCAGCAAGGAAACTGCCAGTGAGGGAACTAATGCACCAGTTGCCACCAATATTTTGTGAAGGGGAATATAGAGCATGTACACACGAAGCAGAGGAGCAGTTCACAGGTATGCCCAGTGACCCATAGAACTTGAATGTGACTAAGAACTGCTCTGTGGGAAATAACATGTTTCCTGGAAATGAAAAGGTTGGAAACTGAAGTGTAGGTGGGTTCCCACAAGGCAAGACATAGTGGTAACAGCAAGAACCTTTATTGAACTAACAGAACTAGACAACAGGGGCATAGCAACTGCTTATACACATTTATGAAGGCCTGGGCCACTCCCACTCCCAACGTGATTGGCTATCTAAACTTCCAAGCTGCGAATCATAACTCAGAGTTTAAAGGCCAATGACAGAGACCCAAATCCTGAATTGTTCTGTGATTGGATATCATGTATCGAATCAGAAGCCTTAGTCCAGACTCAAGCTCAGACAAACACAGACCACTGAATACATGACAGAAGCCACTGTCCCAATTACTGCAATGAAGTGTCAGGCTCCCTCCTCCTCCTATCTCTGTGTGTCATTCCAGAGACTAGTAAATTTCATCATTTAGAAAAAACCACAAGACCTCTCCTTGGTATCTTCAATAAAATATTGGGGAAACAGGAGAGCTGATCAAGCAAGAAAACTGAGGCCTAATGATTTAAGTAAGAAGGAAGCCAAGAGTCAATGTCTCAGATGGACAGTGGCAGACAAAAATAGGAGGTCCAATCCTTAGTTTGAAGACAATACCATGGGGAAGAGGAACTTGTTGCCCTCCAGATGTTGTTAGACTCAAA
This sequence comes from Podarcis erhardii, assembly GCF_964252035.2. Taxonomy (NCBI): domain Eukaryota; kingdom Metazoa; phylum Chordata; class Lepidosauria; order Squamata; family Lacertidae; genus Podarcis; species Podarcis erhardii. The sequence goes on from NC_138499.1 coordinate 19,335,901, forward strand.
GTCATATCATCCCTGGCTATTGGTTTTGCTAGCGAAGGCTGAGGAGAGTTGGCATCAACAACTTTTAGAGGTCCAGTTTCTCCAGCCCTGAAATATCATATTTATAAAAATGAGTGGAGATATTTTACATAAATAAGGGACAAGAAAGGCTGCTAGCAGGAAGAGTGTGGGCAGTCAAGGAAACTTTGGTGGCTGTGAGCCAGGACACAAAGAGACTAGCAAGGACAAAAAGGCAGTGAATGGGACTGGGATGGAACATCATATTCCACATGCTGTTTTGAAATAACTTCCATGTCATTGACTGCAGGTCTCTGTTGTTAGTCAGATGTGTCCTTTGTTTAAAAGATCAGCGTAATTTACACTTTGAATGGAGACAGTTCAACCACCATGAGTTAGCTGGAACAAGAGATTTAAATCATTATATGCATACTTAAGCATAAGAGACTAGAGAGGGTTTCCCCCCCTTTATTTATATAGCTGTGTTTATATAGAGATGGAATCATGTTAGCTCTATCTAGTGGATGTTTGCAAAACTGCACACTGGCCTCAAGCTATTTTCTTCCTTTTATCCAGAAGTATCTGGAAGTGTGATCAATGCACTCATAATTTTAGTCAGCAATAAGCTCTGAAAACAAGAAAGAGAATTTTTGCTCATGAGGACAGGAGTGATTGAGAATGACAATATCTCGATTTCTTATCCACGGATAGTGTTCAATCTGTATAGGGCTGCAAGGTGGTCAATGGGAGCCTCTCTCAAAAAGAAAGAAGGCAGGAAGGAGCATGCAATTGCAGAATTGGCTGCTATCCATTAAATTTCATGAGAATCTGAGTAACTGGATCTTTCCTCATATTCAGTCCTTTAGTCAGTTCCAATATGCTCTGTTCAAGGCAAGGGTGATGCCTGCTGAGCTATCAGGTAAATATTCTTGGTGTATTGGTGGGATTGTGGCCTGTCAAAGGTAAGTGCTGCATAGCATCTTGACCACATGGGGAGATGGACATACTGCTAGGGGTGTTCTGAGTGTGCTGGTGGTGGATGGTTCCTCTTCTACATGGACTCCTGTTCATGAACTCCAAGTTCAGAACCACCATGGATCACCTTCCCCAACCTGATGTTTTGGAGTACAGTGTCCATAATAATAATAATAATAATAATAATAATAATAATAATAATATATACTCTCCATCTGACTGAGTTGCCCCAGCCACTCTGGGATGCTTCCGACACACATAAAAATAATAACAAAACATCAAACATTAATAGTAACAATCAGGTCTTAAATAAAAAGTCAAAATAACTTTTAAATAAACAACTTATATCAAATAAGGCAATATTCAATAATCCATTAGAATCCAGTAGTAAACAGTAAAATTAAACATCAGCATATAATAATTAAACAGTTTACACTTATCGATTATAATAAAGAATTACTAATCTATAATCATTGAAATAACAAATCACAATGTATAAAATACCACAAAGCATGCAAAACCATGTAAAATGGTCAAATTGAGAAACAAGGACATGTTGTTGTTGTTTAGTCGTTTAGTCGTGTCCGACTCTTCGTGACCCCATGGACCAGAGCACGCCAGGCACCCCTGTCTTCCACTGCCTCCCGCAGCTTGGTCAGACTCATGTTTGTCGCTTCAAGAACACTGTCCAACCATCTCATCCTCTATCGTCCCCTTCTCCCAACATCAGGGTCTTTTCCAGGGAGTCTTCTCTTCTCATGAGGTGGCCAAAGTATTGTTTTTATTATTATTTTTATTATTAATATTTTATTAAGTTTTACACAAAAAAGAACAGAAAAGCAAATTTCCATTCCAACATAAAAATCCACAAACATTACAAAAAAAAAAGAACATAGACAAAAAAAAGAGAAAAAGGAAATTTTAGCATAATTTAAAAAAAAAAAAAACTCACTTTCCAATTATAACCTTCAAAATCTTATTTTCCACCCGCCTCCCGATCTTGTATTCTATGTAGTAATTAGTTCAGCAAGATCATTCTTTATTCATTTTCATTCTTAGTCCCTCCCTTTGTACTCTTATTTAACTTAGTCACTAGAACCCCTTCTTTTCCTTTTCAATGTCCTCAACATTCAAAAATTTTACAGTGTTTTTGTAGGTAGACTTTAAACTTCTTCCAGTCCCTCTTCCACCTGCTCTTCTCCTTGATCTCGAATTCTGCCGGTCATTTCAGCCAGTTCCATGTAGTCTATTACTTGCATCTGCCATTCTTCCAAGGTGGGTAGACATGAGGTGGCCAAAGTATTGGAGCCTCAGCTTCACGATCTGTCCTTCCAGTGAGCACTCAGGGACTCTCAGGGACATGGTCCATAATTCAAAAGCATCAATTCTTCGGCGATCAGCCTTCTTTATGGTCCAGCTCTCACTTCCATACATTACTACTGGGAAAACCATGGCTTTTACTATATGGACCTTTGTTGGCAAGGTGACGTCTCTGCTTTTTAATATGCTGTCTAGGTTTGCCATCACTTTTCTTCTAAGGCGCAGGCGTCTTTTAATTTCGTGGCTGCTGTCACCATCTGCAGTGATCATGGAGCCCAAGAAAGTAAAATCTCTCACTGCCTCCAATTCTTCCCCTTCTATTTGCCAGGAGGTGATGGGACCAGTGGCCATGATCTTTGTTTTTTTGATGTTGAGCTTCACACCATATTTTGCGCTCTCCTCTTTCACCCTCATTAAAAGGTTCTTTAATTCCTCCTCACTTTCCGCCATCAAGGTTGTGTCATCTGCATATCTGAGGTTGTTGATATTTCTTCCTGCAATCTTAATTCCAGCTTGGGATTCATCCAACCCAGCCCAAGGACATATAACATATAAAATTGTTTGTTTGATGGTTTGTTTTTTTAAAAAATATCCCTGAACTCCTCTCTTTCCATCTGCTTCTGCTGTTCTCAAAGTCATGGTCTGGGAAAGGCTCCTGGGGCTGAAGGACAGGGCAAGGCAGGTGGAAAAGCCATTGCCTGATGACCAGCAGGTCTCTCTCCCCTCAGTTCTCTCTCCCCTTACGGGACTTTCCCATAAACAAGTATGCCTATGGAATTTTCCTCTGACATGGTTGTTTAAAATCCATTATACTTTCACTGTTATGGGAAAATGGACCGATTCAAAATGGATACACACAAATCTATGAGGCAATTCACACTGCAAAATTACGTCTTATTTCCTCCTGTGGTTTGTTTGGCATTATTGCTTGCATTGCCTACAATATTTCCATTATCCTTCATCAGATCCTTGTTTTCAGGGTGAATACTAACATGCTTTGTTTTCCAAGGACAAAAGACATTTCTCTCCTTTTTTTTTTTTTTTTTGGTCAGGTTTCTCAATTCCTTTTTCCAGTCAAAACAAAATATAATCTTGTCAATGTTCTGATTTCTTCTTCCCACCCCAACTTATTTGTAGAGTTATGCAATTCTATTTTCTTATTTGCAACATCAAACTATTGTAGGAATAAATGTTCACATGGGATCTTTCTTCTCTTAGGACATTGGTTTCCAAACGTTCCCCTCCACAAACCACTTGAAAATTGCTTGGGGTCTTTGCAAACTGCTTAATGATTTTTCTGCCTGTCAGAACAATTATAAAGGCATATTTACACTATACATAGGGCATGCCCTCTTTACAAGGTACCCCAGAAATAATAGACACTGTACCAACTCCAGGGGGGCCTGGGGGCCTGGACACCCACAAAATGTTTGCAGTGAGTGCCTGGCCTCCACTTGGAGAATTCCAAGCCAAATCATGGTTCCTGCTGCTCATTCAAGGAAAATTCATGGTTTGTTTCTAAGCTTTGAGTGGCTGCTGTTGAAAACATGATGATTGACCAGATGGTCCCTTGCTCTGATCCAAAAAGGTATTTCTTAAGTTGCTATATATTGTTATGTGTTAGCTTGAATATATTATCACTGGTTAACAACATAACAATATAATCTAACCATGCTTTGTGATTGGCGGGATGGTAAAGGTTATGCAACATAGGTTCCAACTTTTTAAAGTTCAGCATCCAGATGAATAGTGTCAACACAATAATGAGGCACAAATTCAAGTTTCTATACTGCAAAGAAAACAGCAAAAGTGTTTGAAAAGAGAGAAAAAAATGAGTCGGGCATAAATTTCATCATGTGAGTAGACTGCCTATGATCACACTCTAGAGCCTCATATCTAGATACACAGCACACTGTAAAGGGCAAAAAGGCACATATATTTGTCAAGGAGTTAATTTTGCCTCCAGCAATAAATATGTGCAAAGAGAATTGTTTGGGGACTTAGTTGCAAAACACCTAAGAACAATTCCTCTCCTAACTTTATGATACAAAGCAGAATCAATGGGATGTCAGCAGGCATAAAATGGCAAATAATTGTGTGGATGAAATATAGGAAGTGTTTGCTGCATTATGAGTTGGGGCAATTTGTGAAGGTACCAGACAGCAAAACTGGGTGGTTTATGTAAGTCGCACTGGCTCTGCTGATTGCATTTATTACTTAATGGTTGCTATACAGAATGGAAACCCCCTAGGCAGTTATTCTATCTTGTTTAAGTAGAAAGCAAGAGTTCTTGATACACTTCAGGAAGCACCCCTTCAAACTCAGAAGTTTAGGGAGCTTGAGAATCTAAGATCTGCACAGGTTTGTCATATTCAATAGTAATACTTGAAAAAAAGAAAGAAAGCATTTGCATACTACCAGCCCAAATGTGGGGGGGAAAGCATGTAGGGCACATAGATACAGGACAGCTGATACGAACACATGAACTTCCTTTTTATGGAATCAGACCCAAGGTACTTGTGACCCTCCAAATGCTTTGGGACTGAAACTGTCATCATCCCTGACTATCAGCCATGCTGCTGGGGCTGATAGGTTTTGGAGTTCAAGCTCATCTGGAGGGCCACAGGTTCCCCATTGTCTGACCTATCCACATTGTGTCTATTCTGATTGGCAACAGATCTTCCAGGTCTTCAGGGACACTTTTCTCAAATCTGCCATGTGAGATCCTTTAAACCAGAAATGTCAGGCAATCATTAGTAAGGTATGGGGTCACAAATGGATATGAGGAAGCTCCAGATGTGAATTATCTCACTTTATTACAAGTTGGGACCCCCAGGCCCTTCTAAATTCATGACTAGTTTATTTTGTTGTTATTGTTGTTTAGTTGTTTAGTCGTGTCCCCATGGACCCCATGGACCAGAGCATGCCAGGCACTCCTGTCTTCCACTGCCTCCCGCAGTTTAATCAAACTCATGCTGGTAGCTTCGAGAACACTGTCCAACCATCTCGTCCTCTATCATCCCCTTCTCCTTGTGCCCTCAATCTTTCCCAACATCAGGGTCTTTTCCAGGGAGTCTTCTCTTCTCATGATGTGGCCAAAGTATTGGAGCCTCAGCTTCACGATCTGTCCTTCCAGTGAGCACTCAGGGCTGATTTCCTTCAGAATGGATAGGTTTGTTCTTCTTGCAGTCCATGGGACTCTCAAGAGTCTCCTCCAGCATCATAATTCAAAAGCATCAATTCTTGGGTGATCAGCCTTCTTTATGGTCCAGCTCTCACTTCCATACATCACTACTGGGAAAACCATAGCTTTAACTATACAGGCCTTTGTTGGTGATGTCTCTGCTTTTTAAGATGCTGTGTGGTTTATCATCGCTTTTTTCCCAAGAAGCAGGCTCTTTTAGATCACCAAATAATCCAGTACAGTAGCCTTCTAGCTGTAACCAAGCATGCATCTACCATCTGCCATTATTTTTCTAGCTATGGTGCTAGCTATTAGAGTTTTCAGTTTACCAACTTTGTGGGATTCAGTATATACACATATATATTATTAAACATCTATAATGGGCATGGAGGCTTCACTAGGGCTGTCTTAAGTATCAAATCTCTGCTTTAAACCCCTGGTTCAGAATTCTTTTCCAAGTGCAAAGCAATGGAGTGTCATTGCTGTCAACAATGACTTTCAGGTGCAAGTCATTCCTACAGCTCATTAGATGAGTCTTAAGATCTGTAAGCTAGTCACTGTACAAGGCAAAAAGATAATTCATGTATCCACTGCTGATGCCATCGTATAGATGTGCCAGTTGGGAAAGGAAGGGCATTTTCATGGACTATAAAATAACTTCCCCCTTGCCTAGCTGCCTGCTGGATATCTTTATGGGAAAAGAAACAGACTAAGTTAAAAAGAAAATTGCAACATTGCTACTATAAACAATGGGGTCAGCTACTCCCCTCCTCACCGCAACAAAATATACATTTCTGAAACGGAACCTGAAAGAAGTGTTCATGGTCAAATAAGCATGTTTTTCTATCAAGGCTGAGTTCAAGTATACTCAGAGTAAGCACAAAAACAATCTAAATTTGTAACCATTACAGGAAATGCCCATGTTGATCTGGGCATTTATCTAGCTGTCTGATAATAGTCTTGCCTCTTGAGAGAGACATCAGCGACAGGTTGACAGACCTCATCCAGGATGATACAGTAGCTAGTTCATATCAGAATCTTTCAGATGACATGAAAGAGCTCAGAAACTGTTGTGTTTAAGACTTAGGCAGTTGCTATACCCTTCTGTGCTCGAGAAGATGCGCCAGTCATTCATTTTTAAGGACAGGAAGCACTAAGCAGGCAATAGAAAAGAAAGATCAGGGTCTTATGTTGTTTGAATACAGCTGAATGAAGTGCCTCAAATAACATTGTGATAGTGCTTGCGGAAGCTGATGCTGTCTAAACACACTCAGACTGAGTACCCAAGGCGTTTATATAAGCTCACATGCTCATGCAGAGTTCAAAAGTTCTCCAGATTCCTCGGCTATAATAGCCCTTTGCAGGCAAAACCCACAGCATGATGTCTGCCAAACCCTCAAGTTTACCACAACTTTGGCTGGCAGATACCACTCCAGAAGATGTCATTGCTTTTGCTATGAAAAGGTACCCGCCTGCATTCCTGGCTCCACTATACCAGTCGTGACAATGGCAGATGTGGATATTTCCACCAGATATCCTTTCTGCCAGAGAACCAGTGTGGTGTAGTGGTTAAGAGCGATAGACTCATAATCTGGGGAACCGGGTTCGCGTCTCCGCTCCTCTACATGCAGCTGCTGGGTGACCTTGGGCCAGTCATGCTTCTCTGAAGTCTCTCAGCCTCACTCACTTCACAGAGTGTTTGTTGTGGGGGAGGAAGGGAAAGGAGAATGTTAGCCGCTTTGAGACTCCTTGGGGCAGTGATAAAGCGGGATATCAAATCCAAACTGCTACTACTACTACTACTCTTCTTCCCCTTCTTCTTCTTCTTCTTCTTCTTCTTCTTCTTCTTCTTCTTCTTCTTTTGCCACACATCTTCAGCCTGCACTTGAGCCCAGCTTCAGGCTCTGAACATTGAAGCAAACAGGAAACCTTTCCTATTAACTCTGTCCACAAACCCGTCAGAGTACGCTGCACTAGTAATTAACAACGTCCCTCAAACACACAAATGAAGATTTGATATATCTCCCCACATCTTCCAGTATGCTTCAGAGGAGCTGCCGCACCATGCTTTAATTATTAGTTTTAAAAAAGGACTTGATTCTATAAGTCAGCTGACAAAATTGGAAGCAATATTGCCCTCCATCAGGGTGATAATTACCTTGGAATAAGAAGTTTCCAAGTCATTGCCTTTATGATTTAGTCCTTGAAATTCTGAATTGCTTGTTTCATCATTTTCGATTTTTTTTAAGGGAAAAAAACCCATCACCCTCACAGTTCCCATCCCTTGCTCAGTACTCCTTGGAACATATCGTAATTCATCAAACCCTTGGTGTAATGATTCAGTGCTAAATTGAATTACTTCTCGAAGGTGCTGAAGGCCAAGAATGAAATGAAATCCCAGGGCAATGGCTGCAGAAGAGGTGGAATAGGGGCCAGCTTGTACTTTTAAACTCTCATCCAATATGTTGAGGTAAAAAACTTCCATTGATTTTATTGGGACTTGGATGGGTTCCCTAAGCTACTATTTATGGGCACAATCTAGCCAACGTTAAGCCTTCTGGAAATTATCTCTCAATGTGAGAGAGTGAAATGAGACTTCTTATATATGCTGTTTGCACTTTGGCCCATCTAGGCCTACGTGGCCAAAGAGGAAGCATGGACATTTACACCTCATTTATTTATTTTTTAAATAAAGTATATTGATATCTTACATTTTTCCCACAAAACCCAATGTCAGAGGTAGGAAACCTCAGGCCAAGGGGCCAAATGTGATCCCCTGGGACTCTCTATCTGGCCCTTGGGATTCTCCCCTCCTCAGTAACACCCTAACTAGTCCTTGTTCACATACTCCTTCAGTGCTTTTGTCCAGCTGGAACCTGCCCCTATTAGCTTCCTGTACAAAGGTAAAATTTTCAGCCATTTCTCTACTGCTGATATGTGGCACCTGAGAGGATGCCTATAAGGGAAATTGGCCCTCGGTCTTGAAAAAGGTTCCTCACCCCTGCTCAAGAGTTCCAAGGCAGTTTGCCATCCAGGCACTGGCCAAACCCAGATCTGCTTCATCATGTGCCTTCAGATCACGGACTCCTTTTCACCTTCTTCTACAGAACATAAGAAGAGCCTGCTGGAGCAGACCAGTGGGCCATCTAGTCCAGTGTTCTGTTCTCACAGTGACCTACAGGAAGCCTGAAAGCAGGAACAGCCCTCTTCCCACTTCTGATTCCCAGCAATAGGCATTCAGAGGTATATTGCATCCAACCAGACCTGGGAAGTGGAACTAAGTGGCCTCTTCTCAGCTTCAACCCAAAATGTCTCTCAGAAAAATAACAACGTCAAATGTGCCTCATACAAAATGGAATACATTGGCAGGAACAAATGTGAATGCTACGCTGTTTGTGCTCTGCAGGGTAGAGAAGGATCAAGGAATTGTGTTTTGAGATATAAAAGACAAAAGTTGTATGAATAAATACAGACAAATCTTGATTTGACATCATTCTGCAGGGCCTGCAAGATGGAGCTGTTCCGCCAGGCCTTTGGCCAGGGGGCAGTCTGACCTATTTTCCTTTGTATTAGAACAAGCATGAAGGAGGCCTCCCAGCCTGTTCACAGGTCCTTATGCGATCAGTGAAAACAGTTGGTCCTGGCAAGTATTAACCACTCTCAGTCTTAAACTGATAACTGCCATTTGTCCAGATTTTAATTTGTCTGAATTAATTTTAAGATGTATTTTAATTAATTGATGCCTGTTTTTATGTATACTGTGTTATTTGTATGATATTAGCCTCTCTGAGCCTGGCTTTGGCTGGGGAGGGTGGGGTACAAATAAAATTTATGATGATGATGTATTTATTCCTATGTTTCTGATTGCTGTATTTTAAGTGTGTGTTCTTTGTTACTTCATAGTTTTTGCATTTTTATTCCCTTCCCCCCCCCCGACAGTGTTTTTGACCAAATTAACAATGCAATCCATCATACTTTTAAAGCATCTCAAACTGTGGATGTGAAAGAAATGTCCCTTCTTCTCCTTATTGTTTCCCTCCCCACCCCCCAATTTATTTTCCTATTTCCCAAATGGATGGAGTTTAATTAGATCAATGTTTGCTCTCTCCATATCAGAAAAACCTTCAATTTTCTTTCTACTTCCAAGCCACAGTGATCAATTTATTTTCTTAATATTATTGCCTGGCATTTGGTATCTAGTCCTTTAAAAATTCCCAACCTACTCCTTTGGTTTAATTTTATATTTTGTAGACCCAATAAAGAAAACCTTAATGTTGCAATTAAATAGGTGCCAGGTTGATTCACAAACAAACTACTTTTTCGCATCGTATTCTAACACTTAAGTGGTTAGCCCAACACATTCCCTTGAAATTAAACTATTAATTTCATTTTATTGTGCAAAGACTTTCACAACATTTTCATCATAATTTCTACTGCGAAGCTTAAAAATCCAGTCCCAAAAGTATTTGCTTTGCATCGTTCATTTTTTTTCCAAATGGAAATTTCTCCATATGAGATGAATTATAGACCTTAGCCTTCATGACCATTTATCACACAACCCTTGGAACACTGCAGCCAAATTAGCAAGGCTCTTTCTTATGCCATTCAGATAATGTTAGGGACATGGTCTGGGAGGGTGTGGCTTGAGAAGAGTGCTCTGAGTTAGATAGAGATGACTGGAGAGCCACAATTGGCTCCCAGGCTAGATATTCCCCATCCATGCCAGCATTGCACCAGTATACTATTGTGGGGAGGAGATACGTCAGGGCTAATATCAGAGGATGGTATCATTGAACAGTTGCTCCACAGGGTCCCAACTGCTGGCTCCAGACCCTCACAATTCTCCTTCACCTACAGACTAGCCCCAGAGTGGTGTGGGGAAAGCAAATGGGCAGTAGTGACAGCTCACTCAGGGAAGAGGCTTCCATGACAGCACCCGATATCTGCAACACATGCTACAGGCACCTGGAGGCTTCTCACATTGCTCAAACAAGTGAAAGAAGTTGCTACTTTTCAGTGATTTCCATGCTGCAAGGATAAACTGGGATGGAGTCCTTAGTGAACACATATATTACTGCTCCTCCAAAACCTACCCTCCAATTTCTCAGAAGGGCTCCCTGCCTATCAAAACAGGTTCCTCACACATTATCCATGTATAGGGATGTACTGTAAGGCAGTATTGTGACCTGATATGCACCACTATTTCCATTCTGCTGCAGTTTGGCTTTCAACAAAAACTACATTATTCAACTCTGGGTTTGTTGCAACAGAATTTTACATTTATTATTATGTTATTCCACACCATTCATTTCAATGCAAAGGAAACAGAATGCAAATCTGGATGGGGACGGGAATGCCATCAATTAAGTTTACAAACAGCAAATACTAATCATATTTGCTGGATTGATTTAAGTCATGGACATGGGATGAACATTGACAACTTCTGCTCCCATTTCGGTTGCAATTCTCTGACATCCTTAGCCATGGAAGGGGATGCATGTGATTAATGACTAGTAGGAACGCTCTGCTGTTTTGCTCCTGATGTTGCAGCCACTCAATCAGCTCCACCTCCAACCTCTGTGCATTCAGTAAAGGTCTGAAAGGAGACCCCTGCACTACGCTCCCTGTTAAGGATTCCTCCATGAGTAGAGCTGGCTTCCTCTTCAAACCTTTACTCAGTCTGTGGAATTGGGGTAGACAGAAACCAGAAACCAGGTGCAATATCAGGGGTGGACCCAATGGTGCACCCTCTCTACCCTTTAGTAGCAATCTTTATCGGTATTGGACCTGAAATTGCTTTTATACATGAAATATGAAGTTTTGGTAACTGATTTCATAGTTGCTGATTTCATTGTTAAATCTCTTTTGAGGATTATCTTAGGAAGTGATTCACAAATGGAAGAAAATAATAAATAAATGTACAACTTCATCACACAGCTAATGCATGAAAGTGGGGTGATGATAATCCCCAGCAGAGTCCATGCTTTATAATCTGCTATGATGCTGTTGCTAGGCAAATTAATCACTCCCACAGCAAACTCCAGTCTAATCCTGATCCATGGCATAATGGCATAATGCCCTTCTAAACTTTAGCAAAGTAATAGAATACATATTTGATAAAGTTGGGTAGGCTAGCCATACAGTTCCACAACATTGCCATCTGGAGATAAACAAGAGGTGCAAAATACTAGGAGAGGGCATTGTTTACTGCTCTGTGCAACACTAATGAGGAATCATTAAAAACTTTACCAACTTGGACAAGGCACACACATTATGTATCAGTTTTGGGGAGGTTTACCTTATGAACTTCCCAGTTGCTGCACTCAGCAGTATGTCTGCAGCTTTCTTTTAAAGTAATACATGTGCCAAGCATAAAGAGAAGAATTTGTTCTCTGTGAGTATCTATATAAAGAGATTAATCTCTCCTCTTTGATTTTTAGATAAAATTGTAGAAGGTTGCATTTGTTTTGGCACCAGTCTCTTCCTCCTCCCACACCTCGATGTGTGTGTTTGTGTGTTTGTTTGTGTGTGTGTGTGTGTGTGTGTGTGTGTGTGTGTGTTTATTTGCTTGGCACAAATCTCATGGAGTTAATCATTTCGATGCAGCATAGCAAGAAAGGGAGAAGTAATGAATAAGAAAAATGCAGACTCAAGAAATTCAAGTTTTGTTTGAATATAAAAGCATGAACACCATGAAATGCATTCTACCCCCTCCTTTTTTTTGTCAGAAAACTGCAAAGCACAATACTTCACTGTCTCTCCTGGCAAAAAAGAGAGAAAGATCCTGAGTCAACAGATGGATGCTCACAAGGATTCCCAACTCATCAAGCATGCCTCTCAAATGATAAAGATTTCATTAATCTTTCATTTCACAGTGCCAGGACAATAATAATTGGATTACATGGTTTCTATTCAGAGAAAAATGCTACGTTATTACACTTTTTGTAGTTTCGCCCACACCAGGGGTAGCCTGCACCATGCTCTCCAGATGTTGGTGGACTCCAACTCCTATTGGCCCAAGCCAGCATGCCAGTAATTAGGGATATTGGGAGTTTTAGTTCAACAATATCTGGAAGGCACCATGTTGGCTATCCTTGCACTATACAGAATCAAGGCTGATTCAGATTTTACTTTAAACCTCTTTTTGCCAGTAATATAAGCCTGCATATGATCATGAACTTACTAGTGGTGGGTGAATTTGCTTTGCTCAATCCAAAATTGGGTTCAACCTGTTGTTGTTTTTTAAATAAAAAAATCAGGAAATAGCTAGGTTCCTTCCCACCCCAATATCTTTCCACAATTTGGACCCCATTTCATTGCCAGTGACAACATAAACAGCACAACAGGATCCAAATACCTCTCCCATCCCGAAGCTGATAAGATGTGTCAGTGGCCACCAGCCCTCAGATGTCATCAAGCAATCATCTTTGGCCAGCAAGCTATGCAAAGGTCTAGAGAGAAGATCATTTTGTGTGTCCAAAAACCATGCTTGCAACAGTACTACTAAGATCCTGAAAGTTGTAGGTCTAAGATGTGAGAGTTCCTAGTCACCTAACATTGTTCGAGCACATAACCAGTGTAAGATTCAGGACAGATGAAAGAAAGTACTTGTTCATTCAGCCCATAGTTAAACTATGGCACTTTTTCTCACAGGTGCCACTGAGAACCAACAATTTGGATGGTTTTTAAGGGGGATTAGAAAAATTGATGGAGGAGAAAGCTATCTCTAGCTACTAGCTACTGTGGTCAAAGATACCATGCTTCTGAATACCAGTTGCTGGAAACCACAGAAGTTTAGAGTGCTCTTGTGCTTAGGTTCTTCTTGTGGGTTTCCCACAAGTGGCTGGTTGGCCAATGTGAGAACAGGATGCTGGCTAAATGGGCCGTTGGCCTGATCCAGCGGAAAAGGATCAACCACCCATCAAGTCATAACTAATTAGCGACTCCTCAGCTGATTCTAAACTTGGGCATCAATTCTTGAGGCATACTAATTCTGTTTTGTTTTCCCCAAAAAAAGGGGAGGAGTAGAATTCTATAATGCCCTATTTTGATTGGTTCTCTTGTTTCCTCCCAACATGTCTTATTTTGCTTTTAAGGGAATTCAAGGCTACATTCTCAATTATACTCATGTCTTTGTTGAGCTCGATTTGTGAGTTGCACAGGAAGCCGGAGTGTAGTCAAGCTGAACGGATGAGACAATATCGACGGCATATTTCAAATAATCCTAGAAAAGCAGGAGACATGATATCAGCATAGCTGGCTTGTCAGCAGGTGACGAAGGAACAGAAGGAAGAGTCAAATATTTTTAGTACTGTCAGAGGAAGCCAAAGACAGGGCTTAGGTTAAATAAAAAGATCTCTCAAGGCAGTAAATGTAAATCATGGGCTACAACAAGACTTCAGAAGGAAGGGGACATCTGATCGATGAAGACTGGTCAGCATTACAGACAGAGTAAGATACACACAGAGAGATGTCATAAATCTTAAATGATTAGTTGACAGTAGGGAAGGGAGAGAGATTTGATCCAGTTTGCACTTGAAGGACAACCTACCTAATTTGCATTTTCTGGAACAGTAGGTGGTGGTGGGGACAGCCCATGTTTAGCCCAGCACCGGCCCCAGTTTGGTCTACAAGGCTAATTTCCCCAACCTACGTACACCAGCCATATGTGATGTCAAGTGTCAGGTGTTTAGAAACATGACTGGATTGGTTCCATGACCCTATTCCCCCTGGGGAACTCAATTATGCAGCCTATCCCTGAAGAAAGACTTTGCAAATCTGGTTTGTTTGTTTTTTTATCTCAGTTTCTCATATTTTCCATACTTAAGTACAGTTCGCAAAATTTCCAAATCAGTTTGTGATTTCTTAAAGTTCTGACAAAAATGAATTGGCATTCATCTGCACATTTTTCCTTATGTACACATTTTTCTATGTCATTTGTCTATTATCAACATTTTTGTATGCTATTTTCATTTACAGACATTTTTATGCATGTATTTTCCTAATATGCACATTTTTGTACACATTACTTAGTTGGGCAACTGCAACATTTATTTATTTTTTAGAGAAGTGTTCATCCTGTAGCACTGATGTGTTACAGTTCACAAATTGTTTTGAAACGTGAGTATTAGGTGGGTTTGCATTAAAATTAAATCTGAACTGAACTTTTTCTCTCCCCTCATTCCTACAGGAGACAAGTACTGACTGCAAGAGGCTAGCAAGAGCTTCCAATAAAACTGTTCCAAGAATATAATTTAAATCGTCAAACAGATCTGACAAAATGACATGTTAACATTTCCTGAGAAACTTGTACTCTGTGTTTCTCCTTCCCAAAAGCAGATTTGCCTTCTGGAAAGAAGCAAGGGGTAGGGGCACAGAGGAGTGTTTGTGTAGAGATCATCGTAGAAGTCAAAAATAGTCAGAAGCTAAAACAGGCAAAGGCTCAAGTCTTTGAATGCCTCTGTGCTGGACTGATGTCAAAATAGATTGTCAGATGCAGCTCAAGGGAAGCTCAGAGGGAAAACGTGATATTGCCATTGCTGCTACAGATGAACATCAGAGAAGGTAAGTCAGAAACTCAGCTCCAGTGAAACAAAAGGGAATGTTTTTGGCAAGCAAAGAAATGATAGTGAAAGGAAGCTTATGGAATTCTTCCAGAAATCATGTTACACAAGGACTGCACACCTTGTAATTTACCAGGCTGAAGCTAGCTCACTCAACATGTGTTGTGGCAGGCCAGCTGTTTGATGAATCCCCTTCATTTTGCAATCGGAGGCACATGAAAAGTCTCCCCCTACAACTTTATGAAGTCCCTGGTGGGCTCCCATACATAACAAGCAGGTTTCAACTGACTTTAAAAGTTGGGCAGTTCTACTTGATGGGCAGTTCTACATGTTCAAGAACAGCAAAGCACTGTCTAGCCCGGGAGTTTATTTTGCGATTCCTCTTGGATGTGCTGTAGCTGAGGACCCCAAAGTGGTTTCCCATTAAAGATCTTCTCCCCCAGGATTCATACCAAGATGTGTCATTTGACCCTTAGATTCAGAATGCCTAGTGTGTGTAGGCCTCCCTACAGGCCTATAATATTCTTAGCTTGTGGGCATATGATTCAAACTGGTTTAACCATTATTCTCTCTCTCCAGGAAATTCTGAAAGTAGTAGTGCTGTGAATAAAAAATAGGGACCACTCTGAGATGATGCAAAGCAACTAATCAAACCCTGATTCCCTAGATTCTTGGGTAGAAAACAATTCAAAGTGATATAAAACCAAATAAGGGTTTGTAGTATCAATACAAACTACATTTGCCAAAACTCTATTTCATCCTGATTCTCCTGGTAAACAGCTGGCGATTATAGGGTGAGGTTCAGAAAGATTATTTTTATTACAATTTTTACCCTATCTGGAGACAGCTATGATTAAGCTCTATACAAATTGTTGAAATAAATGAAATTAAATAATAATAATTAATTGCATTTCTGCCAGTGGTGGCTGGTGCCCATTGGGGCTGGCAGGGTGGACACTACGCCAATAATAGGTGGAGCCACAACCAATGACAGGTGAAGCCAACTAATTCTTGTTTCTGCCAACTTCTTCCTCTGTAAAAACTTCCTCTGTAGAAACAAAGGCAATACTGGGACTGAGAAGGAAAGCTGACAGCCAGTTCTTTATCCCTGCCCCCCAGCTAAATGTACTGTAAGTAAGAAAGAAAGTAGATGGGAGCTAGCTGATGGCAGACTGAAGTTGATGGGGCAGTGCCCCATTTGTCCTAATGGACCATCTTCCGCTGATTTCTTTCCCACCCTTCCCTGCAAAACAGCCCAAAACAATACACTTAAAAATGAGATAAAAACATGCTCAAAAGCTTTAAGAGCATCTAAAAGCATCCTAATTTTGCAAGCATCTCCACCAAAGGAAAGATCAAGAATATTTCACACAACGTTGGAAGTGCTTTCGAGAACTAAAAACAAAATGAATCAGCACAGCACACATGTACGCCGTTTTGTGAAAATGAGCAATCAAATGTCAGCCAGTTGGAATTTAATGAGACGAATTTCTGCCCACAAAGATGCAGCCATCTGATTAGCCTGCAGCAGCTGATGACCAACAGCCTGAACAAATTGTTAACAGGTTATCTGTTCTTTTTTTCACCCTTCTAATCATCAACTGAAGCATGCATGCTTTTTTTTTACTTCTGTTTGGTGAATGTACCCCTCAGAGGATCAACAGCTTGAATGTTATGAAATCCAGGTGTCTGCTCATCTTTCCCCCTTCTTGCTCATCAAATCTAGACATGTTTGGGATAGAATTTGATATTGTGTGCTTCAAGCACCATCACCTACAGCAGACCCCGTGTCCAACCGGCATGCATGGTTAATTGAACTGTAATGCATTCAATAAAATGCATTACATGCTTGATGCTCTCTGCTACTTATGGCAAATATCACAATGTACAAGTGGAAAATTCCGATACATACCAAAGTGGAGGAGGAGAACAAGGAAACATAGCTCAGTGGCAAACAGGTTATGAAGGAGATAACTGAGATAAATAATGATGCCACATAAGATTATCCATAGTGTGTGTCCCACGTTTGACATCCACCCTTTCTTTACACCCTCTGCATGGTTTCTTTTTACTAAGACATCCCAGGCCCTCCTTGACTACAACTTTCCTTTTTTTTTACTTTCCTATAGTGCACCACCACTGCCACAATCTCCATGGCCACTCTGCTCCCTGGCACACTCACTGCTCCCGTTCTCTACATTCCTTCTTTTTTACCACCTCCTTTCCTTACAGGTTTACAAGGTGGCAGCTATAACATGTGTGGAAGGCAGCCAGGAACACTGCAAAGCAGATCGCCAGCAGATGTTCAAGTCACCAACCATCTTCATTTCCTTACATGGGCCCAGAGCCACTTTGGGGGAAATGAGTTGGCGGGTGGATGGAACTTCTATTACCAATGCTATGGGCTGTGCACCATGGTTTCCCTGTAAAACTGTTTTTAGAAAAATATTGGAAGGGACAGGAAGTTGGAGGTAGAAAGGGCAGAGAGCCTCTTGGACAGGCACAGGCAAACTTGGCCCTCCAGATGTTTTGGGACTACAACTCCCATCATCCCTGACCACAGGTCATGTTAGCTAGGGATGATGGGAGCCGTAGTCCCAAAACATCTGGAGGGCTGAGTTTGCCTATGCCTGCTCTTGGATATAACAGAAGGTCTCCATGGATGATGCAGCACTGCAGTGGAAGACACTGGTCAATATTATAAAATTGCTTAATAATGATGTCAGAAGGAAGCCATGTCGAGTGGCAGATAAGGGATTGGGTGGAATCCTAGTCCATTGAAGGGTTTGAGATGAAATGGTGCACCACCCCAGCCTATAGGAGGTACAATCACAGTGTACCCTGTTAGAGGGGTCTAAGTGGGAGCCTCTGTTCTGAAGCCAAGTGTGGGGCAGACAGGCCATTGGGCTTCCAGTGGCAGCCAGGCAGTGGCGGAGCTTCATGCTCTGGCACCGGGGAGTGAAGAGCAGGCGGGGGCGGGGCTGGCACACGTCCCGGGGGCATGGTGCGCCGCCCGTAGGAGCATGATGCATGTCCTGGGGGCGTGGTGCATCGCCTGCAGGGGTGCGGCACCCAGCACAGGCAGGGGGGCAGCCACAATAGCATCCCACCAGGATCGCATTGCCAGGGGCAGTGTGCTCCCCCCACACTCCTCTTCCTCCGCTAGTGCAGCCAGGATTGGGCCATGTCAGTTGACCTGTACCTTGAAGTGGTCCACACCCCAGGCCCGATCCTGCTTAAGCTTCACCCTCCAGCAGAAGGCTGAAATAGATATAAACCCAATTCCTGAGCCTAAGCCTACGTGCATCTGTAGTCAATCAAGTTGTGGCCAATTTTTAATCCCAGATCATTGTTTTGACGAGCTTGTTCCATCACACTATTTCTATTGACTTTGCCCGCTGGAATGGAGGGGGCACTGTGATTGGGTTCACAATGCAAAATAGCTTAATAATATTGCATTAACAAAGATTGTCAACTTATAATTTTGTTTTCTATGCTTGACTTTCTATAGCACATTAATGTTTTCTGCTTTGTTTTGTATTATTTTATATATTGGAACAAAGTTTGTTTCTGAATATTGGTCACTGACTGTGACAAAGGGATTGATAATAAAGAAGGTCTCTGTGATTTTTAAAACATACACTTCTGGGACAATAGCCAAACTTATGCAAAATTTCCTGTACTTTGTTAGTCTCAAGCTTAAGTTGAGCCTTTTCTTTGATGTATTTATGTCGAAATGATATGTACTGAACTAAACAAAACACAACAAAACACATAACTTCAACATCTGACATTCTAATTTGGAATCAAAACAGATGTGACACTTTCTCTTTTCAGTCAATGCATGAATGAAGTCAATATAAAATGTAGTATATCACTTTGCACGTCGTTTATCAGATGTTGTCCAATAACAGTTGCTACATGATACTGCCAAAATATTGACTGCTGCTGCACGCAATACTGGATTTTCTAGAGAAGCAAACAAATCAATAAACCATTAATTGCTCTGCATCGACTGTTAAAAATCAGTGATTAATCCCCTTTATCTACTGTCTTTGGCACCAGCTCTAATTAATATTAGCTGCAAGGAAAATGTGTGAGAGAACAGTTTTGATTTTGAGTTTTTAAACAGCTGAAACAATATAAATTTAATGAGGTGACCTGTGGTTTTCAACCATCTGTTAATTGTGCTAACATGCATTTATTCTGGAACTCCAGATTGCTAGGATCAAGTTCTGTTCTGATTTATACTCCATGCAAATGTCAAATGATGGTGTAAAAGGCCCTGAATCAAGAAACCTCCAAGTTTCTTGCTCCATTCTTTTCCATAAAGGGATCTTTGTATTGTTTCCCACCATCACATCTATACAATTATGGACAACTTCTCGATCTTATCGGTTTCCTTTTGTAAACTTTATTAATAGGTCAAATGCAAATCATGGCCCTCCAGCAACTCACAGCTCCCAATGTAGAGGCAGTTTTATTTCCCCCTGAAATAAGCTGAGATTTTTCTCTATTATGGCTGGTGTTGTTTTCCTTTAATGTCAACGCTCTATTCTTGGTCACTGCTCCTGTGTTACCTCTTAACTTTATATATATACACAGAGAATTAATGATGTATTCAGGATACAACTCAACACCAAATTAATTGTGAAGAAAGTCTGTAGGTCAATAGTAGAGCACATGCTTTTAAAAGGTTAAAACCTTTTAGCAACTTGTTTTAGCAACTTGTTTAGCAACCTGAAGCTAATAATATGTAATTATGTAATATGCCTAACTAGAGTTGCATCCAGTATTGTAGAATATTTGCAGCTTGGTGAAAGGAGACAATATATCTCAGTCAAGTCCAGCTCACCCATGAGGCAAGGTGAGGTGATGACTTCAGGGGCGGAGTCCACCAGGCAGATCCCAGTGTCAATCTTTCTTCCTCCACTTGCTTCTGCTATAGTTCTCCCCCCCCCTTCTTCTCTGGCAGGGAGATGGACCATCTTGGGGTTCACCTCAGGTGTCTTTTTTTGGGGGGGGGCAGCCCTGATCTCAGTGCCTGGAAAACCCAAGTCAACATTGGTTGCATTGTTAATACAGTGGTACCTCAGGTTAAGTACTTAATTCATTTCGGAGGTCCGTACTTAACCTGAAACTGTTCTTAACCTGAAGCACCACTTTAGCTCCTCGTGCTTTAGGGCCTCCTGCTGCCGCCGCGCCACTGGAGCCCGATTTCTGTTCTTATCCTGAAGCAAAGTTCTTAACCTGAAGCACTATTTCTGGGTTAGCGGAGTGTGTAACCTGAAGCATATGTAACCTGAAGCGTATGTAACCCAAGGTACCACTGTAGCAGCTAAGCAGGCAGGTCTCCACCTAGTCAGTAGGAAAGGGCCATAACTCAGTGATAGAACACCTTCTTTACATATAGATGGTTGCAGGTTCAATCCCAGCTTCTGCAGGTAGGGCTGAAAAAGTACATTCTGATACTGTAGAGAACTGTTGGCAGTCAGTGTAGACAACACTGAGCTAGGTGAACCAATGGTTTGACATGATATAAAACAGGGGTGGGGAATGTCTAGCCTATAGGCCAATCAAGGCCTGCCAAGAAGATTAATTTGGCCCACCAAGCCCTTTTCTCCAAACTACATCCACCTGCCCATCAGCTCACATCACTAGTAATTACACTTTTTTGCCCAATATGCACATTTATGTAAAACAATTCAATACATTTATGGTGCGTTATTTTCATTAATATAGGCATTTGCTGTGCATTATTTTCACTAATATATACACTTTTATGTGCACTTTACCCTAGTACAACATGCATTTTGTAAATATTACGTGGCTGGAAACTGCATTGCAAAATTGGGAGAAGTGCAAATGTCAAACGATGGCTGTTTTTCAGTTCATACCTTGTTTCAGAAAGTGCAAATTTTCTGCCTTTAAATGTGAATTGAATTAAATTTAATTTCTCCCTGATCCTGAGTTACATATCTCTTCTACATAATGTGCAAGAGGCTGGTGACATCCCTGGGTTGGATCTAACGTTAGACATCCTCAGAGCAGACCCAATGAAATTAGGGGACATGATACGGAGAGAAATTCTAAGCAAGCCCGTGTAAATTAAACCAGTGTAAAGTTATGGCTAATCCTAATTCTGTTCAGCAGTGGAGGAAGTATTCAAAATCATGTGAGTGAGCTGAACAGGTTTAGGCATAGCTGTCAAGCGTCCTTTATTTGGCGGGACAGTCCCTTATCCCAGCGCCATGTCCCGCTGCTGTCCCTTATTGATGATGTCCCTTAAATAAGCTACTGAAGGTAATGGGGTCCTTTCTATGTCCAGCTGTCCTTTGTCAACAACAAATTGTTGCTATTTTTTGTGTTTAATATATACTATATGGTAATTTATGGACCTAATGGGTATCTAAAGCCATTTGCACGCAACAATAAGGTTGATCCCTTATTTTGGCTGCTGATCCCTTACTTTCGAGGCTGTAAGTTGACAGCTA
The DNA here is from genome assembly GCF_964252035.2 of Podarcis erhardii. NCBI lineage: Eukaryota > Metazoa > Chordata > Lepidosauria > Squamata > Lacertidae > Podarcis > Podarcis erhardii. The sequence continues at coordinate 19,357,434 of NC_138499.1, forward strand.
TGGGTTTAGGATCCAGCCTAAGTCCCCCCCAGAACACCCCTTTTGGGGGACTCACACCTTTCTCAGCTCAGCCAGCTTTCACTCAGCTGACTGAGTCACTCAGCTGAGCCAGGAAGTGTAAGTTACACCAAGGTATCCTTTGGGTAAAACTTAGTTGGAGACAATCTCTCATATGCCACATTCACTGTACCTACAGAGTACTGTAGGGATCATGATTTGCTTAATTCCGTTTAATGTAGGCAACTTTCTTTCCTCTTCAATAGCAGTGCATATTTTCCCCCCTCCATATAAAAATTAATTTACGGAGTTTACTTACATTTGCAATTTATTATAATTAGCAGAACGTTATTTTCTTCTCTCCCTAATTTTGCCAGCCTCCCTGATTTTCATGAAATCACACAGTCTCATTAATCATAAAGTAATTCACCCTTCAGTAACATACTTTCCTTTTGTGCAAATCACCCCTCACTCCTGCTCAGGCAGATTAGCTAAAACGTGGGACATACATGAAACAAGTAGTTTCTTCCTTAAACTTTAGTTGGAAATTAGGAGCATCCTTAGCTCTATCCATCATGTTAATAGTTTTTGTCATAAAATGATGAAGTGAATTTGTGCCCCCACGAAAATGGCTCTGGTTACGTAGAATTCCTCCATCTGGTCCATTCAATCTCCGTTCACAGCTGGAGTTTCTTGTTATGCCAATAGACTTCAGGGATCCAGTTTTTCACTTGATACTGTTATCAACACTTCCTGCCCTTCTGGTTAGCAGCATTTCTGCAAGAGAACAGTGAAATAGAACCTAGCAAAGAAAGGATTCAAATGCTATTGTTTCAAATTAACCAAGGCACAGTATTTTGGCAAGGGAGGAGGATGAGGAGAAAGCCAGATCTCCATGATTCCACCCATGTGATTGGGATACTATACTTCTGTTGATGCAACCAAGAAGAGCATTGATTTTTTTGCTGCTGCATCACACTGTTGACTTGTGGGAGCAGGTGGCGGTGTGGTCTAAACCACTGACCCTCTTGGACTTGCCAGTCAGAAGATTGGCGGTTTGAATCTGTGTGACAGGTTGAGCTGCTCTGTCTCAGCTCCTGCCAACCTAGCGGTTTGAAAGGACGCCAGGGCAAGTAGATAAATAGATGTCTTCTAAAAGTCAAAACAAAACAAATTCCTTCCAGTAGCACCTTAAAGACCAACTAAGTCAGTTCTTGGTATGAGCTTTCGTGTGCATGCACACTTCTTCAGATACACACACTTCTTCAGAAGTGTGCATGCACACGAAAGCTCATACCAAGAACTGACTTAGTTGGTCTTTAAGGTGCTACTGGAAGGAATTTGTTTTGTTTTGACTATGGCAGACCAACACGGCTACCTATCTGTTTCTAAAAGTCAGATAGTTGTTCATTTCCTTGACATCTGGTGGGAGAGTGTTCCACAGGGTAGGGGCCAGGACCGAGAAGGTCCTCTGCCTGGTTGCCTGTAACCTCACAGTGAGGGAACCGCCAGAAGGCCCTTGGCACTGGACCTCAGTGCCCGGGCTGAACGATGGGTGTGAAGATGCTCCTTCAGGTATACTGGGCTGAGGCTGTTTAGGGTTTTAAAGGTCAGCACCAACACTTTGAATTGTGCTCGGAAACGTACTGGTTGTTCCTACCTAAGTGTAGAAACTTGCATATGCCCCTATAGAAACTCATTTTGTTAGTTTGGACCTGGTTCTCTAGTCTGTTAAGGTCATCTTGCAACCTCATTCTGTCTTCTGTGGCATTATTATGTGATAGAAGCCACATTATTATCCAGCTGCTCCATTCAGCATCCTGGCAACCAACTTCCCTGCCCCGTTCTCTTATAATTGTCATATGCATAAGTATGACAAAAGGCAGAACTAATTAAAATAATTAAAATAGCTTGGGTGATAGTTCTGCATTCAACATTAGAAAACACCACTATTTTCAGGAGCAAGTTGCTGTGTTCGGATAATAGGCTGGTACTTTCCTCTTTAGTGTGTAAAATAAGATCTCTCCCAGACAGAAGATAGAGCTCTAAACAGTGAACAATTTGAGGTATGCTTTGCTTTGCTTTTATTCTTTATGGGCTTCCTCTGTATAATTTCAAAGAAATGAAAGCTTATTTTCTCAGTGGAATGTATTTGTATTAATAAATTTGTATACTGCTTTGCAAAAAACTAAAATGATATCCCAAACAATATATATACAACTACAAATGCAGTTGTCCCTGCATTGGTAACCTCATGGTTGGATAACTGCAGTGTCCTCTTGAGGTTGGTCCTGAGGCTGCAGCTGATGAATGCAGCAGCTAGGTTGTTTGTGGGGGTGTAGCACCAGCATATAACACCCTGTTTGCAAGATTAGACTTTGCTGTCCATATGCTACTGGTACTGACATATAAGACCCTATACAGCTCAGGACCAGATTACATGAGAGACCAGTGTCAGAGACCAGAGGACAAGATTACCTTAGGCACCTAGTAGATTGCTGCTGTCTGTGGGAGACTCTCTCCTGCAAGTTGCAAAGATCTCAGAAACCCACTCCTCAGTAACTCACAGCAAGGCTTTTTAGTGTAGCTGCCCGTATTCTGTGGAATAACAAGGCACTTTCCCCTGCACTTTCTGGAAACAATTGAAGGCATTTTTATCCTAACAGGCTCTCACAGCTGGAAAATATGGTTCTCTACCATGAGCATCTACTTTTTTGGTTTTAGTCAAGTTTCAAATCCACGTGTTGTTTCTGTGTTATTATTATCTTTGTTTAAAGGTAAAGGTAAAGGGATCCCTGACCATTAGGTCCAGTCATGGCCGACTCCGGGGTTTCAGCGCTCATCTCGCTTTACTGGCCAAGGGAGCTGGCGTACAGCTTCCAGGTCATGTGGCCAGCATGACTAAGCCACTTCTGGCGAACCAGAGCAGCACACGGAAACGCCATTTACCTTCCCGCCAGAGCAGTACCTATTTATCTACTTGCACTTTGACGTGCTTTCAAACTGCTAGGTTGGCAGGAGCAGGGACCGAGCAATGGGAGCTCACCCCGTTGCGGGGATTCAAACTGCTGACCTTCTGATCAGCAAGTCCTAGGCTCTGTGGTTTAACCCACAGCGCCACCCGCGTCCCTATCTTTGTTTAGATGGTGATAAATAAATGAATGTGAGGACTCAGGCACATATATGTTGTGCCTGAGTAGCATAAGTGATATTTGTGCTCAGCAAGGTTTGGATTCAGCTCTGATCTGGATTTTCTTTGTGTGTTTTTCCTATCCTTATCTAATTTTCTGTTTAATGCAAGTGGTATTGGTTTTGGAATGGGTAGGGTGGCATATACTGTATATACATGGCATGATGGAGTCTCAAACAGAGATGTGCTCTCCCCAGCCCACATTCCCAGCATGTTTGCACTCCTGTCTCACTGGCATCTACATTGGTTCGATCATCTCCAGTGGAAGATGGCAGGATCCCCAGGGACATGCTCTTCGGGAGCTGGCTTCAGATACTAATCCCACTGGCAGACCAACTCTGCATTAAACAGATGTCTGCAAATGAAGGCTAGCAACATTAACTCTACTGTGTGGGAATCCCTTGCAGACAAACACAGTGCCTGGAGACAGTCAGGTCATATATCCACATATGGGGAATGAACACTAGGAGGATCACAGAGAGAAGAAGCACCATGGTGCATCTATAGCAGCGTAACTGGGCAACTTCATCTGCCGCAGCTGCAACAAAACATGTTCTTCTACAGTCACAGCAGGCGCTATAAGTCTCCAATGGTCTGACTTCATAACAGTATTATAACAGTGATTTTAGGGCCACATACCATTTATAGGATGCTGGTGGCAAAAACATGGAATGCATAGATTTCAGGAGTGGGATTTTGCAATGAATATTGACTTTGAAATATCCATCCTTTGAATCCATTATCGACTTTAAGTGCTGTCCAGTTCATTTTGCTGCTCCTTATATTTTTTACCACAGTGATGAGGACAGAGCAAATCATTTTTCATCATGCAGTACAAGAAGATGTCAACGACATCCTCTTGAAATGTAGGTGCCTTAATGATTTTGCAATAGCCTTGTATATCTGAAGATAAATAGGATAGAAGAGAAAACTCAGGACAATTCCACAGTTTTAAAGAAAATCATATTACAAGCTACAATCGCTTTTATTTTTTTTCCTCCTTTGCCCTTTTCTGGAAATAGACATGCCATATTTGTTCTCAAAGCTCCTTTGGGTTCCTTAGTATGAGCTGAAATGAGTTTCTACTCCTTTTTTGTGTGTGGGGGGGAATGGATGCAAGAAATGAAACCCTCTTTCATAGAGCACCACACTTCTAATTATACCAGTGTTGAGACTTTCTTGCATACCCACTAATTAAAAATATCCTGTGCCAACTATTTTTGGCACACCTCAAGTTGACAGGCATATATTTCTCTCCATTTATGCTGTCATGGACTTAGAAGCTTGATGAGGCAGGCTATCATACAACTAAGCTTCATGGAGGCCAGTGCTAAAATTGTAACCTTTAACTACTGAAATACTGGTTGTGTTTTCTTTCATCTGACAGGTCTGGGCAGCATCGCCGCAAACACTTATGAAGCTTACAAATGGATATAAACTATATATATAAATGGTGGGGTACCATTTATTTTCCCAGATCTTCAAACCTTGAAATATGAGCCTTTGTTGTGCTATTATGTAGTGTCTTATACAGTGGTACCTCAGGTTAAGTACTTAATTCGTTCTGGAGGTCCGTACTTAACCTGAAACTGTTCTTAACCTGAAGTACCACTTTAGCTGATGGGGCCTCCTGCTGCTGCCATGCCGCCGGAGCCCGATTTCTGTTCTCATCCTGAAGCAAAGTTCTTAACCTGAAGCACTATTTCTGGGTTAGCGGAGTCTGTAACCTGAAGCATATGTAACCTGAAGCATATGTAACCTGAGGTACCACTGTATTGACAACTGGGTCTTGTTGCCTTTGATATTTTGTTTGTTTCAAAACACGGAGGTATGTATTTTTTGATGAATGAATGCAAATAGCAACATCATATTATGACTCCATTTGGACTAAAGCTGAACTCAGCAATGGAAAATCCTACACTGGATTCCTTATGCCCAACTTGTTCCCCATCCCCTATAGTTATAATCTGTGGTTTGCCATCTGATTTTATTCCACTCCAAATTTGATTTTAAGATGTATTTTAATCAATTGTTTGATTTATGTTTTTAATGTCTTTGATGTTAGCCGCCCTGATGCCCGGTCCTGGTTGGAGAGGGCGGGGTATAAATAAAATTCATTATTATTATTATTATTATTATTATTATTATTATTATTATTACTTCAAACAAACTTGACTGTGGCAGGAGGTCAGATAAATCATTGGAAAACCTTGTGTATTGTGCTATGACTGGATTTAATAGAGACATTTCCCTTGACGTTTCCAACCTCAATTTTACTTACAGAACCCTAATTAGAGGTATATAATTGAAAACTGAAAATAGAGAGCAAAAAATAAAATATGCATCAGAAACTGGAAAGATTCTTCTGTTGACAAAGCTTGCTAAATAACAGGCATGTCAAAGGGTGAAAAAAGGTAATTTATCTCAGTTGCTTCAAATTATTGTTTATTATCCAAGCTATATTTGTCATGTTAACAGAGAGAATAAAGCCAATGAAGGAGCCTGTTACGTTTCCTGCCTTCCCTGTGGAATGCTGTATCTAATTTCTGAATTTTATTCGATAATATAATGAAAACTAGGTGCTGGGACTTCAACCTCAGCTCATAATTAGTAATTTTATTATATTAAAATGTCAGTTAAAACAACAGCAGCAGCCAGACATTATGTGTTATAGAAGGGGATACAGACATCATTAGTTTATAAGAAGGCATGAATATGCCATGTGCATATTTAAACAGCAAAAATGCAAAATGCTTTGAGATCATGATTACTTTGTTTTGTATGGTATGAGGCCATTTCCCTTGATTTTTAATAGGACTTTTCTGTTAAAAGATCAAAATCCATTGTCAACACACAGCACAAACAACTAGTTGTGAAACTACTTCCTGAAGCACCCTCATGTTATTTTATCTATGTTTTATGAATCTTACAAACAACTCCCATGCTAGATACTGAAGAAACAATGAAAGGTAGACCTTAACATGTAAATAATCGGCAATCTCTAACTACGGTAGGTTAGGCTACATCTGTTGTTTTGATCTTTTACATGGTTTTGTGTGTATTTTATGCATTGTGACTTGCTGTTATTTTTATTGATGATAGTTTAGTAATTATTTATTACAACTGATAAGAGTGAATTTCTGTTTAATTGTTATTTGCTAATAGATAATTTTATTGTGTACTATTATATTCGAATTGATTATTGAATAATAGTTTATTTAATGTGGGTGATTTTAAAGTTATGTTTTTTATTTTGACTTTTCTGTATAGGATCAGATTGTTATAAGGTGTGTGAGATCTTTGTTGTATATTTGGTACTTTCTTCAGCTTGTAAACTGCCTTATGTGGTGTAGTGGTTAAGAGTGGTAGACTAGTAATCTGGGGAACCGGGTTTGCGTCTCCGCTCCTCCACATGCAGCTGCTGGGTGACCTTGGGCTAGTCACACTTCTCTGAAATCTCTCAGCCTCACTCACCTCACAGAGTGTTTGTTGTGGGGGAGGAAGGGAAAGGAGAATGTTAGCCATTTTGAGACTCCTTCGGGTAGTGATAAAGCGGGATATCAAATCCAAACTCTTCTTCAAACTCTTCTTATGTATAGTAAAATCTGGAGATGCTGGACCACAATGCCTATCCTCCCTGACAATTTGCCATGCTGGCTGGGACTGATGAGGATTGGAGACCAACAATATTTGCAGGGCACCACATTGGCTACTCATAATAAGTTACCCCTGAAATCTGACAGAATATTAGAAGTGCTTTCTGATATGACACAAGTACAGTGGTACCTAGGGTTAAGAACTTAATTTGTTCTGGAGATCAATCTCTGCGCAATCTCTGTTCTCATCCTGAAGCAAAGTTCTTAACCTGAGGTACTATTTCTGGGTTAGCGGAGTCTGTAACCTGAAGTGTCTGTAACATAGCTGTCAACTTTCAGATTTGAAAATAAGGGATCAGCAGTCTCGAAAATAAGGGATCAGCAGCCTCACCTGTCCCAGGGACAGTCTACGGGATATCTAACAATCTGGGATAGCAGTGGGAAACGGTGCTGGAATAATGGAATTTCATGCAAAAAAAAGGGAAGGTTGACAGCTATGGTCTGTAACCTGAAGTGTCTGTAACCCAAGGTACCACTGTAACTGCTAAACTAGGGGACCTACATGGTCTTAAGGGCATCTTTGGACCATGTCCAAAGCTCTTTGGAGGATGTCGAAAGCTCATTAAAATGATACTGCAAACTACTTTTTTATGGGGAAGTGGTTCCTTCGTGGAACCAGAATGAAAAAACAGAGACATGGAGTTGATAATGCTCGGGAAAATTGATGGATTTCCCTCACCCTACCTTACTATTGAAAGAGAAAGCAGCAGATGGTAACTTCTCAGAGACTATGTTCATTCCTTAAGGGGGGAATGAAATGTTGCAACATTTTAACCGTTGCACTGGAGCAGATAATTAGGCAATCAGAATTATTAGAAGCTGACAAAAGGACAAGAATTCAATGAACTTTCTCCTTTTGCTTTGTTATGATGGCAGCTGTGATGATTTAAGTAGTGAACATCATGCTCAATCAGTCCAGCAGGCTTAATGAGTCTGGAAATTTCTGTTTAGAATGTCTTTCAATGAGTGCAATGCCCACTTTATGATCTGAAGGAAGGCTCAGGGTTGCATTCAAAAAACTGTTACTCAGGCCCATTGAAATCAATGGAACTAAGTTAGCCATAGCCCTTAATTACTCAGAGTAACAGTTAGTTGACTTCAACCCTAACACACACGAGAACATGAGAACTCGGTTGAAATATGTGGTTCAGAAAGCTGGGCTGAAGAACAAAGAAAAATTGAGGCCAATAAGCTCAAGAACACTGATTAAGAAATTGGTTATTAGATTTCCCATCACATTTCAAACATCTGTGTTCTTCCTGGGGAGAAATTGTTCAACAGTGAAGCAGTCATAAAGTAAGTGCTCTCTTCAGAATACTCAATGCAACAATTCCCTCCAGGGAAAGAGAAAATAGATTTCAGAAACATCTCAAGAGATCTGAGAGCCATTTGGTTAATGCATCTTCGCGCACCTATTGGCTTTGTTCTTCTGCTGTGTGATCAGGGAGGCCATAGGTTCTACTTCACTGAGGATAATCCATTATTATTATTATTATTAATTTATTAATCACCTTCTGCACAATCATATCAAGGTGATATACAAAAAAGCAGCTAGTACATTTAAGATTAAAATAAAACAGTACTGTACAAAATAGGAACTTTGGGCCAATTTATTCTGGTGGAGAAACCTACCAGAACAAAAAAATGTATTTGGTTGTTTCCAGAAAGTGTTGTATCTCAGCAGGAATGCTATCCCATGGAGCAGGGGCAGCCACACTAAAAGTCCTGCTCTGAGTTATTGCAAAGTGGGCTTCTGATTTTTGGAACTTGCAGGATAAACTCTTCTGCAGACTGGAGTGATCTACTGGGTGTGTATTAGGGGTAAGGCTGCCTCTCATGTAACCTGGTCCTGGGCTGCACTGGGCTTTACATGTTAGTACCACGACCTTCAACTTGGCTCAGTAGCAGATTAAGAGCCAGTGCAAATTTCTGGCTCATAACTAAGGGCCAGGGCCAACCACCCATAAGGCAAGGTGAGGAAACCACTTCAGGCAGCAGGAACCATAGGAGCAGCAGATCTCAGTATTGATCTTCCTTTTCCCACTTTTTCTTCCCTCCTTCTTCCCTGGCAGGGAGCAGGGATGCCACTTGGGGTCCACCTCAGGTGCCAAAATGTCCTGGGCTGGCCCTGCATGAGGCCAAACCTTTCTTGTGGCAGGCCCCACCCTGTGGAACTCCTTGGGAGTAAGTGCTTAAAAGGATTCATCCCTGCTTGCTTTTAGATGTCTTCTAAAAGTTGTATCGTTCCGGCAGGCCTTTCAAACCTGACAAGCCTTTCTAATCAGCTTTTACTGCTGTGTTTGACATTCTGAAATTGTTTCACTGCTGTGCTTTTTAGGTCATATACTGCCTTGTGATATATTTTGATGAAAGGGAAATATATATCTATAAGCAAACGCATGTTACAGTGCTCACACAATAGGTGGTTTATCTGCTGTGGATATCGAATATCCCTTTGGCAAACCATTTCACTCTTCTTTCACAGGAAGAGGACTGTGTGCTTACCATATCATTCAAATATGTCACTGTCTGCATGTTTGATAGTTGGTGTTTTCATTCATATATATATATATATATATATATTCTGTTTTACAATTTAAAGTACTCATTTTTACATCCTCAAGATAGCAATGACTTCCATTCTTCTCTTTCCATGGTTCATTTTACATATCATAAATCCCTGCATATTACAGAAACTATACCATTCAGCATTCCATTATTGTATCCATCATAACTTATTTACACCGTGGAATTTATCTTAATGCTGCCAGCGTTTTCAGCTGTACACTGTTATTTCCCATATATTCAATAAACCTTTTCCAATCTTCTCTAAATGTATGTTCTTCTTGTTCTCTTTCTTATTCTATATGTAAAGTCTGCAAGCTGCACATATTCTGTCGACTTAAGTTGCCACTCTTTAGTTGGGTCCTCGCTCCTTTTCCATTTTTGGGCTAACAAAACATGGGCTGCAGTAGTGGCATACAAAAAATAACCTTTTTTTGACACCTGGGAATTTCAGTCTGAATTATTCCCAACAGAAAGGACTCTCGGTTTTTTTTTTTGGGGGGGAGTACTTTTAAACATTATTTTCAATTCATTATGGATAATAGTTGGCATTTTTCTAGTTCCTGCATTGTCTGTTCAGGTAATCCATTTTTAGAAGTGTGTTTCTTGCAAGATCAGGACAGTCATAAGGATGTTCATATTATTTAACCCAGAGAACCCATCAGTCATTAGGATTAGTGGATCTTCTAGTAATTTAAAGCGTTTCCATGTAGATGCAGCAACAACCCTCCCCTTCCGGAGTATCATCAGCCAATTCCAGTCACCTCTGATCCTAAAATAGCTGTAATAAACGGGTGGAATATGGGTGGGCTGTGTAATGGAGTACAAATGAGGCAAGTTTCAGATGTACAAATCTAGTGAGAAGTCAGCCCTTGGCAACTCAGAAAAAAATAGTTACAGAAACTAAGAGCACTAAATGTATAAACCAGGAGTTTGGATTTGAGGAGGGAAATGATTATAATCTGGTTCAGAATGTTACTTTTATACTGCATTGGAGATTAGAAAGGAACATGTGATGTTAAAAAGATGTTCAAAGCAAACAGAACCATCAAACTTTGTTCTAACATATTCAAAGTCAATTGACTTTCTTATTTTTCTTTTTTAAAAAAGAAAAGAAAAAAAGAATGCCAATGAAATAAAAAGCTGCTGGCCTATTATACTACGAGTGACATGCAAAATCTGTGACACAATACAATAGGAGTAAAATTATTTCTACCCACATGTAGGAGACATAATGGATGTGGAAGCAGTGCAATCATGGCAAGGAAAATCTCGAGCTGATTGAAACTAAGTAAGTAATTTTAAAGATAGCAAACTGAGTGCTAGAATTGTACATTTTATCATGAGCCGGACAGCTTTATGCTTCATAGAATTTAAGATATATTTAACATGTCTTGAAGAATTGTCTGTTCACTGAGCACATGCTTAAAAATAAAGATGTGTAAAACTGCTCCTCATCATTTTTGATGATGTACTACAACAGCTGATATTGCCATGTGTCAGCAGAGGGGAAGGCAAGCATAACATTAAAGAAACCATGAAACATGAAAACCAATACACAATATGCTATAATATCAAAGTTCTTCATTTGCTATTCAATATGCACACTCTACAATTATACAGCTGTAGAGTTGGAAAGTACCTCAAAGGTCATTTAGTCCATGGAATCACAACTAAAGAATCATTGACAGATGGCCATCCAATTTCTCTTTTAAAATCTTCAATGAAGGAGAGCACCACCACCTCTTGCATTAAGGTTTTTCAATGTGAGCCACAGTGAGCAAAGCAAAAACCAGGGCTTTTTCCAGCCAGAATTTGCCTGAGCTCAGTTCTGGTACCTCTCAGGTGGGCACCATTGCCATTCTAAGAGAATGAGGGAGGTGTTCATGGTGAGTTCCGGCACCTCTTTTTCTAGAAAAACAGCACTGGTAATAACCAATGATCATAAGGACTAGAGTTATTGCGTGGCAAGGCCTCAAACCAGCCCCTCGTTAGAATAAAATTCACACTGACACAGAATTTTGGTTTAAAGTTATTGGGCAAATTTTAGGCCACAACTTTATTGATTACAGAAATGTGTGTGGTATTGGCTTAGGCATTGGCAAAGGACTATATCAGACTCCTGCCCCCTTTGCAGGAAGCCAGTAAGGGTAAACCACCCAAAGAGGAAGCCACATCAGGGGAACCCGCCTGTAGCTCTCCTCTGTGTCCCCAGAGGCCTGGCATGGCCCTAGTCCCTCAAACAGACTTCGGACAGGATCTAGGTGCTGGATTCCTTTAACAGAATACGCTTGGTCAATGGAGGAGCAGGCGATGGCTGACCTCCCCTCCTCCACAAATCAATGAACCAATGCCTAACTGCCAAACCTTACAAAGTTGAGACGATTGCTAAGAGGTAGGCAAAAATCAAGTGGCCAGTGCCAATCTGCCAAATGGAAAAAATCCTACCTGGCCCCCGTCCCAAGAGGTGACCAACCAAAGTCCAAAGCAAGGCCAGAGGACATCTAAAATAAAGGGTGGGTGGGCGGGTGTTCGGCAGCGTGAAGCAGGTGCCTGACACGTGTCACACTGCCACTTTTATATCCCCCACACAAAAGTGATTGGCCAAGAAGCTGGGGTGATTGTGATGCCACCCCGGCATGACAGCATTACTCTGCCCATGTGAAGGGGGGGGGGGAGGAACTGGCCTGGGGGCCTGCCCGCAACCAGGACCATCCTTAAAGATGATCCCACTTCTCATTTGTTTTTGTCATCTCAATATAATACTCAAAAACCTCTTTGGAAGTTTATGATGGATATATTTGTTATTTAGGGAATTATAATAATAGTAATCCCCACCCCCACAATTTGGCTTAACCTTTCTAGAAGCTTAATAGAGTCTCCTATTGTGACTCCAGCAATCCCCAGAGGAGATTTTGACATGAGGCTAGCAGATAATACTACAGTGCCTGTTCCAGCCATGCATCGCAGGATTGCTCTTTCACGCAATATTTCAAACCAGTAATCAAAACCACAATATGCTGCCATTGAAGCTGATTGATTTACATTTTATCCAAGGCAACATCATTTTCTTATTAGTGCCATTAAAGAAATGGCATTTTAATTATTAGCTGCCAAAGCAATTTAAAAATATTTCTAAATACAATACTGTATTCAAAAAATATATTGTATAAAAGTGGGGGGAAACACAGAAACGCTAGTGCCTCCACTCATTTGGTGTCTGTTATTCAGAATACTTTTGGAGCTGTGGCAGAACTTGACATTGGCCCCTTTTGCAAAATGAATGCTTTGCACAGAGCTTGTTTTGTTTCCACAAGTGGGATCATTTTTAGAATGGTCCTGGTTGTGGGCAGGCCCCCAGCCCGGTTCCTCCCTCCACCCTGGCATGGGTGGAGTAGCGCTTTCATGTCAGGGTGGCATCACGATCACCCCAGGCCTATTGGCCAATTATTTTGAGTGGGGGGTTTAAAAGCAGCAGTACGACGTGGGCTGTGCACCTCCTTTGCGCTGCTGAAAACCTGCCCATCCACCCCGTAATTTTATGTGTTCTCTGGTCTTGCTTTGGACGTTGGTTGGTCACCTGTCTTGGGTCAGGGGCCAGGTAGGAATTTTTCCATTTGGCAAATTGGCACAGGCCACTTGGTTTCCACCTGCCTCTTAGGAATCGTCACAACTTTGTAAGGTTAGGCATTGGCTCATTGATTTGTGGGGGAGGGGAGGTCAGCCATCGCCTGCCCTTCCATTGACCAAGGGTATTCCGTTAAAGGAAGCCAGGGCCTGGTTCCTGTCTGAAGTCTGCTTGACGGGCTAGGGCCATGCCAGGCCTCTGGGGACACTGAGGAAAGCTACAGGCGGGTTCCCCTGATGTGGCTTCCTATTGCGGTGGTTTACCCTTATTGACTACCTGCAAAGCGGACAGGAGTCTGATATAATCTATGCCAATGCCTAAGCCAATACCGCTCACATTTCTGTAATTCAATAAAGTTGTGGCCTAAAATTCGCCAATAACCTTAAACTAAATATTCAGTGTCTGTGTGAATTTATTTTAACAAGGGGCTAGTCTGGGGGCCTTGCCATGCAAATGATATCTGTTTATGCAGCATACTTGTTCATACCATGTGAAACATGTTGGTTGCCAGTTGGTTTCTTGTAACATTGCAAAAAGTCTGTATGTTTACTACTGTGAACAGAGAAATCTGGGGCTTAGGTCCACCACTCTGCTAGTGACAACCATCCAGCTCTAAGGTAGTAGTGATGCTTGAAATAATCATAGCCTAAGATACCATACTATATCTCTATCATCTCAATAACAAGTGTCCCTTATCAGCTGAACTTCCCTGGCAGTTTGGAGCTTGAGTGGGCGTGGAAAGCCCTTAACACAATGTGTGACTTACTTCTGAGTAGACATTCTTGGGATTATGCTGTAAGTTCCCTTCTACCTTTTAAAAGTCAGAACAGAGGTAGATGGGCAGGGTACAAATGATGATGATGATGTTCAACCAAAAGGGTTAGTTGAGTTAATTTATATCCTGCCTTTCTAAAGTACATTCAAGACAATTTACAAGAAGGAAAATAAGACAAATGGTGAATGGTAAAAACAACAACATAAAAACAAGGATGCAGGATAGAAACTAACACTTCACAGAACCAATCATTTTAAGAAAAGTATAAACACTTGCAGAAATAAGGATTCTGGAAGGATTCCGCTGGTGCCTGTTGAATGAAGGAGTTCTAAAAGTAGATTGCCCTCTGGGATCAGACCAATTTCCATCAGTTCCAAGACCTCTAATGGCAAGATGGCCTTTCAAGAAGAAATCAAAAATATCCACAAATGTGATATAAAAGTGGGTGCTATATAAGCCTCCCCCACCCTGGCTAAATTCTCCAAGATAAAATGCATTCTTTTAAATGTAATTGCTGGCTTTCTTTGATCTGAAATTTTCTCCCAGAAGCCTCAGGGTGAAATGTAAATTGTGTTGAACACACAGCATGCTGTAAGTAATGCAGCTGACACAGGCACTTCTCTGGTCCGTGGCTTGTGGGAAAGGTGAGTTTGCAGCCTCCCCAGTAAGGAATGGACCACTTCAGAGCTTGGCCAGGGCAGGGCACCAAGCTAAAAAGAGACAGCAGATGTAATATTCAGATGTAATAGTCATCTGGAAAGTCCACGTGTGAGGGGAAACCAAAGAGATGAGCACAGCCAAGGAGCTTTTCTAACTTTCCCCATATGTACAACTTCTTAAGTTGGTTTTCTGCTCTAATAAGTCATGCCAGGTGAAATTGAGGTATTTCCCCTCCTTCCAAGTGGTAATCTTATGTTGAAAGTTGTGTTTTAATCAACAGCTTGCCTTCCCTACTTTTTCTTTAAGATTTTTGGACCTTATGTTCAAATTTCTATTCTAAGTATCACTTGTGTGTTTTGAAAGATGTAAATATTTGCAAGTGTTTTGATGTGTTTTTAAAAGCTTGACTAAATATTTTGCTTTTTAAACTAACAATATCTCTGAACTGCATGTGAAGGGACTGCGTGGGATATACTTATTTATGATGGAACTTGATCTCAGTATGTGCATGAGGACATGTGTATTCCACACACAAAATAAGAAATAAAATTCACTTGTAGGGGAGGCTATGTAACCAAACATCACTATGCATATCAATGGGAGCGAAATTTCAGGACTTAACAGAATAGAGTGTCAAATCTACCACTGGATCTGCATCCTTGCCACTCATTCTTGTCATGGGTTGTTGCCGGTATTGGGCCCTTATTCAGCCTGGAAGTGAGACTCAATTGGGATTTAGTAAACTGCCATCATTCCATGGATGGAGGGGCAGCTCCACCCAACCCACCAGTTGAAAAGGGGATTTGCAATGGGTTTTTTTTTCTTAAAAAATATTTTGGGGTACAGTGGTACCTCAGGTTACATACGCTTCAGGTTACATACACTTCAGGTTACAGACTCCACTAACCCAGAAATAGTGCTTCAGGTTAAGAACTTTACTTCAGGATGAGAACAGAAATTGTGCTCTGGCGGCGCGGCGGCAGCAGGAGGCCCCATTAGCTAAAGTGGTGCTTCAGGTTAAGAACAGTTTCAGGTTAAGAACGGACCTCCGGAACGAATTAAGTACTTAACCCAAGGTACCACTGTACTCTCATTTTGATTCAAGAAATTCAATACAGGGAAAAATAAATACAGTAAATGGACAAAAGTACAAAGATTCACACAATGTTTAGGGGTATGCGTACCCATGCTTCCCCCCCAGAGAAAAGCACTGGGGAATTTGGATAGCGGTATTAGTCTTGCTCATGATTCTGCCCTGTTTCAGTTTTTCCATCAGTGCATCTTCACTGGTGGAGCAGCTTTGCTGAAGAAGTGTTCCACTTAGGGATGTATGAGAACCATTTTTTTGGTCTGCTTTCCAATGGATCGATCCAATCCAATACTCCTTCAATGGTCCCAGTGAGATTACACAGTTACAGTGGTACCGCAGGTTAAGTACTTAATTCGTTCCGGAAGTCTGTTCTTAACCTGAAACTGTTCTTAACCTGAAGCACCACTTTAGCTAATGGGGCCTCCTGCTGTTGCTGCGCTGCCGGAGCACGATTTCTGTTCTGATCCTGAAGCAAAGTTTTTAACCCGAGGTACTATTTCTGGGTTAGTGGAGTCTGTAACCTGAAGCGTATGTAACCTGAAATGTCTGTAACTCGAGGTACCACTGTACCTGTATTTTGCAATGGAGTTTAAGTGTGCAAAAAGTAAACACACAAATATAAACATCAAAAGATGGGTACTAAATGACAGTAGGCTATTTGGTTAATGCATGGTTCATTGGTATATTTGTCTTGGTGGTGACATATCCTGTATTCCGCCAGTCCTATAGTTCCTCAGTCAGGTGACTTTCAGTATAAGATTGCATCTTTTACTTATGTGTCGTATTCTTTTTTTGCAGTGTCGAACTGCTTCATTTTTATTCAGTTTTATATTGGTCTATGAAATAGGTGCCATCAATTCCATAACTTTATTACCAGTTGGAATTGCATACCAGCAATTCTATGCACAGTCTCGTTCAATGTGTTCTTTGAACCCTGGTTGTCTTTAACAGAACCCCCTTTAAAAAAAAAATGATTGCCTTTATTTTCTAATTATATTTAAGTACTCTTGCTGAGTCTATTATCGGCCCAAATATCTGTTCAAAAACCTCTCTCATTTTTCAAGCGCTTCCTATAAATTTTCATGATAGTGCCATGTATTTGCACGCCTACAATAAACTATTCTGGATACACTATTTTAGCAGCCTTTTCTATGAACATTAATGGAATCATTAGAAACTGTAATGGAAATAACAATGTTTGCTAAATTCTATATTGATAACTAGCTGCAATCTTTTCATATACGTAGGTCAAATCCATGCCCCAGTTAATGCTTTCACAATCCGATGGCATCCATTGGGATGAGCTGCTTAGGTTATAGCAGATCTCTGGCTCAGCCAGCTCATTCCTGGCTCAGCCAGCATTAAGTCCCCAGTGATATGCAACATAATATGCTCAAACCAGTGGCGTAGCATGGGTTGTCAGCACCCGGGGCAAGGCAAGTAATTTGCGCCCCCTAACCCTGGATTTGTGCCCCCTAACCCTATCCCTAACCCTAACCCCCAGATGTTGCGCCCGGTGCGGCCGGCACCCCCTGCACCCCCCATGCTACGCCACTGGCTCAAACACTGTTAAAGGCCTTTCTTGTCTGCATTTCCTGCATTTGCCTTTTAGGAAGCCCATAAGATAAACTACTACTACTACTATCTTATGTAGTAGTAGTAGTTACAGATAGGTAGCCGTGTTGGTCCGCCATAGTCAAAACAAAAAATTCCTTCCAGTAGCACCTTAAAGACCAACTAAGTTAGTTCTAGGTATGAGCTTTCGTGTGCATGCACACTTCTGAAGTAGTAGTAGTAGTATATCTTATATCTACTACTAGTAGTAGTAGTTTATACATTTATACCCCGCTCATCTGGCTGGGTTTCCCTAGCCACTCTGGGCAGCTCCCAACAGAATATTAATAATAATAAATAAATAAATGATAAAACATCAAACATTAAAAACAGGGCTGCCTTCAGATGTCTTCTAAAAGTCAGATAGTTGTTTATTTCCTTGACATTTGATGGGAGGGCGTTCCACAGGGTGGGTGCCACTAACGACAAGGCCCTCTGCCTGTAGAACAGATATGTTGGTAGTTATTCTTTGCACTTTCTTCTTTCATATTTTTCTTATGGTAATAACTTGACTCTGCATCTCTCAATGTTCTGTGGCCATAGCACCTTCAGGTGCATTTACTACTAACTTGTTTACTCTGATCTTTCCACTCTCTCCCCCTTCTGATATATTTTGTTAATTATTTGATCTATCTAACTTTGCTTTGTGGCACCTCTGTACTCTGAAACATGGTCTCTTCTCTGAATATTGGATGGTGTTGGTGGCAAGCCAGAGGTTTTTGATTGAAAAGTGAACTGCGAGGTCAATCTGTTGTCATTGCAAATGAAACAACCTGAAAGGTGTTGCATAATAAATGGGGAAAAATATGTTATTTGTGGCTTTGGTAAGCCCTGCATGTTAAAACATTTTTTTCCCAAAGAAGTGACACATAATTTTGAATTAAATGGGATTGTGTCATCTAACTTGCTAATGCATTTTTGAAAACAAAGATCTATCCAAATCATCAATAAAAAGTCCCATGTCTTCAAAAATACCATCTGTTACGAACAGCCTGCAGAAGATAAAAGACCAGTTTAGACATTCTACTTATGTGTTAAGTCACCATACAAGGGTAAAACATGTCTGCACTAAATAACATTATTCTCATATTAGACATGCAATGTAGCCTACCCAGTGGTGACATATCCCATTTGTACAGCAGAAAAAGATGCAGGAATGGTAGGGGCAAAGGCTCCCTTGCAAGCTGAAACCCTGCATGATTGGGATTCCATGTTTCATGCTTTGGGCACATCTGAAGGCCTCAACCCTGCAGACATTTTTGCACTGTGCGCATGGATGCCAGGAGAAGTGACTACTACATGCCACTACATGTGGAACACAGGGGTACTCAGCACAGCCCCTCTCCCTCTCATATGTTGATTTCACATGTAAGTAAGAAAAGTAAAAGATAAAGGACCCCTGGATGGTTAAGTCCAGTCAAAGGCGACCATGGGGTTGCGGTGCTCATCTCACGTTCAGGCCAAGGGAGCCGGTGTTTGTCCACAGACAGTTTTCTGGGTCATGTGGCCAGCATAACTATTTTTTTTTTTTAAAAAATAATTTTTATTAACTGGCCAATCACATCAAATTAAATCACATCATATAAATTCCGAATTACAAAGCCAAATTTTTAAATTTTGTTGGGGGAACCCATACTTCAAGATCCAAAGGGGAATTCAGATCATCTTCTTATTACTGCGTTAATGTCCAAATCAGTCCCAATCAGTCCAAACAAAGTTCATAATTCTATCCAGTCTTATCTTGGTGTTGCCACATCATATCTTGTTCGTATAATTTCTCTTTTTCCTTTACGATCTCTTCTGTTAGTCTCCTTAAGCCGATAGCAAGTGTAATAATCCTGTGTGGATTTCCCGTTCCTCCACTAAGTCCAGATGGTTTCCATATATCTCCTTCGTAGATAACATCACTTTTTCCATCGTAAATTTTGGCATTTGTCGCTCTTAAGTCCCACCGAGGAGTTGATTCACGATATGTAAACAACTCTATTTCTCTCTTTCTCCTCCCAGACCCAAGAGCTCCCACAATGCCTCACAAAATGGCGACGGTATTTTTCCTGAGTGCGACACTCCAAAACTCTTAGCTTTCCAGCTTCATCTTGAAACATTGCTTTGGATCAAAAGTTTATCTCCACACAGCCTTAAATCCACAGCTTAAGTCCTTAATTTCTGACTCATTAGGGGAGGGGATTCTTGTTAAATCACATAAAAAGGTAGAGGCAGGTTTCCCCCCCTCCCCCCCTCAGTCATTTGTCATACCGTATCTTGACGTTCTTCTCGTATTTTATTGTTGTCTTGTTATCAGAGATCTCTTCTGTCAGCAGTATTTACTCCCCTTTTTCCTTGATGTATGTGCAATTAATCACGTCCAAATTGTTTCTTTTTAAAGATCATTGCAACCAGTGGCGCGAATCGGGGACAGCGTCGAGGAGTGCCGAAAATCCCACAGGAGGGCTTTGTGCCTAGTGCCCCCACCCCCACAAATTCGGGGGTGGTATAGGGCACAGCAGGCAAGGGCCGTCCCCCCCATAATCCTGGGGGGGTTAAGGAGGCTAATTACCCCCATCATAGCCTCCAAATTACCTCGTGTGGGTCGGAGAGATGTTATTGTCAGCCATCTTCCGATGCGCCACCTAGTGGCCCCCCATGTGGCCAGCATAACTAAACCCGTAGTGGCACATGGAGGACCGTGATGAGTGCCAGAGCGCACGGAAATGCCATTTACCTTCCTGCCACAGTGGTACTTATTTATCTGCTTGCACTGGCATGCTTTCGAACTGCTAGGTTGGCAGGAGCTGGGTGGTGCTGTGGTCTAAAACACTGAGCCTCTTGGGCTTGCTGATTGGAAGGGCGGCGGTTTGAATACCCACGATGGGGTGAGCTCCCGTTGCATTTCACATGTAAGCTGAACAGCTGAATAGGGACAACATGCACCCAGGTTGTAATATATGTGTGCACCATGTGAGACACTTAGTGCCTGGCTGTTCAACTTATGATCCCTCAAACTGTACACAGACCACTAACTCATACCCTCCGATCAAAATCAAGATGCTCATTTTTTGGCCCTGAGCTCTCGCTGGAGCCAAGTGACTCACACAAGAACGAGAGACCAAAACAACAACAACCCCAAATGTCTTTCAGCCCAGGCTGATTCGTGCCAGAATGCCAACCCAAAGAAATAGAACATTCCATGCTCCAATAATAATAATAATAATAATTTATTATTTATACCCCGCCCATCTGGCTGGGTTTCCCCAGCCACTCTGGGTGGCTTCCAACACAATATTAAAATACAATAATCTATTAAAAATTAAAAGCTTCCCTAAACAGGGCTGCCTTCAGATGTCTTCTAAAAGTCTGGTAGTTGGCTTTCTCTTTGACATCTGGTGGGAGGGTGTTCAGGGTGTTCCACAGGGTGGGCACACTACTGAGAAGGCCCTCTGCCTGGTTCCCTGTAACCTCACTTCTCTCAGTGAGGGAACCACCAGAAGGCCCTCAGCACTGGACCTCAGTGTCCGGGCAGAACAATGGGGGTAGAGATGCTCCTTCAGATATACTGGACTGAGGCCGTTTAGGGCTTTAAAGGTCAGCACCAGGATGGTTTCTGTAATTCCCGGACATCCCACTTAAATCAGGATGGTTGAGTGGTATGATAATACCATAAGGTTGTTAGTGGGTTCAAGGAAGTATGAAACCTTCCTGGGACTGCAGACAAAGGGCAATTGCTAAACTCCTGGAAGGTCAAAAGGGAGGGGCAGGGAATCTCTGCTCTAGGGGTCCAAAGGTCACCCTCCAGCCCTCATCTCCAGACTTCAGGACTGATCTCCAGGCCACTACACTCCTCACTGGCCCTGGTGATATCAATCACATCAAGACATTCAGAAGATCTGGGAGAAATAAAATGAAGTACTGCAGCAAATAGTTAAACTATGGCACTTACTCCCACAGATGGCAGTGGTGGCAACCAACTTGGATTAAAAGTGGATTAGACAAATTCATGGAGGAGAAGGCTATCGATGGGGACTCCTGTTGGAGCCAGTAGTGTTTCTGAAAACCAACTGCTGGAAACCATGGGAGGGGAGAATGTTCATGTGCTTGAATCCTGCTTGCAGTTTTCCCACAGGTAAACTGGTTGACTACTTTGAGAATAGGATGCTGGAGTAGATGAGCCTTTGGCCTGATCCAGCCAGCTCTTCTTATGTTCTTAAGGGTTGGATGAAAGGTACAACTGCAAACGGTAGTCAAAATCAGGATGCATTGTCCAAATTACAAACTATTGTTGTAAATATTTCTGTTTTATTGCTTTATCTTTTTGTAAACCTCCTTGACGTTTTTAACCTTTTTTTAACCATCAAGCGGTGTATACATTTTCATATCAAGCAATCATTTCACAGATGATAGCCATCTAGTATGTAAGTTGGGGAGGGACCTCAGGTTCTGGGGCCGAAATATGACCTTCTAGGCATCTCCATCTAGGCTTTTGGATTCTGCCCAGGTCACAAACCCTCACTAGCTCTGACCACATCAACTGGTTTTGCAGGGATGAGATGTTCTCCTGCATATCTGCTTTAGAAAAAAATGACTGTGCACCCATCGAGTAGCTCCCTCAGGGCATGCCTGTCTGGCTTGGTCCTAATCACAGCTCACCTGCATCCTTGATAATGGAAATGATACATTTGCCTTATTGTGTTATTTTCTTTTTAGTGGAGGCTATTAAAGACTTATTGCTGCCTAGTTTGATTCTTGCACAGCATTATCCAAGGAAACCAAGTGCTTTCTTTTTACCATAATGTGTTAATTATTTTGAGAAATCCAGCTTGCCAGGAAGCCATCACATTTTACGATGTGTTTATTGGAAACAATATTCAGTTAATTTTATTCTAGGCAGAAATGAAAGTGGACACAAATCAATATAAATCCAGCTGTTTGGCAAACATTTTATTTTAACTGTGAATGTTCACGATGTGATAAAAGTGTTCTAATAAATTATGAAACTAACAGGCTGCGTTAAGGGGAGGCAACATAAAGCTTAGCCACACATGCTTTTTGCACATTCTTCACTTTCTCCTTCATAATAATGACCACATTAATTGATTCCTTGAAACAATATCCCAACGGCTTTGTTTTGGACAGTGGCAGATCACACCAGTCAGGAAACGAGACAAGAACTTTATTACCTCTCTCCAACAAGAACAGAATAGCAACAGGAAATTCTCTACTCTGCCTAGATACAATTAAGACTAGTGCCACCTAGTGGCTCAACTGTATAATGACACTTTAAGTTAAACAAATACATCTGTTGAAACATTAGATAACTCAGATATTCCATATCTAAATCTCAAAGGCTTCTGATCAACTCAACTTCACATGCGACAATGAGATGACTTATGAGACGGCAACTGCAGAATCTCAGTAGATAAATTTGGGTTGCTAGCAACCTAGCCAGATGGATGAGGTATAAATAATAAAATTGTTGTTGTGGTTGTTAGTTGAGCATTTGGTGATGTGATGGATTGGCTCCTGACAGGTGATTGCATCTCTTCAGGAATATGAAGATGTTGTCAATTTCTGCTTAATATTACACATGAAGTCTCAACAGAATATGACTGGGGTGGTTCATTCCCCCACCCACCCCGTTCAGTACCTAGAAATCTGTTGTCTGTTTCCCGCATCAAGTCTGATATAAATCTCTCTACCTCTCTCTATTCTAAGCATGGTAGTCCTTACTGGTTACAGAAAACATCACAATTTCTTGCAGTACAATAATCTGACAAGGCAACATTTCCCAGCTGAGGTCACATTGGAACGAGACTGAAGTCTGAATGGGTGCTCTGATTTGTCTTCCCATTAGTGATTCTGCTGGCTTATTTCCCCATAGCATAGCTAAAAGGAGTGGACTTCTGCTATTCCTTCCTTTTTGCAGCAAGACAAAAAGCCAGAAAATCTTTGTTTGCATTCAGGAAACATGTTTTACATTGATTTTAATATTGTGTTTATAGCGTAGTAGGCTGCCTTTTATAATTAAAGGGCAGGAAATACTACTACTACTACTACTACTACTACTAATAATAATAATAATAATAATAATAATAATAGAAGCTGAAGGTTTCAGGTACTGGAATCTGTTCCATTTACTATCTTTAGTCAGAAACGTGTGGCTTCTAACACTATCCCACTACTGAAAATCTGGGGTTCTTCTATGGAGAACCTCTATGGCTTCATTAGTGAGTAAATAAAATGACACAAGAGCCTCCAAGCTGTACTTTGTTCCTCCTAGTTTACTATTGTGTGTTTGTGAGGTATGCTTGAAGTAGTGAGGACAAAACCTTGATTTTTGGAACACCAGCTTTCTATCTTTACAATTCCCGAATCATAAATTTCCTCAAGAAAGCATTTCTCATTATCGGTTTGAAGTTTGTTTCCTGCTTGCAGGAAGTGACAACCACAATTGTTGTTGGGTGTTGGGGTTTTTTGGGAAATAATTTTTATTTGATTTTACAAGTGATATTATTTGATTCTACAATTGTGACAGACACAATTATAAGGGGTCAGGTTCTTAGCTATTCTTTCCAGGTCACATATGAAATCGGAGTATATTTTATACAAAAATGTATGCCAACTCTACAAATGCTCTAATCTTGTAAATAAACCTTATAAACTATACAGACTCACACCCACTGTTACACAGCTTGTACCTGTGCTCAGTGTAATAATTTTATTGCATCACTTGCCTGAGTTCTTCTGGTCCTCTGTTTCCTTTAGCCTCACATCTTCACCAGATGGAATAAAATGAACACATTTGCTTTACAGCTAACAGCGAATGTCGAGCATTTGTCTCTCTTAAATTATACAAACCAGGTGCTGTGCATGCAATCAGATTAGGACTTCCAGAATAACACCCTCCTTAGAAACTCTCAGCAAGCAAAATTGTTACCTTATCAGCTTCCTATTAACACTGACTGAGGCAGGTCACCTCAGAGTTATCTTCACTTTGCTTCCACTTTTTTGGCATGGTGGTTTAAACTCCTCCCTTCTGGCTTTTGACAGTTGCACTGATTAATTGCTACACTCTAATTAAACATGATTTGTTTGAGTGTTGTGTTTGAACCAGTATAAAACATTGTGAATGCATTCATTACTGTACAACTCCAATGTATTAGACTTTAGCTCAATTAGACTCATTCCTGAACAACTGCAATGCATTAGACTTTAGTTCCCTTACATCTCCCAGCAAATAAAGGGATGGATCAAGTAGGAATGGATGAATCTGTCAATTTCAGTTTCTCATTTTTCGCGTCTTAAATTTAGTTCTTCACATTTCTACAGCATTTTGCTAAGTTGGTCTTTTTGTAACATTCTCATGAAAATTAATGAGCATTTCAGTGAAGAGCTATCCTAATAAACACACTTTTGCATTCAGTTTTGATAAATACTTGTATTTTTGTGAGCATTTTTACATAATATAATCCATTTTTGTATGTTGTATTCACTAACTTGAGAAGCACATTGCTAAGATCTTTAAGACCAACAACAAAAGCATTAGTATCAGTATCATGATTCCTTACTCTAGTTTATGCACTTTTATACACATGACCTGGCTGGAGATAAGCATTTCAAAATTTGGAGAAGTGTGAATTTCAAGGGATAGGTTCTATATGCTAGGTTATTTCATCCTTAACAATACTTTCCACTAGTTTTCCTGGGACACACATTAAACTAACTGGTCTTTAATTTACAACCTTGATCCCTTTTAAAAAATGGGTTTAACATTGTCTACTTTCCAGTCCTCGGGCATGGAGGCTAATCTGAAGGGACAAGTTACACACTTTTGTTAGAAGTTCAGCAATTTCACATCTCAGTTCTTTGACATCTCTCAGGTGGATGCCATCAGGCCTGATGAATTTCCAGTTTTTAATTTTGTTGTGATACAAAGAATCACACATGCAAACAATTCATTATCCTCCTTTAGCACACTTTTGACTCTCTTGTCACCCAAGGGTCCAACTGCCTCCCTAGATGGTATCCTGCTACTGATGGTCTTCTTGTTGGTCTTAATGTTCTTAGCACTGTGCTTCTCAAATTCTTTTTAGCATCCCTTACTGCAGGCATAGGCAAACACGGCCATCCAGATGTTTTGGGACTACAATTCCCATCATCCCTGACCACTGGTCCTGTTAGCTAGGGATGATGGGAGTTGTAGTCCCAAAACATCTGGGGGGCCATTTGCCTATGGCTGCCTTACTGTCTGCTCACACTTTTGTTTTGTTTTATATTTTTGCCAAAGTTTGTGCTCCTTTTTGTTCTCTTAATTTGGACAAGACTTCCATTTTTTGAAGACTTGCATTTATCAGCTTCTTTGACTTCTTTGTTAACCACTTTGGCATTCTCTTGGCCCTCATTGTGTTTTTTATTGATTTTTGATATACAATACAGTTGAGTTTCTCATAATGTGTTTTTAAACAACTCCCAAGAATTTTGAAGTGATTTGACTCTCTTGGCTTTGCCTTTCATTTTCATTTAAACACACACACACACACACACCAGTCTCCTCATTTTGGATAAGTTTTCTCTTTTTAAACCAAATGTGACTGCGTTGGATTTTCTTGGCAAATGGGTATTTACATGTATATTTAATTTAATAGCACTATGGCCACAGATCCCAATTGGCTTGACAATAGATGGGCTCATTCTACTAATAATTCCCACTCTGGTCCACAATTAAGGTTCAAAGCTCATTTCAGGGGTTTCAGATATCTGAATACTGTGGATCTATTGTCCTTATTCCATTAACGTGTTACTTAATTAGACGTTTTTGTACATGGCGTTCAATGTGCTCCTGCCAGGAGATGGAACTTTCTCCACTTGTTGCTATTATAGCTTAAGAGCTATAAAAACATTATACCATAAAGACAACAATAGACTGTGACAATTACCTACAGAGAAACTGCTTTTATTTCAAAGCAGATATGCATGTGCTTCGATGTCACTGAAGAGAAAGGTTTCAAATATGCACTTATTCCTGTAAATTGATTCCTGGGGCACAACTAAATGAGCGTGCAGTTAGCCAGTTATTTTTCTGACCACTCAGATTTCATTTTGGAAGACTTGTATTGCTTTTATATAACTTCTTGGAAAACGCTCTCCACCCAAGCTTGGTAATTAGGTTTAGAAAAAACAAACAAACCACAATAGCACCCATGCCAAGTTTCGCATTTGGAGAGGGTTGATTTTATTTTTTTTTTTTTTAAATATTTTTATTAATTTTACAGAATAAAAAAGAACAAAGAATAAAATACAAAAGTTTCATAAATCATATTTCTTTTACAGAATCTTTTGGACTTCCCCACATCTTCCCGAATCTGCATTATTTATAATACCAATTTCAGCATTTTGTTATCTTATTTCATCACTTATTGTATCTTTCATTTTGTCATGTTACCCATTTCAATATATTTATAACCCAATATTCATAATACAAAGTCTTCAGCTATTTATCAATTTCATGTTACCAAAGTCAAAGTTATTGTGACCATGATCTTATATATTGTGATTAAAACGTAATGCAATAAAGATTTTTCTTAATTTCACCTCTCTTTTCTTGTGCCTTAATTTTGATTTCACCTAATTACCATTGCTGGGGCTAATATTTCCTAAAAAGTGCATTTTCTTAACATTCATACAGCTTATAATATTTTTGTAAATAGTCCTTAAATTTTTTCCAGTCCTCTTCCATTTTTTCTTCTCCCAAGTCTCGGATTCTGCCAGTCATTTCCGCCAGTTCCATATAGTCCATCAACTGCGTCTGCCATTCCTCCAGTGTGGGTAAATCTTGTGTCTTCCAACACTTTGCGATGAGAATTCTTGCTGCTGTTGTAGCATACATAAAAAAAGTTCTATCCTTCTTTAACACATTCTGGTCTACAATGCCCAGAAGGAAGGCCTCCGGTTTCTTAGGCAAGGTATATCTAAATACCTTTTTTAACTCATTATAGATCATTTCCCAAAAGGCCTTCACTTTCGGACATGTCCACCAGAGATGAAAGAACGTCCCTTCCGCCTCTTTACACTTCCAGCATTTATTATCAGACAGGTGATATATCTTAGCAAGCTTGACTGGGGTCATGTACCACCGGTATATCATTTTCATAATATTTTCTTTTTTTTTTTTTTTATTAAATTTTTATTGGGTTTTCAAATTTTTTAACAACACACAACATATATGACTTCCCCCCACCCCCCCACATACATCCCACTTCCCCCATTTAATTCAGCAAGTTCTTATTCCTCTCTCTAAACTTAATCTCTTTATTCTCCAACTTAGTTCATCTTATTAAACCCCATAATATTACCCTATCTTCTTATATGCAATAAATCCTTGTTTCTAAGATCAATCAAAATTTATATACCAATCTCCCCTTTTTTTATATTAAAGTATAAATCGAATTTACAATAGCCAAAAATCATAAAGTTTTTCAAAAATCTGTTTTCCCCCCTCCCTCCCTGCCCGGGTATCTGTCCCTTCCCAAGTAGTTATCCTTCCATAAAATTCCTAGCCAGGATTCCTCACATCTCCAGCCCTCAAGTCTATTTCAGTCTCTCTCCGGTTTTTCTGTTGATATTCCTTTTTGCTGGTTTCCAGGTCTCGAAGGGTGTCTGTTACAGTTACTTCCTCTTCTCCCAGTTCAAACCTAATTGAGAAAACTTGTTGCCAGGGTTCTACCAAAAGTCCTCCAGGTTGCAGATAATAAAGGCCAGAAAAGAGGAGGAAGTCCCAGTTATATTTCTTTACTCCTTTAATTTTCATAATTCCACAGTTTCCAAGGGCTTCCTCCTTCACTTTTCTCCTCAGTCTCATGTCTTCATACTTTGTAATCCAAAAGATTTCTTTGTTCTCTGGCACCATAGGTTTCCACACTTTCTCTTCTCCGACTTCCTCCTTCACCCCCTCCAAAGATGTCATATTTGGTTGAGCTACAGAGTCTCTCAAGAACAAATCTCTAGTTCCGTCAGCAAGATTGTTTGTTTTGAAAGTCAAGGTCGTGTATTGTTCTTGTAAGATTCCCACGAGAAAAGAAGCTCTCTCAATTTGTGCTAGTAATTTTCCTTCTGCAGCCATTGTAGTGTCACTGGTTTCCCCTAGGGGGATTTCCATTGTTCACAGTTCTACGCCAGCAATCCTTTACCCTATTGTTTATTTACTTTGTTTCAAAACACGTCTGTTTATATGTAACACCTTTAAACCAAAGAGATATATAGTAATACAATTTTGTCCTTTGTTCAGCTGTTTGACAGCTCAGTTGACAGCTGTCAAACTCCGATTTCTTAAGGCTAGATTGGTGCAGGACGCTCCCAGGTCCAAGGGGGGGGGGGGTCACAAAAGTTTCCAAAGTTCGTTTCTTCCCTCCAGCACAACTTGACAAAATAGAACTTGTTCTTAAAAGTTATTAAAGTCTCTTACCAGTTTCCGTAAACGTAAAATCTTTTTCCCGATCTTAGATTTTCGCTCCTTGCTTCCAATTGCCTGTATGAAGGGGGGGTGCGGACTTCCCTTTAGCACATCCCCCCGTTTGCCCGATTTAAGGATAACGGTTTTTTTAAAAGTCCAAATTTTCTTCTACTCACGGGGTGTTTGTATCCAATCGAGTTTTCAGGTAGAAAGTTGACGCTCTCCGGTGAATGGCTTGCGGCTTCACTCCACTGAGGTAGCGGTTTACTCTCAGCACCACGCCACCCCCCGTACCTTCTCCGCAGCCTTTAAAAAGGCTCTTCGACTGTCAGGGGGGGCGCTTAAGGTGCCCACCGAGTCACCAGGTCCACAGGTATCCGCACCTGTGGTTTCTAAGGGTCCCCGCGTCGCCGGCGCGGCAAGACCCGTCCTCAGAGGAGCCGATTCCCTCCGGAGCTCGGAGGGAATCCGCCATTACACCGATCGCATCAACCCGGAAGTCCATTTTCATAATATTTTCTTTCAGGGCACTACATGCCGTGAATTTCAATCCGGTGGTCCATAACCTTTCCCAGTCCTCAAACATAATGTTATGTCCAATATCCTGTGCCCACTTTATCATGGCGGATTTGACTGTCTCATCCTGTGTATTCCATTTAAGCAGCAAGTTATACATTCTTGAAAGTAATTTGTCTTTAGGTTCTAACAATTCTGTCTCTAATTTCGATTTTTCCACCTGGAACCCAACCTTTTTGTCTGTTTTGAAAATTTCCCGAATTTGGGCATAATGCAACCAGTCTCGCACCTTACTTTTTACATTTTCAAAACTCTGCAGCTTCCAATTGTCACCATCTTTTTCTATTAATTCCCAATATTTTGGCCAGTAGGCCTCCATGTTAAGTCTCTTGCGTGCCTTGGCCTCTGCCGGTGAAAGCCACCTTGGTGTTTTACTCTCCAATAAGTCTTTATATTTTGCCCAGACCATAAAGATTGCTCTTCTAACAATATGGTTTTTGAACATTTTATGAACTTTAACCTTGTCATACCACAAATACGCATGCCACCCAAAAGCGTTATCAAACCCTTCCAGATCTAGGACATCGGTGTTCTCTAACAAAAACCAGTCTTTCAACCAGCAGAAGGCTGCAGATTCATAATATAACCTCAAGTCTGGCAGGGCAAATCCCCCCCTTTCTTTCGCATCTGTTAGTATTTTAAACTTAATTCGGGGCTTTTTGCCCTGCCAAACAAACTTAGAAATATCCCTCTGCCACTTTCCGAAGCATACCACTTTGTCCACAATCTGCAGGGTCTGAAACAAAAATAACATTTTCGGCAAAACATTCATCTTTATAGCTGCTATTCGGCCTAACAAGGAAAGTTTTAGTCTTGTCCAAGTTTCCAAATCCCTTTTGATTTCTGACCAACATGGAGAGGGTTGATTTTAAACGGTGATCCTGGGAAAAGAGAATCTTTGTGGCCATCTTCAGGTGTTCAGCCCAAACACACAAGAGCACAAAGTGTGCTTCCCATGTTCTCATGCATTCCAGGTGTGCCAATTCCAACCCTAAGGTTCCAACCCTGAAGGGGAAGGTGGCTTCTAAGTGAGTCTAGCTGTGTGTTCAGACCTACTTTAGACTCCCATGTGAAACATGCAAAGTTGTGAGTGCAGTAGGAAGGACTGGAATTCGCAAAGTGACTACTGAGGAGGCAACTGCCCATGACAGGAACCTGGTGTGGAGACTGGAGATAAAGCCAGAATCAGAGCTGTAGTAAGAGCTGAACTAGAGAGATCTTGAGCAAAGGAACTGCAAATTAATATGCTCAAAAGGGAGCTGTTAACATAGCAAAGGTCTGCAGGAAACTGAGAAACTTATATAGTCACTGACCATTGCCTGCAGCTGGCTTTGTCTTTCTCCTGAGTAGAACCATGGCAAGAGATCCACCTGAGAGCCAAAGGGTACTTCTCTGGTAACTAGGATTCCCACTGTGTTTGCTGCTGTTTTCATTCCTGAGGCCTGGGAGGTGATGGTGAGAGTCAAGGGGGCGTGGGATGGAGTCAAGTGAATTTTTTGGGGGACAGAGCATCAGAGGAGCACAAAGCATCACAGAGATGGACCTCTTTGAGCCATCTTTGGAATTTTGCAGGTTTCTCTGGATTTTTAGATGAGTTGGGGCTCTCTGTGGAGCCACAAACCTCTCTCCAGGGTATGAACTGGATGGGATTCCCCACTTACAATTACAGAAACACAATGCACATTAATCATTGGAAGCAAACAGCCCAAGAAAACAGAAGAGGTAGAAGACAGCAGATGGAAATCCCTGTATCAGGCTTTCTGTTTTTCCTATGAGGGAATATCCTTCTCTTTCTTGTTAGCTTCTCAAAAAAGGACATCTGTCCCACCAGCAATGGAGCCAAAATCAAACGAGCAGTCGATAGACACAATAGTGGCGAACTTGTGGCTCTTCAAACATCCCAGCACCCCTGGCCATTGGCCATGTTGACAGTGATTGACTTAAGTCACAGCCCATCAAAATCCAGAGGTATGCAGATTGCTATAGAGGGCCACAGACTGCCTGTGCAACTCAAATGTCCTTCTATCCCTTCCTTCTAAACTTAAAGGGTTCATACTAGGTTCATAAAAGCTGAATTTCTGCAAACACCTGCATGTTGAGAACATGAAAGTTAATTCAGCTCTCTTCCCCCCCATTCCAGTCAGTGAGGTTCTGCCTTG
Source organism: Podarcis erhardii (assembly GCF_964252035.2). Lineage (NCBI taxonomy): Eukaryota > Metazoa > Chordata > Lepidosauria > Squamata > Lacertidae > Podarcis > Podarcis erhardii. The sequence continues at coordinate 19,388,787 of NC_138499.1, forward strand.
TTTTTCTTTTTCTAAAACGACTATCTCTATTTCTGTCTATCGCTATCGCCTCTATATCCCCAGATGAAGTATTAAACTATAGAGTAACACAGAGAGAACACCCATCATTTCTTTATTTATATTTAGATTATATGCTGCTTTTTGCCATCAAGGACGTTCAAACTTGCTCTCAATCAATGATTTAAAACATAATAACAGCTTCAGAAGATATAATAAAACATATTTAAAACCCATTAGATTCAAGATCATAAAAGCCTAAAATAGCAGCTAATACAATTACATCAATCAATAAGCTTAGCATTCCTAGGGGGTGAGGTTTGACTCTCTGATTTTACTCCACAGGGAGTTGTATAAGTAAATGGAGCTCCCAAAGCTAACCTAAACCTAAATATTTCAGAAGTTTATTTATTTATTTGGATATTTTAGTGCCTCTTTTCAGGATCAAGTGCCCTTCCAAAGCATCTCGCAATAAGGGACTTATAGGCAAAAACACTCCAACACCACAAATAAATTCCACACATAAATCCAGAATGCATATTAAACGGGGAATAAGCCCCATTGAGCTCAATGGAACACAACTGAGAGTAGCTATGTTTAGGGTTGCACTGTCACCCTGAGCTCCTTTGGGTGGAAGGGTGGAAAATAAATTTAATTTAATAGTGGCAATGATGATGATGATGAAAATATAAACAAATGTCAGAAAACCCAAGAAAGTAAAAACATATCTCTTCAAATGAAAGAGGCATACCTTAACCAAAATCATACTGAGAAAAAATAAGGTCTGCCTAAAATATACCAATGAGTGGGGTGATTGTGACACATAACTTTTGGGGAAGGGAGTTCCATAGGCAAAGTGATACCAGTAGCTTGTTCCCAAACCATTCAGGGCTTAAATTAAGGTCACAAGGAGCGCTTTGAATTTGGTTTGGAAGCAAACAGGCAGTCAGTGCAACTGATCTAATGTTGGAATAATATATTCCAAGTGCAGTAGCTGAAGCTTCCAAAATGTTTTCTAAGGCAGCCCCACATAAAGCACAGTGGACTCATCCAGATGTAACCAGGGCATGAAGAATTGAGTCAAGGTCTCACATTCCCAGTTAGGGCTGCAGCTGTCATATCAGCCTGGACTGAGCAAAGGCACTCCTTGTCACCACTGCCCCCCCATGTTTATATATATCAGGGATTGGCAACCTAAGGCCCATGGGCCACAAGCGGCCCACAGGGGTCATTTAACTGGCCCACAAGCCGCCCCCAAACCAAGCTGCCATGGAAGCGAGTCTCTGCTGCGAGCTTGTGGGCCAGTTAAACTGAAAATTGCGTCTGCAATTACACAGATGCTGGAAATTGCAGGGGCACGCACAATCTAGCCCACAGAGGGATCTCCGCTGGAATGAACCAGCCCAGGTGAGGTAAACCTTGCCAACCCCTGATATAGATGGTCTGAAGCAGAAGAGGAGGCCCAAGCAAGCAACTTCTCTGGAGTGGCCCTAGAAGCCAATCCTCAGCAGCTGACTCACCTTATTTCACTCTGATTGACTCCAATCAGAAAACAGTGAGAAGACTTATTTGGGGCTAAAGAGCTCCCTGTTCATGCTGATTGGCTGGTTCTAGCACACTGGAGACAGAGACCCCGCTACAGAAATAGTAATAGATCTATGGCCCTGGATCACTACACCTCTGAATACAACCCATAAAGATGTTCCTCTCTGGTCATCAAGCTGCTTTTTTTTTTTTTTTGGCCTGCTCCCCCCCCCCCCCAGCACAAAAGCTTCTAGTTCAGTTGAGCTTTGGTCATACCACAATACTGGAATCACTTGGTTTGCTGGACCACAGGTATTTGACCTACTTTGATCTCCCCTAGTCTCATAATTCCTTTGTCAATGGTCACACCTTCACATTGACTGCCGTTGAAGCAATATTTGTGCCTGACTTCTTTAGAGTACAGTGGTACCTCTGGAGGCAAACAGGATCCATTCCGGAGCCCCGATTGCATCCTGAAGTGAATGCAACCCATGTCTGTGCGTGCATGGGTCGTGATTCACCGCTTCTGCGCATGTATGCGACGTCATTTTGAGCCTCTGTGCATGCGCGAGTGGCGAAACCCAGAAATAACGTGTTCCGTTACTTCCGGGTCGCTGCAGAGTGCAACCCGAAAATGCTCAACCCAAAGCTACTTCAACCTGAGGTATGACTGTACTGCATTACACTACTGTCACTAAATAAATGTTAAGTGAAGTGATACCAGTACGCTGTCAGGCCGTACAAGTTTTATTGAATTCGTCTTGTGAATACGTACCCCCATGTCCATTTGAATCCATCTACTTGTTAAAATTCAGCCGGAAAAGGCTACTAACATGGTTTATGGGTCAAACTGCATTGACAAGCTGGTGGTGTGTGATCTGTGCAGCATTCATTAATTACTTCCACCTTTCATGTTTTATGATGAGCAGTGCCACCAGAAGTCATTATCTTCCCAGAAATATTAGCTTGCAGATGTACTTGGCTTATGTTATCACTTCACCTTATGGCAAGACAGCACAATAGTTAACTTGTTCTTGTTTGATAGCTCATGTGCTTTGTCAAGAATATAAAATTGCCTCACACGTGCATAGAAAACAAGCAACCCCCCCCCATCAATAAAGACAACAACTACGATGTTTATAAAATTAACGATATGCTGTCTTTTTGGACTTAGCCTACACAAGGCAGCTCACAGTGCCATAAAAATAAATACAATGATCTAAAATAATCAAAATTAATGAAGACAGCAGCATTAATGATTATTAAAAGAGTTAGTAAAAAGGTTACTATTAATATGTGGCATATATGGCTGCTTGGCAGTCCATGTGACCAATCTCGAGCAATTTGATGCTTGGTAGGCTTAGGAAATTGTAATTAAGTAAACAGATCATCCTTACTTTTGCTTGGAAAGAAATATTTTCCCAAATGGTAAAAAGTCACACTATTTTTACACCTCTCTTTGGGTTTTTGCACATTACATGGATGTAATGGTGTAATGTTGGATGCCACCTCCTTTAGTATTTGACATCAATTGATATACAATGGTACCTCAGGTTAAGTACTTAATTCGTTCCGGAGGTCCGTACTTAACCTGAAACTGTTCTTAACCTGAAGCACCACTTTAGCTAATGGGGCCTCCTGCTGCTGCCACGCCGCCGGAGCCCGATTTCTGTTCTCATCTTGAAACAAAGTTCTTAACCTGAAGCACTATTTCTGGGTTAGTGGAGTCTTTAACCTGAAGCGTATGTAACCTGAAGCGTATGTAACCTGAGGTACCACTGTAACAGTATTCTGGGCCCCAAACCATGGTTTAAATAACAGAGAGACCCATGAAATCACTGGCATTGGCCAGCCATAGTTATGTAGCCCAGTTCTGCAGACTGAAGCTCAAATGGCATGGAAAGTATATAACAAATAGCAAAGTAAGGCTGTACAAGCTTAATGGATATCTGCGTGGTTCTAAGCAGTGCTGGGTTGAAGATGTCAGCAAATGTGCCCAAGACATTTTCTTGGATTGGAGGCTGGTCCATTAGGTTGAATTGAGCACTGCCCCACCAACCTCTGTCTGCCTTCAGCCAGCCCCCACCTGCCTACCTGTCTACTTACAACCATTCTAGGTAATTGCACTGTCTGCTTCTTCCTTTTCCTTAGTCTCAGTATTTCCCTTTGTAAAACTCATCAGGCAGAAGGATGGAGACAAAGCTTGAATTAGTTGGCTCTGTCTAACATTAGCTATGGCTTCAGCTACTCTTGGACATCTTGTCTTCTGCCCCCACTAGTCCCAATGGGTGCTAGACACCACTGTTTTCTAGGATGTGTTTATAAGGTACACATCTTTTCACAATGAATTTTAGGCAATGCTACAAATGGCGCTGTGGGTTAAACCACAGAGCCTAGGACTTGCCGATCAGAAGGTCGGCGGTTCAAATCCCCGCAACGGGGTGAGCTCCCATTGCTTGGTCCCTGCTCCTGCCAACCTAGCAGCTCAAAAGCACGTCAAAGTGCAAGTAGATAAATAGGTACCACTCCAGCGGGAAGGTAAACGGTGCTTCCGTGCACTGCTCTGGTTCACCAGAAGCGACTTAGTCATGCTGGCCATATGACCCTGTACGCCAGCTCCCTCGGCCAATAAAGCGAGATGAGCGCCGCAATTCCAGAGTTGGCCACGACTGGACCTAATGGTCAGGGGTCCCTTTACCTTTACCTTTACAAATGCATACTATTTTAGTCATGATTCAGAGTTTGGACGGTACCAGTAGGGCCACCCTGCCTCTGTGACATACAACAATCTGTTTTTGAAACTCTTCTCGGTTTTAAATTGGTTATCCACATGGCATGGGGCAATTGTTTGGAAGCAGGATGTCCAACCGTGCTCCCTGGTTATCTAGAACTAGACAAGCAGTTATTTCACTCCTGCCAATAGTATTTTATTGGAGCTAAAGGCTGCCAGTGTTGTTGCCGATGTTGTAAACTGTATTCTACACTTGGGTCAATCCAAGCATTTTAAATTATTGTACCTAATAAATGTTTTGCCTGCTATATTTAGCCAGGAGAAGTAATTTTTTTATGAAATATCACTCGTATAGCAACACTGCAAATGTTAATCAATAAGATAATTGTTTTAAAAGCATAGCACTCCAGAGAGTAAAAAAAACTTTTGAATTTAGTCAACAACCCTAGAAGGCACCAGTCTAATCCATGTACAGAAAATGATCCATTTAGCGCTCTTTTTCAAAGGTGCTCATCATGCTTCCACATTTATGCTATTTTATATTAGGATTTGTTTGTTTGGGGGAAATGATAAGTGGAATTTTTGGAAATTATTTACAAATGTGTGTGTCTGTGTGTCTATCTATTTCCCATCTGGCTTACTGGTAGTTATGGGTAAACTGTCTTTGGTTCAAATTTGAAAGTGGTTCATAAACATTCACAGGCAATATGCAAAGAAACTTTCCCCAAAGATCTCTCCCAGCTCATCATCTAGGTGCAGCATTTTCAGATTGCTTTCACATTTTTTCCATTGTCCAAAAGCAGCTCCATATTCTGCAAGTCTTCAAGTGTGGTCCAAACATTCCATCTATTATTTGGTCCAAGACTTGGAAGCTAAGCACTACTGAGTGCAGGGCTGACCCCAACAGAGTCAGAGTGAGGAGGGTCACCTTAAGTGGCAAATGATGGAGGCAGGGTTATGGTGGTGGTTCCTGAGTTCCTCTTCCTTACTTCTCCTCCTTCTAAGACAGTGCTCTGGAGGCAGTGATTGTTTCCTTGTTGCTAATCTGGCCTGCCTGTCTTGTGGGCTTTCCTACTTCCAACATGTCACAGACAACATAGAGGCTCCTGAGAGCAACTAATCCTAAACATCACACATGCATTACTTTATTTGCATGGCACATGATGCCATTGCTGCAATGTAACATCTAGTTGACCAGGCAGCAAGCAGATACTAGGCTGAGAGGTGAGTGAGAGCCAGTGAAGATTTATAGAACAGAGCTGTGTGTGTCTCATGACTTTCCCCTGTGCTATTCTAAGGTAACCTGCTGCTACCTTAGATGGAGGGAACTGTCCTTTCACTAGTGCTGAAGATTCAACTGCCTGGGTCCTTAATCACAAGATGATCTTGATTGAGTAGAAAAGGCTCTCTGCTGCAGTTTACATTAGATCATGGGGAAAGAAGATGGAGCTGCATGGTGACAAGGGCAAGGTGAAATGTGAAACCTGACAACCCTTTTTTCTATTTGTGATGTCCTTTTAGGGCTGTAATGCTTGAAGTGGGCTTTTGTTAGAGAGGTATATTAACAGCACCTGTGGTAGAGTGTGAATAACTATAAGAGAGTAGAGGGAGGGAGGTAATGAACACAAAAAGATCATATTACACCAATATAAAATAATTCTGTGAGTGTATATTATTATTATTATTATTATTATTATTATTATTATTATTATCATCATCATTATCATTATCATTATCATTATCATTATTATTTTTATAACGTCCTATACCCAGAGGTCAGGGTGGTTCACAGAAAAGTATAAAAGTATACAGTGGTACCTCGCTTGTTGAACGTAATCCATTCTGGAAAACCGTCCAACTTCCGAAACGTTTAACAACCAAGGCGCAATGGGCGATCAGCAAATTCCATTGAGAAAATGGATAAATGCCCCTCGGAAGCTGTTCAACTTCCAAGGTGTGTTTGAAAATGGAAGCATTCTCTTACTGGTTTTCGGCCTTTGAAAACCAAAACATTCGGATTCCAAAGCATTTGACAACTGAGGTTCAAGGGTATACAAGTCTCCATTGGTCTAAACAAAAGTCCAAATACTCTGGTTCAGCTGGCTTGTGAATAAAGCTTCCTCTTTTCTGTCTATAACTGAGTTCTGCTTCCTTTTCTCAAGAGCTGAGTAACCCTTCCAGAAAGTCGCATCACCCTTTGGAATGCATCAGTAAAACTATATGTGCCGATCTGATGTCAATTTCCACTTGATGTAAAGTTTTCAATTATTTAATTTGGAAACCTGTAAGCTGTTCCCCTCCAAAGCTGAATATAGTTTATTCCCTAACAGGAGCAAGATTTTAGTGTTTATAGTCTTTGGTAAGCCAAGAACTTCAGACTCTGAAAATTCTGGATGGCCTGGAGCTGTTATCTCAGCAAGACAAGTAATTATTTCCTTAGCTCCAGTATACTGAGCATGATAGCATCCATTTACAATGGCTCATTGTCTTTAATTTTGTTTTTGCAATTCAGTAAAGTTGAATTGTCTTGCTGGATAGGACTAAAGGAATACAATGCTATATTATATGATACTTCCATAATGCAAATATGAGGCAGCTTGCCTTTGCTTCACTCGACTGTTCACAGATCTTAAAAGCATTCACAAATATTTATATTCAGGCATGCACAACTTGAGACACACTGATTCAAATGCAACCTACCAGCCATGTATAGTACAGTCATACCTCGGATTATAGATGCTTCAGTTTGCATATTTTTGGGTTACGGACGCACCAAAACCCAGAAGTACCAGAACAGATTACTTCTGGGTTTTGGCGCTTGTGCATTCGCAGAAATGCCAAATTACAACCCGCGTGTGCGCAGACACGGCGCTGCGGGTTGTGAACGTGCCTCCCACACGGATCACGTTCACAACCTGAGCGTCCACTGTATACCAGTGTGCAGTATAATAGTATATTGGTTACAGTGGGAATGGACAACTTGTGTCCCTAGAATGGAATGCCGCCCTTGGCTTAATCTCATGCAGCTCTTTCATCTGAATTTCAAAAGCCTATTGGGTGATCAGTTCTGTACTGCAACAAAAACAATATGTCCCTCCCTGGAAGTCCACTGTGTTGGGGAGGCAGAAAGAGCGCAGAGAGATAGATAAATAGATGGATGGATACATATGAGGTGGACCCACCCCCTTCTGGCTTCAGCCCCACATACCACCACCATGTGGCCTTCAATCAGTTACCCCAAGCAAATGAAGTTGTTGTTTTATTTAAGATATTTATATTTCACCTAATCTTTAGCATCTCTAAGTTAATTACACAAAAGCAAAGCATACAGAAAACAAAACAACAAAATATTATCAGAAAACACTACCTTAAATATGACTGCTGGAATAGGGCCCACCGCAATGAATGCATGGCTTTGAATTCACAACCTATGCACAGTGGTGGGAAACCAGCCACATATATACAATTATTCCTGCTGCTTACTACAAAATTTGTGGTATATTAAACATTAAATGAACACTTATTCCCTAAAATGTGTTCTGTCGGTCAGCTCCTTTCATCTCTCCATTATTATTAATTCAGTATCTGATTTGCTTGCTTGCTTTACCTTGCTCTAAAAGTATTTTAGAAAATTTAGCATTTATGCTGTAATTTCATTTAATGAACTGCATGGCGTTCAGGAGTGAAAAGCATAGCCTTGTCTAGGCTTTCCATTTATTAACTCTATACTTGAGTAAACAAAATCTACTTAATTTATTCTAATGGTCTGCTTTGATTAAGGGGCCTATATCTTTCTTGCAAACTCCCCAGTGACATCTTGTGTTCATTTTAAGATATTTATCTACTGGATTTTTCCTACCCCAGTCTGCAAGGAATATGAAGGAATTCCTCAAAATGAAGCACAGTCTGGACAATATGTAAAACATGCATGACAGAGATGAAGGAAGGTGAAAATGTATCATTTATTTCTGAAATTTAAGAAATTCCTCCAACTTTAACCAGATATTTGGCTGATTGATATCCAGTGCCCTTATAAAATGTGTTGGGGGGTTATTGGGCCATTTTGGTTTTTATTTTGATTATGTATTTTTGTGTTTTTATATTGTGATTTGATCTTGTGAGCCACCTTGATACCTGTGGGTATAGTGTGGTATACAAATTTAATATACTACTACTACTACTACTACTACTAAAAATAAATATTTTCAGAAAGCCTGTGCTTGCTAATTCATATGTCTAGATGCAGATTTCGAAATAATTTATGCCATTCAGGTACATAAAAGAATATTCCATGGTGGGGAAGAGTGTGACCAGCCTAATCTACTCTGCACTTGCAAATTTAATCTGCTTCTGCCAAAAGAGGAACAAAGCTTTAGCCATCTAAAGATAGATGCCCCACCAAAGTAAATGCAGAATGAAGAGTTTCATATATATATATAAAACACAGGTACTCACCTGTGGCACCATATATCTGCTTCGAACAGAACACATCTAGTAAAGCATCTTAAGTGAGTGGGAAGGAGAAATGGAAGAGGAGGATCGAGAGCTCTGCAGGTCTCCATTGCAAGACAGACCTTTGCATGAGCAGGGCATAAGAACAATGCTTTTATTCTTCACCTCTCTTACATGAATTCTATTTTCAGGAGGAATGAAAAGGCAGGATTAAAGCCGTGCCATTTTCAAGTTAACCAAAGGAAAGTTTATTCAGTTAACGCATAATAGGTTATATCAAATTTCACATTATTTCACACCCACTTTTTCTTTCAGAAATTTCTTTATATATATATATATTGGACTGCTTTTAAGGGCTGGAGAACTGAGTAGGTTATGGAAGGATTAGAGACCGGGGAGGGTTGTGTTGCTTTGGGATATATGTTAATTATTTAAGTATTGTTTCTGGACCACCGAATAACTAGGAAGTCCAACTCGTCCAATAAGAACACATGAAAATAAGGAAGCGGAGAGTGATTATGGAATATACAGAATTCACTTGTTGAAATGTCAAGGGATGAAAAGAATAGACAAGACATAGTTTATCAAGTGCTAATTTCTTATTTGTGTAGCTTTGCAATTCACCCCCCCCCCCAAGTTTTCATTTTCAGGGTCTTGTTTGATAAAGGGACCAGGAGTTGTGAGGAGATCCCTATTTCCCTCACAGAGCTACAATGTCCATAGCTCCATGGGAAGAGGGATTGACTGTTAATGGTAGTACTCTGAGAGGAATAGTGGTAACCTCACAACTCTGAGCACCCTTAGTAAACTACAGTTACCAGGTGTAATGCTGCTTTAAATATTGAGTGTGGATGAGTGTGGATGAGGCCCCAGAAGTATCTGGTTGGGGAGTTAATCTATAATGAACTTAAAAAGATATTTAAGTATACTTTTCCTAAAAGACCAGAGGCATTTTTGCTAGGTCTGGTGGGAAAAGAAATTAAAAGAAAAGATCAGAACTTGTTCATGTATGCCACAGCCACCACAATAACTTTACTGGCCCAAAGATGGAAAACACAAGATTTACCAACCATCCAGGAGTGGCAGGTGAAGATGATACATTTTGCGGAACTTGCCAAATTGACAGGAAGGATCCGGAACCAAAAGGACCAGAGATACAATAACAATTGGAATAAATTTATGGAATATATAAAGGAGAACAACAAAAATATTAAGACACTAGCAGGACTGGAATAACACCTCCAGTGTAAAACAGTAGAGTTATGACAATAATATACAGTGGTGCCACGCAAGACGAACGCCTCGCAAGACGGAAAACCCGCTAGACGAAAGGGTTTTCCGTTTTGGAGGCACTTCGCAAAACGAATTTCCCTATGGGCTTGCTTCGCAAGACGAAATGTCTTGCGAGTTCCTGCGGGTTCCCCCCCTTTCCCCCCCTTTTCCTAAGCTGCTAAGCTGCTTATCAGCTGATCCGCTGATAAGCTGCTTATCAGCAGATCCGCTAAAAGCCGCTAAACCGCTAATAGCGCTAATCCGCTCAGCTGTCAATGGGCTTGCTTTGCAAGACGAAAAAACCGCTATACGAAGAGCCTCACGGAACAGATTAATTTCGTCTTGCGAGGCGCCACTGTACGCAAAAAGTATGTTATGTATACACCAGCGGTCGGGAGGGAGGGAAGTCAGGACTCGGCAGAGTCGAAGGGATTATAACGTGACAATAAGGATTGTTGGAAAAAGAATTACATGTTGAAAACAATAAAAATTTATTTGGAAAACAGAAGTATCTGGTTGGCCACTGTTTTGTCTGATGCCTCTGGACTCTTCCTGTGTTCTTATTGCCCTACTAAATCTGCTCCCTTTCCAAACAATTAGCAGATGCTGAGTGTCCAGTTCAAAGCTGCTAAGCAGTTCTTCAGGTCTAATTCTCTGAAGCTGAAAACTCTTAAGCAGCATAGGTGTTTTATGAAAACATCTGAGCCCCAATTTGGCCTACAGAGCAACTGGACCAGAGTGATGGTATGGAAGCCAGATAATTTGCCTCAATCATTCGCATCTGTGGTTCATTTTCTAAAACCTTCTGGTTTCACAGATCTGAGACATAAGCCCCAAACCAAAAAAGGCTGTCTTAATCTTTCTTCTCCTCACCATCATTGTTATTCTTAAGTCAATTATAGTACGTCTAGCTTTTAGACATTCCAATAATATACAATTAACATTATTACAAAGTAATCGTAATTTGAGGCTTTCCTGACTCAGTAATAATTATATATTCTTCTAATATACACTTTTGGCCTTGGAGATTATTAGCTTTGAATATGGTTATTACCTCGTAAACAAGAAGCACCATCAAATTATCATAATAAACTCTGTCACATTGTCAAGTCAAATGTTAAAGGCACTCACTTTACTGCCTAAATTGTGTTTTGCTTTCCATTTTGTGGCCTGCCCCGTGGTTCTGTTCTTCCCTCCCTGTGACAAACACAAATCTGTGCGCCAACAACCAATTTGTTGGAGCATTGCTAATTTACATATCTCATTTTTAAGCTGTGCTAATTATCATTGAAAATGTCCAGCTTGTTTATTGCTTAGTTTTCTTATTTTCCTGAAGGAAGAACATACCAAATTGGCATTCTGTATGCATTTTCCACCACTGGAGAAATATCACTATGTGTGATTTCAGGAAGGCTGAAATTTCCAAAATATTATGTAATGAAATTATATACTTAAGCAAATGTACACCTTCTCACTGCTTTTCCTGTTGGGGGGGGGGGAAAGCAACACCTTTAGTCACCTTATAAGCCATTCGTTAGCAGCTGGGTCCTGGGCTGTCCATCATGGCTGTCACTGAGAATGTGGCTGGTTCCTAGACTGTTGGGTCACAGGAATAGTGCAACACAGGAAAATATAGCTTACACAGGGCATTCACATCACTGTTCACAGTTCACAGGAACAAGTATGTGTTCCACACTTAAAGAGGGTGCAAAGCAGGAATGGTGAGGGTTGTGATGTGGCTAGGAAGGCTAAGGCTGGACACATTAAAGAAATGATTCAGTTAAATGTGTTGTAAACTTCATACAGTGAGGTTCCGTTGGCAAAACAAAAACAAAAACAAAAAACTGAGACTCTACAGCTCCATCTGGTGTTATAGTGTTATAATGCATATCAAGTGCTTTATCTTTGCAAATGTAGCTGAGTCCTAAATCTATTATCACCCCAAAATTACAGGTTGATGCTAGAGTCCTTAATACATCAACGTAAACATCCAGAGTTTCATCAGCACTTTGCTTGGGTATACGGTATTCACCCAGTACCTTGAATAACTCCTTCAGAGTACTGCCAGTGCATAGGCCAAGAGACTTGCATACTTCAATATGGTAATATAGCAACTTTATGCTATGCTTGTCCTCCTCTCCCTTCAAAGCAAAACCCAGATAGAGTTCAAATTTTCTCAGGATTCATGAAAAACTTAACCACATGAAATATGAAGCGCTAATGCCAACAGTTCCATTGTTATTCAATGAGCATGAAATTTAACACACACACAAAAAAAACTTGCTTTGAAAAGGTTATTTTATATTTCTAATGCATTTTTTTCATTTTTCATTTTTTTAAAGGAAAGGTTGCAGAATATGGATTTTTCCTTTGCATATCATTTGATTTCAGTGGCGGGAGTTGACTTTTTCTTCCGCTTATTTTTTTTTACTATAAAGCATATATAGATGCACAACCACATACATCACACCAAACAAATTCTATGCTAATTGATAGCAGAGCTAGCCTTCAGACTTAAATAAAAGCAGAGGGTCTAAGATTTGCTCCCTCCAGAGGAACTGATGTACAGTGGTACCTCGGGTTAAGTACTTAATTCGTTCCGGAGGTGCGTTCTTAACCTGAAACTGTTCTTAACCTGAAGCATCACTTTAGCTAATGGGGCCTCCGGCTGCCACCGCACCGCCACAGCACGATTTCTGTTCTCATCCTGAAGCAAAGTTCTTAACCCAAGGTACTATTTCTGGGTTAGCAGAGTCTGTAACCTGAAGCGTATGTAACCTGAAGCATATGTAACCTGAGGTACCACTGTACTTTGAAAGGTCATTTACTAATTTACTAAGACTACAACCCTATGTCCACTTACATGGGAGTAAGCCCTAATGAACTTAGTGTGACTTACTTCTGAGCAGGCGTGTATAGGATTGTGCTGTAAATAGACTTTCTATTCTTCAGCAGCGGCAAAGTGGAGGGGGGGGGGAGCCTTTTTGGGGAGGGAGTCCATATCTTTGCTCTCATGTGATGCCATTGTTTGTAATGGAGAAACAATTGATGCAGAGTTTCTGTAAACAAGGTATTTCAGCTTCTACTTGAAAAGCATAAATCAAAATAAGCACAAAGTGAAATGAAATGGATGAATTATAACTAAATGCTTCCTCCAAGCAATACCTCTTCTCTTTTGTATGTTTAACATATGAGAGATGATTCCTTTTCCCTACTTGCCTGCATATAATGGTGGCATGGATGTTAGCAATTATGGAAGTGGTCTCTTAGATTTTACATATTTCACACAGAACAGTATATAGAATTCTGAATAAGGGAAGGGTCATGACAAGGAAAGTGCAGTAGCTGAGTGGCAGAGTGTATGCTTAGCATGAAAACCAATGCAGTATTTTGATTCAACTGTTGGACTATGACCCGGAAGAGAAGGGTTTGAATCCCCCACTCAGCCACAAAGCTCACTGCGTGACCTTAGGCCAGTCACCATCTCTCAGCCTAACCTACCTGCCAGGGTTGTTGTGAGGTTAAAATGGAGGGTGGAGAACCATGCATGCCACTTACTTAGGCTTTTACAGCCAGCACCTTGAATTGCTCCTGGAAGCGGATCATTATAATCAAGTCGTTATTAGTATAATATTCTTTCTTTCCTCATCAGGCTGCATAATCCTTTTTAAGCACAAATCCCAAGAGGACAAACGAGTGATGAAAGTGAAGAAAGGTTTAAAGAATTAAGGGGAACTGTGTCAATTCTAAAAGTGCTTCCTGGGATGGTTAGCCACATTCCTGCAAACTGGCATGCATGTGATTTTTAAGAAAAGTTGCTGACACATCATGTTCTTGTTTATATGGCTTTGAGGCTGAGGTACATTGATATCTCCAAGGCTGCTTCCTGTATCTGTGATGGGCAATGGCATATATCTCTTGCAGTTTTGAATCACGTTCCCACCAGTTTTTGTCTCCTTCTTTTTTGCTATAATTTGTCTCCTAGCATCTCTGAAGAACCAACATAAAGGTGAGGGAGCCTTTTTATTCTAGGTGGTTATTGAATAGATTAAAGTGTCTCTCGAATGATAAAAATTAAAGCTTGAAACTGACAACCTGAACAATGCATTATGGATTAAGTATCTGTAACAACAAGGCTTATACATACAGCACAGTCTTTGTCAGCTGTAATAATGGTAAGGTATTAGTGGATCTTTTACTTGAAAATTACATTTTTTCCCCCCTGTTGAAATAAAAACGTCTTCTTTTTTTCGGATTGCACAGCACTTTTCCTCAGGGGTCAGCTTTGCCACCGACCTTTCTGGCTCCATTCCAACTACAAACAATATCCTATCCCGCTCTAAGCCTGCCAAAGTACCCCTTAGAAAACACATCACTTCTTTATTTGGCTTCTGATAACAGACATTATTCACCTAATACATTTAACGATTTGACAGGTTGCCTCTATTCCTGCTAAGAAAAACTATTTTCTTAACCTGAGGGGGGGGGGGATGTACATATTTCCTCAGCCTTCCAATTCTACAAAGTAGTTTGAAGCTTCACAGTCTGAGTGGGATTCCAGAAGAATTTGCCACCCATGTCGCAGCGTGTTTTAATTGCTTTGTATTGGTGGAGGCCCTTACTTGCAAGTAAGCAAGAGATCTTTATAGCGGTACAGTGGTACCTCGGGTTACATACGCTTCAGGTTACATATGCTTCAGGTTACAGACTCCGCTAACCCAGAAATAGTGCTTCAGGTTAAGAACTTTGCTTCAGGATGAGAACAGAAATCAGGCTCTGGCAGCACGACAGCAGCAGGAGGCCCCATTAGCTAAAGTGATGCTTCAGGTTAAGAACAGTTTCAGGTTAAGAACGGACCTCCGGAACAAATTAAGTACTTAACCTGTGGTACAACTGTACTGGCTAAGCAACAGATGCAGGGCTCAAAAGTCATGATTCAGGAGTACATGAGCAGAGCAAGGATGTCGGAACTGGATGGAAAGGATGACGGTGTTCCTGGCTAAATCAAAGATCTGCTGCATCCCAGACTGCTTATCCCTGAGGATGTTGCCATCGGATTGCCACCTATATGAGGGAAAAAATATGGGCTGATGTGCTAAACTTGCTGTGAGGATGGTGCACTAAAGGTTCCTGCATGCAGAACACCCATCCCACAATAAAGACCTCAAGTCTATTTCACTCTGCCTGCCTGCTTTTTTGGCCATACTGAAGTGTCTTCATGAAAGATGCTGTTCTGCCACCGTTTCTTCTTATCAGTGTTAGCTCAAAGACCTGAACTCATTGTTCTGCTCAAAAAAATGTGTTGACTCTCAGCTCTTGTTGAATGCTCATGCCTACTCCTGCCCACATTTTGTTATAAAAACCCAAACTTCTCATCTCTTCAATAACAGCCTTCTGGTTAATTTCTTCCTTTGCAACATGGAAGCAGTTCATTCTGCAAAGGTCTTTCTTTGGACCAAATCCAACCCACCCTGCTCAGACCTTGGATTTTGCAAGACCATCCAAATCTCTCTATAAATGCATGCTTTTTGTTTTTGAACAATGCAGATCCCTGAACCCCTGTTAACTGGTGTGCCGAGATATGTTCTGAACAATACTTAACTTGGATAGCATCCTATGACTTGTCTTCATTCCAACAACTAATGCAAAGCTCCCCAATCACAGATATACTTTAATTCTTACTCTGTGAAATAAGCCACTAAGCGAACACTTGGCAAAGCACCCCATTCTCGCTTAAATATATATATTTTAAATCACAGTAGTGTCTGTGTAGCTCAAAAATTATAAGGAGGATTAAAATACTTCATGGCTAGGATCCAACGAACTGTGAAACTACTTCCAAGAGCCAACGGGGCTTTTGATTTACTCAAAGAGCAGCCTCCTTTGCTGCACTGCAAATAGTTCAAGGTAAACTAAGGAGAATTCCAAAAGCAGGTATATATATTGAGGCTAGTTTGCTCAAGAAAAGACATTAACCATCCCATTAGATTGGTGTGTGAGCCTTTAGTAGCTCCTTGGATCCTGGCCAGTATTTCAAAAACACACAACCAATCTTAATAACATTTTTTGGAATGGATGGGCAGAGTTCCTTGGATTTTTCAATTTTCTAAACAGTGTTAGTTTACTACCAAAGCCACCATCCCCTTGCAAAGTATCCTCCAACTTTTTCTTTTAATAAAAAAAAGAATAGGCTCAGAAACTGCAGAGGGGATATGCCTGGCCTATTGCTGGCATAAACAGCAATTTCTATAGAATACAAGTTAGGGGTGTGTGTGTGTGTGTGTGTGTGTGTGTGTGTGTCTGATAGAACTGGTGTCACTATGTGTGATGGCCTGGGAATCCGATTCAGAGGCTGAACCGGAGGAATCCCAGCCTGCACAGGAGTCCCCGCCTCCAGGGCCGGCTGAGCTGGGGCAGGGCCTTGATTCTGAAGTGCCTGCACCTTTGCCGGATCCTCAGGAGCAGGCACCAGGTGAATCCACTCTGGCTCCGGAGGTGGTTGAGGACTCAGTGCCTACAGGTGAGTCTCCCCCTGGGTCCAGTAACCCTTCAGCCTCTCCTGAACTGCAGAGGCTCAGGGCAGAGAGGCGAAGGGAACTGGTTTCTCCCAGGAGGAGTGCTCGCCTTAAGGCCAGGAAAGGCGGGTCTCCTGGGGGCCGGGACCGCCCCTGGCCTCAGAGAAGATAAAGGCAAGTCAGCCCGGTCCCAGGTTGCGGGAGCAACGTCGTTGAAGAGCTGTTTTGGCCAGCACCCAGTCCGGTTTCCCCAGAGTTCCTGTCCTTGCCCGGCTTCTCGCTGTGGACCCCGCTTCGCCCGAGGAGGACTGTCTGCCGACCCTCAACTCAGGTCCTGGACCTCGCCCCACGGTAACCTCCCCCCTGGACCAGCACACTATGTCTTCTAATGCCATTGTACAATGGATAGTTTTACATGGAAAATGTCATATATTTAAAGGAGGATTTGTTCTTCATGTCAAAAATAATGGATTATATCCCATTGCATACTAAAGCTGGGAATATTAGATTAGCAAAATTCAAAGGGTAACTTGACAAATTCAGGGATCAAAATGCAAAGGAACACCAAGAAGACCCTCTTTTGTGTCCTCACCAAACACACATATGAGAGAAAGGCCTTTCTTGAAGATGTCAAACCCTAGGCAGGCAAGGTTACAGACTCATATATGGAGATATGGTGAGCTTCCGTTACTCTGTCCCAGCTCCTGCCAACCTAGCAGTTCGAAAGCATGCCAGTGCTAGTAGATAAATAGGTACCGCTGCGGCGGGAAGGTAAATGGCATTTCTGTGCACTCTGGTTTTCATCACAGTGTCCCGCTGCACCAGAAGTGGTTTAGTCAAAGCTGCCTGTGGACAAATGCCAGCTCCCTTGGCCTGAAAGTGAGATGAGCGCCACAACCCAATAGTCACTTTTGACTGGACTTAACCATCCAAGGGTCCTTTACCTTTCTTTCTTTTTTTTAACCTTACAGTCCTTCAGATAACCTAGAAAACCCAAGCTATTTTGGGCTTTATGGATCATAACCAGCACTTTGTGCCCACAGTTGTAACAAGTACCCCCCCCCACTTGCCCCAGCTGGAGAAGCTCACCTGGGATTGTATCCAACAGAGTTGTCTCATAAGTGCAAGGACTTCATCTCCCTCCCTGTCTTCTCCTCTTCCTGCCTGTACCCTGAAACCCCAGTCTGCTCCAGAGTATGGGAGGCCTTATTGTACAAGTGGAAGTCCTTGTGCTAATGGGACAACATTGTTAGATAAAACCCCCAGGGCCCACACTGATATCTTTCAGGCACCAGGCAGAAAACTTTTCATATAATGTAGGCTATGATCCTACACACCAGGGGTGGGGAATAGTAGGCCTAAGGACCAAATGTTGCCCTTCAGGACTCTGTACCTAGTTCTGATGACTCTCCAGGCCATACACCCTCTCTCATTGGTTCTGCTCCTAACATATTTTTTTGCCTGGCTGAATTGTGTCCATGAACTGTAACCATGATTTCCTAGATGGAGAAATTGTATTATAGAAACATCTGCCTTTTGTGTGGCTGGACAACTTTACAAAGATACGGGTCACATCTGTTTCCTCCACCAACCACTGGCATGTGACCATTGGGTTGAAAAAGGTCCCCACTTGCCCAGGTCCAAGTCCCATTGAACTAAATGGGACTGTCCTCTGAATAGATGTGCATAGGGTTGTATTGTTAATGTCATTGAAGTTATTAATATCAACCATATTTATTAACTGGTTATTACCTGTAGTTTCTGCTGTTATGTTGGATGGGTGGTATGTATAAGCCCTTTAAGATTGCTCTCGCTATGGTCTGATGGCATGCTTATAGTTGGATTTCGCTGGGAATTTGCTGGGTTTTCGTGCTGATATGATTGTATTTTACAATTGTGTTTTAAATTATATTGTCCAGAGAACATACAATATGGAGCAAGTTGCATATAGAACAAAGAAAGAAGCAAACAAACTTTAAATGTTACTGCTGCCATGTGGGAGCCCATGGAAATTGCTTCAGCTCATGATCCGTTGGCCAGGAGGACATAATCCCATAGAATTGCACAGATTTCCACTCATGCAGTGCAACTTGCCTTCTTCTCCCTTGGAGACTATCCTGCATTCACTCTCGATAGCTCCCTGCTCAGCGCAGATGGATTGAAATTCTGCCGGTGAGATCCTGGCCAGTGGGATCCCTGCCAGTAGCAGCCTTCAGAAAGCCAAGTAACAGTGTGTTCTGGGGCTCATCCACCAGATCCTGATTAGGTCTGACCACTTTGCCAGCACCAAGGGAAAGGGACACGTTGTAACTGAGGGTCTCTTTACATAACCTCTGGGTATGTGGTAGCCACTGGAGAGTTTTGCACTTGGTGGTTCCCTGCATACAACAGCCAGTTTTATTTATTCATATAAGTTAAGGGAAGAGTAAACTGAATGGTTAATAAGCATAACAAATGACCACTGTGCACATCGACCAGCCTCATGGAGAATGTGCATACAATATAATGCAGCCATGAAGAGAGCACTTTAACCAGCAAGGCCTCCAGTCGAGAATGATGGGAACTGCAAACCACTAGATCTGGAAGACATTCCCTTGGCTGCCTCTGGTATAGTGCAGCAGCTGGTCTAGCAAAGTTATTTAGTAAACAGATTCCTTGTAACTTAACAAAACACCTGAAGAAGCATGGAGAATGGCCTTAACTTTATTTGAATGAGTGGTGCTACTGCAACAGCAATTACTTCTCTTTCCCAATTAGGCAAATTAATTAACAATGCTAAAGCAATGATTCCATAATGAAGCTAATTAACACAATGCCTTGTGTTCCCTTCTCGAACAGAAATTCATCTCCAGGTACTCTTATTAAGGCAACACAGGCTGGGTTTCCATTCCAAATGTTAACCATTTGGACGAGATGAATGCTTCTCAAAACATGTGTACCAGGCAATTAATTGTCAACATAAGGGCTCTTTCCTGCCACATACCTTCTGCAGAAGAAAACTACTTCAGATGGCCAGGCCTTCATGCCTTTGAACCACATTGTCCTTGTTGAGCCAACTTCAGTGAACCAAAGCGAAATGAAGTACCGGGATATTGGCTCAAGAGGCTTATAGCTGGCAGTCATTGTGTGTCATCCTCTTTGGGAAGTTTGGGTTCTGTCAGAGTGATTGTATTAATACTGCTAAGCCATCAGTCACAGTCAGTTCCAACTCAAACATCTTGAAAAGAGACGTGATACAAAACATAAAATACTGCCTGCACCTTCATTAGCCATTGGTAGCCACCGGTATAGTTTTCCTCTGACGTGCAAACTTTCTTCAGATCATCTCCATGTTATACACTAAACATGTGAAGAGCAGACCCTCCAAGTTTCCCTATTTTCCAGAGAAAGTCCTGGATTTACAGAAGCCATCCCAGTTTCTGACTTGATCCTGGAATGCCCCACTTAGGCTGTCCCTATTTTCATCAGAGAACTGTTGGAAGGTATGGAGTTATGTGAGCCCCCCCCCCCAAGCCAAGGAGATAAGCAACCTTTCGTAGACATCTGAAGGCAGCCTTGTATACGTAAATTATCTTAATGTTTAATGTTTTATTATGCTTTTATATATTCTAGAAGCCAGAGTGGCTGGGGCAACCCAGTCTGATGGGTGGGGTAATAATAATAATAATAATAATAATAATAATAATAATAATAATAATAATAAAGTTGGAAGACATGGAAGACTGTGTCCCTGGCAGCACATGTACTGCTGGCCCTGCCACATTGATGCATACATGTTCAAGGTGTACATGCATATGGATCAGGCCATTTGGATCCCTGTGTGACTGGGAGACATCATATTATGACATGCAATTGCCTCCCATTGCAGATGTTGCGCTAAATCAGCAGTAGCCGATGTGGTGCTCTCCTGTTCTTTTGGATTACCATTCCCACCATCCCTGAGCATGAGATCTGTAGCAAATGGGAGTGACCTTGCATGAGTCACTGCCGCTTGGCCTAATCAACTTCATAGGGTTGTTCTGGGGTTAAATGAGAAGAAGAACCACATATGCTATCTTGAGCTCCTTGGAGACAAAGGTAAAGGTAAAGGGACCCCTGACCATTAGGTCCAGTCGTGACCAACTCTGGGGTTGTGGCGCTCATCTCGCTTTATTGGCCGAGGGAGCCAGTGTACAGCTTCTGGGTCATGTGGTCAGCATGACTAAGCCACTTCTGGTGAACCAGAGCAGCACACAGAAACACCGTTTACCTTCCCGCTGGAGTGGTACCTATTTATCTACTGCCACTTTGATGTGCTTTCAAACTGCTAGGTTGGCAGGAGCAGGGATTGAGCAACGGGAGCTCACCCCGTCATGGGGCTTCGAACCGCCGGCCTTCTGATCGGCAAGTCCAAGGCTCTGTGGTTTAATCCACAGTGCCACCCGCGTCCCTTGGAGACAAAGGCAGGACACAAATGCAGTAAATAAAATAATTAAAGCCAGGTCCCCATCCATTGAGAATTTCCCCATCTTTTAATAAATTTTAAATACATTCCGCTCCTCATTTATTGATGGGGAATGTTTAAAAAGATGTGGAGGGAATTTTTCACATAGTCCTTGTTGATGGGCGTCATTCAAGTAGGATTGGAAAGGCCTTCAAATCAACAGATAAACAAGGTTGGCAAGATAGACTAATGATCTAATTCAGCATTTTAGCTCTTGTTGTAAGCTGCCTTGAGCATTTAAATGGAAAGGCAGGGCACAAACATTTTCTAACGTATAAATAAACCAGGCAGTTATATGTTCACACATCTTTTGAAATGTAGGCTGGGATTGTTATATAATTGCATTTTTTAAGGGATCAACCTTCACAACTCATGCCCATTATCATAATGCTTAACAATAGCTTTACAAGTACTTATAATGTTGCCATCAGCAATGAGTGAGCTCCCTTAGGCTCACCTCATAATTAGTTCAGGTTTTTTTCCTGAGTTTACTTAGGTAATTCTTGGAGAATTCCACAATATCTTAGGGGGAAGGCAAATCCCAAACATTGGGGAAATTGTCCCCTAGTCATTCTTCTGAAGCAAACATGTCCCTATCAAGGTGGTGGAACAGATGAAGGGGAGAGGATCACTGTAGACACCTTGAAGACATTAGCCTAAAACAGTGGTGGCTCATGAGGTGAGAGTAAGCACAGTGATGTCCTCCCAGGAGGACATCAGGTCTCCCCCTGCAGGTCTCCCCCTGCAGACCTAGAGCATCCTTCCTATTGCTGCCCCACCCCTTTCCCAGATAGGTACCTCTCCACTGGAAGGATGTCACCTGAGCTAGTCCCATCAGTCTTAAAATATAAGCTGTAGACTGATTATACAGATTCATCCTAATGCATCGCCAAGCATAAGCATGCTACCATGCATCAATAATATAGGTGGAAGACTTCAACTTCCTACAATTGCTTCAGGAACAATCTTCAAATAGCGCCAATATAAATTATGAATCCTGCAATTATTCAACGCTGTAAGAAAAGGTGCCCTATTTTAAAAAAATCTCACAGGGTCTGTGTTCGTTATGATTAACTAGAAATGCCACGAACATTAATTTATTATTTAATGGGCCATATTTAAACTGCCAGCAGAAGATCTGAGTTAAACACCTTATCAATCTGTCACTTCCCTTAACCCTCAAACTTCAGCGCAGTGCTAAAAAAGCATGCACATCGAGACTACTTTATCCAGGCATAGTGTGGGATGTGTTAGTGCTTCTGCATTTTTTTTTCCATAGGCTTGCATCGGGGTGGGGAAGCTTTTTCAGCTGAAGGGGTGAATTACCTTGGGAGAAACTTTCCAGAGATCTTATACCAGTGGTGAGAGGGGCAAGATGCAAAGTGTGAGGAACAACCAACATGACCTTTACACAGTAGGCTGCATTCCAACATGCAAAAGTCAGGTGTTCCTACACACATACGCTCATACACATTTTCAGCAAGGTAAGTGAGAGGCATCATCACTGTTCAAGAACACATTACATCTAGGTGAAGGCACCCAAGGAGGGCATTGCCTGGGGAGAGTCTCAAGGACTGGATAGAAAACTTGCGTACCCTCCAACATTTCTCTGGTAAAAATTTGTTTAGTCGTTTAGTCGTGTCCGACTCTTCGTGACCCCATGGACCAGAGCACGCCAGGCACTCCTGTCTTCCACTGCCTCCCGCAGTTTGGTCAGACTCATGTTTGTGGCTTTAAGAACACTGTCCAACCATCTCGTCCTCTGTCGTCCCCTTCTCCTTGTGCCCTCCATCTTTCCCAACATCAGGTTTTTTTCCAGGGAGTCTTCTCTACTCATGAGGTGGCCAAAGTATTGGAGCCTCAACTTCACGATCTGTCCTTCCAGTGAGCACTCAGGGCTGATTTCCTTAAGAATGGATACGTTTGATCTTCTTACAGTCCATGGGACTCTCAAGAGTCTTCTCCAGCATCATAATTCAAAAGCATCTATTCTTCGGCGATCAGCCTTCTTGATGCTCCAGCTCTCACTTCCATACATCACTACTGGGAAAACCATGGCTTTAACTATACGGACCTTTGTTGGCAAGGTGATGTCTCTGTTTTTAGATGATGTCTAGCTGGTGAAAATAGAGACGTCCTAAGGAAACGAGGGGCGTCCAGAATCAAATAAGAAACCGGGATGGCTTCTGTAAAATGGAACTGTCCCTGGAAAATAGTGACACTTGGAGGGTCTGAACCTGACCCATGGACCACAGGCTCCCCCTCCTGGTTTACACAAATGGCGAAGTGTAGTTGTATATGCGCTTGTGTAAAGTGATTTCTGCAATGTGCTTGCGGAATTGTGGGTTTGTGTTTGGGTGCACTGTTTATGGGTTGTGTGAAGGGCTTGTAGAGTTGTGCATATGAGCAGGTTTGTGAAAATTTCCCATTAGAGGACATAGCTGGTTATGGCCAGATATGCATAGATGTGACTATACTGCACACATTCATGCAAGAGTTTGCACATTGGGGCTTATTGTCACACAATTGCTGGCAGTGCATGGTTGATTGAGGGAGGAGATGCAACATTTCAAGTAAACATGAGTGAAAGGATCAAGGATATTACCCGTATTTTTTGCACCATAACACTCACTTTTTTCCTCCTAAAAAGTAAGGGGAAATGTCTGTGCGTGTTATGGAGGGAATGCCTACGGGTGGCATGCCTACAGATTTTCCTCCTCTAAAAACTACGTGTGTGTTATGGTCGGGTGTGTGTTATAGAGCGAAAAATACGGTAGTTTGGCAATAATTCATTTAGTACCCACCCTCTCAAACTGCAGCAGTTGCTTAGCTCTCATCTTATCTTGCATAGCTCTCATGGGGGTGGCAGGGTATAAGCCCCCTTTTCTCCCTTTGTCAACAATGAATCCATGGTTATCACTCATTCATGATTCTGCATTGCTCACTTCAGTGCCCAAATAACAACTTCACATTGCAAGGAGAAAGTTCTATTCAGATGTCTAACTGCAAGAAGAGCAATGTTATAAGTGAATGATTATGAACTCTCCCAACAAGCCATAAAACAGTTTTGGCAAAGGTACGTCATAGCCAAGGGCAACCTGAGCGACTTTTACAGAATCACCAGAGGCCATTTGTCTGCTGCAAAGTATGCCACCTTAGCAGAAACAAATATCATTCTCGTTGTAATCAGAACCCTTACTAATTGCATTTCATGCTAGATTGCTTGGAAATACAGATTTTGTCACCCTTGAGCTAGGGGCAAGGAGGTCTACAATCACTGGTCGTTTGTATCCCGTCACTTCTGAGAATGCAATTTCTCTCCTGATCAAATTATATAGTTCGGCAAAATTTGAACATCCATAATCTCCATGCTGCAGACAGATATTTACCAGAAGCTCTGTCAAACATTGCCTAGCAAAGTTTTACATCAAGAGCAGGAAAGCCCACATCTATATTCCTTTGTGGCTTGTTAAAGCTACTATTTTTCTTGCTCATCATTCTACATTGCCTGTGTTTTAAAATTTCCATTATAACAGCATTTAATGCACCCATTGAAAAGAGAATGGACATTTACTGTTAATTGTTCCTTGCCTCACTAATGGCTGGATACTATAGTCCTCTTCAGGGGTTCACATTTAGGGTTAGCTAACCATCATACCTGAAGGAGCGTCTCCACCCCCATCATTCTGCCCGGACTCTGAGGTCCAGCACCAAGGGCCTTCTGGCAGTTCCCTCATTGCGAGAAGCAAAGCTACAGGGAACCAGGCAGAGGGCCTTCTCGGTAGTGGCGCCCGCCCTGTGGAACGCCCTCCCATCAGATTCAAAGTGATAAACAACTACCTGACATTCAGAAGACATCTTAAGGCAGCCCTGTTCAGGGAAGTTTTTAATGTGTGATATTTTAGTGTATATTTGGTTTCTATGGAAGCCGCCCAGAGTGGCTGGGGAAACCCAGTCAGATGGGCGGGGTACAAATAATAAATTATTATTATTATATTATCATAACCCGTTGCTCAGTCCCTGCTCCTGCCAACCTAGCAGTTCAAAACCATGTTAAAGTGTAAGTAGATAAATAGGTACTGCTCTGGCGGGAAGGTAAACAGGGTTTCCGTGCGCTGCTCTGGTTCGCCAGAAGCAGCTTAGTTATGCTGGCCACATGACCCGAAAGCTATATGCTGGCTCCCTCAGCCAGTAAAGTGAGATGAGTGCTGCAACCCCAGAGTCGTTCGCGACTGGACCTAATGGTCAGGGGTCCCTTTACCTAACCATCATAACCATTTCAACAGAACAAACTTTGACATATTATATGTGCTGCACTGTGGGACTAAGAGCTCATTTCTGTTCCTAGGATGGGATTTAGGATCCTGACAGTGGGAATGAAGAACTAGTGACTCAAACTGGATCCCGATAATCGGGTCCCTCCTCACTATTAGCATAGCTTTGGTCCCAGTATCAACTATTACACACAGCACAGTTTTGACTTCTAATTGCCTCTTTGTCATTCTGATAAAGTCAGATGCAAAGCAAAAATGGGAAACAGAGGAGTGAAAATCCTTTCAGCTCCTGTGTCCCTCTGACACATTCTAGTGCATTTGCTGAGCATTTGGTTTTTAATTGGCCTTGCATGATATGTTAGTACCCTGGCCTGTTGTTGTCTTCTTCTGTTAGTAGAGTGGGGTACTAAATAGTGTGTTGTGCTGTTCATCTTTTTCTGGATTGGGCTATAATTAGTCCTTTTAAAATAATGTCACAAGATGTGCACTGTTAGGAAATAATGTTGTTTTATTATTTTGATGTTGTTTCAAATGTTTGTATTTGATTTGGTAGGTTGGCTGCCAATTACACAGATGATCTCCTACTTAACATTTCATAGCACAATGGTTTATCATTACTCAGAGCCTGCTTGCATCCCAACCCACTTTGGAGTTGTGTACAACTTCTTCTTCTTCTTCTTCTTCAATTAGAACCCTTAGAACCCTTAGATTCGTTGAACATGCCTTCCCTGGCAACCATGAGGAAAGAAAAACATTTTAAAGGAAAAAGAAAGAAAGGCGCTCAGCTATACTTAGATGGTTGTTCAGTAAAGTCACCTGGTAGAACCAAGTTGTTACTGAAGTACATAGAAAGGTAGGCCCAGCTTATGTGACATTTAGAAGGCTAAAGAGTACAAGTTCTCTTTGTCACATATTTTCCTGCCACAAAGAATGCATTTACTAGGACCAATAAGTGTTCACAAAGCGGCTTGCTATCTTTTAGGTAGCACCAAATTCTTCCTCAGGATAGATTTTAAAATAGCAAACAGTTGGTGAAATTTCTGAGACTATAAAAAGAGTCCTGCTGGACAATAGGGTAGTCGAGGCCTTCCTGCAATGTATTCATAGGAAAGGGCCATAGCTCAGCAGTAGAGCATCTGCCCTGAATGCAGAAGTTCCCTAGTTCAATCTTTGACATGGCCAGGTAGGGCTGGAAAGGACCTCTGGAAAGCTGCTGCCATTAATCGTAGTCAATACTGAGCTAAAGGTAAAGGTAAAGGTAAAGGGACCTCTGACCATTAGGTCCAGTTGTGACCGACTCTGGGGTTGCGGCCCTCATCTCGCTTTACTGGCCGAGGGAACCGGCATACAGCTTCCAGGTCATGTGGCCAGCAGGACTAAGCCGCTTCTGGCGAACCAGAGCAGCACACGGAAACGCCGTTTTCCTTCCCACCAGAGCGGTACCTATTTATCTACTTGCACTTTGATGTGCTTTCAAACTGCTAGGTGGGCAGGAGCTGGGACAGAGCAACGGGAGCTCACCCCATTGCAGGGATTCAAACCGTCGACCTTCTGATCGGCAAGTCCTAGGATCTGCGGTTTAACCCACAGCACCACCCACGTCCCATAATACTGAGCTAGCTGGTCTGAATTTTGGACAGCCAAGGGGCTGAACTGTGCTCTTCCTTGGGGGAAAGAGGAGATCAGAACCAAGATAGCTCTAAGAAATATATTCCTTTCGAATGTCTGGAAGTTGCTCAGAAACCCATAAGTGGCAGTAGGATATTTTTTGTGTGACCTAGGCATTTCCTCTTTTATTGGTATTCACAGAATTAGGGAATTTGATCGGATCACTTTAAGCAGACCGCGATCTAAAGAAACCAAAGGATTTTATTCCAACATCCAAACTTAGGCTGACAGCGAGTCTATTTTTTTCTGTGGTTATAAAGCTCGAGACACCACAGTCCCTTAATTTTTCCTTCTCTACCTAGCCTATAATTTCACACATGAACATGGCACTTCTATTTGGATGTAAGAGTGAAAAGTGATTTTCTCTGCAATCTTCACAGAGAGAAACAGGGCTCCCCAGTGGTTTCCATTTGAGCATAAGTGATGAACAATTTTGAAATAACAGTACATAGAAGACAAGTTCTGTTAGAAATGTGTTTCATAGACTTCTCTATAAACTCTTTTATAGTGTGTGGAGGGGACGACGACACATGGTTGTCAATAAAACAAGATAAAGTCCGTCAAAATAAGCTGTAAGATGCTTGGAGGATTGTGAAGCACCTTTTTAAAAATCTTGTTCTGTGTTTTATGCACACAATCTGCCTTTAAGCCTCTTTTTTTTTTCCTATTGGTTACCTGTTTTTTAAAAAATCTGGAGAAAAACAACCAGTGTTTGAGAAGGAAAATCAAAAGAGGAAAATGTCTTATGACCAGGGATGTCAGAGAATTCAACAGCCTGGGTGATTTCATCTGGGAGAGAAAGAGTTCCACAGACATGGAGGCTCACAGATTATCCATCTATCCCTGTTTGAAACCCATGGCCAGATGTTCTACCAAAAAAGGCACATGTCTGCTGTCCAACTTCTCTTTAGGAAAATTACAAATGAGCTCTCTCTTTCTTTAGAGTATGCGAAAAGCAAAGCAAATAACAGAAAATGTCTTGAAAGATACATTTATCTTTTGGGTATAATTCAACATTTCTTTATTTTCCTTTGAAAAGGATTCTCTCCTGATTCCACTCTATAGCACTTGTTCTTCCATCACTGTCAGCTTGCCATGGAAATACCTCAGCTCAGAACAGTGACTGGGAGATTAATTTATAAACACAAGGCTGGATTTTTCTTGTACCAATCAATTTTTATTTTTCCTTTAGGGGTCTCCTGAGAAATTACAGTAAAATTTAAAGCTTAATGAAGTCAATGAAAGAGATTCTGTTGATCACATTCTTATTTTTCCTGTCTTAAATTCAGTTTGAGATCTTTTGATAAAGGGCAGTATAAGAATTGAATAAATAAATTGAGTTTTCCACATTGTTTTGCCATGTTTTTTCTTTTTTTTTTAAAAAAAAAAATCCCCATGAAAATTTGTCAGCCTTTTGCTATGCACATTTTGGGGCAAAATTTTCCACAAAACTTGGGAAAGTGCCCATTTTGAACGATGGCAACATCTTGCTGCACACATTATTTCAGGCACTGTGAATTAGATAGCTTCACATTAAAATGTGACCCGAAGCAAATTTCTCCACCATTCCAATTTAGCAGTATGCCTCTTAAACTCAATGTGGCTTTCTTCTGAGTAGGCATGCAGGGAACTATCCTGCAAGTGCAGTTGCAATTGTAACCTTCTCAGAAAGTGTGTTCTCATTAAAAGAGAGCACCTGTTGCGGTTGGGGCCAGGCAAGACACCCCGCAGTTGCCAGGCAGTTTAGGATAGTTGGGGCCTGGCAAAAATTGGTTGCTAATGTTGCTGGGGTAAAGTTGATGTTCCCAATTTGGGGGTGGGAACCGAGATTACTTAAGCAGTGCTCACAGCGATCTGCTTTCTCTTTCGCTGTGGGCACCGGATCACCCGCCCGCCCTCTCTTGTTTGGGGCTTGTGCTTTGACCTTGCTATGCCTGTCATGGGGTCGTCTGCCTTTGGGGCAGGGGCCTGGCAGGAATTTTGTCCATCTGGCTGATTGGCTGGTGCCATTTGGTTTTTGCCTACTGCGTAGCAAATCGTCACAACTTGTAAGGTTTCAGTTAGGCATTGGTTAAAATTGGTTGGAGGAGGGGTAAGGATTGGCTGGGCCTGCCCCTGCAGTGCTGCTGCTGCAAGGGAATTCTGTTAAAGGAATTCAGGGGCTTGCCATCCTTTCATCCAAACCCCTGGAATCAGGTTTCAGGCGTGTAAGCCCCTGGGAGCATACGTGAAGAAGCTGAGGGCCTGTGTCGCAGCTCCAGTTCTCCCCAATATTGTTTCGCCTCACTGACTTTCACTGGAATCCGGGAGTCAGTTCTGTCCCCAAGGTGGGGGGGGGGCAGATAGTCATAACCAGTGCCTAAGCAACCCACTCACATCTTTGTATGTTAATAAAGTTGTGGCCAAAATTATGCCAAAAACCTTAAAAATTCTTTGTGATGTGTGAGTTATTGGGGTAGGGGTGTTTTGGGGGGCTTCAGCACACAATACTGACTGGTGCTTTACCATGGGAGAGTATTAAATTGGGTAGCAGCAGTGTAATAAACATGGCTGCATATGGGGCCAGATGCTCAGATTGCCCTGCATTATCCAGTTCTGTTCATTCTGCTGCAGAATGCATTGATGTGCTGGAAGTGATGCTTTCACACACTGAGTGCTGCTGTGTCGTGTAAAACCTGGTAATAAAATTGTTGTCTTAAAAAAAGCACACACTGGTTTGTTCTTCCTTCCAGCAGCTGTGGCTATACTCCTACGCTTGGACTACTGCAATGCGCTCTACGTGGGGCTACCTTTGAAGGTGACCTGGAAACTACAACTAATCCAGAACGCAGCAGCTAGACTGGTGACTGGGAGCGGCCGCCGAGACCATATAACACCGGTCTTGAAAGACCTACATTGGCTCCCAGTATGTTTCCGAGCACAATTCAAAGTGTTGGTGCTGACCTTTAAAGCCCTAAACGGCCTCGGTCCAGTATATCTGAAGGAGCGTCTCCTCCCCCATCGTTCTGCCCGGACACTGAGGTCCAGCGCCGAGGGCCTTCTGGCGGTTCCCTCACTGCGAGAGGCCAAGTTACAGGGAACCAGGCAGAGGGCCTTCTCGGTAGTGGCGCCCGCCCTGTGGAATGCCCTCCCATCAGATGTCAAAGCGATAAACAACTACCTGCCATTCAGAAGACATCTGAAGGCAGCCCTTTTCAGGGAAGTTTTTAATATGTGAAATTTTAGTGTATTTTTCATCTTTGTTGGAAGCTGCCCAGAGTGGCTGGGGAAACCCAGCCAGATGGGCGGGGTACAAATAATAAATTATTATTATTATTATTATTATTATTATTATTATTATTATTATTAATTGTTATCTCAGTTTTATTTGCCACTATGTTCCCAAAATATCCCCAAAGTCACAGCTAATCTTTTAAAAAAATGAGACACAAGGGCAGCTAGGAGAAGCTGAAGTGTCCTTTTTATTAATCTAGAAGAGCATTTCATGTTTCCATAAATAACAGCGACTTCAGATTTCTCCGGTATGTGATTCCGGGAATCTCCCTGCCAAGTGAAATGAATAAAGTGGCCACACTGTGTGTGCGTGGAGATACATATGCAGATATTAAAGGAATACTGAAACATGAAATGGAGAGGAAAAAATCACCTCTCAGACAAGCATCATGGTTCCCACATTTTTGCCTGTGTGAAACTAATAGATGAGCTGCAGATAAATATCATGCTTAAGAGAAAAAAGCAACCAATTTTTTTTTTTTTTTAAATGTACATTATGGGAGCAATCCTGTGCAAAAGGAGCTTGAGCAAAGCAAGCTGGTGTAAATTCAGCTGGCATACATTTACAGCAGATACAAATTCTTACCAGCCGTGGGGCTGCTACTGCTGCTGTGCCTAAGTCAGGCAGAGGGAAACAAGCCTTTAAAATGGGGCTCTGTTCCAGGTTGCCAGTCATGTAAATGAGCTGAATTGGCTTAGGATCCAGCCTAGGTCCCCGCTCTCTGACCCCACCCATACCACCCCCCCAAACACCGTTGGGTGTGTTTTTTTGGGGGGTAAACCACAGAGCCTAGGACTTGCTGATCAGAAGGTTGGCGGTTCGAATCCCTGTGACGGGGTGAGCTCCCGTTGCTCAGTCCCAGCTCCTGCCAACCTAGCAGTTTGAAAGTATGTCAAAGTGCAAGTAGATAAATAGGTACCGCTCCAGCAGGAAGGTAAACGGTGTTTCTATGTGCTGCTCTGGTTCGCCAGAAGCGGCTTAGTCATGCTGGCCACATGACCCAGAAGCTGTACGCTGGCTCCCTCGGCCAATAAAGCGAGATGAGCGCCGCAACCCCAGAGTCGGTCACGACTGGACCTAATGGTCAGGGGTCCCTTTACCTTTACCTTTACATCAGCCTTGGCTCAGCCAGCGAAACAGTGGCTGAGCTAGGATGAGCAAGTTATGCTGGCGTAACTGAACCAGAGCTGGGGATTTGCACCAACTGATCCCAGCTCAGGCAGGGAGCACCTGGCTAAACCAGATATCCACTGCATCTCCAGATGTTCATCCCAGCAGATCTTCTCATAGGATCACCCCCTTTCAATACTCAATCTCTCTATTCTCAATCTCTCTTTTCTCAATGCAGTAATGGTGCAAGGATGAAGTTGCTTTCTCTAACCCCAATAACTGATTTGATACGTGGCTAACTTGTAGCAGCTGGGATTGAACTGCATTAGGAGAGGGCAGAGACTGCTGGGAGACAGAAGATCGATCTCCACTTCCGTCTTCCGTTCTCGTGCGTTTGGGTGTTGCAGTATCCAACACACTAGCATAAGGGTAGAAATAACCTTATTCAGCCTAAGGGATGCATTCGGTTCTGGAGAAAGAGGATACAGCCTGGGGAGCTCTCTAAGGGACAGATAGCCAGGAGGGTCCTTTCAGAATAGGATCGTAAATCATCTCTCTGTATTACGACGAGGAGAAGAGACAGAGTTTATTTTGCAAATGTTTACATTTGGAGTTGGATTGCATCATTAACAATGTGTGCCAAGGCAGAGTAGGGCCCCATTCAACTTCCAAGATGCTCTGTGGCCTCAGTTCCCCCCAAGACATGAGCTTTAACAGAACAGATTTGGGCATTAATAATCCATCAAATCAAAGCCACACAGAGTGGACCTAAAGCAGATTAAGTTCCAAACTCTACAGACACTGGGTGACTTTTTTGATCACTGCACACCCTTATATGTAAAAAAAGATTATTTGGTACGATACTCCTGGGGGGGGGGATCTTTAGTGGTGAAGGGTCATTGATGAGAAGGATTTAGGAACTGAGGAAGGTAGTCAGGAACATTTCTTCCTTCGAAAAGTATCAATGAGCAGAAGGACAAAGGAATACAAAATATCTAGTGCTTTCCTTCCTCCTCTGTTCATCCCGCCCACATACTGAATATTGCATTGCCTATAAACAATAAACAACAATAAAATTCATTTAGGGTAAACTGAATTATAAAAAAAGTGGAGAGAGTTAAGGAATATGAGATATGGATACTTTAAAAGAGGTAAAGGTTATCAATGACTACAAGGGATAATGGCCATGCTTCTTCTACATTCAGAGGCAGTATATTTCTGAGTGAATTGCTTGAAACTGCAGAAGGGGAAAGTGCTCTTGAACTTGGGCCCTGCTTGCTGGACCACATGGATCATTGGCCTGATCCATCAGACTCATCTTCTGTTCATCTTCTCATTCTTATTCTAATAATATAGAATACAAAGAACTCTCCCCATCTGCCACAATGTGGATCATTTCAGCCAGCATCTTGGGAGCACTTGTTTCCATCCTTGTGGCTAGGCAGGGTATAAATAGCAAATAGGCATTTTATATTTTATCTCATATCAGAAAACAAAGAATCTCTGACAGGCGAGCAAGGGAAGAGATAGATATGTTGGTCACTTATTACTGCCTCTTGGCAACATATATTAGAGCAGCAGGACCACTTAAGTTATTTAAACCTATGTGACACGAGTGTACATTCCCTAGGCAGTCTGCTTGCAAGCAATCTATGACAGACAATAGCGCTATGAGATAAAGCAGAGATGACAGAATCCATAAAACAAACAGTGCAATTGCCGGAAGACTTGGACAGTCAGACAAAAGGCTGTAGTAGAAAACAGTTAAATGTAAAGGATTTCACCTTACATGTTTTTCAAATGAGTCAGACACTTCTGGAAAGTGTTCGGGGGTGTTGTCTTTTGGCACATAGTTCTAGAGAAGAGGGCGTCCTCTTTTTCTACAAAAGGAGGGAGAAATGGATCTGGTTCTCTTCACTGGGCAAACGGGATGTTTCTGTACCAATACAAAAGAGCAAGAACTACTGGCCTTTCAGGTACTGAGGACTCACTGGGATTTTTTTTTTACCATGTATTTATTTATTATTTCATATTTATAACCCACCCAAATGGAGCCCAAATACAAGAATAAAAGTACAAGACAATCATTTAAAATGACACTGTAGCACAATGCAGATCACACTGTAGTAGAGGCTGCTTGAGGTGGTAGCGGTGCTAGAGCAGTGCTCGGAATTGGAAATGAGCTGGAGATGGGCCAATAAATTGAAGCTGAATCCTTAAAAGGCAGAGGTTGTGCTGGTCCCAGGGGGTTACTGTGTGGCGAGGTCCGTGTCCAGTCTGGGGTCAAGGGAGTGGTGTGTAGGCTGTCCGTCAAGGCATAAGCGGGGTCCAAGGCAAGGAGTCGGGCAAGGTCAGGAAACTCTGGCAGAAGAACAGAACAGGGTGCTGGCAGAAACAGGTTAACAACAATGTTGCTCCCACAACCTGGGACTGGGGCTGACTGGCTTTTATCTGCCCCGAGGAATAGGGCGGCCCCGGTCCACAGGTGACTCGCCTCTCCTGGCCTGGAGGTGAGCACTCCTCCTGCAGGAACTTAGTTCCCTCTGCCTCTCTGCCCTGAGCCTCTGCAGCTCAGGAGAGGCTGGAGGGTTACCGGACCCAGAGGCAACCTCAGCCTCCCCTGACGGGGCTGAGAGTGGAGCACCTGCAGGCAATGGGTCCTCCACCACCTCAGGGGCCAGAACAGACTCAGCTGGTGCCTGCACCTGAGGATCCAGCACACGTGAGGACCCTTCAGGCTCAGGCCCCAGCCCCAGCTCAGCTGGTTCTGGAGGTGGGGACTCCTGTGCAGGCTGGGATTCCTCAGGTTCAGCCTCTGAGTTTGAATCCCAGGCCATCACAGAGGTGTTATGTGTTCCAAGCTCTTGAGTCTGGGAGGTGGGGAGATGGCCTTTCCTGGACAGGTTTGCACTTCTGTAGAAGGAATAGGGGTGGTCTGTAGCTTGGGGGTGCTCCTGGATCTAAAGCTGAGTAGCTCAGGTGGCTACAGTGGTCTCTTCTTCTTTTTCACCTGTAGCTTATTTCATCAGCTATGGTTTTTGGACACTGTATTCCACTCACTGGTACCTTGTAGATTAGACCATTCCAATGCACTCTACATGGAATTTGGGAACTGGTTTAGAAATGTAACAGCCAGATTATTAGCCAGGATTCCATTGGAGTTCATTTAACCCTTGCTTTAAAACAATAGCACTGATTTCCATGATTTTGTAGGGGATGATTTCTGTGAGAAATGGCATATCAAGATCCAACCCCAGGTGATTGCTCTTTGTAGTAAAATTAAGTTGCTAGTGGGTTGTTTTTCCACCTTGGGCCTGGGGGCAGGCCCCATACTCCACCACAGCATATAAGGCTCCAAGGACGCCTTGGGACATTGCTGCTGCTGCTTTGCCGTGAGTTTGTGGGGAGGACCGCTCCCCCTGCAAGCCCATTTTCCACCTTGGGCCTGGGGGCAGGCCCCATACTCCACCACAGCATATAAGGCTCCAAGGACGGCTCAGGACATTGCTGCTGCCGCTCTGCCGGTGAGTCTTGAGGAGGACCGCTCCCCTTGCAAGCCCATTTTCCACCTTGGAAATACTCCACCACAGCATATAAGGCTCCAAGGAAGCCCGGGACATTCCTGCTGCCACTCTGCCTATGAGTCTTGGGAGGACCGCTCCCCCTTGAAGCCCATTCTCCACCTTGGGTCTAGGGGGGGGCATACTCACCTCTGCAGCCTATGGGGCTCCAGGGAGGCCTTGGGTGTGTGGGGTGGGGTGGGTGTTTAGTTGGTTGTGGGAATTTGTTTAATTTAATTATGTTGTGTTTGTAACTTTGCTTTTTGTTTTTATAGTTTTATTGTTCTGTTAGTTTGTTTTTTGTATAGGTTTTAATTTTATTTTAAGGGGAGGGGTCAGGGCTGCCTGGGAGTGGGTCCCAGCAAACAAAATGGCTGGGGCAGGTTCCACGGGGGGGGGGGGGATGCACTGGGACAACCGATCTCAGTGATCATGGGTAGGAGGAGGAGTTATGCTAAGACCAAACCATGTCATTACCGAGAAAGCAGGCTTAGTCGTTGTCTGAGGACTATCCCTGCCTCCAGGTCTGGTCCTGACCGGACGGATACTGGAATCAGCAAGGGATACCCACACGACCTGAAGGTGCTGCTGTGCAATGCCAGGTCAATGATCCATAACTTGATCGTGGATGGGGGATTTGACCTGGCATGTGTAACAGAGACTTGGTTGGATGAAGCAGATGGGCCTGTCCTTGCTGCGGCTTGTCCACCAGGTTTCTCTTACGCACAGCAACCCAGGCCTTGTGGGCGGGGAGGGGGGTTGCAGTGATTTTTAGGAAGTCATTAGTTTGCACCAGGCGTCCTATTGGAAAGACCCAGTTCTCTGAGTGCATGTTCTGGAAGTTGGGCAATAGGGGCAGTACAGGATTCCTATTGGTGTACCGACCTCCCCGCTGCACCAAGGATTCCCTGCCCGAGCTGCTTCAGGTTGTGGCGGATGTTCTCCTGGAGACACCTAGTTTGGTTGTCCTAGGGGATTTTAACATCCATGCCAACACGACCTTACAAGGGGCTGCTCGGGACTTCGTGGAAAGCATGTCCTCCATGGGGCTGTCCCTGAATAAGTCTGGCCCAACTCATGGATGTTGGTGATCTGACACTAAGTAAAAGCAAAACCAAAGAAGTGCCATGGTCAGATCACTTCCTGGTGCAACTGGACTTCTCCGCGACCCTTCCCCTCTGCAGGGAGGTGGGACCGATTCAGATGGTCCGCCCCCGCCACTTAATGGATCCATATGGTTTCAAGGGGATGTTTTATCCCAGGTTGATGGCCTTTCAGCTGATTCCCTGGTGGCCTGCTCTGACTGCATGGAGCCCGGACAGCTCCGTGGTATTCCATGGATCTGAGGGCAATGAAACAATCATGGAGATGGCTAGAGCGCAGGTGGCGGATAACCCATTCTGAATCTGACCGGACACGGGTTAGAGCTCAATGTCGAGCCTACCAAATGGCGATAGCGACGGCGAAGAAGACTTTCTTCACCACCTCTATTGCATCTGCGGAAAACAGCAGCAGGAGACTTTTTCAGGTGGTTCGCAATTTAGCGGAACCACCTGTTACATCGGGGCCCAGTACGGGCCACATGATCTCCTGCAATGATTTTGCAAAGTTTTTTGCAGATAAAGTTGCTCAGATTCGAGAAGAGGTAGACTCCACCGTGGGAGCAGGGCCAGGGCGGGAGAGTGCTAGAGTCCTGTCTAGTCAAGTTGTGTGGGATCAATTCCAATTTGTTACCCCTGAGGATGTGGACAGGCTGCTTGGACGAGTGAAACCAACCACTTGTCTCCTTGATCCTTGCCCATCCTGGCTCATAAAAGCTAGCCGGGAAGGACTGGGCGATGGGCTTCTTGGGGTGGTGAATGCTTTCCTCCGTGAGGGAGCCTTCCCAGACCCACTGAAAGAGGCGGTTATTAAACCGCTTCTTAAAAAAAGATCTTTAGATGCGGCCACGGTGGCCAACTATCACCCAGTCTCAAATCTTCCATTCTTGGGCAAGGTGATTGAGCGAGTGGTTGCTGAACAACTCCAGGCACGCCTGGAAGAAGCAGACCATTTGGATCCCTTCCAGTCAGGATTCAGGCCTCATCATGGGACTGAAACTGCCTTGGTCGCACTGGTTGATGATCTCTGGTGGGCTAGGGACAAAGGTGAGAGCTGTTTCCTAGTTCTGCTGGATCTCTCAGCGGCCTTTGATACCATCGACCATAACATCCTTCTGGACCATCTTGAGGGGCTGGGAGCTGGGGGCACTGTCATACAGTGGTTCCGCTCCTTCCTCCTGGGCCGTGTTCAGAAAGTGGTGGGGGGGATGAGTGTTCAGATCCCTGGGCTCTCACTTGTGGGGTGCCTCAGGGTTCTGTCCTCTCCCCCATGCTTTTCAACATTTACATGCAGCCGCTGGGAGAGATCATCAGGGGATTTGGGCTGGGTGTTCATCAGTATGCGGATGATACCCAGCTCTACCTCTCTTTCAAATCAGAACCAGTGAAGGCGGTGAAGGTCCTGTGTCTGGAGGCGGTTGGAGGTTGGATGGCGGCTAACAGATTGAGGTTGAATCCTGACAAGACAGAAGTACTGTTTTGGGGGGACAGGAGGCGGGCAGGTGTGGAGGATTCCCTGGTCCTGAATGGGGTAACTGTGCCCCTGAAGGACCAGGTGCAAAGCCTGGGAGTCATTTTGGACTCACAGCTGTCCATGGAGGCACAGGTCAAATCTGTGTCCAGGGCAGCTGTGTACCAGCTCCATCTGGTACGCAGGCTGAAACCCTATCTGCCTGCAGACTGCCTCGCCAGAGTGGTGCATGCTCTGGTTATCTCCTGCTTGGATTACTGCAATGCGCTCTATGTGGGGCTACCTTTGAAGGTGACCCAGAAACTACAACTAATCCAAAATGCGGCAGCTAGACTGGTGACTGGGAGCGGCCGCAGAGACCACATAACACCGGTCTTGAAAGACCTACATTGGCTCCCAGTACGTTTCTGAGCACAATTCAAAGTGTTGGTGCTGACCTTTAAAGCCCTAAACAGCCTTGGTCCAGTATATCTGAAGGAGCGTCTCCACCCCCTTCGTTCTGCCCAGACGCTGAGGTCCAGCGCCGAGGGCCTTCTGGCGGTTCCCTCATTGCGAGAAGGCAAGCTACAGGGAACCAGGCAAAGGGCCTTCTGGGTAGTGGCGCCCGCTCTGTGGAACGCCCTCCCATCAGATGTCAAAGCGATAAACAACTGCCTGACATTCAGAAGACATCTTAAGGCAGCCCTGTTTAGGGAATTTTTAAATGTGTGATATTTTAGTGTATTTTTGGTTTCTATGGAAGCCGCCCAGAGTGGCTGGGGAAACGCAGCCAGATGGGCGGGGTACAAATAATAAATTGTTGTTGTTGTTGTTGTTGTTGTTTAAGTGTGTTTAACGTAACATTGCTTCCTCATTTCTTCATGTGGAGAGTTTTAAAGAATTTGAGCAAGCCTTGTGAGATGAAAAGAAGTGGTTGCTGTGACTCAGAACCCATGCCCTTGGCACTGACAAAGGAAAACTTTTTCATGGCTCGTATATCTGAACTAAATATGATGACAAAAGACATATTGGGGCAGCGCCAATGAACATCTAGGAGACATGCCTTAGTATTCTATGGCAGATCATGTGTTGCATGCTTAGTGAAACTCCAGAAAAATTTTCTGCCAAACACAGAAAATATAGCAGATTGAAATCACTACTTTTAAGGAAATTGTGTACCAAAGCATTTACCCAAAATAAGAAATGCACATACCTATTTATTGGAAAGAGTTGCCCATACGTAGAAAAATAGAATTACAGCGGTACCTTGGTTTAAGAACAGTTTATGAACAACTTGGATTAAGAACGCTGCAAACTCGGAAGTAGGTTTTCTGGTTTGTGAACTTTGCCTTGGAAAGAGAACATGTTCTGCTTCCTGTTGAGTGTGTTCCATTTGTAAATTGAGTCCCCCGCTGCTATGGGAAAGCCTTGGTTTAAGAACACTTTGGTTTAAGAACGGTTTTCTGGAACGGATTAAGTTTGTAAACCAAGGTACCACTGTATAGAATTGTAGAGTTGCAAGGGACCCTAAGAGTCATCTAGTCCAACCCCTTTCAGAGCAGGAATCCTGCCCATAGCCATCCCTGGATGGGCTCAAACTAGCAACCTTCTGGTTAACAGCTTAGATGGAATGACCCATTGTTGACAATACTGAGCCCCATGAGCAAGTGCTCTAACTTTGTATAAGGCAACTTCTTATGTTCCTCCCATTTCCTTTGTATATGTGAGAAAATCAGCATAAGTGTGATCATAATATACAACTATATTATAATATACAAAAATGGTTTTAAAATCCAAAAGGAATGTTAGTGACAAATTCGAGAATAGTAGTCAACATCACCATCATCCTGTCGAATGGAACAGACCAGAGCCAACATCGTAATATACTATGGATGCTGAAGAATTAGGTGAGTTAGAATTCTGAAGTAGGGATGTTTGTGTGCAAGTGGGATTTGATTTATTTAAATGTGCATTTACCTAATTCACCACCAAAACATGTCTGTTGTTTGAAAATCGCCCGTCTTTGTTTTTGAATTTTGTAATGCTGTTTTCCCAGCAAATAAGGTGTTGCAAATGCATACATGAGAGTAAAGTGTGCATAAGAATGCATATATTTGTTACAATTACATGCAAAAATGCATTATATTAGGGAACACTGCTTTGCAAAAATGTGAATATTAGGCAAATGGCATACAAAAATATGTATATTGGGAGAAATTCGCAATAAATGCCAACAATTTTTTATGAGGACATTTTTTAAAAAATCAAACAACTATGGAAATGTGGGTAACTGAACTTAAGTTTGGAAAAATGAGAAAATGATAGCAACCAAAACTGACAGAATCACCTATCCCTATTCCAAACTGGATTAATCTAATCTGTAATTGATAGATTAGTGTGTCTATCAGACATGAATCTTCAGTGGAATCCATACCCCTATTAGCTTCTATGATGAAGTGGAAGTTTATTATTTTTTTAGAAAGATAGTAGCTACCTGGAGTTGCTAAAAAGTGTGGCTTTTTACACTCACATTGAAAATTGGATAGCAGTTTCCCCTAAGAGTGTCCAGACATGATAAAATCCTGTCACTTTCAGGGAGATTGTATGGAGAAAACTTTGCTTTTTCCTGCGGATGCTTAATTTCCTCTTCCTACACTCCCAATGCCTTCTTCACCTGTCACTTTTCTTGTTAAATTTAGATTTCAGGCTAGGACTTCTTTATTGTTTGCTTGAGTTTTACTGAGCAGTAATTTTTATTTCATTTGCTAAGCACTATTTTTTGCTGGGTGCCTATTCAGTGTTATATTTGACACTTGATGTTACTATTTTTTATTGCATGAATCTGCTTCTATTTTTCCACTGCTGAAATTGTATTTGATTTTATTACTTGTTTGCCTTTTAAATGTGTTATTGGTTGTTGTTTTTAAATTTAATAGTCAGTTATTGTACGCGAGCCTCTTCAAATTTTATCTATAAAATGATTCTGTACAATAAGTAAAAATAAATAAATGCAGTATTTGCAACTATCAAAGCTCCAGTGTCGATGGAGTTTCATTGTTGTTGTTGTTTTGTAATATAATTTTTTATGATGGCGTTTCATTGTTGACTTCATTGGGAAAACTCCAGAATCAGAAGGGGAGAAGTTCAATCCACATAACAGCTGTTGCCCTTATTATTATTTTTCAAGGTGCATGTTGGTTAAATATAACAACTGCCACCTGGAGTAGAATTGGATCACTTTGCTTATACCAGCTAGATTCTGAGAACTGTTTCATGATTGCCAATGACACAAATATATGCAGACGCTTCCTCAATATGCACATTGGCAGAGTGTGTTTCTGACAAGATGGTGCCTGGACATTTACAGCACCCTAATCTATCAATGGGAGATGAAAAACAAGTAGGGCTTATAGAAGACCCCATTAGTGATGTGCTAAACATTTCTCCCACTTTTAAAAGTGTTCTCTGTTAATTAAAAATAATGAATGAATTGCATTCTGAAGTGATCAAAGCAGAGAGAAAACTCTAGTGAAATTCTCATGCATTGAGTGTAGATTTTCTGTTGATCTCAGCTTATTTTTGAGGTGGCTGATGAGTTTCACGAGTGCATTTTCATTCTGAGGTGGTCTCTTTTGAAGATATTAATATTGCATAGCTTGAAGCAGTAGGATGCCTAAAAACTGACTCCTCTGTGAATGAAAATTGTCCAGACCCATAAATAGGATTCAAAAGCAGGAACTTCCTCAAAACATAACATAAGACAATCAAGGATACATCCAAATAATTCAAAAATTATTTGGAATTATATTAAATTATATGCTTGTCAAAGCATAGTTCATCTTAGTAATATTAGATTACTCCAAACAGACCTAAAATGTAAGATCTCTCTATATTAGCCTGGAGATGTTTTCTCTCCTGGAGAGACTCAGTTGCACATCTTTCTTCCACTACTGCTGGGAACAAAAAACCAACAAAAGGCAACTCCATTCAAAATGGCAATTTGCAACTAAATACCTTACTCACATGACCTAAACTTAAACACCACGTGAAAGAGCAGAGAATGCAAACAGTTAATTACAGCCCATTTAGAAGCTTAGAGAGCAATTCCTAGCTTTAGAATATAGCCAAGTGGAATTTTCCAATGTTAAACCCCTAAACACGTACAGGCATTTTCAATTATAGTCTCAATTAAACAATTATGCTTAGCAGTCTCTGCCGCATTCTTGGGTGCCCATCCTTCCTGGGGGAAAAACCACATGACATCCTCTACTGGTTTTTCCTGTAAATGTGGGAAGCAAGAAAGTCTGCCCAACATGCACCTTCTAACTGTTTGTTGTTATTTGTTTAAGTTTGGTTTTTCTTTTAAAAAAATCTGTGCTCAAAGGTTCTTTTTTTGCAGAATTTGTTTGTTTTGTAAAAACAAAAACCAGGAAGTGTGCCATTCTCAGAGGCCTCTTTGGCCAACTTATTTCTTCAATTAATGCCCAAGGGAAGACTTACGAACAAATTCCTTCTGCGGGACTTTATTCAGATCAGGAAGCATGGGCAGCTGAGGAGCCTGTAGAATGCAGGAGAGAAGTTAAATGGAACGGAGAAGCATTCACCACCCTGACTCACTTCACAACAATAATTTCATCCCTGCAAGCCCTGAAGTTACAAAGAAATAACAAATAAATTCCAAAGCACCATAGGAATGAGGCAGAAGAGGAGAAGCCTTTTTAAATGGGGGAATTTTTTTTTTTTTTTTTTGAGAAATTGGAAGGCAAGTTTCAGCACATATGCAGCACAGTTTCCAAAGTTATTTGATACTCCTAGGATTTAATTCCTTTTCAAGGTGTCTCATTTCACTCACTTGACACATTCAGCACAGTCTCAGAGCTCCAAACTATTTCCCCCCCACTTGCTTTTGCATTACTATTGTGAATAATTTCTATAGCACGTCTTCGAATCAACCAAAAGTACCTAAGAGTACTTGACTAGAAGCATGTAGCTCTTACAACAGTGATTCAATGGCAGTGAATTTCCCCTTTTCTTCCTGAGGGGTTGCCATATTTCTTTAGGAAAAAAGATTAATGCCTTTAACTTTAGGTATTGATTCCATAGGCAGGTTCCCCTGCATTAGATAGCAGGGATGGGAAAGAAACTCAGTTCACTCCACATTTAAAAGGCAAACCTACCTAACCCACACATTCCGAAATAATACAAAAACTCTAACAGCCCTCTTTCAAGATTCACACTTGTTCAACTTTTGCAATGCAGTTTCCCAGCCAAGTGGTGTGTACAAAAAGGTGTCTACTGGAATAAAATGTGCCTAGGAATGTATATATTGATGAAAATAACGTGAAATACATTAGGGGAAATGGCTCTGCAGAAATGTCTGTGAGCCAAAATTATATATAAGCCTGAGCAAATTAAGAGAAATAGGCATCTAAATACCGATGCATGTCTTTGGGGAGTTAGAAAAAAAATCTGCAAACTGATTTGGGAATGTAGAGAACTGAACTTAAAATTGAAAGAAAGAAAGAAAGAAAGAAAGAAAGAAAGAGAGAGAGAGAGAGAGAGAGAGAGAGAGAGAAATTGAAATTGACAAATTCACCTATCCCAAATAGAGAATGCCAATCCAAAGATGGTATTGTTACAATTATATTATGGAGGTTACATGACAAATTGCAACCTGTGTGTAATGCTGTGACAGGAATTTTTTATTTAAAAAGTGAACTGATTAATTAATCATATACTGACATAATCTAAGGTCATGCAATAGATCACATCTAACCCTCTGATGTGGGAGACAGAGATGGCA
Organism: Podarcis erhardii; assembly: GCF_964252035.2. Classification (NCBI taxonomy): domain Eukaryota; kingdom Metazoa; phylum Chordata; class Lepidosauria; order Squamata; family Lacertidae; genus Podarcis; species Podarcis erhardii. Next base: position 19,432,000 of record NC_138499.1, read on the forward strand.
GTGTTTCCTCTCTACTGCCCTGGCTCAAGTGACTTTGGAGCTATGATACCATATCAGTAGCATCCAAAAGGAGGAAATTTGGCGTCATAACAGAATGCCCTCCCCTGACATGTCCTCAACTGGGAAGGGAAATGTAGATACCCCTCTCACAAGAAAGGGAAATTACAAGTTGTTTTATCCCTTGATAAGATGAAGATGGACAATTAGAATTTTGAAACTGGAACCAACAAGCAAGAAAGCAGAACATAAATAAAAGGCATTACCTCTAGAAATCAGAAAATGGGGAGTCCCTGGAAATTAATTTAATTTAATTTAATTTGGAACATATAATTGGTAATAATGTATATGATTTAATTTGTTAATAATTGGAGGATTTTTATTGGAAAATGAATAAAAAATATTTACAAAAAATAAATAAAAGTTATTTTATTCCTAAACTTGCTTGATTTCTCCTAGCCTGTTATGAACATATCAAATCTGTTACATATTTGTTCTGTAGTCCCCCCCCCCCGGGGGGGGGGAGAATATCCTACCCAGTTCTGACAACCTTTGTGTATTAGAAACCTCTGAAGTAGGCCTCTACAGAGGGGCTGAAATGAACAGAGGGACTGTTGGGTGTGTTTTGTGAAGTGTGACAATGGTTGGATTGAGAAACAAACTCTCTCTCTCTCTCTCTCTCTCTCTCTCTCAATCTCTCTTACCTTGGAACACTCAATTGTTGGACAGATGTTTCTCAGAGGTAATGTTATGGAGTTCAGAAAAAAAAAATTGAACATTGGGATGGATACTGTGCTTGTTTTATGAAGTAATAAAGGGGCAATTATATCTCTTTTTTGGCTCAGAGTTGATAATGAAATTGATGGATTTGTTTCAGCCTTCCACAGTTAATTAATCCTGGTGCTTTCAATATTATGATATTGACACCAAAGGAAAGCAAAGCAAATAAAAGAGAATAAATCATCAGATCAATTTAGTGATTCAGACCATTCAGATTGAATTAGGTACAGAATGATGATTCTAATAATTAGATTTTTAAAAATTTATTTGTAAAAAGAAAAGAACTTTCCCGGGTCCCTCTCCTTCTAGGCTGGCTTGCCATGATTTTCTTTGCGCAAAGATGAAGTTTTGTGATAGAAATCAGCCACACACACCCCAGCAGTTTGTCCTCAGCATTCTGCATCATGAAATTGAGGTGTTTCCCTCCCTTCTCAGCAGAGTCATCAAGCATTTTCCTCACTTCATTACCCACCAAATAGTTTGTTAACGGTCGCTAAACTTTCTTCTCCTGTCATGCAGTGGGCGGTCATTATGCCATTACCAGCATGAGGTAGATTCATGGTTATACAGATTCTTATGCTTTTGAACTGTTTTAGTATTTGTACAACTGAACATTCAGCCTGGCAACCATTTTGTCAATGTCAACTCCCATGGTTCTCTCAGTGTGGACTGGAGTAAAAGGGCACTTTCCAGACTGTTGCTACCTTTGGAAGGGATCCAGTCACATACCATTGAATGATCATCTAAAGTTGATTTGGTCCTTTTCTGCAACTAATCCACTTCCCCTCCAAGAGCCAGACTTTTTGCTACAAGGAAAGCGATGGGGAGATGCACTGGAAAGTGTGAGATAACAGTTGTGCAAAGCTGCCCTGGGTTCCTTTGGGAAGGAGGGAGGGGAGGGTGGAATATAAAATTATTTAATTGATACATAACAATACAGTGGTACCTCGGGTTACAGACGCTTCAGATTACAGATGCTTCAGGTTACATACTCCGCTAACCTAGAAATAGTACCTCGGGTTAAGAACTTTGCTTCAGGATGAGAACAGAAATCAGTGGCAGCAGTGCAGTGGCAGTGGGAGGCCCCATTAGCTAAATTGGTGTTTCAGGTTAAGAACGGACTTCCAGAACGAATTAAGTTATTAACCCGAGGTACCACTGTACATTTAATAAATAAATATAAGCTCCCTGGAAACAGATAAAAGTAAATGCTGAATAAAATAGCCAATGTCATTCCAACCTCCTCACAAACAGATCAAGACAAATGCTTGATACATAGGTTACATGGAAGTGATCAAAGTCAAGAGTACCCTCATTGTAACGGATGAGAAAACAGAGGGGGGAGGGACTTCCAGGCAGTGTTATGCGGACACAAAAAACTCAAATCAACAAGTTGCTGGACCAGAAGCAGCATCTGTTGATGTTTAGAGTTTGATTTTTTAAAACTTTTTATTAAAAATAAAATAAAACACCAGCAATAAAAGCAAATCAAATAGATTCTTAAGATTTCTTTCTCACGCTACAACAATGGCCTCCTGTGTACGCTGTATCCAGTTGTGTGGTTTTAAAAATAAATAAATAAATAAAAATAAGAAAAAACTTGCTGGTACTCACCATGAAGTTGTTAAAGTGCCACATGTTTCGGCTTGGGGGGGAGTGCCGGTACTGCATACTGTTGAGTACCCCCAGGAAAAAAAACACTGGCTGTATCCAATGGGGGCTCTCAGCAGTATATATATATATATTTTTAAATATTTTTATTAATTTTACAGAATAAGAAAAAAAAAACAAAAAATAAAATACAAGAGTTTCATAAATCATATTTCTTTTACAGAATCTTTTGGACTTCCCCACATCTTCCCGAATCTGCATTATTTATAATACCAACTTCAGCATTTTGTTATCTTATTTCATCACTTATTGTATCTTTCATTTTGTCATATTACCCATTTCAGTATATTTGTAACCCAATGTTCATAATACAAAGTCTTCAACTATTTATTATCTTATTTCATTACTTATTGTATCTTTCAATTCATCATGTTACCAAAGTCAAAATTATTATAACCATGATCTTATGTATTGTGATTAAAACATAATGCAATAAAAAAATTTCTTAATTTCACCTCTATCTTCTTGTGCCTTAGTTTTCATTTCACCTGATTACCATTGCTGGGGCTAATATTTCCTAAAAAGTGCATTTTCTTAACATTCATACAACTTATAATATTTTTGCAAATAGTCCTTAAATTTTTTCCAGTCCTCTTCCATTGTTTCTTCTCCCAAGTCTCGGATTCTGCCAGTCATTTCCGCCAGTTCCATATAGTCCATCAACTGCGTCTGCCATTCCTCCAGTGTGGGTAAATCTTGTGTCTTCCAACACTTTGCGATGAGAATTCTTGCTGCTGTTGTAGCATACATAAAAAAAGTTCTATCCTTCTTTAACACATTCTGGTCTACAATGCCCAGAAGGAAGGCCTCCGGTTTCTTAGGCAAGGTATATCTAAATACCTTTTTTAACTCATTATAGATCATTTCCCAAAAGGCCTTCACTTTCGGACATGTCCACCAGAGATGAAAGAACGTCCCTTCCGCCTCTTTACACTTCCAGCATTTATTATCAGACAGGTGATATATCTTAGCAAGCTTGACTGGGGTCATGTACCACCGGTATATCATTTTCATAATATTTTCTTTCAGGGCACTACATGCCGTGAATTTCAATCCGGTGGTCCATAGCCTTTCCCAGTCCTCAAACATAATGTTATGTCCAATATCCTGTGCCCACTTTATCATGGCGGATTTGACTGTCTCATCCTGTGTATTCCATTTAAGCAGCAAGTTATACATTCTTGAAAGTAATTTGTCTTTAGGTTCTAACAATTCTATCTCTAATTTCGATTTTTCCACCTGAAACCCAACCTTTTTATCTGTTTTGAAAATTTCCCGAATTTGAGCATAATGCAACCAGTCTCGCACCTTGCTTTTTACACTTTCAAAACTCTGCAGCTTCCAATTGTCACCATCTTTTTCAATTAATTCCCAATATTTTGGCCAGTAGGCCTCCATGTTAAGTCTCTTACGTGCCTTGGCCTCTGCCGGTGAAAGCCACCTTGGTGTTTTGCTCTCCAATAAGTCTTTATATTTTGTCCAGACCATAAAAATTGCTCTTCTAACAATATGGTTTTTGAACATTTTATGAACTTTAACCTTGTCATACCACAAATACGCATGCCACCCAAAAGCGTTATCAAACCCTTCCAGATCTAGGACATCGGTGTTCTCTAACAAAAACCAATCTTTCATCCAGCAGAAGGCTGTAGATTCATAATATAACCTCAAGTCTGGCAGGGCAGATCCCCCCCTTTCTTTCGCATCTGTTAGTATTTTAAACTTAATTCGGGGCTTTTTGCCCTGCCAAACGAACTTAGAGATATCCTTCTGCCACTTTCCAAAACATACCACTTTGTCCACAATCTGCAGGGTCTGAAACAAGAATAACATTTTCGGCAAAACATTCATCTTTATAGCTGCTATTCGGCCTAACAAGGAAAGTTTTAGTCTTGTCCAAATTTCCAAATCCCTTTTAATTTCTGACCAACATTTCTCATAGTTGTCCTTAAACAAATTCAAGTTTTTAGAAGTCAGGTACACCCCTAGGTATTTTACCTTTTTAACCACATTTAATCCTGTCTCTTTCAAAAACTCATCTGCTTCTGTAGACGTTAGGTTCTTTGCTAAGACCTTAGTCTTTTGCTTATTCAACTTAAATCCCGCCACCCGACCATAATCAGAAATTAAATCCAAAACTCTTTTTGTGCTAGGAACTGGCTCCTGTAATGTTAATACCAAATCATCTGCAAATGCTTTCAATTTGTATTGTTTCACTCCAACCTCAATGCCCCGAACTGACCGGTCCCTTCTAATCATGTTCAAAAGCACCTCCAGGACCGAGATAAACAATAATGGGGATAGAGGGCACCCTTGTCGTGTCCCTTTTTCAATATTAAATTCCTCCGTCACCACATTGTTTACTATCAATTTAGCTTTTTGATCTGAATATATTGCTTCTATACCATTTTCAAACCCCCGTCCCACTCCCATCCCTTCCAAATTTTTCTTCATGAACATCCAAGAAATGTTGTCAAAGGCTTTCTCCGCATCAATAAAAATTAACACCGCTCTAGTGTTAATATTTGTTTGTAAGAGTTCCAAAATGTCAATAATGTTTCTCGTGTTGTCAAACAAATGCCTACCCGGGAGAAAGCCTGCTTGATCTTTATGAATCACTTCGTTCAATACTTTTTAAAATCTATTAGCCAAAATATCTGCAAAAATTTTGTAATCCACATTTAGGAGTGAGATGGGACGGTAGTTCTTAAGTTGAGTCTTTTCAGTTTCTGTTTTAGGAATCAATGTGATGAAAGCTTCTTTCCACGTTTCTGGTGCCTTCTTACCCTCCATGATCTGATTACATACCTCCATCAAGGGTTGTATCAAATAGTCCTTCAAAACCTTATAATATTTGGAGGTAAGTCCATCAGGGCCTGGAGATTTGCCTAGTTGGAGGTTCTGTATGGCACTCTCGATTTCCTGCTGTGAAACTTTAACATTCAGGATTGTTCTCATTTCCTGGGAAATTTTTTGTAATCCATTAGTTTTAATAAATTGATCCATCTCAGATTCTTTCTGCGGCCCTTGTGCATAAAGATCTTTGAAATATCTCTGGAAACATTTCCTAATTTCTTCAGGCTTCTGAACCATTCTCCCTTCAATCTCTAGATTTGTGACTGTATTTAATTTTTGTCTTTTTTTCAACTGCCATGCTAGCAGTTTCCCACACTTGTTAGCTGATTCGAAAGATCTTTGTCTCATTTGTTTAATTTTCCACTCCACTTCTTGATTTATCAGTTTCATGTATTGGGCCTGGAAAAATTTCACTTCTCTCAGCACTTCCTTAGACTTGGGCCTGGATCTTAATTTCCTTTCACCTTCACTTATTCTCTCCAGTATCTTCTGCTTCTTTTCATTCCAGAGTCTTTTCTTTACAGTGTTTTGTTGTATTAGAAACCCTCTCATGACCGCTTTACTTGCGTCCCAGATTGTTCTTTTTTCCACCGTAGTGTTTAGATTTATCTCAAAGTAGTCTTTCAAAGTTTTTTGGGCCTTCTTCACAATCTCCTGATCTCTAAATAAAGTGTCATTCATTTTCCATCGGAAGGATCCGGTTATGTTTAGTCTCAATTCCATTTTCAAAGCATTATGGTCGGAGCAAGTTTTTGGGCAAATTTCCACTTTTCTAGTTTTAGGTGCCAGTCCTTTAGTTGTCCATATTTGGTCGATTCGTGTCCATGACAGATGAGCTTCAGAAAAGAAAGTTCCTTCTTTTCCTAGGGGGTTCTTGACTCTCCATATATCAATCAAATCCATATTGTCTATCATTTCAAAAAAAGTTTTAGGTAGTCTGCCTTCTTTTGTTATATTTGCGCTCTGCGACTTATCCATATTTACAGAGACAACCCCATTCATATCTCCCAACATAATAATGTTGTTATAGTCTAGATAGTCCAGTAAAGTCTCATGCAGCTTCTTAAAAAATTCCAATTTTCCATCATTTGGTGCATAGATTCCTAATATCAAAAATTTTTCTCCATGTGTATAAATTTCAATAGCCAAGATTCTGCCTTGTTCATCTTTAAATAGAAATTTCGGTGACAGGCTCTCCTTTGCATATATCACTACTCCTCTTTTCTTAACTCTGTCCGAAGAAATAAATTCTTGGCCTAGCCTTTTGTTAATTAGCACTTTCCGATGGAGCCTTGTCACATGTGTTTCTTGCAGGCAAATAATGTCCAATTGTTCTTTCTTCAAAATGTGAAATACTTTCCTTCTTTTTTCTGGAGAATTTCCGCCATTTATATTCCAACTAAGAAGTTGCAGAGACATCCTGAATCAGTTTATAGGCCTTACAATGGGGTGTCTAGGTCCCCCGTTCCCGGCGGTGGCAGTGATGGTCCAGCTCCAGGCTGTTTGGTTTCTGGTAGTGGAGGTGGCCAAGACGCAACTGCTCCTTTCTGGAGGTCTTCCCCGTTGTCGTGAAGAAACTTCTGCTGGTCCTCTGGTGTTCTGATTCTTATTTTCCTTCCTTTATAACTAAATGGTAGTCCTTGCGGGAACTCCCACCTATAAGGGATTGTGTTGTTTCTCAACAGCTTTGCCAGTTCTATGTATGAGGCTCTAAGATCCAATAACAATTTGGGTATATCTCTGTAAATTTCAGCCTTTTTACCTTCTATCTCTAGAGATTTTTTGAAATGTAGGCCTAGTATCTTGTCTCTTTCTTCTCTTGATCTCAAAATAACCAAACAGTCTCTGGACTTGTCTTTCTTCACCGATCTGCCCAGTCTAAATGCAGTCACAATTTTAAAGTCTTTATCCTCTTCTATTCCCCAAAATTTGGAGAATAAAAGTGTCAAAAATCCCTCCAAGTTGCCTTCCTCCAATTCTGGGACAGCTCTCAACCTAAGGTTATTCTCCTTGTTTCTCAATTCCACCATCGACAGGTAGGCCTGTTGTTCCCCTACCTGTCTTTGCAGAGGCTTGATTTCACCTTTGATCTCATCAACTTTTTTACTTGCTTGCTCCGCTTTTTGATAGGCTTCCACAGCTAATTTATGATTTTCAGCTGTAGCTCCTTGTAAATTCTCAATTGCCTGTGTATTCTGAGAGACCTTTTCAGATAATGCACCAATAGTAGATGTTGCTTGGTCTATTTTTAGTGATTGATTGTCCACTTTTTGATTTAGAATTGCTAATTGTTCTAAAATTTGTTTCAAAACTGTGTCAGATCCTCCTGTTGCCATGTCCTCTTCAGCAGGCTGTTCGGCCTCCACCTCCTGTGCTGTCAGGACGGTTGGAACAGATGATCTGCGATGATGAGCTAAAGTTGTTTGGACAAGTTGCACAGGCTTCCTTTCTTTTTCTTTTTCTTTTTCTTTTTCTCTTTCTTTAGCTTTGGCTGCTCTTGTTTTCCCTGTGCCACTCATTCCACACCTGCCTCTTGTTCAAGGTCAAGTTATCCTTTATTCCATGAGAAAGCAAGTCCAGAGTACAAACAATTAAACCACAGAAATTCCAAGCAAAGTATGTTTCCCAGGCCTCAGTAACTCCACAATCTTCTAGGGGGAGTATCTTAAAGTTTCAGGGAAGGAGAGGATTTTTCCGCCATTTAAAGTTTCTGTGATCTCTTTTTTAATTTGTAATTCCAAGACAAAAGGAAGGTTCGCAGAGTCCTCTACTTTTTAAACTAAAGCCGCTAGGAGCCAGAGTGGTAATTGCAACAATGTTTTAAACATTTAGAGTCTCAATATATGTAGCAACTTAAAATCTTGTTACTATAGTCCGCAGTTTGACAGCTCAGTTACGCACTGACAGCCCGACGACTTGCGTTCTTGAAACAAAGTCCCAAATACAAGTCCCATAGGCAGAAATAAGATCTCTCTTGGTCTTTTAAATAAGAAGACTGCAAATTCTGTAAATGCACAATAGTTCCACTTTACAAAGTTCCCATTAAACGCCTCAGCGCTCCTCTATGCCTATGCTTTGATCTTGTAAGCAGTATCGGGAGACGGACTTCCTTTTACTCGTCTCCCGTTTTCAAACCCGGAAAAGAGATATTTTGAGTCCAAATTGTAGTTCACTTTACTCACGGGTATGTTACTTGCCAAATTGATGTTCACAGGAAGAAAGGTCGGCGCTCATCAGCAGCAGCCGCGCGGCTTCGCCTCCCGCAGAAAGAGCGATGAACTCACAGCGCCGCTCCCCCTTTCGCGCTCCGGAGCCTTCAACACTTCTGGGGGAGTTCCTGGCGCCCGCCGAGTCCCACGGCCACGGGCTCCCTCTGCCCGTGGTTTTTCCTAACGGGTCGTCGCTATGCCGCAGCGAACGACCCTTTCCTGCGGAGCCCCTCTTCAGAGAATGAAGAGGACCGCCATCGCTGTTTCGTGCCGCCTCCGGAAGTCCGGGGCTCTCAGCAGTATAAAGGGCTCCCTCACACCCAATAGGCACCCATTTTTTGCATCCTTTGGACTGAATTCTGTAAAGGCTGCTCCTTAGAGTTGGGAGATCTCCCAAAGTAGTATGAAATATGGTCAGGCAGGGGCTGCAGCAGGCAGGAGTGAGGATTGCTGAAATCTGAAATATCAGGAGAAATTCACACTAAAATGCTTATACTCTTGAAAGATAGTGGTGCCCATGCTATGTACCAGCCCTCCCATCAGATGTCAATGAGATAAACAGCTATATGACAATCAGAAGACTTCCTAAGGCAGCCCTGTATAGGGAAGCTTTTAATGTTTGATGTTTTACTGTGTTCCTATATTTTATTGGAAGCTACCCACAGTGGCTGGGGAAACCCAATCAGAGGTGTTCTTGTTGTTGTTGTTGTTGTTGTTGTTGTTGTTGTTGTTGTTGTTGGAATGTGACAAACTGAAGATGAGATTTGAAAAAACAAGAAGCAAAGAGACACTGCAATTGACAAATTTGCCCATTCTACTATATGACACATCCTCAAGGAATCCACAATAGTGGAAAGCCCCAAGTGCCTGTTGTTGGGAACTCTGCTGTAGCTTAGGAATTTCCCTCATCACCCCAGGACCTAAAACAGCAGGGGCAATGATGGACCAGACCAGGCTGAAGCTCAGGTCTGGCAATACAGGGCTCATGATAGGTAAGTTTGTTTAAATAAGTTCTCTGTTTCCTAATATTTTTGTTCTGAATGAAGGAATGGACTTTCCATTCCTGGGCAATGATAGACGTGCCATTTTCCAGTGACTGGTTTTAAGCCTTTGACTTAAGCACTGAATGGCATCAATAACATCAGATTTAGGTGCCTGTCAGAAACTGCACCATATAAGACAAGGGCTGCAGACAGGAAAGGATGACCAGGGAGGATTGTGTTGACTTGCAATGAGCCCTCAAGATGGAAAGCTTATTCAAAAGCAATTCCAAAGCATGGCTCAGGCATCTAATAAGAAAGCAGAGAAATTGTGCTAACTGGTCATTTGAGGTTTAGGTGCCTGTCTGGGAAATAAGAGAGAGAGAGAATTTAACAGATGGCGCCATCTGTTAAAAAGTAAAATACCATTGGTTAGATATGGAGTTTGAAATCAAGATGCCCTTTCATAGTTCATTGGGCCTCCTCTGAAAAAGCTGATTTGTATCTTTTAATTTGGAAAATGCTGGCACTCAAAATAATGGGGCAGAGGGTTCTTAATAACTGTCTTAAAATTGTCAGTGTGATCATTAGGAAGAAAACAATCAGGATTGAGTGGAGCTGGGTAAAGGATGTGGTGGAGGGGGGAATCTACAGGAAGAGCATATAAGGACCTCATTAACCAAGAGCTCAAAGTATTTTGTCACCCTGAGCAAGGAAAATATCCCGCCTTCCCATGCTGCCAGCAGCATAACATTGAATCATGAAATTTATCAAGAATAATGAGGATTTTTTTTTGTCCTTGGGAAGCAACAATATAACTAAATGAAAATGAAAGTAACAAACTGCATAGAAACTAGAAGCTCAGCAATGCTCAATGGGCTTGGCCTCAGCAATGAACTTTGAGAGTTCATCACAGAAGGGTGGGTGGGTGGGGGTGGGGAAGGACTGCTGAACTGTGTTGTGGTACGCATAATGGCCTTCATTGGCACCACTGGGTAGGGACCTCAGCTTCCTTCCTTCCTTCCTTCCTTCCTTCCTTCCTTCCTTCCTTCCTTCCTTCCTTCCTTTTGTAAGTCTATATCCCTCCTAGAAGTCAGGAAGTCAGGAAACAAAATGTGCAGCTACGTCACTGTGAAATGAGCCAAACTGGCTGCTCCTGTCTGTGAGCATTTTTTAGCCAGTGAGTGAAGTCAGAGTTGTGATTCATCAATGAGTTGTTTGGACTCCTGGCAGCAGGAATATCTGGGGTCCCAGCAGTCAGACTGAGCAGCTGACAAACCTGCAGCCAAGGCAAGTCCAGTCCCTGCCCTCCACTGAGAGTGGTGTCAGCTGAATAACAGGCAGGTGTGGTTGTGGGAAATGGCCTCACCGACCAATTTGGATCCCCTAGTGAACCAAGATTGGCCTGTGGACCAGAGGTTCCTCACCCCTATGCTGTGTCTCAGGGTACTATTCTATCACAAATGCTATTTAGTATCTACATGAAGCTACTGCTTCAAGGTGCCTTCTGTATGCTGATAACACTCAACATTATTTCTCTATAACATCTGAATCAGGAGAGGCTGTGTGGTTCCAGAACTGGTTCCTGGATGCAGGAGTGAGATGGATGAGGTAAATTATGATCTTGAATCCTGGCATGGTGAATGAGTAGAAATTGGTCACCTGCCTGTTCTGAACAGGACTGCACTTCCCCTGAAGGAGCAGGTATGCAGTTTAGGGGATCCAAACTGAGATCCAGCTATGTCACCTGATGCCCAGATAACCTCGGTGGCTAGAATTGTAGTAAGAAATATATTGATATAAAACTGGGAAAAAAATGAGGATAGGGGAATGAACAGAATATGTAGTAGAAAAGAGTTAATAAAATGAACCACGGATTTGTGGGGGGAAGGGAAGTCAACGATAAAGGTGTGTTTTGTATTTGGTTTTAAAGTTATTTGTTTAGATATGTAGAAATAAATAAACTGAAAATGATTTATTTATTTTTAAAAATAGAATTGCCTTCTACCAGCTGTGACTGGTGCAACTTATCTCCTCCCCCTCACATGATGATAATCGCATGTGTGACAGGATCCCATTTAATCAGTGGAGGCAATTCTGTTAGGGTGAATGGGGCACTGCTCCACCAGCCTCAGTCTGCCATCAGCCAGGCTCCATCTATTTGTCTTCTTATTTACTAACGGTCAAAGAGCTGCCAGCCAGCTTCCTCTTCCTCCATATCAGTGTTGCCCTTGTAGGACTTAGCAGGGGAGACAGTGGTGACGAAATGAGAATGAGTTGGTTCTACTTGTCACTGGCTGTGGCTCCACTTACTTTTGTCCTTCCACCTGAGTAGCCCCAATAGGCATCAGCCAATGCTGCTTTGAATTTGCAAAATGTGCAGCTTTGTTACTCAGATCACAAAGAACACCAAGATCATGGCACCTAAATATAGCGAGCTGATAATAATTTTTTTTTTATTATCGACTGTATAAGATCACAGACAGCATGAGACAATAAATTCCCTGAGGAGTCTTTGTGCTCAACCATCTGTATTCCAAAGAACATCTTTCCCCCAAGAGCACATCCTAATTAGTAACCACGGAAGAAAACAGACACTTAAAATGTTCTTTACTCCAACCACTTGAGACTATCCTCTTCACATCCGAAGAAACCATATTTAACGCCATGTACCACATAGCTACCTTGTGACACCTACTGGGAGAAAGAAGAGCATCATATTCCAAAATAAATAGCTCTATAATCCTTATAAAACTCTGGCTAAGGTAGGCTAGAATAACTATCCATTTATTAAGAGATAGGAATGGGAGATCAGAGACGGTGAAACAGTGGCTTATCTCAGGAAACCTAAAGAGGTCATGGCTAGGGTTTTTAGCCAAAACTGGGCTGGCTCCAGATTTGGAGAAGGTTCAGCATGCAGATCTCAGCTGCTCTCTCTCCCGCTACAGTGGGAGGACTTTATTAATCCTTCCTCCCCACAGAAGCATGGGAAGTTGAGTCAGAACATTGGTCCATCTATCTCCATGTTAGATGACCCTACCTGCAGGTGCTGTGGGTTGACCTGGGATCTTCTGCAGACAAAACTGAGCTCTACCACTCAAATTCAACCCTTCAAACACACACCCTATATTTCCGCTGAGCATTGAGGTAGGAGAGCAGACTGCTGGTGAAAGGTGTCTGTCAGGGGCTCAGGAGCAGAGGCACAGGGGAGAGAGGAAACGGAGAGCGAAGAGGAAGAATCTGAGGGCAGCGTAGGGGAGTATGACAGTGGCCCGAGAGATTCCATGAGTTTCTCCAGCGATTCAGAAGATTCCCAGAGGGGGGCGCCGATGGCCAGGGCAAGGGGGGTCCCAGGAGGGATGCACCAGAAGCAAGGGGCCAGCGGGGACTCCCAAAGCAGCAGCGGAAGATCAGGACCAGTTCCCCCACCAGAGCGTAGTGGGGGGGAAGAGTCCCATGTATCAGGGCCAGTGTCTCCTCCAGTAGGGAGAGAAGATGAGTCAGGGCTGACCACGCCTCTATCAGAGAGTGAGAGAACGGAGCGGAAGTCAGGTCCAGCTAGCCCCCCCCCCGAAGAGGGAAGCAGTGACAGGAGCAGTGTAACGGTCAGGAGAAAGGTTGCCGGCTGGGCGCGCGCGCCAAGTTCAAATGTACAGGCGCATGGGACGGCAGAAAACCCGGATTGGGAACCAGGTCCTAAAGCCCGCCAGAGGCAGGGGGAAGACTCAGGGGACTCAGCGTCAGAAGAGTCTAGAAAGGGCAAGACCCCAGTGGACAGGCGGACCCAGAGGAGGAAAGAGCAAAGGAAGAGGTGGAGCAAGGCTAGAGTCTTAAACTGGTGTCTGGGGGGAGGAGATTCAGACGGAGCTTCAGCGGTCTAGAGTTCAAGACGTAGAGCTGGTATACTGGTGGAGGGCAGTGACACTTGCTTTATGGGCACCGGGTGAGTACTCTTGTAATAATCCACAATGTCCTGGAGCAACACAGTGGTGCATAGAGACACTGTGGATAATTACAGTGGTGGTTATCTGGCATGTACTGAAGCACTATTAGAGGAGTCCATCATAGTAGGGTTAGCAGCAGTGGGCCCTTGGAAGCAGTACAAAAATGCTCCTTGATTATGCCAGGCCTGAACTCACCTCCATAGTCGCTTGTTCTCTGTCTTGGAAAGGAGTGTCAAATTGGCAAAATAACTTGCTTTGCGTAACATATACACCAGCTTTCTTTCTTGAGCTGTTTGCAACTGTTTGCTCTTTTGGCCCAGTCTTGGGACACAGTGTGGCTGTGTTACACCGGGAGGATGATAGCTGTATCCTGTTTCCTTTGTGAATGTGCTTATATTAGATGTCTTTCAGAACCTTCTCATAAATGAATGGCTCACATTGCTAAACTCCTCTACTCAATGATGTACGCAGATGAATCTGATCTGCATCTTTGCAATTGCAAATCTTAGCCATGTCAGCATTTTTTTTATCCTTGTCTGTGATAGTCATCGTCATCTCTTGCATAGTTCTGCTACTGTTAAAGGCATTTGGGGGCAAATGGGGAGTTAAATGCAAGTCTTCATGGGAATGGCCCATGACTGTGGACCTCTAGGGTTTATTATGACTCTATTTCCCCACAATAACTCCTAGAGGAGAATGGCAGAACTCTAAGAAAACTCAAAGAGAAATAACAAGCTATATCAAATCAGCTGGATTTATTGTCAGATAAGTTTATGGGGTTAAATAGAAGAGTGGGAAAGAACTTGATCTGATCACCCTTCCTTTCCTGTAAATCATGTGGAAATGCATCATACTAAATTTGTCATGGACATATAATTTTTTTCCAGAAGTTTGCCAAATCTCTTAATGTATTTTGGCACTGTTGCTCTAGAAAACTGACCTGTAGCAAATTTGCCAATTTGAGAATTCAGGATTTATGAGCCTGGAGATGATATCTGAGCTGTGATAAAATCTGGGTACCATGGTATGAATTCTTTGTTTAATAGTACTCCAAGGAGTAGTGAATATAGAATTATTGTTTTATTGCCCTGCGTTTTGCTTCTGTGACTGCTGATGTTTGTGATGCAGAACTGTTGAGCTTTTTGAAGAGAAGGGATTTGCTTTGAAAATATTTAACAATAAACTACATTTTTGAGCTTACACCAAGGCAAAAATGTAAAAGGGACATGATTGACATACTGTATTTTTCGCCCTATAGGACACACTTTTCCCCCTCCAAAAATGAAGGGGAAATGTGTGTGCGTCCTATGGGGCAAATGCAGGCTTTCGCTGAAGCCTGGAGAACGAGAGGCGTCGGTGTGCACCGACCCCTCTCGCTCTCTAGGCTTCAGGAAGCTATCCGCAAGTCTTGCAAGCCCGGCGGGAGTTCCCGCGGGCTCGCAAGGCTTGTGGGCAGCAGCCTGCAGCCCGAAGCATGGGGCGCCCTCCGCAGGATGCCCCGTGCTTCGCGCAGGTGTCCGCAAGCCTTGCGCGCCGGGGGGAGTTCCCACAGGCTCACAAGGCTTGCGGGCGGCAGCCTGCAGCCCAGAGCTCGGGGCGCCCTCTGGAGGACGCCCCGTGCTTTGCGCAGGTGTCCGCAAGCCTTGCGAGCCCAGCGGGAGTTGCCGCCAGGCTCACAAGGCTTGCGGATAGCAGCCTGTTCTGGGGGCTGGGGTCGGGGGTTGGGGGAAGCTCGGCCTTCCCCAGCCCCGCGGCGGGGGGGGGAATATTTTTTTTTATTCATTTTCCCCCCAAAATACGAGGTGCATCCTATGAGCCAGTGACCCTATAGGGCGAAAAATACGGTAGCTTGCAAATGAAACGTTGAAATTCCGGGACTTTTCATGCTGCAGCAGATGCCACTGCTCACTAAAACACAAATGTTCAGGTTTTTCTTTTTAATAAGCATAGTATGTGGGGTTATAAATACTTTGCTTTTGACCCACTCTTTCCAGGCACAGGACCACATGTCCTTTTTTTCCTGCCCTGGAGCTTTATCCACAAAAACCCTCTCTTTAAAGCTGATGAGCAACAATTGGCAATTTGGGTTTTCCGCAGCTTGCCATTTGTTCTGATTCAGCTTTAAAGAATGATTTTTCATTCTTTTAAAAAAAGGGGGGGGGTCACATGGATGTGGAACTTTAAAGCATGGACCATGCCTGGAAAGCATGAAGGGAAAGTATGTATAAGCCCCTCTGCCTATAAAACTCCTGAATATATGGTAGATCCAATGCATATTTCATTCAGTCAGACTCATAAGTCAACTTCTTCATCAACTGAGGGTCATGATGAGATGACTTGATAAAGAGGAGGGGAAGCTCCCCAAAATGGAACATTTTCTGGAAGGACTTTGGCGTTCATCTGATTGAAGCCCCTGCTGCAGTTTTACCATCCCAGGCTAATGGTTGTCCAGTCTGTGGTTTAAAAATATCCAGTGAATGTTAACCCATCACCTCCTAAGGCAGTCTGTCCCACAGGGAAGGGTCTATGGTAGAGCACATGCTTTGCATACAATCTTCTCTTAACCAGGCTAAACATACCCAGCTCTTTCAACAGTTCTTCAGACAAATGACAATGTACATTTGAAGGCTCTGGGTCAGTTGTAATAGTCCAGGCCAGGAAACAACAGGAGAAGATAGGATACTTATTATTCATATGTGAAGGGCAACTGACCAAAGGAACACTCTTAAAATTGTTCAGTGCATAGTGTGACTTTCAACAACCTTTTGAAAGAGCTTGGTCATGTAAAACAACCTGGGTGGATGTGACCTGAATGAGAAATCTAGGTAATTGATCACTTAAATGCCAAGGAACCGCATCTACTGGAATGTGGTTTTCCACTCACTAGGGAAACAATTGCCAGGAATCCTGCACAACATTAATGAGAAAGTCCACCAAGCAAACATTGGCACTCACGCTGTGTTCTCTCCGGAGGATAACATCGTTGAACACTCAACACATCTGACAACCTGTGACAGGTACAGATCAGCTTCCATATGGCTCAAGCAAAAAACCATAAGGAAAAATGTCTCTGTTCTTCACATCATCCCGCCAAGGCAAATGTCAAAGAAAATCCTCTTCTCAGCAGGAAGATAACGGATGACCTTGTTGGAAATAGTGCATTGTCACGGTTTATTTATTGCTTGCCAAACAGGAATATTGGCAGACAGATATGGTAGGCATCAACATGAGCAAGACAAACCAGAATCCACACATGTCACACTAATATTTTTCTTCCACCATTGTTCCATCAGTAGCTCAGTGGTACAGCATCTGTTTTGCATGCCAAAGGTTCAATGCCTGGCTTCTCCAGGTAGAGCTGGGAGACTTTCCTGCATGAAATCCTGTCGGTTAATGTTAGACCATACTGAACTAGATGGACCAACAATCTGACTATAAGGTAGCCTCCTGTGTTTATTCATCCCTAAGATCAGTGGCATAAGTCCCATATGCAAACTCTTTTTGATGTTCTGTTATATGCTTCTTTGGAGCTTTGCTTCTCATTGAAGTGGATTATACAAACTGAGACTCTAGCAGTGTTCAGCTGTGAAGGGTCCTGCTTCAGAACAGGAGGCAATTGCGAACGGCTTTGTAATTCTCGTTCCATTTTGCCATTTTATTTTCAAAGAGGGGTACTGATTTTCTTTGCCATTCTGATCAATGGCAAGAACATTGAAGATAAAAGAGGCTGTTAAAAGAAAGTGGGCTTTTAAGACACTCCTTTGCTCAAGTGTTTTCCCCCTTCCAGTGTGTTATGTTTCTTCTGTGAAGTGTACACTTCTATGCATACATACTACTTGAAATAAGCCTCACTGTGTTGAAGGAGACCTGCTGCCAAGAAAGTGTGCATGTTCTTGTTGCCTTTGTTATTTATCTTGGGTGGAATCTGATTGGTACCCTTGGATTCATGGAAGGCCTTTAGATCCAGCAGATGCCTCCTCTAATATCAGAGATGAAGATGACACCTTCCAGTCAGTTGGGATGGGTCCCTGAAAATTTGGGCTGATTTTTGAGGAGCACTGGAGGCTTCGAGGTGAGGGAAAATTGCCAAAAAATAAATAAATGTCCCTGCTTCTTTCCCCTTAGTGGAGTCATCTCTCGGATCCAAAGCCTTTTTGTGAGTCCAAATACATCAATTGGATTTCTATTTACAGTTGTCTTTATAAGTAGCTATTTATCAATAAGAGCCTCTACCTTGCATTGCAGAAGGTTGTGGGTCCAATCCATGGCATCTCCAGGTAGGGCTAAAAAATATTTCTGCCTGAAACCCTGGAATGCTGCTACCAGTCAGTGTAGACAATACTGAGCTATATGGACCAATGGTGCGACTTTGTATAAGGAAGCTTTCTCTGATCCTATTTTAGCTTGGGGCTCATCCATGTTTCCTTTTGTATCATGCTTTCCAGACACAGGTCTGGGATTTCTAGGTCCATGTCCGAGTGTTTTGTTTCTTTTGTTCCACTGCTTTCCCCGGAAAAACCCACAATCAGGTTAACAAACAGCAATCAGGTTAATTTATATCCTGCTTCATATTATTTCAACATAAATCTCTAATTAGTTGACAAAACCTAACAAAAGAAAACCATCCATACAATGTGAATTACACTTTCAAAACCAAAGAATACTTCTACCACCAATAATCAATTCTACATTTTAAATAATGTAATTAAATAAGCAATATACATGTACAAGTAGAGCAACAAAAACAAATCATATAGAAAACATCAGGATATATTAAAATCCACCTCTGTTTCTTGTGCAGAGCAAAGCTTCCTCTACTCACAATTTGCCTCATCTGTGCTGTCCTCAGTATATATCATTTCTAGCGCATCACTTATTCCCAAATAGAGAACCACTGGTTAGTGGCTGATTTAATATCTGTTACTGGTAACAGGAGAGCAAACTCCTGGGAAGAATGACTGGCTTTCCTAATTACCCTCAGCAATACCACCCAATAGTCCTAATTAACAATCACTCCACAAAGCAATTTAATTGTGCAACAAAATCTGTGACATCTTAAATTTAGGAGCATTGTAGCAACTTAACTATCCTTGTTCTCTTGTCTATTTCCTACTATTGTTCTATTATTATCTATTTAAAAACCCTGCAACATTTGCAAAATCCGAAGCAGAACCTCTGCTACCAATTAACCCTGCAATTCACTGTCCCCTGCACACACAATTTTTAGCTTACTTTCGAACTTCACTTTTGACTGCTGCGAAGGGAGTAGT
Source organism: Podarcis erhardii (assembly GCF_964252035.2). NCBI lineage: Eukaryota > Metazoa > Chordata > Lepidosauria > Squamata > Lacertidae > Podarcis > Podarcis erhardii. The sequence goes on from NC_138499.1 coordinate 19,450,707, forward strand.
GGGAAATTATTATTATTAAAATTATCATTTGTAAATACTGTCTACTAGATGACTGGTAAAGGGTTTTTATAGAGAAGGGAGTGAGGTTGATTTGAGATATAGGCATACCCGTAGCATATATTTAAACCACTGTTATACCACTTTAACAGTCATGGCTGCTCCCAAAGAATCCTTCGGGGTTTTTTTGTTTTTGTTTTTTTTAAGATAATTTTTATTAATTTCCAAAACATAAGACAGAAAACAAGAAAAGAAAAGAAAAACACAGAAAAATAAATAAAATGTGACTTCCCCATACCTCCCCTTCACTGCATCCTTGTTTTGCAATTTTTTAGCAACCCTTCAGTCAATTTTTTCATTTAACTTTTTTGGATTTTCTCAACTTAAACGATTACAGCTGTAATTCTCTGTTTCTTACCCCTTGACATCTTAACAGTTCAAAATTTTACAACAGTTCTTAAGATATACTTTAAATTTTTTCCAATCCTCCTCCACTGCCTCCTTCCTCTGGTCTCGGATTCTGCCGGTCATCTCTGCCAGTCCCATAAATTCGGTCACCTTCATCTGCCATTCTTCCAGAGTGGGTAGTTCTTGCATCTTCCAATACTTTGCCAAAAGAATTCTTGCTGCTGTAGTTGCATACATAAAGAATATTCTATCCTTCTTTGGTACCAATTGGCCGACCATGCCCAAGAGGAAAGCCTCCGGTTTCTTTACAAATGTCCACTTAAGGACTTTCTTAATTTCATTATAGATCATTTCCCAGTAGGCCTTGATCTTTGGGCAGGTCCACCAAAGGTGATAGAAGGTTCCTTCAGACTCATTACATTTCCAACAATTGTTATTGGGCAAATGGTAGATCTTTGCAAGCTTGACTGGGGTCATGTACCACCTATAGATCATTTTCATTATGTTTTCTTTCAAGGCACTACATGCCGTAAATTTAATACCGGTGGTCTATAACTGTTCCCAGTCAGCAAACATAATATCATGACCAATATCTTGTGCCCATTTAATCATAGCTGATTTCACCGTTTCATCCTGAGTGTTCCATTTCAGCAACAAGTTATACATTCTAGACAAATTCTTAGTATTGGGTTCTAACAGTTCTGTTTCTAACTTCGACCTCTCCTTCTGGAATCCTACCTTCCTGTCTAGCTTAAATACTTCATTTATCTGATGGTAATGTAACCAATTTCGAACTTTATGCTTCAGCTTATCATAACTCTTAAGTTTCAACTTTTCACCATCTTGTTCTAAAATTTCACAATATTTTGGCCAGTTGGTGTCCATATTAAGCCTTTTCACTGCCTTGGCTTCCATTGGTGACAACCACCTGGGGGTTTTACTTTCCAACAAATCTTTATATCGAATCCAAACATTATACAATGCCTTCCTGACAATATGATTTTTGAAGCCCTTATGAACCTTTACCTTGTCATACCATAGATACGCATGCCAACCAAAGTTATTGTCATACCCTTCCAGATCCAAAATGTCTGTGTCCTCAAGAAGTAGCCATTGCTTCAGCCAGCAGAAAGCTGCTGCTTCATAATAGAGTTTTAAGTCTGGCAGGGCAAACCCCCCTCTATCTTTCGCATCTGTTAAAATCTTAAACTTTATTCTGGGCTTTTTGCCCTGCCAGACAAATTTGGAGATATCTTTCTGCCACCTCTTGAAACACTCCATCCTGTCCAAAATCTGTAGTGTCTGAAATAAAAACAACATCCTCAGCAATACGTTCATCTTGATAACAGCAATTCGGCCTAACAAGGAAAGTCTCAGCCTAGACCATATATCTAGATCTTTCTTCACTTCTGTCCAACATTTTTCATAGTTATCTTTAAATAGGTTAACATTCTTAGATGTTAGATTCACCCCCAGGTATTTCACTTTTTTCGTTATTTCCAAACCAGTTTCACTCTGAAATCTATCTTTTTCTTTCACTGTTAAGTTTTTTTCCAGCACTTTTGTTTTTTGTTTATTCAATTTAAATCCTGCCACTTGACCAAATATCTCAATTAACTCTAACACTCTTTTGGTGCTAGCCTCTGGCTGTTGCAATGTTAACACTAAGTCATCTGCAAATGCCCTTAATTTGTAATGTTTTGCTCCGACCTGTATTCCTTTAACCAGCTGGTCCCTTCTAATCATGTTTAATAAAACCTCCAGGACAGATATAAAAAGTAGAGGGGATATTGGGCATCCCTGTCGTGTACCTTTTTCTATGGGGATTTCATCCATCACAACACTGTTTACAATTAATTTAGCTTTCTGTTCAGAGTATATCGCACTTATACCATTTTCAAAACCTTGGCCTACCCCCATCCCTTGGAGATTCTTCTTCATAAAACTCCAACAGATGTTGTCAAAGGCTTTCTCCGCATCCACAAAGATCAGTACTGCTTTTCTATTAATGTCCACCTCCAATAATTCCAAAATATCTATAATGTTCCTCACATTACTTGACATGTGTCTCCCTGGGAGAAAGCCTGTTTGGTCCTTATGAATCTCCCCTGATAACACTCTCTTAAATCTTTTTGCTAAAATGTCTGCAAAAATTTTGTAATCCACATGCAATAATGATATAGGGCGGTAGTTCTTAACCTGGTTTTTCCCAGTCTCTGTCTTTGGTATAAGTGAGATGAATGCCTCTTTCCACGATTCGGGAGCTTTTTTCCCCTCTAAAATTTGGTTGCAGACTTCCTTCAGTGGTTGTATTAACCATTCCTTCAGTTCTTTATAGTATCTTGCAGTCAAACCATCTGGTCCTGGTGATTTCCCCAATTGCATATTCTGAATGGCACCCTCTATTTCTTGTTCTGTAATTTTCTCATTTAAGATCATTCTATTCTGTTCAGAAATCTTTGGTAATCCGTATTTTCCAACAAATTCTTTTATTTCTTGTTCGTTTACTGGCCCTTGTGCATATAGTTTCTTGAAGAAGCTTTGAAAACAGTTGCTTATTTCATTCGGTCTAGTAATAATTCTCCCATCTACTTCAAGAGATATTACAGTGTTCAGTTTTTGTCTTTTTTTCAGTTGCCATGATAGCAGTTTCCCATATTTATCTGCCGAATCAAATGTCTTTTGTCTCATTTGCTTTATTTTCCATTCTATTTCTTGATTCATCAGTTCCATATATTGCGTCTGATAATACTTTATTTCTCTCAATATCTCTTGAGACTTTGGTTTAGATCTCAATTTCTTCTCTCCTTCCTTCATTTTTTCCAAAAAAATTTCTTCCCTCTCCTTTTGTCTTTTCCTCTTTATAAAATTCTGCTGAATTAGGAAACCGCGCATCACGGCCTTGCTTGCGTCCCATATTATTCTTTTCTCAACTTCTGTTCTTATGTTGATTTCAAAATAGTCTTTTAGTGCTTTTTGGGCCTTCTTATAAATTTCTTTATCTCTTAAGAGGGTGTCATTCATTCTCCACCTGAAGGTTCCAGCTGTTGTTAGTTTCATCTCCATCTTTACAGCATTATGGTCGGAGCAGGTTTTTGGGCAGATTTCTGTTTTTTTAACTCTTGGTGCCAAATTGCTAGAAATCCAAATTTGGTCAATTCTAGTCCATGTCATTTTTACTTCGGAGAAAAAGGTTCCCTCTCTTTCTAGAGGGTTCCTTGTTCTCCAAATGTCTATAAGGTCCATGGTGTCAGTCATTTCAAAGAAGGTCTTTGGTAGTCTCCCATCCTTGGATATTACAAGTCTTTGTGCTTTATCCATATTTGTGGAGACAACTCCATTCATATCTCCCATCATCACAATTTTATAATCCATGAAGTCCACTAAAGTCTCATGCAGCTTCTTGAAAAATTCTGCCTTCCCTTCATTAGGCGCGTAAACTCCTACAATCAGAAATTTTTCTCCTTGTACTTGAATTTCCACTGCCAGGTATCTTCCTTGGTCATCTTTAAATACCATTTTTGTTTTTTTTTTTTTTTAATAATATTTATTAAAGTTTTCCAATTAATTACAAATTAATAAAACATCCAATTTCAAATCTTTTTCCAATTACATCCCTTCAGGACTTCCCCTTCCCTCCCCCCCTTGTATTCCCAATCTCTCAAATGATCTCAACAAGTTCTTCTCCTCAATTCAAACTTGTTATCCTTAACCCAAATTTTTTTTTTTTAAAAAAAACATTATTTTCCATTCCCCTAAAATCGGCTTATTCCCACCACGAGTTCCCCCCTTTAGAATACCATGTAGATGTATATAACCTAAATAAAACGTAGTTTACGCCTTTAAGGATTCCACATTTCCCACCCCCCCTTTTCCCGGTTGCGTTCCCAATGTTCCTCAATGTCCGATATTTCCACGTCTCTCTAAATCATAGTCCTTTGCCAGTCCTCTTTAGTTTCGAATGTCCAATCATGGAAGGATTCTGTCTCAAAGAGAGGCCCATTTTTTCCATCCAGATTTTTATATCCAGGAGTGAAAAACTCCAAATTATAATCCTTAAGCTTGTCAAATCTGGATGTCCCAAATGTCCCCACTTTTAACTTGGTCCAATTCTTGTTATTTTGTTGTTCTTATTGATCACACTCCTCTTTCTATTTCTTTCTGTCCCTGTTTTCCTGCACAAATGTCCTAATTCTTTAAATACCATTTTTGGAGCCAATTTTTCTTTTGCATAAATCACTACTCCTCTTTTCTTAACCTTGTCTGATGAGATGAATTCCAATCCCAATCTTCTGTTTGTCAGAAGCTTCCTGTGTATCCTGGCAATATGAGTCTCTTGCAAACATATTAAGTCCAATTGTTCTTTCTTTAAGATATGAAAAACTTGTCTTCTTTTTCGGGGAAGGTTGAGACCATTACAATTCCAGCTCAGAAGCTGCAGAGACATCTTTATTGATGGGTATCTTTTCCACCGACTGCACCAAGCTGTTGTTCCTCGTCAGTTGGTGCTGGATTGAGTCCAAATGATAGATTTGCTATGTCAGTTGGTTCTCTCACACTCACAGTCCCTTTCTGTAGATCCTCGAAGTATCTCTCCAAAAAATGCTCTTTGTCCTGTACTGTTTTGATCTTAATCTTTTCCCCTTTAAAGTTAAAGGACAATCCTTGTGGGAACTCCCACCTAAATGGGATGTTGTTTCCTTTCAGCAGGTCGACAAGGTTTTTAAAATAGGTTCTCACTTGCAAGATGTATCGAGGGATGTCTTTAAAGATCTGTATTTGAGAATTCTTAATTACCAGTGCCTTCTGGAAATGTAAGTTCAATATTTTGTCTCTCTCTTCCTTGGATCTTAATGTAATTAGACAATCCCTTGGCTTCTTGCCTTGCCTCCTGCCCAGCCGGAAGGCTGTAGTTATCTCAAAATCTTCCTCTCCTTCCCAATCATCAATCCAAAATTCATGAAAGATCTCTGTAAGGAATTCCTTAAGGTTGTCCTCTTCTTCCTCAGGTACCAATCTTAGCTTCAAGTTTTTGCCTTTTTTCTCCAGTTCCATTAAGGCCAAGGTTGCATCATGTTCATTCACCTTTCTTTCAATTGGCACAACTTTTTCCCTTGTTTCCTCAGCGGTACTTTTGGCGCACTCTGCAATTTTCCTTGTTTCCGTACTTTCTTGAATTAATCTATTTATAGAATCGGTGTTAGATGATATTGTTGTCGTGTTCAAATCCAACCTTGTTGTCAATTCCGTCAGTTTCTTAGAGTTGTCAGTAGATTGCTTTGTCAGTGCCTCCAAAGATTGATTTATTTTAAGCAGTGCCTGTGTCATAGATTCCATTGATGCTGTTGTTACTTTTTCCTGTGCAGCTGGTAATCCTGACGTGGAGCCTCTTTTCTTTTGTGCTTGTTTTGTTTTAGATCTTGTTGATATTTCCTCCACTGGATTGCTCATAGCCAAGGTCGTTCTCACAGGAAAAGTTTAGAAGTGGAAAATCCCACTGTTTCTTTCTTAATGGAGCTGTGTCCCTTTTGTCCTCTAGAGGGAGTAAATTGTATCCAAATGGAAATATCTCACAAAGAAGGCATAAACATGTAGCAATAAGAAGTTCCAAGAGCCCAACTTGTACCCTTACTTTGTATCAGTCAAAGATGTTACAGTTTTTAAATCCACTTAGGCCGTTACTTTCTATCAGACAAAGTCCAATTTTAAATCCACAATCTGTTTGACAGATCACTTTTCAGGCGCGCGCTGCTCAGGCAGTCCTGACCAGGGGGGTTTGACAGTGCGAGGTTTCCCGTCCAAACTCACTTAAAAGCAGGTTAACAAAGTCCTTTTCTTCCCCCCTTCTCCTGCCCAAAGGGGGGAGGTCCACTTTCGATGTCAGGTTTAGCGCTACTAAAGAAATTTTCACTTAAATGCAGCTTGTTTTTTCGTTGCTTGATTGGTCATGCAGTTCCGGGAGGCAGACTTCCTTAGTTTATGCCTTGCCCGCTTTCAGCCAGATTAAAATTTAAAGTCCCGTTAAGCCTTATTTTAAATCTTACTCACGGATGTTGCTGTCAATTTGTAATTTCAGGAAGGAATCGGCGCTCTCCGTTAATGGCGACGCGGCTTCACTCCGCAAGCTGGGTAGCGATTCTCAGCACCGCGCTCACTCCCGATGCCGCTCCGGAGCCTTTAAAAAGGCTCTTTCGCAGTACCGGGGGGCGCAAAGGTGCCCACCGAATCTCCTTGCTCACAGGCTTCCGCGCCTGTGATTTTAGGGGTCCCCCGCTCGCCGTAGCGGGTCAGACCCGAACCTGCGGAGCAGTCTTGCCTCGGAGCTCGAGGCTAAGACCGCCATTAAGCGCTGGCGCTCGACCGGAAGTCCCCAAAGAATCCTTCGAATTGTAATCAAGGACGCTAAGAGTAGTTCGGAGGCCCCTATCCCCAGAGTGTTTAACAGTCAATCCCTCTTCCCAGGGAACTCCGAGAATTATAGCTCTGAGAGTGGAATAGGAGTCCCATGACCCTAAATTCTTTGAGGGAAGCCATGATTCCTGCTGATACATGAACACAAACAGTATAAGAGGATCCAGCAGGCCCAGGCCTGTGACCCATCTAGTCCAGCATTCTGCAGGAAACAGTCAGGCAGAACCTGAAGACAACAGTCTCACCCCCTGCATTCCCCACCCCCACCCCTCTCTCTATAATTTTTCTGTTTTACAATTTAAAATACTCATTTTACATCCTTGAGATATCCTTGCGATATCCTTGATATCCATTGATATCCTTGAGATATCAATGACTTCCCTTCTTCTCTTTCCATGGTTCATTTTACATATCATCAATCTCTGCAAATTTTGCAAAAACTACACCATTCATTATTCCATTATTGCATCAGTCAAAACTTGTTTACACTTTTGAATTTATCTTAATGCTGCCAGCGTTTTCAGCTGTACACAGTTATTTCCCATATATTCAATAAACATTTTCCAATCTTCTTTAAACATATGTTTTCTTCTTGTTCTCATATTCTATATGTTAACTCTGCAAGCTGTGCATATTCCATCAGCTTAAGTTGCCATTCTTCTTTAGTTGGAACCTCACTCGTTTTCCATTTGGGGGCTAAGGAAACACAGGCCGCAGTAGTAGCAAACATAAATAGCATTTTTTGACACCTGGGAATCCACCCTCTGCATTTCCCAGCAAAATTCAGAAGCATATTGTGTACAAAAGCGGAGGTCGAACAAATCTATTAAGGTTAGTTGCTATTGACAGCCTTATCACCCAGGATGAGTTTGAAGCAAATCACCTTCTATGTTATAGGTGGGGAATCTCATACTGCCCCACATTTTCAGATCAAAACCTGGGACGTGCATCTTCCAGGATGCTCTCACAGGCAAGTCACTTGACCCGTGCCGCAATCTCACTCTGAAAAAGTGTTGGGGGTGAGTGAGATTGCAGCATGAAAGCATGTGAGATTGTAGCACCTAAAATGGTCGTTGTGATCACACACCAAAAAATGGGATGAACTTAGCCATAGGTCCCAGCACACAATTGGAACCAAACAGCAGAAAAGCACTAATGTATGGTATATCAGGTACTTTGAACACTTAAAATGTTGTATCAAAAAATAAATGATAATGCTAATGACGTAGCAGAAGTTCTGATTAGAAATTAAATTAGATCCAGACTGGCGTCCAATATGGAAATAGACATATTTAAGTCTATTGATTTCATTGCAGCTAAACATGTTTGCTTCTGCATTGGATTTTGGCCATAGACTCAGGTCCCATCATCATTTCCCTTTAAATATTGATTCCCTATAAAACTTGGAAAGCTGCTGGGAAACGACAACAAAGTTTTAGCTGCTATGAATTGCTCATTGTTTAGTTTGTCCCTATGTTCAGGACAATGCAAACAGATGCTCAGGACAACAGTTTTTCATTTCTTCCTTATTCAACAACAGCCCAACACTGGGTCTTCCAATTAAAATGGTTTCATACCTATCACAAGAGGATACCTCACTTGTGCTTACTGCTGCCCTGGCACTTTTCATATCATAATAATGTGGCGTATGCTACAATGACACATTCTCTCTTCTAGAAAGATGACATGGGAAGACTAAGAAAAAGTGACCCGCACACTTTCTTTTAAATGATGAGTTATATAAAAAAAAAATTGGGTGGAAGGGAAACATTTCCGACTTACAGTCTTATCATATAATATTGCTCATTTAGATGTGACTTATAGATTTCAGTAGGATTTCTCACCAGGTAGGTAGTCAAATGGCAGTGTGGGTATGACACAAGCTTCTATACGGTCATGACTAAGGAATATCCAAGGAATTCCAATGGATGGAAGATGTGTAGATATGTCCACCTAGTGATGCGGGATGAATTCAGTTCGGTTCACATTTGAAAGTGGTCCTCTCTAAGCAGCACAAACTGAAACCAAACATCCTTCAAAATCTCCACCTCTTCAAATTTTGCAGTGCAAGTAATGCGTACAAGCTATGTGTACAAAAATTCACATACTAATGTGTGCCTATTATGCATATAGTAGCAAAAATAATACCCAGGAATGCATTGTGTTAAGGAAGATTGCTTTGCGTAAGTGCAGGCAAAATTGCATGCAAAATGTGTATGCAGTCATACCTCATGTTACATTTGCTTCATGTTACATTTTTTCAGGTTGCATCCCGCGGCGATCCAGAAGTACCGGAAAGGGTTACTTCTGGGTTTCGCCACTCGCACATGCACAATAGTGCTAAATCACGCTTTGCACATGCGTACAAGCACCAAATCGTGATGCGCACCTGCGCAGATATGGCACTTCAGGTTGCGGGCTTTTCACTTTGCAAACGGGCCTCCGGAATGGATCCCATTCACAACCAGAGGTACCACTGTTTTAGGAGAAATTTGCACAAAAATGCTCATGAATTTTCATAAGGACTTTTCTTCTTTTAACTGCAAACTGTTTGGAAATGTGGGGGAGTGAATTGATGAAGAAGAAGAAGAAGAAGAAGAAGAAGAAGAAGAAGAAGAAGAAGAAGAAGAGGAGTGCCCTGCCCATCTGATTGGGTAGCTTCTAACATAATATAAGAAAACATAATGAGAAACCAAACATTAAAAGCTTCCTGACATAGGGCTGCCTACAGATGTCAACAGAAGGTCATATAATTGTTTATCTCTTCAACATCTACTGGGAGGACATTCCATAGGGTGGGTGCAACTACCAAGAAGGCCCTCTGCCTGGTTCCCTGTAACCTCACTTTTCACAATAAGAGAGCCGCTAGAAGGCTCTTGGAACTGGATCTCTGCATCCAGGCTGAACTATGAGGGTGGAGATGCTTCTTCAGGTCATAATTTTGGGGAAATGACAAACTGATAGAAAGCAAAATGGACAGAGCTGTCCATCCTTTGTGCCACTTAAACTGTTACACTAGGCATCCCACCCTTGAAGAACTTAAGATCATAAGAATAGCCTTGTTGGATCTATAACTCTCAAACAGCAGCATTCTAGCTTATTTTATCAGCCGACCTATCCACAGTCCCCTAGCTTGGGCCAATGAATCTCATATGTAGCACCAATATTATAGGATATCTGCAAGGAAGCTGGCTGTTATGCTCACATAGATGCCTAGTTGAATGGAGAGCATTTGAGTACACTTGCCATTGAAGAAGTTTCTCAGTGGTTGAAGGGGGTGGGGTTTGCATATTCCAGAGTGGCCACTGAGTTTCATCTAGGGAAGTGCAAAACCATTCTGAAACTATTTTTGGCTTTGATCCACAGTCATTGTTACGGCAGCCATTCCAAATCAATTTCAATGTTAAATCTGTCATGAAAGGAAAAGGGCGGTAATTCTGCTCTTGCTGATTGCTAGTCCTTACACAGTTTAATAAGGCACTCTTGATCCTTTTATTGCTCTGTTGGAATGGTAAGGCAGGTAACAGCAGAGAACATGAAAAGATGCGAAGAAGCTGAGAAGTCTGACAATGCACGACTCTGTCTGAGTGCCACAGCTCAATCTTGCTTCTCCTTAGATCTTTTCATTGTGCTTCACTTCCCTGGCAAATGCATTGCTTTTCTTTAAGCTTAAAGCAATCTCTGCAGCTACACGGCTGCTCTGGGTTCTCTTTTCATGCTCTTTAGTGATTTTTGGACTCCGCAACTCTCGTTACTAATAAAGACCACAAGGTTTTACGGAGCCATCTGCAAAACTATTTTAAAATCCACTTCCAGCCAGAATCTGTGTGAGCAGATGTGCTTTAAATTGTTCAGTAATAATGTTGGCATTTGCCTGCAAAATATAGTGGTGACTACTGACCTCAAATTAGCAAACACTGAACCCAAACTGAAAATAAGAAAGGACGAAAGGGAAGAGAAACGCAGCAACTCTCTGTTTTTTGAATTCTGCATGACAAACAGCTGCTGGAGTAAAATCAAGAGCCATATTCTGACAAACAGTCAAGTAAAGGATGCATATTGTGCGGTGCCTTCTATTTTATATGGGTGTGTACTTACTACGGGTGTGCATCACATCTGGGAGGGGGCTAAATAATGAGACAAATTGGGATGCTTCCCTGGGTCAAAGCATGATGGACAGTAACCCCTGAGTTGCATCAGGGCCCCCGACTTGTATATGTCGGTGGCATCACAGGAAAAATCTTCTGCTCAGCCCCTCATCCTGGATAAACAACCAGCTGGAGCTTGCAGCAAGCACTAATTTTCTTCAGCATTGTACTCCTAGAATCATAGAATCATAGAGTTGGAAGAGACCACAAGGGCCATCTTGTCCAACCCCCTGCCAAGCAGGAAACACCACATCAGAGCACTCCTGACATATGGTTGTCAAGCCTCTGCTTAAAGACCTCCAAAGAAGGAGACTCCACCACACTCCTTGGCAACAAATTCCACTGTCGAACAGCTCTTACTGTCAGGAAGTTCTTCCTAATGTTTAGGTGGAATCTTCTTTCTTGTAGTTTGGATCCATTGCTCCGTGTCCGCTTCTCTGGAGCAGCAGAAAACAACCTTTCTCCCTCCTCTATGTGACATCCTTTTATATATTTGAACATGGCTATCATATCACCCCTTAACCTCCTCTTCTCCAGGCTAAACATGCCCAGCTCCCTTAGCCGTTCCTCATAAGGCATCATTTCCAGTCCTTTTACCATTTTGGTTGCCCTCCTCTGGACACGTTCCAGTTTGTCAGTGTCCTTCTTGAACTGTGGTGCCCAGAACTGGACACAGTACTCCAGGTGAGGTCTGACCAGAGCAGAACTATATGACTTTTTTCAAGAGTCCTTTGTTTTATGTTCCTGGGCAGATTAGATTTATCATAATTGGTTTTAAGATCTTTATAACTTTAGTAATCTGCAGTTCAAGGAGGCCAGATTCCAGGGGACACACACACACACACACACACACACACACGTGTTATCGCTTCAAAACTTTGTGAGGTTGTTGTTGTTGTTTTTTTAAAAAACAAAACCTTTCTCACTAAAAGCTAAATTAAAAACTAAGAAAGTATGGTGTGCCAGAAGGAGCCAAGGAAAGGCTAGGTGGTTTGGAACTATGCAATCAGCTCCTGCACTTCAGGCCTTCCCTATCTTATATTGTTTTTCCGTTCACTTAGAAAAATAATAGCCACTAGAAATTCTATGGAAATGTGTAATATCAGATGCATAGAGGATTTCCATCTCATCCATTATACTAATGGATAGTTTAAACATGAATCACCTTACTTCCATATACAACTAGAGCTCATTTCCTACAGTATCTGCATGGCTATGTGTGCAAAAGCATTGTTTGGGGAAGGGCTAAAGCTCAGTGGTAGAACATGTGTCTTGCATGCAGAAGGTCCCGAATTCAATCCTCAGCATCTCCATGTAGGGCTGGGAGAGACTTCTGCCTGATACGTTGGAGAGCCAGTCAATGTAGAAAATACTGAGCTAGATGAACCAATGGACAGACTCAATATAAGGCAGCTTCCTACAGTATGTACTTGAGCATTGGGATTGTGTGAGTTGGCTACACCCATTCTATGGCACAACATGTGTGTTAGCCAGATACATTCCAGCTGAGCAATGAGAAGAAGAAGAAGAAGAAGAGTTTGGATTTGATATCCCGCCTTTCACTCCCTTTAAGGAGTCTCAAAGCGGCTAACATTCTCCTTTCCCTTCCTCCCCCACAACAAACACTCTGTGAGGTGAGTGGGGCTGAGAGACTTCAAAGAAGTGTGACTAGCCCAAGGTCACCCAGCAGCTGCATGTGGAGGAGCGGAGATGCGAACCCGGTTCCCCAGGATTACAAGACTACCGCTCTTAACCACTACACCACACAGGATTAGGGTGCATATCAGATTCCGATAAATTGATCAAGCTGTACCTGCAAAGGAAAAAAAATACTCCTTTGGGCCAACTGATAGCTTTGGGACATCAGGTGATTGACAGGTAGGCAGCCCGTGGAAGGTTGGGGAGCTCAGGATCAGGCCTGCCAAAGCGTGTTCTCCCTCATGGAGAGCACCGTGTTGCGGTGGGCTGACGAGACACCTCACTGTTGCTAGGCAAATGGTTTGGCCATCTTTTAAGCAGGGGCGGGCTGTTACTGGGGAAATTAAGATGTTGCCATTTATTGATTGACAGCCCTATTTGTTAAATACATTGCACGCAGCAACGGACTTCCTCTTTTCGCTGCGTGGTTCGGATCACCCGCCCTCCCTTCCCTAATGGTAGACTGTTTGCTTGACCTTGCTATGCCTGTCATGGGGTCGTCTGCTTTGGGGCAGGGGCCCGGTAGGAATTTTGTCCATTTGGCTGATTGGCTGGTGCCATTTGGTTTTTGCCTACTGCGTAGCAAATCATCACAACTTGTAAGGTTGCGGTTAGGCATTGGTTTGGGAATTGGTTGGAGGAGGGGTATGGATTTGGCTGTGCCTGCCCATCCAAAATGCTGCTGCTGCTGCTGCAAGGGTTTTCTGTTAAAGGAACCCAGGGGCTCCCCATGCTTTTGTCCAAAACCCCCTGGCAAGGGGCTAGGGCCACGCAAGCCCCTGGGAGCATTCTGGGGAGAGGTGAGGCAAGGTTCCCAGTCCCGTCTCTCTCCCCAGGTGACTTACCCTTTCTGACTTTGCAGGGGGTGCGAATGTCAGAGCTGTCCCCGTGCGGGGTCAGTTAGTGCGACCAATGCCTAAGCAACCACTCACATTGCTGTAATTTGAATAAAGTTGTGGCCAAAATTATGCCAATAACCTTAAACAAAAATTAAGTGTCAATTGTGTTTTTCTTTGGGGTGTCTTGGGGACGCGCAACTGGATCTGCTCCCCACCCCTGTCCTAGCAGGGATAATGAGATCATTCAACTGAATTGGAAACGTTTCATTAGAAAGGCTTCATAGTGAAACTTGAATGACCTTTCTATATTATTTGTCCAACATCATGGGAGGGCTGTTTCTAGACCAAGACAAAACTGCCAAGTTCCCTAGTTACTTATGCTATTGTCAGGAGCCGCATTGTTGTAATATTTACAGTACTGAAATGCTACATTTGCTATCATGTTGCTTTATTATGCCCTTGTGAAGTTGTCCTAGCAGCGATTGGTTTCGAGATGTATTCCTCTTTGCTGTAAGCCACTTTGAGCATGATTCTTTTTGTGGAAAAGCAGCATTGAATAAAATTATGAATGAATGAATTGAAGAATCTTCATTGGCAATGCTCTGTCTTCCATTTGTGCTTTGGTGAATTTTCACAAGATGGAGGAAACCTCATAGATTTGTTAAGCCCTTCTTCAGATTGCTTGTACCTCGAAGATCAAAATGCTTAAAGCACTGAGGATGTCACCTTTATTATGCCACCTCCATTATTTCATATTCATTTATTCTTCTGCAGGGATTCCTCCTTAATAAGCAGAGGATTACAATAATGTAATCTGTGATCATATTAATTTGATTATGCCACTTAGAATCCCAGCAGATTCTCCAAAAAAATAATATTGGGAATGCTGCTATAAAAATTGTGTGGATTAGAAAGTTCTAAATGGAGCCATTGTTCATTAGTTATGGCCTTATTTCTCCTGGCTCTAAAAATGGATAGAAAATGAATTCAGCCAAATTAACTAACGGTGATGCTATTAAGAGAAACAATAGAGAATGCAAAATTATTCGCTTAAATGTGCTTTCATCTATATCCACTCAATGTTGGTGGGTGAAACCTAAGTAAGAATATAGAATAGTCATACTTTGACTAGCACTAATAGTAGTCATACTTTGTCTAGGAAGCATGCCATATAAATCCCTAAAGATATTGTCTTGAAATATAATTGAGACCCTGCCTGCCTACCCACTGTCTTGCCTGAGTGGCACATGCTCTGGTTATTTTCCGCTTAGACTATCGCATTGTGCTCTCTGTGGGGTTACCTTTGAAGGTCACTTGGAAACTACAATTTCTCCTGAATGTGGCTGCTAGACTGGTGACTGGGAGTGGCCGCTGGGCCATAGGAGTCCTAGGAGATCTATATTGCCCCCCAGTACATTTATGAACACAATTCAAAGTGTTGGTGTTGACCTTTATTTTATTTTTTTTAGTGTCAGTTTCATTCTCTCCCCCCCCAAATTTTATTATACTTTTCAAGTTTATACATTTCAATAGTTTTATACATTTCACTAATTTTACAATCATTTTGACATTTCAAAACTTGACTTTCTTCCCCTTCCTCCTTCTTTCTCCCTCCTCCATGTGACATCCTTTTATATATTTGAACATGGCTATCATATCACCCCTTAACCTCCTCTTCTCCAGGCTAAACATGCCCAGCTCCCTTAGCCGTTCCTCATAAGGCATCGTTTCCAGGCCTTTGACCATTTTGGTTGCCCTCCTCTGGACACGTTCCAGTTTGTCAGTGTCCTCCTTTAACTGTGGTGCCCAGAACTGGACACAGTACTCCAGGTGAGGTCTGACCAGAGCAGAATACAGTGGCACTATTACTTCCCTTGATCTAGATGCTATACTCCTATTGATGCAGCCCAGAATTGCATTGGCTTTTTTAGCTGCCGCGTCACACTGTTGGCTCATGTCAAGTTTGTGGTCAACCAAGACTCCTAGATCCTTTTCACATGTACTGCTCTCAAGCCAGGTGTCCCCCATCTTGTATTTGTGCCTCTCATTTTTTTTTGCCCAAGTGCAATACTTTACATTTCTCCCTGTTAAAATTCATCTTGTTTGTTCTGGCCCAGTTCTCTAACCTGTCAAGGTCGTTTTGAAGTGTGATCCTGTCCTCTGGGGTGTTAGCCACCCCTCCCAGTTTGGTGTCATCTGCAAATTTGATCAGGATGCCCTTGAGTCCATCATCCAAGTCGTTGATAAAGATGTTGAATAAGACCGGGCCCAAGACAGAACCCTGTGGCACCCCACTAGTCACTGTTCTCCAGGATGAAGAGGAACCATTGATGAGCACCCTTTGGGTTCGGTCAGTCAGCCACTTACAAATCCACTGAGTGGTAGCATATTCAAGTCCACATTTTACCAGCTTCCTTACAAGAATATCATGGGGCACCTTGTCAAATGCCTTGCTGAAATCAAGGTAGGCTACATCCACTGCGTTCCCTTCATCTACCAGGCTTGTAATTCTGTCAAAAAATGAGATCAGGTTAGTCTGACATGACTTATTTTTCAGAAATCCATGCTGACTATTGGTGATCACAGTATTCCTTTCTAGGTGCTCACAGACTGTTTGCTTAATGATCTGCTCCAGAATCTTCCCTGGTATTGATGTCACACTGACTGGGCGGTAATTATTTGGGTCCTCTCTTTTCCCCTTTTTGAAAATAGGGACAACATTTGCCCTCCTCCAGTCTGCCAGGACTTCGCCTGTTCTCCAGGAATTCTCAAAGATGACTGCCAGTGGTTCTGAGATCACATCTGCCAGTTCTTTTAATACTCTTGGATGCAGTTCATCTGGCCCTGGAGACTTGAATACATCTAAACTAGCCAAGTATTCTTGTACTATCTCCTTAGTTATTCTGGGCTGTGTTTCCTCTGCTGAATCATTTGCTCCAAATTCTTCAGCTCGGGCATTGTTTTCTTTATCGGAGAAGACTGAGGCAAAGAAGGCATTGAGGAATTCAGCCCTTTCTGTGTCCCCTGTTTGCATTTCACCATCTTCTCCTCTGAGTGACCCCACTGTTTCTTTGTTCTTCCTTTTGCTACGAACATACCCATAAAAGGCTTTTTTGTTGCTTTTAACCTCTCTAGCAAGCCTGAGTTCATTCTGTGCTTTAGCTTTTCTGACTTTGTGTCTACACGTGCTGGCTATTTGTTTGAATTCCTCTTTGGTGGTTTTCCCCCTTTTCCATTTTTTGTACACATCCTTTTTTAATCTTAACTCAGGTTTGCAATGCTTGGGCTCCAAGTTGTTTGAGAACCAAGGTACCACTGTAAATAAAAACAGGGGGTTGGATTTGCTCAAGGAGCCCCATCAGTAAAAGCCTTGTGCAAAGACTTCTACTTGTACAATGGGGCTTTCCTCCATCTCCCCGCCCCCACCCCATGCACCATGTCCTAAAAAATTCCTATGTTCTTATAGAAACTGGAGGGATGGTGGAGCCCAAGGAATCCTTATAGGCAGTGTGAAATGAGTAGAAGGATCACCGGCACTGCCTCTTGTTCGCTCAGTGTCCCACCACAATGTCTTAATAGAAAACAATCATCCGAGGGTGTTTTGCCCCCCTTCCCCTAGTACAGGCTATAAATATTTTATTTTGTCTGCTGCATTATAGCCTCTTTATGTTTTGTAAGCATGATAGATGTCATGTATAGTAAATTTGTTCAGGACATCATCAAAGTAAAAGAAAAGTCAATTACAAGCAATGTGCTGTTCAGCTAATGAAAACTTATCTCTCTTGATTCCCACAAGATGGCTGGAATGCAAGCAATTAATTCAGAAAGAGAATTAAATTTGGGGGGGGCGAGAATGCAATAGGCAAGACATTCACGTACACATATATGTCTAAATGCTAATGAAAATGTGTACTCTCTTTTGTATACTGTGAACTCAATTAATTTATTGAATCTAAATGTAATCGAAGTCTCAAAGCAGTATTATTTCAGTTGCTCATGAAATATGCAATCTTGTAAGAAGCAGACGTACTCCCCACCGCCTCCCCCTTTGTTGGCTTGCCTCAAAAGAGGAGAGCGGAATAGAAATTGTAAGAGATTTTTAGCCATCAAGCTTGAATTAAAGGATTTATAGGAATGACAGATTTTCCCATTTACAGCTGACATCACTCATTGTTTCTTGGTCACTATGAAATGTGACAGCAGCAGATTTGAAACAGAAATTTACGGCCCCCAATGCACATATCTTTTTTTAAAATAATAATAATAATAATAATAATTTGATTCAAATTGTTTCCAATTTTATGTGCAAAACCACCACTGACTTTAATTCAAGCTTCCAGTACTAGAACAAATGCTGGATATTTGTTAGCCTTGTTAATTTAGGTGAGGAAAGAATGACACCATTACAGAATGTAACTTGTTGGATTAGAACACAGTCCATCTACGCTGGCATTCTGTTCCCAATACTGACTCGCCAGATGCCTCTGGGCACTCACTAGCAGGACATGAAAGCTATGGCCTGTCCCTTTTGCTTTCCCCCACCATCTGGTATTATATTGCCTCTATATATGGAGCTTCCATTTAGTTAGCATGGCTAATGGCTGTTGCATCATGGCTAATCTACACTCCACAAATTTGTCCTTTCCTTCTTTTTAAAATCATCAGGTAAGTGCTTATCACTACATCCTGTGGCCCTGAATTGCTTAGGCTAGTGACATGTAGATTCAGGGGATCTCAGCAGTGCCAAATTAAGCAGTCGATTATCTTGGGGCCCCGCTCACAAATTATCTGGAGTTGGCAGGAATAATAATAATAATAATAATAATAATAATAATAATAATTTATTTGTACCCCGCCCATCTGGCTGGGTTTCCCCAGCCACTCTGGGCGGCTTCCACAGAGACCAAAAATACACTAAAATGTCACACATTAAAAACTTCCCTGAACAGGGCTGCCTTAAGATGTCTTCTGAATGTCACGTAGTTGTTTATCGCTTTGACATCTGATGGGAGGGCGTTCCACAGGGTGGGTGCCACTACTGAGAAGGCCCTCTGCCTGGTTCCCTTCTCACAATGAGGGAACCACCAGAAGGCCCTTGGCGCTGGACCTCAGTGTCTGGGCAGAACGATGGGGGTGGAGACGCTCCTTCAGGTATACGACAAGCTTCATGAGGTCTCTTGTGTGCATAACATTGAACTAAGAAAGCTTGATTGCAATTTTCTTTCAAGATCAAATCAATATTATTCTTTCCATTTGATAATCTGGCACTGGATCTCAGTGGTATGTGAGCAGAGGCCTGAGTTCCAGCAGTTTGCAGCACCTTATTTTATATATATTTATATATGTTTCAAGCAAAGCAGGGATACTCAAAAGCATGGCTTGAAATTTCATCCTCTAAGACTTACGGTGATGACGATAATTATGATCACAATAATTATACAGGTAGGAGTCTGCTGTGATCTGATGACATTAGCGTTGCATGAAAGCATGCTCAGCATGCAGATTATTTACCTGCAATGAGTTACTGTGCTGTAATTTTCATGAAAGAAAGGGAGAGAAGAAAACAAAACCTAAACCCTCCCATCTCAAAAGTTCTCGCTTCATGTGTGATTAGTAATATTCACATGATTTTCTTAGACACTGATTAGGAGTTTGTCAGCCAATCCGACAGCCATTTATCTTGTGCAGTATTGGTTTGTTTGATCAAGGTTGCAAAATTAGGAGAAATTCCAAAGGCAAGATCCACTGTGATGAGCAGTTTATGATTCTTCTAATCTTCGGCACCAAATGTGGCTCAGCGAAAGATATGCTTGTGAAATTTGCTCATCCTGGCTCAGCCATCTGAGCCAAAGTTGGCTGAATTGATGGTATTCTGGGGGTGTGGGCAGACACCGGACCAGTGTGGGAATATTTTGGCTGGATCCTAAGCCTATTCAGCCTAGTCACATGACCTGGCAATTGGGCATAAAACACTATTTGGTTCCAATGGGTTTCTGGGTGACTCTGGGGGATTTTCCAGCTGTTGTGACTACCACTCCGGTCAAAGCCCTGGCTGACCTCTGGAACATACAAATGGCTTGGACCATTGATTCTCCCACTTTGTGGAGCCTGTTTGGCTCTCTTGCATACTCCAGAGCTTAGAGCAAGAGAACAAGCTGAGATGGTTGAAACGTGAGTGGAAGAAAACTCCAGTAGAATTCAATAAAACACTGGTGAGGGCTCCTCATCAAGTCTACCTAGTGACCACGAAGGCCTCTATTGCATCTGCATTGTGCCGTTTGAAAGAACTTTTGCGTGTTCAGACCCAGAAACCTCCCCCCTAAATAAATTCACACTTGACTCAAATTTTGGTTTTGGTTTTTGGCAGAATTTAGGCCACAACTTTATTGATTACAGAAAGTGAATGGTTGCATAGGCTCTGGTTCGATTACCTCCCTACCATGCAGGTAGTGCTGACCCAGGTCAGCCAAGGGTGAACACCTGGATAAGTGGAAAGCCGGGAACAGGCTATCTCCACCACCCAAATATCCCCCTGAACTCAGGCACAGGCACAACCCCCTCACAGCGGTTGACCAAACCATCAAGTCCTTAATAATAAGAATAATAATAATAATTTATTATTTGTACCCCGCCCATCTGGCTGGGTTTCCCCAGCCACTCTGGGCGGCTTCCAACAGAGATAAAAAATACACTAAAATGTCACATATTAAAAACTTCCCTGAACAGGGCTGCCTTCAGATGTCCTCTGAATGTCAGGTAGTTGTCCATCGCCTTGACATCCGATGGGAGGGCATTCCACAGGGCGGGCGCCACCACCGAGAAGGCCCTCTGCCTGGTTCCCTGCAACTTGGCCTCTCGCAGTGAGGGAACCGCCAGAAGGCCCTCGGAGCTGGACCTCAGTGTCCGGGCAGAACGATGGGGGAGGAGACGCTCCTTCAGATATACTGGACCGAGGCCATTTAGGGCTTTAAAGGTCAGCACCAACACTTTGAATTGTGCTCGGAAACGTACTGGGAGCCAATGTAGGTCTTTCAAGACCGGTGTTATATGGTCTCGGCGGCCGCTCCCAGTCACCAGTCTAGCTGCCGCATTCTGGATTAGTTGTAGTTTCCGGGTCACCTTCAAAGGTAGCCCCACGTAGAGCGCATTGCAGTAGTCCAAGCGGGAGATAACCAGAGCATGTACCACTCTGGCGAGACAGACCGCAGGCAGATAGGGTCTCAGCCTACGTACCAGATGGAGCTGGTAAACAGCTGCCCTGGATACAGATTTGACCTGTGCCTCCATGGACAGCTGTGAGTCCAAAATGACTCCCAGGCTGCGCACCTGGTCCTTCAGGGGCACAGTTACCCCATTCAGGACCAGGGAATCCTCCACACCTGCCCGCCTCTTGTCCCCCAAAAACAGTACTTCTGTCTTGTCAGGATTCAGCCTCAATCTGTTAGCCGCCATCCATCCTCCAACCGCTTCCAGACACTCACACAGGACCTTTACCGCCTTCACTGGTTCTGATTTAAAAGAGAGGTAGAGCTGGGTATCATCTGCATACTGATGAACACCCAGCCCAAACCTCCTGATGATCCCTCCCAGCGGCTGCATGTAGATGTTGAAAAGCATGGGGGAGAGGACAGAACCCTGAGGCACCCCACAAGTGAGCGGCCAGGGGTCTGAACACTCATCCCCCACCACCACTTTCTGAACACGGCCCAGGAGGAAGGAGCGGAACCACTGTATGACAGTGCCCCCAGCTCCCAGCCCCTCAAGACGGTCCAGAAGGATGTCATGGTCCTTGGATTCCTTTAATGGAATACCCTTCATATAGGGATGGCGAGAGCATTCTCCCATCCCTATCACCTGAACCAGAACCTGTCCGCAACCTTACAAGTTGTGACGATTTGTTATGTGGCAGGTGAAACCCAAATGGCAACAGCCAATCAGCCAAGTGAGGGAAATTCCTGCCGTGCCCCTGTCCCAACGACAGATGACATGACGGCATAGCAAGGTCAAACACAGAGCCCTAAAAGTAGGGAGAGGTGGGCAGGTGTTCCGAATGCACGAACTGAAAAAGGAAGCTCTGGGTCACATGCATGGGTATAAATAGGTCCTTCGAACCGTTTGGACTGCATTCCATTAGCCAGATTGCACCCAGCTATGAGGGACCCACCAATCGGGTGTTGTGGCTGACCAATCGTACCCACCCACAACACAGGATGTCAGTTTCCAGGTCTCACCGCAATACGTGCCCTCTTTAAGGGAGGACCTGATTTCCAGGTAGTAAGGAACGTTTTACAGTCTGGCCTAAAGGAAGTGGCAGAATTGATGGCAGCTTTCTGTGACTCATTTGCAAATCATTTTGAGGATTAAATTGCTTCTGGTGCATAGGATTTCTCCTTTACTTCGGAGACACTCCTATTTAACTAACCGGGGCTTACTTCTGAGAAAACATATGTAGAGCTGTACTGACAGATACTTTGGAGTGGAGATCAAATTCTATGAAATGTGAAGGACTTTTTCCCCTGCCCACACCCTTTGCAGCCTTCTGCTTCAACTACAATCTCAATTTAAAAAAAAAATGCTTTAGAGAGGGAAAATCCCTTTCTTTCCATTTTCTTTAATTAAAGCCAATCAATTGCATGTGAATCAAAATTACCAGCTCACATAAACAGTAAAACTTTGCAGCTGGGAGATAATTTCTGCTAGCAGCAGGCAAAAAGGAAAAGGCGGGAGCATAGGTTTTGCTTTCAGATATTTTTGCAATGTGCTTTCTTTTACAGGTATTCCTCTGCAGGAAGAAAAGGAGGTGGGGGAGAACACTGGAATCAGCCTTATGGCTGTGTCTGCACCCTCCATTAGCACCACTGCAGTCTAGCAGAAAATGGAAGAAAAAGACCCGAAGGTACCTTGAACTTCTCAAGTCAATGATATTATGGCTCAGGAACCAGCAGCACAGGCATTGCTTCTGCTCCTGTACCGACTGTGGCACAATAATCGGGTAAGTCTGTGTTGTGCCTCCTGCAGCTTGCTTGCTCATAAATGTATTGGCCATGATGCACACACCTTGATTTTTGCATAGGCATGCCACCAGGTTTAAAGTAACATGAAGATTTGCAATGATGCACCTGTTTCATAGAATTGCAGGGTTTAGGGGAGCGTGACTGGTTTGGTTGCACTAGGCACGGAGTCTTGGGGACGCTGCCAGGGACACCACAAATTCAGCTAAAGGGGGCTGAATTTTGGTACTGCACAGGGTTCTACTGAAGCTTAAGACCCCAATATCCACCACTGTTGGAAAGGATCGTGAGTGTCATCTATTCCAACCCAAGTTTCTCATTTTAACGGCTGCATTCTTTTAAACAGGATTATTTTATCCTGTGTTTGAATTATGCAAGCTCCTCTTTTAGTGTTTGCACAAGTGGCATTTTACACTTTGTAAATTTCTGATAAGTCTGTTTTTTTGCATTGAGCGCTAAATAAAAAATAAGAGCATAGGAAGAGCTTGCTGGATGAGGCCAATGGCCCATGTGGTCTAGCATCCTGTTGTCACAGTGGCCAACCAGATTTCTGTGGAAAGCCTGCAAGCTGGACATGAGCGCAAGAACACTCTTCCTTCCTTAACATCCCATGGCACCCTGCCTGATGTGCTCCCTGCATCAGGTTCCTCCGACTTAGGAAAAGGCACTTGTGGGTGTAGGAATGGAGAATCAGGACAGACAAGAGTTTTTGCTGATCAGAGAGACGTTCCTTTTGGCAAGCCTCCAGAACCTCTCTTTTATTGAGTATTAGAAACATTGCCACCAATCTGCTGGTGGTTGATTGGTCAATACAAAGACAAAGAAACTCATGGTTGATTGGTTAACATTTGCATAAGGCGGGTACAAGGCAGGATTACATATAAACATTAATCTTTAATAGTTCAAAGACTGTTAAGCAAGGTAGAGCTTAGACAGGTATGAAAGCTCTTAATCCACTTATAACTAAGATTGATTATAATTTGTCTAAAGCAATTACTAATGTTATGATCATAACATAAGTGCACATAATCAATTATATGTTGAGGTAAAATATATCAGTGTAAACTTTAGGTGAACTAAGAAAAGGAATTCTGTGCATGGTACATCTTTTGGTATGTGCAAAGGGGATTAAGAGGATAGCTATAGGATTAAAAAGGTGAAGCTTGAGTGTCTCAAGAAAGGCAAGAAGGGAGGGCAATAGTGATTCCCAGAGTCTCCCAAAATCTCCCAGAATGCCACACAGAAAAGAACCAATGTTTTACTATACTGGTATAGAAAGAGAACATCCTTTCATGTGGGGATCTTAGCTTTGGGTCTATAGGCCCTGGTGCTATGGGTGGATGTTCTATGGGCTCCTGTCTCATACCCTCCAAGGTCCTGATTTTGCAGGGACAGTCCCGGGGTTACAAAAGCTACCCCAGTGTCTAATTTGATCCCAGAATGTCCCTATTTCCTCCGGTGGTGTTGCCGCCACCAAGTTCAGGGAGGGGGATGAGCCGGCACTTGTCCTGAGTGGCAGCTGCAGTTTCAAGGGAGAATCCTGTTGCCTCTCCATGGCTGCTACTGTTAGAATTCCTGCTCCAGGATTGCAGTCATGGGATTGTTGCCTTTCACATGATGGTATATGTTTTGACTCCACAAAGTGGGAAGGGATGGAGACAGGATGTTTGTGTTACTGTGTTCCGTGAAGTGGGACTATTGTCCTTTGTTCTTTCCTTTTGCTGTCTGATGCTAGAGAGAGAGGGAGCCATGTTGCAGTGCTCCGTGTGTGTTTCTATGTAAATAAAGTAGATTAGCCAAAATGCTGAGTTGCTGAAGTCTGTTACGCGAATGGCACAGACTCTGTGGATCCCTAAGTGTGCCGGTGTCTGTTGGCATTGGTCACTGTGATGTTCAGGCTGAAGAAAGCTTTTGAAGCTCCCGATCGACCAGGAGGGAGAGAACATGCCAGTTGGGCATGTGTCTCTGCCGGGGGCCTACTCGAGTGTAGGCTGAGCTCCTGACAGCTACTGTCAGCCTCTTCCTTTGCACAGCTTATAGCAGCTGCTGGAGAGCAGGTGAGGCAGAGGAGAGACTGCACAAGGAGTCTTGATTTTATTTTATTTTTAAATGCATTGTGTTGGTATGTGTTTTTCTGTTTGTTTCTCTACCAAAGAATAAATTAAACTAAACAGGGATTAAGGGGTTTTCTCAGGACAGTAGAGGACATGTGTGCTGTGTCCTGTCCCATTGGTGTCATGGTGGTGGCACTTATTCTGATAGGAAATGCTCTGCGGGAGGGTGGGCGACGGGTACAAAAGTGGAGAGTCAAGGAGGGTCAGTTAGAGGGAGTGAGAAATGTCCCGATTTTCATCTGAGGAATGTTGGAGGGTATGCTGTCCCCAGACTTGGTGGTCTCTCGGTATCCAGCATCAAGCTCAAAGGCCTGTGCTTGATGTGGCTCCTTAGCCAGAAGCTCTGCACTCTTTGACTCTGTATCATGATCACTGCTGGGGTTGTGACATTGTATTAGTTCTTTGATGACTCGATAGTATTATTTTGAAATTGTATGTGTGTGTTGTAGACTGCTTTGAACCATGGGGGAAAAAAACAGCATAGAAATAATTTAATAACACACAAATATTCAAAGGAATTAAATTGTTGGTTTTGGATGTGTTCTAAATGCCTTTGCCAGAATTTTCTTATCTCTAAAACAAGATTGAATAACTATCATGGGCAAATGGGATATATGTAAACTTAATTAACCAGAAAATGCTTAATGGAAAGCAGTCCAAGCCCAGCTAATTCTACGCACTCTCACACATATATGCATATACAGTATGTACATTTGGGTAAGAGGCAAACATTTGATTAAATACTTTTCACTTAAAATGGATGCAATTGCCTTGTCGTACAAAGCTTTCTAGTACCTAGGATTCCTGTCAGATGGAGACAGCAAACCATTAAATACTAATTTGTTTATAAAAGTAGAAATTGCTTTCCTGAATCTGATTTAAGGAGAGTTCCTGAATTTCATCAAATTATACCTTTTCAAGAACAATGCTGCTACGCAATAATAAACTAATTGTTGCAGACAGAAAGGGAACCACAGGAGTAAAGCTTGTAGCTTGTCGAAGTTATAGTTAGGCTTTTGATTTCAGGCATTCGTTTGGTCAAATACATTTGAAATGTCTTGATCTGGTCAATGGTGTTTTTATGTCCAATATATACAGAGAACTGCAGCATTATTTGTCAGTTATCCTTTTTTTCATAGCATAAAAATAATGTAGAGCTTCTCACAACATTGACGTGAACCAATGGGCACATTTGGAATTTTGGGTGACAATCACAAAATGGTTCCCATGGGTCTGTGATGTAACACAAAATGGCTGCCACATCTAACAGAGCAGAAAGGAGACAGGTCCTCCCTATGGACTTCCCATGGGTCAGGTTATTGTTTGTGTTTACATGGATCTTTGTGGATGTAATCCCCTTTTTGGCCATGCTGTGTCTTGACCAGCATGATCTCACATATGACACCATCCTGGCACCTGCCTAGTCTGCTCTCCTAGCCAGCCAGAGTGTGTATATTTTGCCTGCATCATTCTGAGAGTTTCATTTTCTTAGGCTGCATTCACATAGCAGTTTATTACATTTCCTCAGTGTTTCCCTAACTGTTAATTTCCACATTTTATATCTGAGCTTTCAGCAAGTTCAGGAGAACTAATGGAATACATCACATGTCTCATTTCCATAGATAATTAGCATTTCCATTTTACAGATGGGGAACTGAGGTTGAAAGCGAATGACTTGTTCAAGGACGTCAAGTGAGCCATCCATTTTTCATGACTACACATTGTTCACTCTTTGGACAGAAGATTATGTTCCTGTACTTCAATATTTTAACATGTCATCAGCTTCATCTTAATACTTTTGAATTTCCCTAAAGGTCTGTCAAGATGCATTCATCTTGCATGGAGACATCCTTCAGATATGCCTCAAGTTCAAAAGCCAAATTGTCATAAAATAAAGCATTGTCCAAACTTGGATAAGCATGCATGGATGGCTTGTTTGGCCAAAGATGGTTTCGGAATTTCTTACTTGAAAACAAATGCAAAGTAAAAGACTACAGAAGGACACTTGTGGCTAGGAATGACTAGAGGAAAGAAGCTTATTCATACAAATGTTTGTTACTTCCATAGGAAGATGCTAGACAGAACCGTGCTTTTGGCCTGTTGTGAAGACTCTGCCATTACCATCCCATTGTAGGGCAAGTGGCCAAATGTCAGAGAAAGCCCCAAAATAGATTACACCAAGCTGCTTCTGAAGGACAACTGCCCCATGGTTCTACTTACAGGTAGGTAGCCGTGTTGGTCTGCCGTAGTCAAAACAAAATAAAAAAAATCCTTCCAGTAGCACCTTAGAGACCAACTAAGTTAGTTATTGGTATGAGCTTTCGTGTGCATGCACACTTCTTCAGATGCCCCATGGTTATCCTGGCAGAGATAGCATTTTGGCTAGAAATGGTTGATCTGGACACAAGGTGATAAGAAATTGCCCTGTTGCTGGGGTGGCTGTCTTGCCAAATTCGGGAGATTGATTGGGATCCTTGCCAGACAGGTGGAAATATTAAATAAAGGAGCTTTCTGCCATCCAGAAGGATTAAAAACAAGAGGGCTGCAGGCGAAGAACGCCCCTTTCCTCTCTGTATGAGGCTTCAGGAGGTGGGGTAGATGACAATCAGAGGGAGAAAGAAGCCTGAGCCACCTATTCTCATGGACTTTTGGACGGTGCCAATGGTTTGATTCTTCAACTGTTTAAGCCTAGCCAGACATGTAAAGGTGATGTGCATTTTAATCAATATTCTTAGTGTAAAATGTATACATTTAGTTGTTGGTTTTATTCAATTTGCTTTTTTAGTGACAATTATAATTTTTAATATTTTTGCAAACCACATAAAGGTTTTTAATTAATTAACTGGTATTTGTCAAATACAATGAAATAAAATGTTGTAGGTGGCAATTTAATCACTCTTTGCTTGTTCTTAAAAGAAACTCCCATAGGTTTGAAACTCCATGTTAAAGAAACTCAGGCTTACAGAAAAGGATGACATGGAGGATTATTATTTTTTATGGTACATGTGACTAGAGAAAGGTGGGGGAGACACCATCCCTCTGTATAAACACAGACACACAGACACACACACAATTAGGACATAAATCAAAGTGTCTTGCCAAGAATAAGCTAGCAATCATGCATCATAATGACGTCCACTTCTTTCACGTTCCTCTTTTAGAGCGTGCAAAGGGGGGGGGGGAGAGATACATGCAAATAATATTTGTACTCATTTGCGGGAAAATTCTGTTTTGTCTGCTAATTAAATTCTGCCACTGAACCAGATATGAGTGATTGTTACTTACATCTGTTTCTGGCAAATCCGTCTTCAAATAGCTGCTCCAGTGTGGTAAGCATCCTGACACTTTTTAAGTCACCGTTGACAACAGAAACAGACAACCGCTGAAAATTTAATCTTAACAAGACTTCCAGTGAACTCATGGGGATACTAGTTTTAATTAGAAAGAGAACGCCAGGCTTAGAGAAGATTGTTTAGCAAAGTTCACCAAGTTACATCTGATTAAAAGACATAAGGTGGACAGCTTTATTTTCCCTCAAGGAAACTCTTAAGTTTTGGAGTCACTGAATCTCTTTCTAATATACATTCCTTTATCAAAGCAGCAGGCATGTCACATCTTGTAGTGAAGCTTGTGGTTTTCTCCTCATCGCTTACACTATTTGGAATGAGGAAATGCACTTTTCTAATAATGGTTGTAGTCAGATTGCACAGAGCAGCTAAAGTCCAAGTAGCAAGGTGGAGAAGCTACTAGGAGAATTCTATTCTCAATCTTCTGTTCCCAGAAAGTCCATAGAAAATCCCGCGCAGCTCTTGAAATTCCCCAGGATTTAATTAATGTACTCCGTCTCATTAAAAGCCCCAAAT
Source organism: Podarcis erhardii (assembly GCF_964252035.2). Classification (NCBI taxonomy): domain Eukaryota; kingdom Metazoa; phylum Chordata; class Lepidosauria; order Squamata; family Lacertidae; genus Podarcis; species Podarcis erhardii. The sequence goes on from NC_138499.1 coordinate 19,479,196, forward strand.
GTTACTGAGTTTGCAATATTTGCTCCAAGAGGCACAGAAAATTAGCTCTCCACCCCATCCCCAGATTTGCCACTGCTACAGTACCTGCAACCATTTTTCACTAAAGCCCATGCTCAGATATTCTAGAGGACTAACTCTTCACTCTCCAACCATTCCCCTTAAGTTTGCTGGATCAGGAGTATCCCAGATCCTGAGATTTCAGTACCCAGACTTGAGACCTAGGGATAGCTCATGGTGATGTCACAGAGAAAGCATTGGAGATTGTGATTAATTGGGAGAGGAGAGCAGGGAATGACAGTAGCCCTGTGTCTATACTATAATTTGCAGCAAGCTCTTGATGTTCTGAAGCTTGGAAGCTGCATGCACAGTCTTCTTATGTTTTTACCATTATTATTAAAGGCACTCTCATCCACCTGGAGGGGCCAGGCAAACATGGAGACTTCAGCTCAGACCTGGAGGTCTGGCAACCCTAATTTCCCTGGTTGTCATGCATCTGTCTCAGGAGACAATGGAGTGTCCCTCTAGGAATGAAACCAAACCACTAGAGAATCACAACACTTGATTTTATTTTATTTTTGCATTTTTTTTGTCTGGAATCCCAAAAGCACATCATCTTAGGGTAAAACTACATATTACATAATTTACACCATGGGTATTGACCTGTGATCAACCTCTGAGAGGCCAAAGTGTGTGTGACCCATTTTTTATTTCCTTTTTTAAAAGAATAAATTTTAAGGTTTTTTTAGGGAGTCACAAACATTTTAGCATCAAAAAATCACAGTGGTGCAGAAGTAGGTGTGTGTGCGTGTGTGTGTGTATCTCTCTGTGTGTGCAATGATTAAAAACGGGTAAAAAATAGAGAGCTAAGTGATCACGAAAAACTTTTGAGTGTAATAGCATCACAGTGGGAGAGCAGCACCTTTTTTTTTTTTAATTGGCTGGCAGTGGCTGCAGTATTAGTATTCTAAGCAGTGCCAGGAAGGAAAGTTAAGCTGCCATTTTAATTCCCCACCATGGCCTGGAACAATGGGTAGCATTGTGAGAAATTAAACTGTTGGCTGGACTTGGGCCATCCAACACTGCTTAGGCCACTAAACTGGAACTTTGGTTTTAAAAGAAAGGTTTGGGGCAGACATCAGGATTGGGCCCTGCTTGGGAACCATAGCAGTTGCACAGGCTGCTGAGTGCTGATGCAGACCCTCCATATCATCTTTGTTCATTTAGGTTATCCATTTTATATTGTTTGCGTTTTTCTGAAAAACTGGTGATCTACATAGACCTTACGGGTTAAGGCCTCCTGTTTCATTTCCTCTCAATAACTCAAGGGCATTTAATTTTGAAGAAGGTGATGTCCCCTTTTTATATGGCTTTATAACTTTTGGCTACATATTGACATTTTTAAATGACTTTTTTTAAAAAAATAATAATAATTGTGGATTCAAATTAGCCCTCTGCATCCTTATAATAGAACAGCCTCCTAAAGTTTTTTACTTTCCTCCCAAGTTTTTAATTTTATTCTAAAAGGTACAGTCACTCAATAAAGTCTCTTTCTTCTCTCTTCCATCTGAACAAATTCCCCACAGATATAAAGGTAGCAAGTGTGTCCTTGAAGACTGTCCTCTGGTGTTTGGGGATATTCTCCCCTACTTTTTTCCATAAGGGAAAGGATACTGAAGAAAAGGAAAGGTCAGAACTGATGTCCTAAAAATACAACATGGTTGAACCACACAAGAACCTTTCATGTATTTTACATGAGAGCCCAATTTCATCCAAGGTAATATTAGAAGAATATGAAGTACTCACTGAAAAATTGAACACACTCAACATGGGTCCTTTTTTTTTTAAGTTCATGGGTTGGCTTCAAAATACAATGTTACCTCTGAAGTATTTTTGGTCTGTGGGAATTTCAAAGCTCAATATGAATTGATTTTCCTTTTCAGGTGCGAGCTTGTCTAGCTCCCCATACAAGGCCGGAGAGTCCTACATTACTTGGTTCCCTAGGCAACAAGTGTCATTCTCAGTCTTGGGACTGTTATCTGCTATTTTCACCAGGCCAAAGTTAGTGAACTAAACCAGTCACCTATTTCTGCCATTCCTTCCTTAGAAAGGATGTCTTTCTTTAGTTCAGTGATGTGCATGAATGGAAGAAGCAGGATAAGCCAAGTGTGTCTGCAAACAAGCAGAGAAAATGGCGTGTGTTTTAAGCTGTGATAGTGCAGCAATACCTAATGCATTCTTATGGAACCCTTGTCTTTAGCCACCAAGCTCCAGTTAACATTTTTCAATGCTAGGAAGATATTTTCATGCTGTTCAGTAAGGTTCCAAGTCTTTTGCACCATCTGGGTTTTCTCCATGAACAACACAACAAACAGCAATGAGGGAAATATTAAATGTTCTTCTCTGAGAAACTGACAATCCCTGGACAGCTACTCTTCTTGGTTTTACTTCCCTTTAAGATTTAATAGCTACACACTTATCATATTGCACACAAAAGTTCCAGGATCAGTCCCTGGGATCTCCCAGGTAGGGCTAGGAAATGATTGTCTGAAATTATGGACAGCTGCTTCCAATCAGTGAAGACTAGCCAGATGGACCATAGGGTCATTGATATCCATTGGCCAGTAATCTACATGTTGGATGACTGCAATGTGCTCTATGTGGGACTGCCCTTGAGGTTGACCCAGAAGCTACAGGGCATCTCAGGAGGTGTCCAGAGCACTGCTTAATCCTGTTTCGTTGGATGATTTTCAGTTATGCAGCTTGAGAATGTGGACAAAGTGCCTGGATCAATTTGGGCAGTTACCTGAGCTCTGGACCCTTGCCCCTCTTAGCTGATAAAATACAAAACAGCTATCTGGGTTTGGGAGGTGGTCAATTCCTCTTTATGAGAGGGGTGGTTCCTGCCTGTTTGAAGGAGACAGTGATAAGGCTGCTTCTTAAGAAACCATCCCTAGAATTTGAGAACCTAAGTAATTACCAGCCAGTTGCCAACCTCCCTTTTGGGCGCAAGGTTCTTGAGCAGGTGGTGACTGACCAGATTCAGGCACTCTTGGAGGAGACTGGTTTTCTAGATCCATTTCAATCAGAGTCGGCCTGGCTTTGACGCAGAAACTGCCCTGGTCACCTTATATGACGATCTCTGTCAGGAGAGAGGTTCTCTAGCCACAAGAGAAGCATTTTGTATACCACCTAAAACCTCCTTGAGATAACAATGGTCTTCCATTATATTCCACCAAGAGCTGACTGCTTACCAAAGCAGTACCTAAAAGTATGAGCTGCAAAGACCAACAACCTGACTCTGTATAAGGCAGCTTCCTATGAAATATAATACTATTCGGCTGAGAAGTGCAGTGGGGTCTCTCGTCACCTCTCTGCATATTTGAAACAAACACTGTTGCATGAAAACTCTCTTCTCTTTGTAAGAGGCTTCTTAGTTGCCTGGCACATCTTTGTCCTCCAGAGAAATCATTTTGTATTGCATGGTGATAACAAGAAGACAGGAGTTGAAAGTCAAGGGACAACATTTTTCTGCTGAAGCCCTAGGAACCTATCATTGAAAAGCTGATAACGAGATGGAACAGAAAAGTGTACAAAGATAATACCAAAGACACATTCATTTAAAAGACTGCTCCACAGATGGCCCACTTGCCTGTGGGACACATAAGAACACTTTAGACTTGGACATTGTAGCATTACCTCTGACTCAAAGTCCTTTTACATCACAAGTGTTTCAGAATGCACATTTTACTGAAGGTCAAAATAAGTTAGAATACTCACTAATGGCATTTTCAGAGCTGACATGGGTGCTCTGGGAAATACAGGAAATGCATTCCTCATTTTGGGGAACTAATTTAATTTCCAGGGATATTTTATTGGATGGATCAGGTATTAATCCTCTGCATCTGAGGTAAGACAAAGGTTTTGGTTCTAGGCTATTGGGCTGGATGTGCTGCTGGGTTTTCTCATGCTAACTTGGGAATTTCTTAGTGCAACCGAGAAACCCCCACAACCATTTAAATTAAGCTAGGGGGTGATTATGGGCTTCTCACTGGTGGCACCAGAGTTGTGGAATGCTCTCCTAGCTGAAATATGGCAGGCCCCATCAATATAGCCATTCTGCTAGCTCAAAGATACACCTGTTTAGATGAGGATTCTCTTGGTCTCCTGACTTAAACCTCCTGTTTTCATTGTTCTTTTAATGGCCTGGTCCGAATGCACATTTTAGTATATATTTTAATATTTAGTACATATTTTAATATTTAATTTTTTGACATTGGGTTTTCTGAGTATTTTAAATATGTGTGCTACAAAACACGTCTCTCCCATATTAGTCTCTAGAGCCCTAGCAGGCTCTATAGCTCTCAAAAGGTTTAACTTCACCCCTGAAGTCATAGAATCATAGAATCATAGAGTTGGAAGAGACCACAAGGGCCATTGAGTCCAACTCCCTGCCAAGCAGGAAACACCACATCAGAGCACTCCTGACATATGGTTGTCAAGCCTCTGCTTAAAGACCTCCAAAGAAGGAGACTCCACCACACTCCTTGGCAGCAAATTCCACTGTCGAACAGCTCTTACTGTCAGGAAGTTCTTCCTAATGTTTAGGTGGAATCTTCTTTCTTGTAGTTTGGAACCATTGCTCCGTGTCCGCTTCTCTGGAGCAGCAGAAAACAACCTTTCTCCCTCCTCTATGTGGCATCCTTTTATATATTTGAACATGGCTATCATATCACCCCTTAACCTCCTCTTCTCCAGGCTAAACATGCCCAGCTCCCTTAGCCGTTCCTCATAAGGCATCGTTTCCAGGCCTTTGACCATTTTGGTTGCCCTCCTCTGGACACGTTCCAGTTTGTCAGCGTCCTCCTTTAACTGTGGTGCCCAGAACTGGACACAGTACTCCAGGTGAGGTCTGACCAGAGCAGAATACAGTGGCACTATTACTTCCCTTGATCTAGATGCTATACTCCTATTGATGCAGCCCAGAATTGCATTGGCTTTTTTAGCTGCCGCGTCACACTGTTGGCTCATGTGAAGTTTGTGGTCAACCAAGACTCCTAGATCCTTTTCACATGTACTGCTCTCAAGCCAGGTGTCACCCATCTTGTATTTGTGCCTCTCATTTTTTTTGCCCAAGTGCAATACTTTACATTTCTCCCTGTTAAAAGTCATCTTGTTTGTTTTGGCCCAGTTCTCTAATGTGTCAAAGGTCATTTTGAAGTGTGATCCTATCCTCTGGGGTGTTAGCCACCCCTCCCAGTTTGGTGTCATCTGCAAATTTGATCAGGATGCCCTTGAGTCCATCATCCAAGTCGTTGATAAAGATGTTGAATAAGACCGGGCCCAAGACAGAACCCTGTGGCACCCCACTAGTCACTGTTCTCCAGGATGAAGAGGAACCATTGATGAGCACCCTTTGGGTTCGGTCAGTCAGCCAGTTACAAATCCACTGAGTGGTAGCATAGTCAAGTCCACATTTTACCAGCTTCTTTACAAGAATATCATGGGGCACCTTGTCAAATGCCTTGCTGAAATCAAGGTAGGCTACATCCACTGCATTCCCTTCATCTACCAGGCTTGTAATTCTGTCAAAAAACGAGATCAGGTTAGTCTGACATGACTTATTTTTCAGAAATCCATGCTGACTATTGGTGATCACAGCATTCCTTTCTAGGTGCTCACAGACTGTTTGCTTAATGATCTGCTCCAGAATCTTCCCTGGTATTGATGTCAGACTGACTGGGCGGTAATTATTTGGATCCTCTCTTTTCCCCTTTTTGAAAATAGGGACAACATTTGCCCTCCTCCAGTCTGCCGGGACTTCGCCTGTTCTCCAGGAATTCTCAAAGATGACTGCCAGTGGTTCTGAGATCACATCTGCCAGTTCTTTTAATACTCTTGGATGCAGTTCATCTGGCCCTGGAGACTTGAATACATCTAAACTAGCCAAGTATTCTTGTACTATCTCCTTAGTTATTCTGGGCTGTGTTTCCTCTGCTGAATCATTTGCTCCAAATTCTTCAGGTCGGGCATTGTTTTCTTTATCGGAGAAGACTGAGGCAAAGAAGGCATTGAGGAATTCAGCCCTTTCTGTGTCCCCTGTTTGCATTTCACCATCTTCTCCTCTGAGTGACCCCACTGTTTCTTTGTTCTTCCTTTTGCTACAAACATACCCATAAAAGCCTTTTCTGTTGCTTTTAACCTCTCTAGCAAGCCTGAGTTCATTCTGTGCTTTAGCTTTTCTGACTTTGTGTCTACACGTGCTGGCTATTTGTTTGAATTCCTCTTTGGTGGTTTCCTCCCTTTTCCATTTTTTGTACACATCCTTTTTTAATCTTAACTCAGTTAAAAGTTCTTTAGATAGCCACCCTGGCTTCTTTAGGTACCTTCCATGTTTCTGTCTCATTGGTATTGCCTGAAGCTGTGCTTTTACTATCTCCCTCTTAACAAACTCCCAGCCATCATGAACTCCCTTTCCTTTTAGTATTACTGTGCATGGGATCTCACCCAGCACTTCCCTAAGTTTTATGAAGTTGGCTTTCTTAAAGTCAAGAAATTGAGTCCTAGTATGCTTGGCTGCTCCTTTCCGCTGTCTAGTAAACTTCAGAAGAGCATGATCACTCGCGCCTAATGATCCTTCCACTTCTACCCCACTAACCAGGTCATCAACATTGGTTAGGACCAGATCTAAAATGGCTGTTCCTCTTGTTGCTTCTCCCACTTTCTGGACAATGAAGTTGTCTGCAAGGCCAGTGCGGAATCTGTTTGACCTTATGCTTCTCTCCCTTAATTTTGACCCAAATGCTCTCACTTTGGCTTTGAGGTTCTAAATCTTGGATCTCTTCACAGGTATACACATCCCTGACATATAACGCCACTCCTCCTCCTTTCTTGTCTGGTCTGTTTCTCTGAAATAGATTGTATCCCTCCATTATTACATTCCAATCGTGGGACTTATCCCACCAGGTTTCAGTGATGCCTATTATGTCATATTTAGTTTGCTGTACCAAGAGCTCAAGCTCATCTTGTTTATTTCCCATGCTTTGCGCATTAGTGTACAGACATTGAAGTCCATTAATCATTCCCCCATGTCTCTTATTTAAGGATTTTTTCCTCCCACCACTAGGTCTGCATGCTGTTTGCTCCATTTGGTCTATGACATTTGGATGATCATCTTCATCAATTGATAGACTCCTACCTTCAGGAGCACTGTCTCCCTCCCCCACATTAGTCAGTTTAAAGCCCTCCTGATGAGGTTTCTAAGATTTTTGGCAAAAACATTCCTCCCAACCGTTGTGAGGTGCAGCCCATCGCTTGCCAGAAGTCCATCTTCAAGAAACTGCAGTCCGTGATCTAAGAATCCAAACGGTTCCTGTTTACATCATTTGCGAAGCCAGCTGTTCACTTCCACTATTTTTCCCTCTCTCCCTGGGCCATGTCGTTCAACTGGGAGGACAGATGAGATGACAATTTGTGCATTTAATTGCTTCAATTTCCTGCCCAGAGCCTCGTAGTCTCTTTTGATCTTCTGGAGGCTATTGCTTGCAGTGTCATTGGTTCCCACATGAACCAAGAGGAAGGGGTATTTGTCAGTGGGTTTTATGATTCCTTGCAGTCGTTCAGTTACATCTTGGATCTTAGCCCCGGGGAGACAGCACTTCCCGAGACATCTTGTCAGGCCCACAGATCACTGCTTCTGTTCCCCTCAGTAGGGAATCCCCTATCACCACAACACGCCTCCTCTTAGGTTTGGTCGGGGTTCTTCTGTGAGCTGTCCGTTCCAAGGACGCCTGCACATTCCCTGAGGACTGACTTTGCTGCTCGTCTTCATATACCTGATCAACTGTAATGAGGAAGAGATCCTCAAATGGAGTCTGCTCTTCGTCTTCCATGCTAGGGGAGAGGACCTCAAAGCGATTGTGTATTTCTAAACAATCAGAGCGAACCCTGGGCCTCCTACTTCTTTGAGTCACGTTTCTCCATATATCTGGCTCCTGTGTTGGTGAACTAGCCTCCTTCTCAGGGGAGTCCCCTGTCTCCTCCTTGGTGGAGACGGTGTGCTCTGTTGCTTCCAAGAAGAGCTCCAGCTCTCTAATTCTTTGGAGCGTAGCTACACGTTCCTCCAGTTGCGGGACTTTGTCTTTTAAGAGGGCAATCAACATGCAATTGCTGCAGGTAAGGCTGCCTGCAACCTTTAGCAAGATGGCAAACATTGTGCAGGAACCGCAGGCGACTGCAGCTGTTCCCTCACTCTCCATCTTGAGAACGTGCCGTTGGGGGTGGCTACAGCGGTCCTCCATCATAAAAAGCGTGAAGACAGGACAAATAACTCCCCCCCCAAAAAACCTAGGTCTCCCCCAACAAATGTTTGAGACTAGCTCCCCTAAATCTAAAAGATGGATCAAACTGTGTGCGCCGCTAGGCGCGCGCCGCTGCCCTGCAAGCTCTGATAAGCTCCTCCCACAGCTAATCACCTGCCTCAACAGAAACCCTGCCCCCTGTGACCCTTGCACAGGGAGAGCAGCTAACACACACACCAGAAAACCCTTTTTGCTCCTTCTTCAGCTGCTGCCCTATTGCCCTATTGTCTCACAAGACAGACAAATGCCAGCCAAATTTATATGTTTGCAATTGGTTTTATACTCATAAGTCGCTTTGAAGCCACTTGCCAATTCTGGATTATATATAAATTAAACTATTATAAGTGGTTTATCCTTCATAATAATAATGCATTGTCTCATTTCATTTGCTTCACCTCAGCACAAGGGGACTATAAGTTCCAGCAAAAATTTTGGTGGCTTCTCAACTTCAACTTCAGATAACATTGCTGCCATAAAGGATATGTTGGTGCTGCTGTTCAGTGATGCTGGAAAACATTCCACCTGTACGGTGTTTCTGCCAGGTACTATCGTTTGGCCTTTGGATCCTCGAAGCAGCTCACAAAAATAATGTAAGAGAATAAAAAGCGATGGTACAGATAATAAAATATATAAAAAGCGAAACGTATTCCAAACCTTCAGTCAGAATAATACCATTACAATGAAAGGCATCAACGGCATGCTGAAACAACTATTTCCTCAGCCACAAAAGGGTTGGTGGACAGGAATAACTTCCAACAGGCTCTTGGAAACAGGAAAGGAGTGAGCATGCCTGACTACACTGAGGAGATGCATTCCAAAGAATGGGGGCCACCAATGAAAGACTGATAATCTGCTCACTGATAGCAGTGGCACTTAAATAATTAGCTCCCTTGAGCTACATCATTTTTTGCAACACCAGTACTGAAAAACATTCCAAATTCTGATGGTTTCCATAGTTTTCTCACTGTAAAAGCTGTGGACAGAAGGACAGTCATAATTATGTTATTCTCCCTTGGGTTTTCTATGGGAAAAAAGACCTCATTATGATGGGCATACTTATCCATCATATCACATCTAAGAATCTGAAGGCTTCTTTTAAATAAATAAATAAATAAACAATCAAACACCAGCTAATTAAATCTGATGATGAGTTTCTCTGAAGAAAGCACACACACACACACACACACTGATATCCCTCATCAAAATGCTGCCTTATGCATTACTGGAGTGTTGAGTGGGAAGTGGAAATTTCCCCTAATTAATCTTATTTCAGGAGACTCATTTTCCACCACCTTTTTTTAAATTTTTTTTAAATAATCTGTTCAAAGCACTACGAGACTCTCCTTGTAACATTAGTCGCTCATCGCATACCAAAAAGGATTTTTGGAGCATCTCTTCAGTACTTCCAGGGATAATTCCTCAGAGGAATATGTGCTCATTTTCTTTCTTGAATATATTTGCAAAAACTTCTTTAAAATCCTCTGCACTGATTTATTTGAATCTCCAGCCCACCGCATTGCAAGAGCTCACTGTACAGACATGCAGACATACTTTAAAAAGGCTATCTTATAAACAATTAGAGATATATGCCATTTCTTGACTAAAGGTTTGGCAACTGCATCACCATCACCATCATTTTATTAGTTACCGTATCTTTTGCTCTATAAGACGCACCAGACTATAAGACGCACCTAGTTTTTGGAGGAGGAAAACAAGAAGAAAAATATTCTGAATCCCAGAAGCCAGAACAGCAAGAAGGATATAGCTGTGCAGCAATCCCTCTCGCTGTTCTGGCTTCTGGGATAGCCACCCAGCCTCTTCAGGGCAGTGGGATGAAGGCACCCCCTGCCCAGAAGAGGCTGCACGCGGCTAGGCCAGAAGCTAGAACAGCTAGAGGGAGCGCGGCACAGCGATCCCTCTCGCTGTTCTGGCTTCTAGGATAGCTGCGCAGCCTGCAGTCGCTCCATAAGACGCACACACATTTCCCCTTACTTTTTAGGAGGGAAAAGTGTGTCTTATAGAGCGAAAAATACGGTATATGCTGTCGGGAAATCAGGCCTTTATCAGGAGAAACTGGCAACTCTCCCAGGCACCCGGCATGATTCCCTGTTGACCTCCCTGGCTGCATTCCACAGCAAGATCCAGGCGAGGTCTCGATAGGTGATCCTTCTCAGTGTGAGAAGAACACACCCCTCTTTTCTGCCCCCCCTGGGCAGGGGAAAGAGATAGACAGAAACGTATTTACATGCCTTTATTTCTGTCTTTGCAGCATTACAACAAAACGTGACTGCTCTCTTCAAACTCCAGCAGTCTAGTGACAAACACTTCCTGGATAGGAATAAACGGAAGAGCTCATATTACACTCTGAGCTAATTCCGGTGCTTCGCACTGTGAATAGACTGTCCCTCTGATTCCCACAGGCAGTCCCAACATTCCCATTATGTTTACTTTTCAAGCTAGCACTTTGCAGCTGCATTGCATCCATATCGTAACATATGCCACCCATCTCACTCGGTTGCCCCAGCCACTCTGGGTGGCTACCAACAAGGTATTAAAACAAAAAAAATCTCAAACATTAAAAACTTTTCTGTACAAGGCTGCCTTCAGGTGTCTTCTAAATGTCAGATAGATGTCTATTTCCTTGGCATGTGATGGGAAAGTGTTCCACAGTGTTGGCACCACTACTGATAGGCCCTCTTCCTGTAATCCCACTTCTCGCAATGAAGGAACCACCAGAAAGCCCTTGGAGCTGGACCTCAGTGTCTAGTGCATGGCTCATCTGTACCTGCAAGATTTTATTCACAAGTTCTTGTCATAAACGCATAGCATTTGCTGCATAATTTAGTCCATACATACAGGATCAGGCCAGTGACCCATTCAGTCCAGCATCCTGTTCTCACAGTGACCAACTCGATACCTATTATTATTATTATTTATTGAATTTATATACCGCCTTATACCCGGGGGTCTCAGGGCGGCTCACAGAATAAAAGCAAGATATAAAACCACAAAATACCTAATAAATATAAAAACAAATAACCCAATAGCCCCCCCCCCAAAAAAAACCACATTTTAAAAGGGCATAGGATATAAATCGGATCAACCAACGGCTGATGTTTTTGTTTTTGCCTCCTGGTGCCTAAAGGTGTATGATGAAGGCGCCAGGCAAACTTCCCTGGGGAGACCATTCCACAGACGGGGAGCCACTGCAGAGAAGGCCCGTTCTTGTGTTGCCACCCTCCGGACCTCTCGAGGAGGGGGCGCACAAAGGAGGGCCTCAGAAGATGATTTTAGGGTCTGGGTAGTAGCGCTGTAGGCTAAACCACAGACCCTAGGACTTGCTGATCAGAAGGTCGGCGGTTCGAATCCCCACGATGGGGTGAGCTCCTGTTGCTCGGTCTCTGCTCCTGCTGACCTAGCAGTTCAAAAGCACGTCAAAGTGCAAGTAGATAAATAGGTACCGCTCCAGTGGGAAGGTAAACGGCGTTTCCGTGCGCTGCTCTGGTTTGCCAGAAGTGGCTTAGTCATGCTGGCCACATGACCCGGAAGCTGTACCCTGACTCCCTCGGCCAATAAAGCAAGATGAGTGCCACAACCCCAGAGTCGGCCACGACTGGACCTAATGCTCAGGGGTCCCTTTACCTAGGTTCATATGGAGGTTCATAAGTAGGACCTCCCTTCCTCTGGGTTCCTTCCTCTGGTTTCCAGCAACTGGTATTAGAAGCATGCGGTCTCTGACCGTGGAGATAGAACTGAACCATCAGGATCAGGAGCCACTGATGGCCTTTATGTCCAGGAATCTGCCTAAACCTCTTTTGAGGCCATCCTTCATGGAGGGAATTCCATAGTTCAAATATGTGCAGCATGAAGAAATATTTTGCTTCCAACATTCAGTTTCATTGGCTGTCTCAGAGCTGCAGTGTTATAAGTAAGGGATAAAAAATATATATTTCTGGCCATTTTCTCCATACAATACATAATTTTATTCAAATGTCACCTGTTGCTTGCTGTTAAACCCAAATGCTGTAACCCTGAGTGGCAGGGCCAGCCCAGCCATTAGGAGGTCATTGCCTCAGGTGGCAGAAGACCTTGAGGCATCTCCCCTGTGGGTGCCTTGCCTGCCCCTCTGCCTCCTCTAATTTTGGACAAGAACACTTCCAGTTGGGGAGAGATCTTACCCCAAGTCAAGATCTTCTACATGGTGAAATCTCATCCAAAACTGGAGGTGGTGCAGATGTGGCTGGGTATGTGGAGGGAGGCAGTAGAGTGGGCAGTCCTACAAATTTTACCCCAACTAACTGGTGAAGAGTCATAGCTTGGTGTAGGAGTAAAACAAATAATTTCGCAGGACTTTATTTAGAGGTGTTTTGGAGAAATTAATTGGCTTACTTACTGGAGAGCCAGTGTGGTGTAGTGGTTAAGAGCGGTAGACTCCTAATCTGGGGAACCGGGTTCGTGTCTCCGCTCCTCCACATGCAGCTGCTGGGTGACCTTGGGCCAGTCACACTTCTCTGAAGTCTCTCAGCCCCACTCACCTCACAAAGTGTCTGTTGTGGGGGAGGAAGGGAAAGGAGAATGTGAGCCGCTTTGAGACTCCTTAAAGGGAGTGAAAGGCAGGATATCAAATCCAAACTCTTCTTCTTCTTCTTCTGAAAGGGGTGTTTAGTTTGCAACATAAATAATGGGATAAAAGCAATAGATTTGATTTTCAGGGATTTGACTCTCTCATCTGTCTTATACACAGTGTTTTGGGCAACTTTTGTCTCCTTTGTAATTCTCTCTTTCTCTCTCAGATACACACCCCAAGGGTGCTGACTCCCCCCCCCCACATTGTGTGGGTGCATCACATGACACGTTATGTGATGCACCCACACCCACACACCTAGCACACGTGTGCTCTCGCGCCAGGCCAGGATGCACGATTGTGCTCGCATGCCAGGTGGGGAATGGGGAACATGGATGGTTGGTGCTCGCATGCCAGGTGGGGAATGGGGAACATGGAGCTGGGTTCCCTGTTTGGCCCCCTCCTCCCTGTGCAACATTGGTGGGGAGGAGGATGCAGATTGGGGCCACATGATATTGGGGCACCCAGCCCCTTCTTTGAAATATTGGGAAGATGAAGATCCCTCAGCCCCACCACCTGACACACACACACACAATGGAATTGATGGGAGGGCCTGAGGAGGACCCAGAAAATCCCATTGACAACCTGAGTAAAATCACAGAAGTTACTATTAAATCTAAGTGGATGAGCAGAATACTGAATGAACTTTTTTGCAGTATGATGACAAAACATACCTGGGTGGAGACTTTTAATATTTCCTTTTATCGAAATTGCTAAATCAAAATGACTGGATTCTTGCTGGGCATGTTTCCCTTGTGACATCAATCTATACAATGCAGAGTTGCTTGAACTGAATTATAAATGATTTTAATTTAAATTGTGATAATCCGCTGCAAAGTGATTTATTGTCGTTAGTGGCATACATTCTTCTGTGAGGTACAACAATTTTCCAGTTCATTGCCGCCATTTGGAAGGGACATAAAACCTGGGCTCGCTTATAAAAACCTTCCTATTAATGATTTATTGTCGTACTTGCTCTGACTGGACAGCCTTGCCTCTGAATTTGGGAAAACAATTTAGGAACAAAACATAGGAACATAAGGAGAACCCTGCAGTATCAGCCCAAAGGCTGATCTAGACCAGCATCTTATTCTTATAGTGGCTGACTCATTGCCTCTTCTGGCAAGCTCACAAGTAGAACTTGAGGGCCATACAAATATTGCTATGCCTGGCACAGAGTGGCTGGGGAAACCCAGCCAGATGGGCGGGGTATAAATAAATTAATTATTATTATTATTATTATTATTATTATTATTATTATTATTATTGGTTCTTTGGTTTCCATAACTCCTAAACTAATTTCTTACTGTGACCTTCTTGGTTAGTCTGGGGCTCCTGTAAGTACTCTGCAGGTAATGCTATCCAGTAGTAAGCAAGGACACCATCTCCTAGGGGCTGAGCCCTTTTTGGGCCGCAAATATTTTGGGAGGAGGGGACTGGAACCAAGCATGGAGCTGATAATGGCGTGGCTTCAGGGGCCAGCTCCTCCTCCCCCTCCTCCTTCCATGGAGGGGAAGGAGTGGTAAAGCAGCCCCTGGCCAGTGGCAGTGGTGGCAGGAGGAGGAGCCGCCAGCCACTGAAGTCACACTGTTGCCGTGTCTGGCTTCGCCCTCTGATTCCCCTGACATCACACATGAGACTTCACCCTGAAAGACTTGCCAACTTATCTGCCACATCATCCGTCTTCACACCTGGAAAACAGCATACCTCCAGGAACATCCTGTTACATCCATACACTGCTGCCTCTGTCTCCATCCGTAGGGCGTCACCTACCACTACAACACATATCTTCCTCCTCTGGGGAGCTGCAGGAACCATTCTGAACACTGTACCTTCCTTGGTCTGTTCTGTGGTCTGCAACTGCTGAACTTGCTCCTCTGGGCCAGAATTGGTGGCCGAGGGAAGGGCATGGAATCAATTTTGCAGCTCCAGTGACACAGCATGACAGTTCTGGTTCTGTGTGTCACATTCCTTCAGAAGTTTGTCTCCTGCAATGGGTGAACTTCTTCCTTCCCTAGGGACACCCCACCTGTGTCGCTGTTCCAGGACAGTCCAGTCTGCTCTATTGAGAAATTCCTCATCTTGCCCAGTAGCTCAGAGTGTTGATAGGTGGGTCTCAAGTTCCCGTACCTTCTCATCCAGCAAGGAAACCAGCTTCCCTTTGTTGAATGCTGCATATTCTCAAGCAGGAAGGTAAACATGGCACAGGTGTTTCAGGTAACTGCAACAGCTTCATCACACCCCCCCATGTCTCTTGGTCCTACATACACTGTGAGACAGCACTCCAGTTTGCAAAATGCCCTTGCAAACACCCCCTTTTACAAGTCTTGGTCACAACCTCCCAGGGGATGCAATCAGGTAAACAGAACGTCAATATCAGTCTACAATTTCCATCGTCCCCAGGCAGAATTATGCTAAATTATCAACCTTTACGTAAGCCCTCTGCTGTGAGTTCCAGACGCTGTTGGCAGGGGGAATTTCTAATTCTATCCAGAAGAGTATGGCAAAAGAATCCTCTTGTGCAATGAAATAATTCTAATAATTCACATTTGCAAGTATTGCTGCCTATGGAATTTAGACAGGTTATAAGTTGGGACATGCAAACCCTAAGGAAACTCATTAATAAATTAAAAAAAGCAGCCCTGATTTGAGCATTCGTTCCAATAAGTGATGCATTTTATGCTAATGAATATTGCATTAAAACAAAGAGTAAAATATATATTAAATGTGAAGCTTGTGTCACATAAGATCACATGCCTCTTTTATTCACAGCAGTGTGACAAGAGGTAGCCGAGTATCTCATAGCCTAGAGAAATCGCAAGATAGGCCTCCTTCATTATACATTTTCTCACTGGAGAAAAGCCTACAAAATGTACTTTTTAGAAATAAAAAATAAAGAGTGGAAGAAGCGATAGCATTTTGGGCCATGGAAACTTAATAATAAGGAGGACCATTTCACTCATGACACTGCCTTCTGCTCTGGATCCTTCATCATTATGCACTTTTTCACAATAGTAAATATACTTAGGCATACCATCCTGGGAATATGGCCTGCTGAACACAGCAAAGCTGTAAACATGCATACAAAACTATCTTGCATGCAAAAGGTCCCAGGTTCTGTCCCAATTAGGGCTGGTAAGGTCCTCTGTCTGAAAGCCTAGTGAGCCTCTGCCAGTCAGTGTGGATCATTATGAGCTAAGGAGACCATCCGTCTGACTTTGCAGAGGACTGGCTTTCTTTTTGTTTTTTCCTAAATCATTTTTTACTCAAATTTTCAACATGAATTACAATAAAAACCACACGATTCTAGAAGAGAAAAATGGGGGGGGGGAGCAAGAATAAAGAAAGGAAGAAAATAAAGAAGAGAACAGGAAAAGGAGATTGCAAAGGCCTGTATCAGAATTAATTCTTTATTCCACAGAGTGGAATAAGCTCCCAGCTCCCCCTCCCAACTTGGGAGAGCCTCTCTATCATGTCCCTCACACAGGGCCTTTCATCTTCAATCCAAACCATAGGTGAGACATTGCCTTCTCATTATCAGACCATGAGGTGAATTTTGGTGGCAGTAATGGCAGCCTAATTAGATTTGTTAAGGAATATAATAATAATAATCATTTATTATTTATACCCCGCCCATCTGGCTGGGCCTCCCCAGCCACTCTGGGCAGCTTCCATAGAAACCAAAAATACACTAAAATATTGCACGTTAAAAACTTCCCTGAACAGGGCTGCCTTAAGATGTCTTCTGAATGTCAGGTAGTTGTTTATCGCTTTGACATCTCGTGGGAGGGCGTTCCACAGGGCGGGCGCCACTACCGAGAAGGCCCTCTGCCTGGTTCCCTGTAGCTTTGCTTCTCACAATGAGGGAACCGCCAGAAGGCCCTCGGCGCTGAACCTCAGCGTCCAGGCAGAACGATGGGGGTGGAGACGCTCCTTCAGGTATACTGGACCGAGGCCGTTTAGGGCTTTAAAGGTCAGCACCAGCACTTTGAATTGTGCTCGGAAACGTACTGGGAGCCAATGTAGGTCTTTCAAGACCGGTGTTATATGGTCTCGGCGGCCGCCCCAGTCACCAGTCTAGCTGCCGCATTCTGGATTAGTTGTAGTTTCCGAGTCACCTTCAAAGGTAGCCCCACATAGAGTGCATTCAGTAGTCCAAGCGGGAGATAACCAGAGCATGCACCACTCTGGCGAGACAGTCTGCAGGCAGATAGGGTCCCAGCCTATGTACCAGATGGAGCTGGTAAACAGCTGCCCTGGACACAGATTTGACCTGTGCCTCCATGGACAGCTGTGAGTCCAAAATGCCTCCCAGGCTGCACACCTGGTCCTTCAGGGGCACAGTTACCCCATTCAGGACCAGGGAATCCTCTACACCAGCCCGTCTCCTGTCCCCCAAAAACAGTACTTCTGTCTTGTCAGGATTCAACCTCAATATGTTAGCCACCCTGAGTGCTCATTTCCTGAAGGACAGATCCTGAAGCTGAGGCTCCAATATTTTGGCCACCTCATGAGAAGAGAAGACTTCCTGGAAAAGACCCTGATGTTGGGAAAGATTGAGGGCACAAGGAGAAGGGGACGACAGAGGACGAAAGCAAAGCTACCAGCATGAGTTTGACCAAAGTGCGGGAGGCAGTGGAAGACAGAAGTGCCTGGCGTGCTCTAGTCCATGGGGTCACGAAGAGTCGCGCATGACTAAATGACTAAACAACAACAATAATTAGATTTGTTGGAGCAGCAGTGTGCAGGGGCTGCACTTACCGCACATGCAGAGTAGCTGAGGAAAGGATTATCAACCCTCCCTGCTCATTAAATGATTTATCTGATGGCGGGGTTGCATACACATTAGGGTATCAGAGTTTAATTCTCTCTGCTCACCACAACGTTGTGTCCCTGCTTAAAAAATAAAATAAATCCTTTTGAGATCTTAGGAGGCTGTGGTGGATGACCCTGCTTCGAAAAGCGTAGTCAAGATTGGAAGGTTCAGAAATTCAAGCAAGACCAGTTTCCATAAAACCATGCACAAACTTTATGAAAACAAGACTCTACTAGAGAGAGAAACTTTGAATAATTACACAGTTTAAAACTGCTCAGAGGCTAAAAATAACAAAAGCTGCCTTATCTAGCTAGTTAACATAAATCTTAGCAGCCTGAGTGAGGAAGCAAGATATCTTCAAAGGTCCAAGTAGGCATTGGCATGACTTCCAAGAGTCCCCTCCAATCCAGGTTTTAAGGGAACGCTGACCATGGGCGTTGACCCCTTCCACCCAGCAAAATCAACGCCGGCCCTTTTGACACTGGCCTTGAAGCATTAACGGGAGACAGCCGTGCATAAGCTCATTATTTTAGGAATTCTAGCAAATTCCCTCACAGCCCGCAAACCAATCTTAAAGGGACGATATCACCACAGAGGCCAGGATTCTCGTTAAGAATATAAGAAGAGTCTTCTGGTTCAGGCCAATGGCCCATCTAGTCCGGCATCCTATTCTCACAATGGCAGATCAGATACCTGTGGGGAAACACTCAAATAGGACTGGAAAACAAGAGCACTCTCCCCTCCCATGGTTCCCACTAACTGATATTCATCAGCATTACAGTAGTACCTCAGGTTACAGATGCTTCAGGTTACAGACACTTCAGGTTACAGACTCCGCTAACCCAGAAATAGTACCTCGGGTTAAGAACTTTGCTTCAGGATAAGAACAGAAATCGTGCAGCGGCAGTGGGAGGCCCCATTAGCTAAAGCGGTACCTCAGGTTAAGAACAGTTTCAGGTTAAGAACGAACCTCCAGAATGAATTAAGTTCTTAACCTGAGGTACCACTGTATTGCCTCCTTTGTTGGGGATGTTAGGACAGCAGCAGGCCTCCAAATAGGGGGTTAGCCATCCCTAATGTATTAATTGCCTTAAATTTGTATCTCACCTTTCTCCTCTTTTGGAACTAAAGGTAGAATCTAGCAATTGTGGATACTTGCATATTTAAGAATGGGTATGCCTGATGGAGGTGATATTTTGTGAAAAAAAAATTTCTATTTAATTTGTTGGGCCTGCTTGCTTATTGATTAATTGAATTGACTGGATTTCTATCAATCAATAGATTGATCCTTCTGAAGGAGAAAGATTGTCCCCTCTGTGATCAACTAGATAGTGGCTGCTCACCACTGATTATCATGTAGTCTGAGATTACCCAAAAGCAAACACCAGATAAAGTGACCTGAAATGCCATCAGGTACTTACACACATATGATACAAGACACTTCATTAAAAGAGGTCTAAGTCCTTAGAATTTTGTACACAGCGAAGCTGCCTGCCGATTATCTGAGAAACTTGGAGCTGATTAAATTAATCTAAAAAGCTTTTTATGCTATAAATCAAATAGGCTTCACGGTGTTATGAGCGAATTAACCTTATTTAAGAAGTTGGATATGATCTCATAGAAAAAGCTACCTAGAGGGCTATGGCGCTCCTGTCTCCTTCAGATACAGTTTGTGATTAATGAATATGCAAAAAGAAAGAAAATTAAGGGCTTTATGCTTTCTAATGTGTAAGCCATGAGACAAGGTAGCAAAATTGCTGCTGGTTACTCCAAATTCAATCAGGCACTCATTCATGTTTTAGCTACCCAAATGCCTATCTTTTTCCAGGTTAAAGCTGCAACGCCAAAGTTGCTCTTAGTTTTATTGAGATTGATTATACCAGAGGGGAGACAATATTGTACCATATTGTATGGCTTCTTGCAAGTGCTGAAGACATACCTCTTTACCCAGGGTTTTGGTACTTGAGGTGTATATATTTTGGGGGACTCACATTCTTTTTCAGATTGTAAGTTGTTTTACACTGTTTTTAATACAGTGTTTTAATATTGCAAGCCACCCTGAGACCTTAGTGTGAAGGGTGGGTAGTTAATAATAATGATAAAAATGAAAGAGCCACCTGAGCCTAATATGTGTGTCACGAAGATGGGAAATGGGTGTGGACTAGGGGGTGGTAGGGCTCCTCCCACTTTTGACACCAGCCTCATCCACCACTGGCATGTGATTCCCAACAGAATAAGCCCTGAGGGAATGCAGCCCAGAATAGAAAAAAAAGTTAGATATCCCTAATGGCCAGGACTAGAGTTGGTCAACCTTTCCTTTAGATTGACTGAAAGCCCTTTAGCTTTCCTACAAAACCACAAGTGTGTGTGTGTGTGTGTGTGTGTGTTGTTTTGTTTTCTAAAAGGTTCTCCTAACCATTAAAATAAAAGGGGGGCATTTTTAATAGGGGCATATTCCAGTTATCTCAAATTGCAAATGGCACATGAATTATCAGTGGTATCTTTTGATTAGGAGTTCGTAATTGGCTCACTTTTGTTGTTGTGGTTGTTGTTGTTGTTGCTCATAATCATAATTGATTTGCTCCATGTGCATAGGTGCTCCTATGATCAGGGCTCAATATTGTGTAAAGTTGAGATTGCAATGTATGCCCTTTTTTTCTTAATTTTTGTGAAGTAGCACTGTGGGCACTGGAGTAGGTCCATTGGCACATAATGTATTGGGATAGGGCCAGCAAATGCAGTCCCCTCCATATGTTTAGTCATTGCATGGCACACAAAAAATCTGTAAAAGACCTCCATCAATTCTATAAGCTGCATCAGCAACTGGGAACCTGTCACCCAACTTCCATCATCCTTAGCCACTACCCATGTAGGCTGTGACCGATGTGAGTTGAATCCAACATTTGGAGGTCAACTGGTTCCCCATTTCTGTTCTACACATTTGACTGCTAACAGCATTTTCTGGGTCTGGTAACCTCATTAGTATTCACCCTCTCCCCATTTGTGGTCTGCAGGTTATATCTAGCAACTACCCTCCAAGAATCATAGCTCCTTCATCCACAGTTTGCCATGATGTCATTATGGATGATCACAACATTTTTCATCAGGCTGTCCCCTCCCATAATGTGCAACACAAGAAGAAATAAATATTAAGTGAGATTTCTCTTCTGGCATGCGATTAGAATAAAAATATATCCCTTGTGGTTCCCGGCCACTTGCTTTGGGGCAGGGATCATCAACCTTTCTTGGTCCAGTGGGCACATTGAGACTACAGAAGGAACTGTGGGAAAGGGCTACTATGGCATGTTTGGCATACCACAACATGATGCTGTTGGCATGGCATGGCATGGCAGAAATCCCTGTCACATGTACAACAGCACTAAAAGAGATAGGACCATCTTTCCCCATCAATTGTATGGCAAGACCCTCAAGCCAATCCCCCATTAGCATAAAGAAATTCACAGAGACCCAGAATTTTTGTTTAAGGTAATAGGCATATTTTTTGGGCACAACTTTATTGATTACAGGAAATGAGAGCGGTATTGGCTTAGGCATTGCCAAAAGACTATATCTGACTCCTGCCCCCTTTGCAGGAAGCCTGTAAGGGTAAACCACCCAAAGGGAAACTGCTTTGGGGGAACCCGCCTGCATCTCCCCTGGTGTTCCCAGAGGCCTGGCATGGCCCTAGCCCCTCAAACAGACTTCGGACAAGATCCAGGCCCTGGATTCCTTTAACAGAATACCCTTGAACAATGGAGGTTCAGGCGATGGCCGACTTCCCCTCTCCCACTCAACAATAAGCCAATGCCTAACCGCCTAACCTTACAAAGTTGTGACGATTGCTAAGAGGTAGGCAAAAACCAAGTTGTTGTTGTTGTTGTGTTGTTGTTTAGTCGCTTAGTCGTGTCCGACTCTTTGTGTCCCCATGGACCAGAGCACGCCAAGCACTCCTGTCTTCCACCGCCTCCCGCAGTTTGGTCAAACAACAACAACAAAAACCCAAGTGGCCTGTGCCAATTCACCAACTGGAAAAATTCCTACCCGGTCCCTGACCCAACCAACCAAAGTCCAAAGCCAGGCCAAAGGACACTTAAATTAAAGGGAGGGTCGATGGGTATTCAGCAGCATGAAGCAGGTGCTTGGCACACATCGCGCTGCCACTTTTATACATTCCCCCACAATCACCCATTCAAATTGATTGGGCAATAGCCCTGTGTGATCATGGTGCCACCCTGGCGTGATGGTGATGGCTCCACCCACACCAGGGTGGGGGGAACTGGGTTGAGGGCTTGTTCTCATCTTGAAGCAAAGTTCTTAACCTGAGGTAATATTTCTGGGTTAGCGGAGTCTGTAACCTGAAGCATATGTAACCTGAAGTGTATGTAACCCGAGGTACCACTGTATGTTCAAAGAGGGAAGGGTGTTCCGTGTATCAGAGGTTGAGCCAGTGCGGACAGGAACTGAGAGGGAAGAGCAAGAAGTCTTTCGTGCATTGTGGATTTTTGAGGGGATTTATATTGAGTCTTTTCATGGGTATCGTAATAGATATTGGTAGACTAACTGGTGTCTCTGGGCACCGCAGGGTGGCTCCTGTTTGGGGGTCTCACAATAGATTCACATAGACACATGCCTGTTTGTGGTCTTGCCTACATTCAAAATGATTCTAGTTAAGAGTTTTTCTGGGGAGTGAAGACCAAATATATGGTACTGATGCCATTCAGCATCTGTACCCATTTTTTTTTAATGTTAAAGGTAAGCTAGTGCTCCTTGCCCTGTCATTTACACCAAAGCACCCCCCCCTTAATATTCATCATGTAAACTGCGTGATTTGAATCTTATTAATATATTATGCTATTAATGGCCTTTATAGACATGTTGGTGTCAGCAGCAATCATGGGTGAATCAAGTTAAATTGCATCTACATAAAGTAAATGTGGGGAGATGCTGCAGTTTAAATCAACTCAAAGTCAATACATTGTGAAGGCTGGGTGCAGTGCAAGACAGTTTGTGGTTGCTACCATGGCTGTTGTCAGAGGATGGAAGCCTACACACACTCACACACACACGAGAGAGAGAGAGAGAGGAGAGAGAGAGAGAGAGAGAAACAGATGCACAAGTAATCAGGTATGTCACTTTATTGATGCATTCTTGATTATCCCTTAATGATGCAAAATCATTAAGGAGAAGTATCTCTCCCTAATGAATGTTTCTTCAGGTGCCAGGTTTGTTTGGCTTAGACACCTGCCTCCTTTCCTTGGTTTAATAGAGTTAATAGTTACATACCAGAACCATTGGAAAGAGCATAATTTCTCTTAGAAAAGTGCAGCAGCACCAAAAACATAATTCATAATCCCTACTAGAGATGTTGGGAGAGTTCTCAGTTAAGGACTTCAATTTAAGAGGGAGAGGGAGGGTGGAGGAATTACATTGTTGTTAATTCCCAAGAGTAGAGATAGGACTTCACTGCATTTAGTTAAGAGATCTACCCATGATGATGGTGATAATCTACCCATGGTGATGGTGATAAAAGCTTATCTACAGTTTCACTTCTATAAAGTTGATACTAATAATACATTAGGAATGTATAACAACTGGATATTTCATATAAGTGTGTAGCAATATAAGAAAAAAATCAAAAGGAAACTCCACAGCTAGGCTAGGCTTTGTTTGAGATGGCATCTGATCTTGTTGCTAAAGCCATGGAGTTTTTTGTGGGAATGTTCAGGGAGGCAGGAGAGGATATATTGTTTAATAATATCCTTCCCAACTTGTGTTAGCAAGTCCTTTAGCAGACTTGCGTTAGCAGAGTGCATTCCCCTTTTTAATTCACAGTGGTTTGCTTGTTGAAAGCTTGTTTGAGCTTCTAAATATAGGATTCCTGGTAAGATCCCTTCTTGTCCCTCTTAAAAAGAAGAAACATGACAATCTTATTAAAGTCAATATAAAAGTAGTTTACTCACAATCATTCAGTTCACACTTAGATCCCTGAAGGCAGACTTAGGTTACAAAAGTATGGATACATGTGGAACTATCCCATAAGGGAGTTAGTCCCAAGTGGCTGTGACTGAGCAGTCACTTCTGCTCACACATGGAGAAAAAACAAAATGGAGAAGAGAGGAGCAAAAGAAGAACGTGTGCTCCCCTACCCAGATCAGGCCACGCCTACACCTAGTCACACACAGAGAGGAAGTCTGTCCCAGCTCAGGAAGAAACAGGAAGTTTTCTCCTGGCTGGTACAAAGCATCCCCTAGCATGTCCATTCTAGGAATGTTGTACTTGATTGCTGTGTTTCACATCCCACAGTTTTTCCTCTGGTCTGCTCACTAAACCACCCCCTACAATTTGCCCATGAGATTGCAACTGCAGGAGAGCCCCAGTGCAGCCAGCAGAGGAGGAAAGGTGGGTGGGACTCATATGCAAAGTCCAGAACATCCTACACACTTAGAACTTGGCAACACTTGCAGAGGGCTCATAACTTTATCAAAAATATGGAAATGCCAGATGAGGTTATTAGGGAATCCAAGCAGGAGTATCAACAGTATGCTGATGATTTCAACTTTTCTTCTTCTTCTTCAATCAATCTTCTTTCCCCTCTTTTCTCTTTGAGATTTCACACCTCCACTATTCCACAGCCACTTTGGAGAGTTTGTCATTAAATGAACCGAAGTGATTAGTGGCTAATGGACACAGCAGATGGCTTTACAATTAAGCTCTTGACATTTTAAGTAAATACAATTTTAAGTACAGAGGTACCATATTTGCCAAACAAATTTAGTTTGAGTAAATCATTGGTTGGCTAGTACTCTGATTATTTTTCAATGGCAAGAAAATGTGTTATTCCTGCACTAAACATAAGGTCTCTCTGATTTTGCTTTTGCAAAGTGGGTCAACTCAAACAAGTTGGAAAATTATTGCACATTTTTTTTCTGGAGTAACGAATGAATACTGATCAAACAGTTGCTGCATCTTTTTGGTAGGGCTGATCTACTGCTGTTATTGAAATAAAAGAAAGAGGGTATTTACTTGGGACCCAAACTCACCTAGAGAGCCAGCGTGGTGTAGTGGTTAAGAGTGATAGACTCGTAATATGGGGAACTGGGTTCGTGTCTCCGCTCCTCCACATGTAGCTGCTGGGTGACCTTGGGCCAGTCACAGTTCTTTGAAGTCTCTCAGCCCCACTCACCTCACAGAGTGTTTGTTGTGGGGAGGAAGGGAAAGGAGAATGTTAGCTGTTTTGAGACTCCTTCGGGTAGTGATAAAGCGGGATATCTAATCCAAACTCCTCCACCTGACTCATAGAAAGGTCCAATCTGCACTATATATTTAAAGTGGTATCATACCACTTTAAACAGTAATGGCTTTCCCCATAGAATCCTTGCAACTGTAGTTTGTGTGCTGAGAGGGGGTGCTGAGAGTTTTTCCCTTCACAGAGCTACGCTTTTCCATAGCAGTTTGACAACCAATATCTTTCCCCAGGAAACTTTGGAAACTGTAGTTCTGAGTGTGAAATGAGAGTCTCCTAACAACTCTCAGCATGGCTTCTTTGTGGGAAGCCATTACGGTTTAAAGTGGGATGATACTGTGTTAAATGTATAGTGCAGATGGAAACATAGTCACAAAGAGTGAGAGAATAGACCAAAATACAACTCCTTCCTTCGAAGCTTCTACATTGTTTGAAGAGAAGCCTTGCACAATTTAAGTTTCCCCCACAATAGATTCTGTTGATCCTGGAACAATTTATCCTGGTCTGATTTTATGCAGTTTCAAAATTGGTAGCATCCGTGAATAACTTGTAAACAACATCCCTAAAATTATAACGACGTGGTGTTATTGCTCTGCTTCGAAGCAGGCGGGGGGGAAAAGTGAAGAGTAAGCTGTTGGCAAATACAGAGCTAGGATGATTGATGAAAATACATATACCATGGTAGAAAAATTGTACATGCTCCTCTCCACCAGATCCTCCATGCAAAATTATTATCTGAATCTCTTTTTCTAAAAAAAAAAAAAAAGGGGGTGGTGGTGGAAGGATATGCTCATATGGTTTTTATGCAACTCCTTATATTGTACCTACTTTATCTTGTGATCACATTCCTATGGTGAAGTTACCTGAGGCGAAATGTCTTTTTTAAGATAAGAGGAGGCCTGCTAGATTAGGACATTGGTCTATCTAGTCTAGAATCCTGCTCTTGCAGTGGCCAACCAGATGCCTATAGGAAGCTTGAAAGCAGAACCTGAGTAGAGCAGCACTCTTACGTTTCCCAGCAGCTGGCAGCCATGCTACCTTTCACACTGTGATGGCATTGCTCAGTGCATTACTACTACTACTGCTGCTGCTATTATTATTATTATTATTATTATTATTATTATTATTATTATTATTATTATTATCATTGGGGGGGACATTATTACCACTAATAAAAGAAATCCAGACCAGCCAACTTTCCAGTTCATTTATTTGTGAGACCTAAGACAGCAAGGGCATCTATATGTATGCTAAGACAGCAAGGGCATCTATATGTATGCTAGACACTGAGAGGACAAAGTAACAGTTTGATAGGAAAATGTCTCACACCAGATGAGGTTCTTTGTACATCTAACCCAGAATACTTCCTTCTGATTGGCAGCAGCTTTCCAGGGTGTCAGACAGAAGTCTCTTACTCAGGAGTCAGCAAACTTTTTCAGCAGGGGGCTGGTCTACTGTCCCTCAGACCTTGTGGGGGGCCGGACTATATTTTGAAAAATATATATGAAAGAATTCCTATGCC
Organism: Podarcis erhardii; assembly: GCF_964252035.2. Lineage (NCBI taxonomy): Eukaryota > Metazoa > Chordata > Lepidosauria > Squamata > Lacertidae > Podarcis > Podarcis erhardii. The sequence goes on from NC_138499.1 coordinate 19,505,758, forward strand.
CCACAAATAACTCAGAGATGCATTTTAAATAAAAGGACACATTTTACTCATGTAAAAACACACTCATTCCTGGACTGTCCGCAGGCCCAATTTAGAAGGTGATTGGGCCAGATCCGGGCCTCGGGCCTTACTTTGCCTACCCATGTCTTACATCATCTGCTATCTGCCTTTTTTGAAAGTGGAGATGACGTTGATTGAACCTGGAAACATCCGGCTGCACAGCATGTACTTGGTTTCTAAGCTATGAACACTTCCCTATGATGAAAACTCTGGACGTGGTGTCAATGGTAGTTTGTCACCTTTTATTATTCTACATGTGGGAGTGTCTTCCTGTGCCCATCTCCTCAGTACGGAGATTTTATAGGGAGATAGGAAGTGGCTTCATTCCAAACAAAGCCACTAACTAGAACATCTAGCTCAATATTTTCCCACACTGACCAGCAGTGGTTCTCTGGGGTTTCAGACAGCCCAACTGGGAGATGTGGGGGACTAAACACTGCACCTTATGCATCTAACACATGGGTAGGCAAACTAAGGCCCGGGGGCCGAATCCGGCCCAATCGCCTTCTGCTGCCGCTTTGCCGTGCGTGTGGGGAGGGCTTCCCCCTGCTAGCCCATTCTCCATCTTGGGCTTGGGGACGGGCCCCAGACTCCACCTCAGCATAAAAGACTCCAAGGAGGCCCGGGACACTGCTGCTGCCGCTTTGCCGGTGAGTCTTGGGGAGGACCGCTCCCCCTGCAAGCCCATTCTCCACCTTGGGCCTGGGGGCGGGCCCCAGACTCCATCTCAGTATATAAGGCTTCAAGGAGGCCTTGGAACACCACTGCTGCCGCTTTGCCGTGCGTGTGGGGAGGGCTTCCCCCTGCTAGCCCATTCTCCATCTTGGGCTTGGGGACGGGCCCCAGACTCCACCTCAGCATATAAGGCTTCAAGGAGGCCTCGGAACACCACTGCTGCCGCTTCGCCGTGCATGTGGGGAGGGCTTCCCCCTGCAGGCCCACTCTCCATCAGGCCTTGGGGTGGGGCCTACGCTCATCACTGCCGCACCTTTGGGGACATTGGTGCTGCGGCAGCGGTTGTTTGAAGTGTTTTTATATGTTTTAAACTGTGTGGGTTTTTTGTTTTGTTTTGCTTTGTTGTACCACCATAAGCGGTGATTTTTATCCATGTATTTTTATTTTGTTTTGGTCTATTTTGGGTTGGGGTGGGGTGGTTGTGGAGTGGGGTGGGGATTGGCTTTATTTTCGTGTAATTGTTTTTGTTTGCTTGCTTTTATATTCTGTAAATGGAGGTGAGCCTGAGGCTTGGGATTCCTACTGTGGAGGGGCGAGGGAGGTATGGCGGTGGGGGCAGATGTCATAGGCGAAGGGGATCGAGATACGGATATGCTCGTACCCCTTCCAATCTGCGCCCCATCCCGAGAGACGAGGGTAGGGTGAGCAAGGATTACTCACCTCCGTCACTGGTGTTGTGCAATGCCAGGTCTATAGGCAACAAAACCGCCACCCTGCGAGATTTCTTCACCTCGCAGGGGGTTGACCTGGCATGTGTGACTGAGACCTGGGTGCGCAAAGGGGATACTGTTACCTTACGAGAGATGGCGCCCCCGGGTTTCTCCGTCCTCCACCAGTCGCGGACTGTGGGCCGGGGGGGAGGGGTGGCGTTATTAATCCGGGAAGATTGTCCTTTCAGGGCTCTACCATCGCCATCGATCCCCGGCATTGAATGTGTTGGCCTAGTGTGGGGCTCCGAGGTGAGCTTGGCTGTCTGGCTGGTGTACCGGCCACCCAGCGCACCAGCAGCCACCCTGTCAGGCCTGCTGGAGGCGGTGGCCGGCTGGGCCTTGGAGTTCCCTAACCTATTGGTATTGGGGGACTTCAACATCCATGCTGATGCCACTCCCTCCTCGCAGGCTCTGGACCTGGTGTCTTCCATGGCAACACTAGGGCTCTCCCAGTTTGTTTCGGGCCCCACACATCAAGCAGGCCACACGCTGGATTTGATCTTTGGCATCGGTATAGATGTGATCATGTTTCCTTCGATGAAGGTGCCATGGTCTGATCACTATGCCCTGAAAGCCAGGATTGACGTTCCACCCCCACCCTGCTTGGGTGGCGAGCCAATTTGGGCTCGCCCGCAAAGGCTGATGGACCCTGATAGATTCCGTCAAGCCTTGCGGGACCTTTCTCCCCCTGGCGACTCATTGACTGAGCTTGTTGAGGCCTGGAATACCCAGCTCCTGGCAGCCATCAATGAGATCGCACCTAAGCGCCCTCTGCGACCCCGCAGAAACCGGGCTCCCTGGTTTACCGAGGAGCTCCGGAAAATGAAGCGGGACCTCAGACGGCTAGAGCGAGTATGGCGGGGTGCCCGTGACGGAGCCTCAAGAACATCTTATAGGGTTTTTATGAAAACCTATGAGATGGCAGTGAAGGCCGCTAAGAAGTCTTACTTCTCGGCCTCCATTGCATCCGCTAGCTCTCGCCCGGCGCAATTATTTAGTATAATTCGGTCTTTAACGTCCCTCGAAGGACAGCCAAATTTAAATAACAATTTGACACACAGCTGTGAGGCATTTGCGAGCTTTTTTGCGGAGAAGGTCTTGTTGCTCCGCCATGACCTCCCTGCCAATTTGGATACAATAAAGGAACTGGAGGCCCCTCGACTGCCCTCGGGTTCAGTATTGGACCACTTTGACTGGATATCCCCAGCCGATGTGGACAGACTCCTCCGAGCTGGAAAGCCCACCACATGTCCTCTCGACCCGTGCCCGTCCTGGCTGATTAGAGCGTGTCCAGACGAGGTGCGGGCCCCCCTGGGGGATATCATCAATCTGTCCCTTGGCACCGGGACATTCCCAGGGGAACTGAAGGAGGCAGTGGTGCGCCCGCTCTTAAAGAAAACATCATTAGATCCCTTAGATCTGTCCAATTACCGCCCGGTTTCGAATCTTCCATTCCTGGGTAAGGTGATTGAGAGAGCGGTTGCTGAACAGCTTGGTAGGTTTCTGGATGAAACATCGGCTCTGGATCCATTCCAGTCCGGCTTCCGCGCTGGTCATGGGACTGAGACGGCTCTGGTCGCCCTAACAGATGATCTCCGTAGGCAGCTGGATCGAGGCGGGTCGGGGCTGCTGATTCTTCTAGACCTGTCAGCAGCCTTCGACATGGTCGATCACGAACTCCTGGACCACCGCCTTGCCGACGTGGGGATCCAGGGCACAGTCCTTCAATGGCTGCGCTCGTTTCTCTCCGGTCGGGGACAGAGGGTGGCGCTTGGGGGGGAATTGTCATCCCGCCACTCCTTGGTGTGTGGTGTGCCCCAGGGTGCAATACTCTCCCCAATGCTTTTTAACATCTTTATGCGCCCCCTCGCCCAGCTTGTCCGGAGTTTTGGGCTGGGCTGCCATCAGTATGCTGATGACACCCAACTCTATCTGTTGATGGACGGCCACCCGGACTCTGCCCTAGACACACTGATCAGATGCTTGGAGGCTGTGGCTGGATGGTTACGTGGGAGCCGGCTGAAGTTAAATCCTTCGAAGACAGAGGTCCTCTGGCTGGGACGGGACGACAGGGGGCTGAGGGGGCAACTCCCATCTCTTGCGGGGGTGCAATTAGTGCCAGCACCGTCCGTTAAGAGTTTGGGTGTAATCTTCGATACCTCCCTCTCCATGGAGGCGCAGATTGCAGCTATAACAAAGGCGGCATTCTTTCATCTCCGCCAAGCTAAGCAGTTGGCTCCTTACCTCTCACGCCCTGACCTAGCCACTGTGATCCACGCGACGGTCACCTCCAGACTGGATTATTGTAACTCGCTCTACGTGGGGCTGCCCTTGAGACTGACCCAGAAACTCCAGCGGGTGCAAAATGCTGCAGCGAGACTCCTTACGGGGTCTTCGCTTAGAGATCACATTCATCCGGTGCTATACCAGCTGCACTGGCTCCCGGTGGAGTACAGGATCAGGTTTAAGGTGCTGGTTTTAACCTTCAAAGCCCTATACGGCCTAGGGCCCTCGTACCTACGGGACCGCCTCTCCTGGTATGCCCCACAGAGGAACTTACGATCTTCAAATAAAAACACCTTGAAGGTCCCAAGCCACAGAGAGGTTAGGCTGGCCTCAACTAGAGCCAGGGCTTTTTCGGCTGCGGCTCCAACCTGGTGGAACGCTCTCTCACAAGAGACAAGGGCCCTGCAGGACTTGACATCTTTCCGCAGGGCCTGCAAGACAGAGCTGTTCCACCTGGCCTTTGGTCAGGGCGCAGCCTGACTCCCTCCTCTGGCAATCTTTACAAAACTTTAGTTTATGGTTGCCATCAATTTTGATTTTAATTCATTTTTATAATGTTTTATAATGTTGTACTGTTTTAGTGTTGTTAGCCGCCCTGAGCCCGGCTTCGGCTGGGGAGGGCGGGATATAAATAAAATTTATTATTATTATTATTATTATTAAATCCAGCCCACGGACAGTCCAGGAATCAGCATGTTTTTACATGAGTAGAATGTGTGCTTTTATTTAAAATGCATCTCTGGGTTATTTGTGGGGCATAGGAATTCGTTCTTTTTTCTTTCTTTCTTCAAAATATAGTCTGGCCCCCCACAAGGTCTGAGGGACACTGGGCTGGCCCCCTGCTGAAAAAGTTTGCTGACCCCTGATCTAACACATTACTGTACTTTTCCATCTATAAGACGCCCCCATGTATTAGACGCCCCTATTTTTGGGGGGCTCAAATTTTAGAAAATGAGCAATTTGGGGGGGATGCCAAACCAAATATCACTCACCCAACTGGAGCATGCTAAGAATCATAAGCAACGCAAGCCAAATTGCCGAAGCAGCAGCCAATCCAAAGCAGCCCCTGACGCAGACACCATTCACCCACCCAGTTGCTGGTTCCTGCTCACGGAGGCAACCAATTGCCTGTCCCCCCTCTGCACTACCCATGTATAAGACCCCTCTCCATTATTTACTATATTTTGGAGTAAAAAACCCTCGTCTAATACATGGAAAAATATGGTACTCTACTACTGAACTATGGCCTTTCTTGCACAAGCTCGCTTATGAGCATACAGAGAATTATTTGTGCGGAGCTGTTCCTAAATGAATGGATATACTGGCTAGCTGGCTGAGGAGCTCCAGGTGCAAATTTTAAATGCTTTATTGATTTCAAATGCTGCATGAAACCACACTTTTACTGTTGTCCATGGATAAGGAATTAAACTCCCCCCCCCTTACAATTGTGTGATAATTAGAAGGTGTTCAGTAGGCATGGATTGGTTTCATGGAGGGACAGTTTTTCTTCATTAGCAATGCTAAACAGTATAGAAACAAACTGACTGATAGGTCAGATTACCTTTTTTTAAAAAGGTGGATGTGACAACAATTGAATCCAGATCTTCTGTCTTGCCTCTCTAAGCTATTATCACTCCCTTGAGGTAATGGCTATGTCCAAAATGGTGGCCTATAAATGAACAAATGCAGGGCCAACAGTCATTTAAAAGAGCTGTGTCACATTGTGATACAGAAACTCATGTACGTTGAATTTTAATGTAGGCTCACACCTACCGTAAGGTGTGAGGCAGCCATATTTTGTGATGGACATTTCACTGAGCAATATTATCTCTCTCTTGTGGAGTAAGGAAGCTCTAAAAATGTTCTCCCACCTCTGGCAATGATAGTTATTGCATTTCTTGTTCTGTAATTCAAAATACCCTATTCTTTTCATTAAAAAAAAATATGCCTATACTATCTGCCAGTCATTCATGTCTACCTTGCCTGCATTGCTGTTATGATTCATTGAAGCACTAGAATCCAAAGAACGATGATCTTGAGATGAAACATTGCACTAATACATTACGAGCCCAACAATAAGTTGATGATGTATTGCTGTAATACATCTGAATGATGCCAGCTGCAGAATCTAGTAGACTGATAAGCAAAGATAACTTTATAATGAAGAGAGAAAACGCAGGCAAAGCGAGAGAGAGAAAGGCACACACAGGGAGATAGAGGTCATTCTAAATTCCTTAAATAGCAAATCTATCTACAACATCACCCAAGGGGTGGGGAAGTAACTTACTAGATAAAAAACAGCATTTCCTTGTATCAACTGTTAGGAATGGGGCTGTAAAGGGTGGTAGAGTATGACTGATGAATGCAGAACATCCCAAATATCTCTAGTTAGAGGAACTATAGGTAGCAGCAGGTCTGAGAAAGACCTCAACTGGATGGGTAATTGATCCTAACAAAAATATTGTGACAAAACCTTTCAAAACATTGTGAATGAATGCAAAACTGGATAAAACCCATTAAAGGTGAAGTGATTTGCCTCCTCAATTTGGAGTGACTCAAGGAGGAATGACCTCTGGGAGGAGCACAGAGAGAAGAAATGGTACATATCCAGCAGCACAACTGGGCAGCTTCATCTGCCCCAGCTGCAACAAAACATGTCTCTCCTGTATCGGTTTCTGCAGCCACAGCAGGTGCTGTCATTTTCCAACAGTTTGACTTCACCCCCAAAGCTGCACTCCTCCGTTGTCTCTCAAGAAAGACAGATGGCAACCATACAGAGAGAGACTGAACAACAGAGCCTAACATGACACAATACTAATTTATTAGGATCAGATAACAATAAAATAATATGTTTTGTTCTCTCTCTCTCTCTCTCTCACACACACACGTCACCTTTTTATTACAATCTGTGAGCTATAAGTTATTGTATTTTTGACTGTCCTCTCCTAGCAGGTGTGGCTTTGTATACTGTCTTGATGAGCTCCTGAACTTCGAAATTTGCTACTACACTACTGGTCAAGATTATTCCTTATATGGCCTCTTCTACAATCACCAGAAATCTGACCTTAGTTTGCTAACACTGCAAGATGGCTTGTTTCTCTTGAAAAATATCCAACCATCTATAGGTAGTTGTAGAAGAATTAGGCTGTCATCATTCTGAGAAAACATCTTAGAATAATGCCATTGAATAGATTAATTTGGGAGTCCCATTGGTGGAGCCAAAGCCTGGTTACAGAAAGTCAATATGTTTTTTTTGTGTGTAAAATCTAGCTGAAATTCTTCAGGAAAAGATGCAGGTTATTGAAATGCAATTTAAGCCATTTCTGTTTCCTTGAGAGCAAATTAATTGAAACCAGAACTAAAATTAACCTAGAGTGGCATATTGCACTACTGCAACTTCCAAAACAAAACGAACAGTTTTATAAACACCCCAGGCCGAATGTGCCAATATTAAGAAGTATTTATGCTGAAACCAGAAGGTGCTAGCTAATGCCTTGGCAGAAATCCATAGGACTGATTAAAGAGACTGCTGAGTATCTAACGTTTTCTATAGTTTCAGCTGAATAAGATATTCATGACTGGATGTATTGTTCGGCTGCTTCATTGTTGAATAACTAAATAGTACATATCAGGTGTTAGGCACTCAGATTGTCTAAGTTATCACTTCATTATAGTTAAGATTTCATAATTGTTGTGTTTTCTTTTTATTTATTTTTTATTTATTTTTTCCCTTTTCTTTTTTTATGGACGTTTTTTCTTTTTGTATTGGTTAACATATGTACAGTGGTACCTCGGGTTACATATGCTTCAGGTTACATACGCTTCAGGTTACACACTCTGCTAATCCAGAAATAGTGCTTCAGGTTAAGAACTTTGCTTCAGGATAAGAACACAAATCGGGCTCTGGCGGTGCGGCAGCAGCGGGACACCCCATTAGCTAAAGTAGTGCTTCAGGCTAAGAACAGTTTCAGGTTAAGTATGGACCTCTGGAACGAATTAAGTACTTAACCTGAGGTACCACTGTATTTGCTAAGTATGTATTTAAATATGTTTTTGCTAGTAATAATAATAAAAAACTTTCTTGATCTGCTTTCTCCACCCCTTGCCTAATTTTATACACCCCTATCGTGCCATTGCTTTTTCCTAAATAAAAAAATCCCAGGACAATATTTTCACCGGCTTGGATTATAAATATCAGCAGGGAAAGAACTATCAGCGCTGTGGGGGAGAATGGCCTTGTTTAGAATAAACTCACAAGATAATCAAATTCTGGACTAGGTAATTCTGAGGTTTAGTGACATCTCTGTTGTGGAGAGGACAATCCATGCAGAGTCCATACAGATGCTTCAGAATCCCAAATGAAGCATGATCCTGATTATGTGATCAGGTGTGACCTTGGAGATTGGATTTCTTGGGGCATGCTGGGCTATTTTCAGCATTGATCAGGATGACATCCTCCAGAGTTTAGGGTATTTGCAGAATATCCAGATTCAACTGAGGCATCTGGCAGAATCCACTACTAAACCAATTACGTTTTATAGCTCTTTCTGGAACCAAGTGTTGGGCAGGGTCCACCCATTACCAATTCTTACAATTTATTATCATTATTTACTATTTATTATAATTAACTGTTATAAATTCAGCTGCAAGAATGATTACCAGTATCATTTATATATATTTATATTTATATATATTTAAACACGTGTTATTGTAATATTGAGCCTCATACCAGTAGGATTCCTAATTGTTTCCTGTGTCTGAGGCAGTACGTTCTATTTTTAATTCTGCCACCATCACAGTTTAGCCTGCAACTCTCAGAGCTTTCTCTTTTATATTCATCGCATGCCGTCTCAAAGTTGACAGACTTACTGTATGCGAGTACTTCATCATCTCTCTCTTCCCAGAAATGAGATTATTACCACATTACTATCAATGCAGCATGTATGTGCAATCACTATGACTTAGCCAGCATGTCCTGAAGATCACATACTTTCAAATCTCCTAGAAATACAGCCAGGGAACAATGCCTCTTCCTGATCAGAGAGTATTAGTACCCCCACTACTGTATGAATAGAAATCAGTAAAAAAAATCAAAATCATTTGGTCCACCCCCTCCCAAATTAAGAATAAACTGCACATTTGGCAAATCTTTTGTCATTTTCTGAAAGCCTGGAAAACTCCTCCTAAGTAACATATGTCGCAGTAACACAATCTGGCCGCAGTTATCTGTAATCTGCTAAACTCCTGATTGGACTACTGCAATGAGTTATACATGGAGCTGCCTTTGAAGGTGGCTCAGAAGCTACAGTTACAGCTTAAAATGACTGATCAGATTCTAACTGGGACAGGTCACTCAGATAATATCTACTGAATATTAAAAGAGCATCAATGGTTTGCTGTCTGCTTCTGAACTCTGTCCAAAGTGCTGGTCCAGTAAACTGAGCCTCAAAGCTAATAGGTAGCCAATGCAAATAATATTGGACCTGAAATGATACACTCTTAACTCTGAGCTCCGAACGGCAATCTGGCCACTACATTCTGAACCAAATGATCTTTCTGAATTGTCTTTAAAAGCAGCTCCATTTAGAAAGCACTGCAGTAATCCAGCCTGGAAGTTGCTTGTGGAACGATAGCCAAGGCCACGTCTGTTTTTCTCCATATAATGCTGCAGCTGTGCCATTGCCAGGGAAGGATTGAGGTTATGTTCCTGAAGTTACATTTTCAGGCTACTTTCTCAAGAACTACTCTGAAGCCCTAATAGAAAAGAATGAGATTGCTTTCATAAGTCATCTCCGTGTTAGAAGTCATCAATAAACACAGGCAAGCTAGTGCAGAACAGCCTCTGTTTACTCAACAAGGGAAGAGACAGAAAACAACAACAGCCCTGACATATCTCTGTCTCCTTTAAGAAGCCAAGTTACATTATTGTCCAAATTCTCTGGCGGTCTTGTTGAAGTCCATTTCATCTGGACTTCCTTTTTGAAGTTTGTTTTGGCAGAATTAGATGCTGATCTTGGATGCCACTAAGAAATCCCGACTCTCTATAGAATACTATGGCCCAGCATGGTTTGAAAGGTTGCACTGCTCAGTGGCAGGGAACATCCTTTGCACATAAATGACCTCACATTCAGTCTCCAGGTAAATGGTAGCAAGACCTGCTTAAGGCTGCATTCACATGGCAGTTTATTCCAATTCTCTGATGTTTCACTAACTGTTGTTATATCTGAGCTTTCAGTAATGTAAATGCAACTTTTGAAAAACTAATGGGCTATAGCACATGTTTGGTGCTCATTTCTATGGTAATTGATTTTGTTATTTATTTAGTTAGTTTTAGAAAAATCTCTTTACAGCTCCCTTAACCTGAAAAATCATGGGGGTAAAGTGGTGAAATTTGGGGTGGTATTCAGGCATATAGATCTTCCTTGCTGTTTTCATGGTATAATTGCAGGGGAATAGGACCATGCATGTGCAGAATGGGTGGGGAAACAGTGATGTTGTCCAGTTATTGTTGCATTACACCATGTCCACTGGAACAAATAAAATTTAGCATGATATGCTTGTATATAGGTCCAAAAGCCACAATTCCATAACACAACAGGTACTACAGTATGAAAGGAACACTAGAAAACAGGACAGAACCACTAGTATTGTACACAGGAAAACAAATGCAATGTTCCCCACATCTGAATAAGTCTCCAGAAAAAAGTGCTATTGCTAGCTGGTTTGGATTGTTGTTGTACCAAGATCTTCTCTTTTCTTTCTCCATGTTTGCCACAATGAACGATATCACCAGCTAGCACTCTTCAGTTATCCCTGAGGATCCTGTTCTTTCCAGTTCCACTGGTGAGATCCGACAGCAAAATATTGGCTTAAAACAGCACAGACTTCTTGTTTTGCACATCACAAAGCTCTGGGAAACAGAATTGAGAGAATATGTTTTCCATGTTTCTTTTCCTTTCTTTCTTGCTCCCACCCCCTCTGCTTTGTCTGTAATGTTTTTCAGGCTCCATAGCCAGTGCCAGCTCTAATCTAATCAGCAAAAAGAAAGATGTGAAATTCTATTCAGCCATTTTAAAGAATAAGATTTTCCTTTTACTAGAGGGAGCAGAAGGAGAAAAGATCAATGTTGTTCTTCTTAGATTTTAGAACAAATGTCTACATTGTTGTCCAATTTTCATTTCCAAGGCTGCAATCTAACACAGTTAAGTTCACATAAGTGCACTGAGTTCAATAAACATACCATTTTTATTTTTATTTTTATTTTTTTGCTGGATTGCAGCCAATACATTCTTTTTGTCTGGAGCTAAACCCCAATTCAATTAAAAACAGTACCACTTGCCAGAACAGTTATTCACCAAGTTATGTTTACATACTAATTAAAAAACAGTGGGTTTTTTTATTAGTTCCATTCCATTTCATTCTTCAGACAAACATTAATTGCAGCATCTCAGATTGGTAATGTGATAATCAGAAGGACGGCTGAGATTGTCTTATGCACTCCTGTGGTCCCTTGCCAAAATCAAGAAGTTTGTTAAATATTGTAAATACATATTTTGCTAGACAGTATCAGGGCACAGCCTAAGGCATCAAAATGTTGAGTGACTCATTTTTCTATTCATACATACTTAGGATGAGAGGGGTGGACATTTCCCAGTTGCCTGGATAAACATTTACCATCATGTGATGCACGTTGTTTATGTATTTGCTTATGTAACCAGTGTAAAAAGTAGGCTGGGTGTTACCTAAAAGGACACTTAAAACTTAGTTTGAAATTTTGAGGGTGGGAGAACCTCACTACCTTGGTTGTAACCCTTGGTTCAAAAAATGTGACTTACTCCATGGCCGCACAATCAAGTAATGATTTGAATATATCTGCCATTACATAAATTAAGCACCATGGACAGAACTTTTATATCATCTGCAGATAGTTCATATTTATTGTGAGGAGCTGGTTCAAATATTGCTAGATCTGGCTGTTAAGCACAGCAGTTCACATGAGGCTGAACAAATGAACCAGTGCAAAGTACTGAAAAGGAGCTTCTGTGATCTGGGTATGAAGGAAACAGAAACTGTCTTTCTACTGAAGAAGCTGCTTTGATACTCCATAAGACCCCCCCCCACATGTGAGAAGTTATTTATGCTTAATAATCAAATTCTTAAAAAATCTGAGCTGGCAATTATCAAGCAATAATCACTAAAGACTATATTAGTCATGTGATTTAGTACAAAAGATAGGGCCTTAAACACCAAGAGTCTATCGAAGCACAGGCTCTTGTAAACTGGAGATTACTGCCTCAGATAAAGCAAATCATTGTAAAGGTGTTGGCTGTATCTCTACCTATACTTACACACAGTTGCTGGATATAAATCAATCTTTAAGGTGCCAAAAAAACTCTATCTTCTTTTTGGCAATGGAGTAAAGCAACTACTGTTCTGGTTACCTAGCAATTCCAAGGGATAGGGATATTGTATTTCTCCAGCCAAAACATTGCAAGGTGCACATGGTGGCTTCCCCAAAACTACCCATTTCTGAAAATAAGTGTCAGGGAACTGCCATCAATGCCGGAGGGAGAGAGCAAGCTCCAGAGGGATTCCAGAGAGCGACCCGGGATGGGGAGAGGCAGCCAGTCTTCTGGGGAAGAGAATCAGCGTAGCACCAGTAGAGAAGGAGGGCAGATGGGGGAATCGGCGAGGTGGTCCCATGACTCCTTGCCGGGGACCAGCGGGGAGAGTAAGGGTCCTCTGCTGCCTACGCCCTCCTTGCGCAGAAGGCTTCCACGCAGGGAGAGTAGGAGGAGACTAGGCGTCAAAGAGCTTCTTTGCTGGAAGAAGTTTAAGAAACACCCACTGACGGATTCTGCCAGCGATTGAGACAGCCACGGGTGAGTGGCTGTCCGGACAGAAAAGGTTCACTCTGGCAACCCAGCCAGGTGTTGGCACCGGCTTATGCACGAGCAACCCCTAGAACCATTACAATAAGGTAGGACTGTTGCTCAGTGATAGAATCTTACTTTGCATGAACTGGTATAAATCATCTTCCTATGTCCAAGGTTCAAACTTCCATGAAGCTGCCTCAGTCAGGCCATTGGTCCAGCTTATTCTGTATCATCTAAGCTGATTGACAGATGCTCTCCAGAGTTTTAGGCAACAACGTTTACCAATAGTATTCGGAGATTCGAACAACTCAGCTTGTGATTTGCTGCATGCAATGCAGTTAGCTACAGTATTTCCTCTTGAGCTCTGTGTATGGCAGTTAAATTACTTGGAGAAGAAAATATTGAGCTAGTCTGAACATGTTGATCTTGGCTGCTAAGCTACAGCCCCGGGGCACACCTGCCAGGTTGCCACCTTGTTGGTGATCTTTCTGGCATCCCCTGAAGACCTTTTACTTCACTGGGACATTTAAAATAACTACAGTATCTGGCCTGTTGCTTTTATCTTTGCGAGAGTGTGGTGAGTTCAAGTTTATTGCATTTATATATTCTCCCTTTTTAATTACTATTAGCATTATTATATATTTATCCATACCCTGCTTTCCCCCCCTATGGGACTCAAGGCAGCTTACAGATAAAAACAAGACCCAATAGAAAACACAATAATTAAAAACAATTAAACATGGATATAATTAAAATGATATACATATACAAAATCTGTTTAAAACACACAAATAATTATAATAAAATAGCATGGAACCAGTCCTTTTATAAAAAGCAGTGAATTCCCAAAAGTATGATGGAACGAGAAGGACTTCACCTGTCAACAGAAGGACATAAAGAAGTCTAGCTACTCCAGAGAGTGAATTCCAGAGTCTGGGAGCAGCCACCAAGAAGGCTCTTCCCCATGTCTCCACCAGGTATGCCTGTGAGGTTGGTGAGGACTGAGAAAAAGGGCCTTCCCATAAGATCTCAAAACCCAGGCAGATTCATATAAGGAAACACAGTTTTTTAGATAGCTTGTACTTCAGCCATTCACATTCAACTGCCTAACGGCATCAATGTCACCCAGGAGACCGCAACTGCAGAAATAAGAAAAGAAGTGTTGCTCCATTGTCTGGAGAGGTCACTTCCAGGTTCCGATGGAGAAGGAGCCCAGAGACAGAAGAGTACAGCTATAATGAGGCAGCTCCAGGTACTGAAAATTTATGTTCTTAATAGTTATGTGCTCAGGGCAACTGCCTCTGTGCCCTCCCCCCCAAGCTACTCCACTGCTCTTCACACCAGTCTGCCTCTTTTCCATTACTATTAGCAGTGGTTCCTGTGGCTACTGCTTGGTGGAGAAAATGCAGTGACAAAATGGAAGGGGAGAAATACCCAGAGGTTGCTTGGGAGAGGCATCGTGATGTGAAATGCAGATAGGCTGCTATGTCCCATGGATCTCGGTTCCTTTCATGAAAGCAGGAAGGAGAGTTGGGTTTAGGTCATGTCCCAGAGTGGAGCTCCAGCGTGGAACATGTCACTTCTAATGGAATTTGTTCTGAACAGTGCCCATCACACAAATCACCAAACAAGACACATTGCATCAAGTTTTATTAAGATCAACCTGTCATTTGGACTTGCACATGATGACAAGTTACTTAGGAAAGTTATTAAAGAGGAAAAGAGCTGGGAAATGACTTGATTTCTTTTTGCCCTATATTAGAAAGATGTGAGAGAAAAAAATAGGTAAGATAAGCTTCCACTTTTTTTATTGATTGGCAACAGATATCCAAGGGAATAAATATTATACCATCTCCAATAAAATAAGCAAACAATGGTTATTTCCTAGGGACGCGAAACTGCACAGCGGCAATGCGAGCATCCACAGTAAAAGTGGCAGAAGAGGTTTTAAGATAAAAATTATTTTCCCAGTGGCTTCTAATTGTCTCTCCATGTAGGGAGATGTAAATTGGCTTAGAAAGCTAATGGTGGTAGAGAAGTGGGGAAAGAGGATGGGAAAAAGTCCCTTCATAATATATTAGTAAGCTTTCATTGTAATGGGAAATTCTCTTAATGATATTAGCTCCAAATCACAGGATAGAATATTAGCATTTTCCCCCTACCTAATATAATAGACCACTGTAATTGTGTTAGTGCCTTTCACATCATATTAAGGGAGGGAAATACTAACACAGTGTGAAAGAAAATAGAAAGTTTGTAGGAGAATGTGTTACAGAAGTTTTACTTGGAAGGTTTCATTTTTGCCTTTTTGGTTTGCTCTCTTTACGGAGTCTGCAAAGGGTCTCAGGTATATATTTAGAACAACTGTGCAATGCTAAACCAAAATCTAAACAGGGATTTGAGAAGCCACATGAGATGTCTAGATACTGGAGAAAGGTTTGTCTGAACTAGTGGTGGGCCAAAAACACCTCTCTTTTTTTGTAAAGCCATTCATCCTCCCTGCCCCATGAAAATGGAGGGGGGAATTGCTAGCTTTTGCATGGGATGGGGGATAAGAAATTTTCAGGGAGAAAGTTTGAACTTATTTATTGGTTTATATTACAAAATTTCTAAACTATTATATTACTATAATATATAACTGTTAGCATCCCTTCCAAGATGCAGCTGTCAGGATGCTGTCAGTGGCTCCAGGCTGGTTGCCCAGGAAAGCATAAAGACAAGGAGAAGTTTCTTACAGTCCTTTTTTATTTCAAACTTTACAGAGGCTATACAGTGGTACATCAGGTTAAGTTCTTAATTTGTTCCGGAGGTCCGTTATTAACAGGAAACTGTTCTTAACCTGAGGTACCACTTTAGCTAATGGGGCCTCCTGCTGCCGCCGGAGCACAATTTCTGTTCTCATCCTGAAGCAAAGTTCTTAACCCAAGGTACTATTTCTGGGTTAGCAGAGTCTGTAACCTGAAGAGTATGTGACCTGAAGCATATGTAACCTGAGGTACCACTGTAGAACCCAACCTCTTGGATAATGGTGTTGTCCCGAGTGAATCTCCACCTCCCCCATCCCTCCCACTTCCTCATTCATCATCACCTCCTGTTCAAACTCTTTGCTCTCCTACTTTTAAGGCTCACCTGGTTGTGGGAGATGGGGGAGGGTCTGGAATGCTTTCTAATGACAGCGTGTCAGCCAGGTGTTGTTCTGGCTCTCCCATTATTTCCCAAATACCCTCCTCATCCACCTCTGAGCTGTGACCTCCTGCAACCCCCTATTGTACATCTGTACTGTCTTCTTCCTCCTCCCTGGAAGGGTCATGATGGGGGAGGCAGTCTCCACCATTCCTCCTCTGCCCAGTCCCTGACATCAGCCCAAGCTATAGAAATTGAAAGCTTTTGATCTTACCACCACATCCACATGCAGGCTCTTGTGAGGTGTACAACAACACAATGTCAGCTGCAACATCATTGGTTTAGTTTCAGTTGATGCAACCTGATGACATTGGTCAGGTTCCTGCAATGATGTAGCCAGAAACATCTTCCCTCGACTTATTAAAGCTTGCTGAGGGGATATGACTGGGTGGATCCATGGTGTGGCCAATGCCTTCCTGTAGGGATGGAGTAATCCTGACCATTTTGAGAGGCAGTGATCATCCAAGCCCATCCTGGAACTTTTGGTTTGTGACATCCTGTTGGAGGAAAGTGATTGAGATGGTTATGGTGTGACAGCTGCAAGTACTCTTGGATGAAACAAGCTATTATAATTTGGGTTTAGGCCTGGTTATGGGACTGGCTCAGCCAGGGTCAGCCTGATGGATGACCTTTATGGAGAACGATTGGGTTGAGTACAACCTGTTACAGTGGTGCCTCGCAAGACGAAATTAATTCGTTCCGCAAGTTTTTTCTTCTTGCGAGTTTTTCGTCTTGCGAAGCACGGTTTCCCATAGGAATGCATTGAAAATCAATCAATGCGTTCCTATGGAGACTGTCCAGGGACAGAGGGGAAGGTGCGCGCCTTCTCCTCTGTCCCCGGACCTGTTTAAAGCAAGGGGCGGTGGGGAGAAGATTGCTTCTCCCCGTTGCCTGCCCCGCAATCTCCGGGGACAGAGGGGAAGCAATCATCTCCCCGCCGCCCCTTGCTTTTACCAGGTCCGGGGATAGAGGGGAAGGCGCGCGCCTTCCCCTCTGTCCCCGGAGATTGCGGGGCTGGCAACGGGGAGAAGCGATCTTCTCCCCGCCGCCCCTTGCTTCAAAAGAGGTCCGGGGACAGCGGGGAAGACGCGCTGCGCTTCCCCGCTATCCCCGGAGCTTGCGGGGCAAGGTTCGTTTTGCGAAGCAAGCCCATAGGGAGATGTGTCTTGCGAAGCGGCTAAGAAAACGAAAAACTCCTTTGTCTAGCGAGTTTTTCGTCTTCCGAGGCGTTCGTCTTGCAGGGCACCACTGTATTCTTGCATGATCTATTTGAAGTTTTTGATACCAGTGATCACACTATGTTCCTGAGATGGGCATAGGGGCCTTGTTTTACAATGTTTTGGTCCTGTCTCTGATCACATAGAACAACATTGGGTAGATGTCTCTTGGCCCTCTGGTAGCTGTGTTGTGGGGTGCTACAGGGTATCATCCTGTCCTATCTAGTCCTGCCACACACACACAACTTCTCCAATAGATCCTTACCACATGCTTTGTTGACTAGCTTTAGATGGCAGGCCTGCTTCTGCAACCCCTCTTTGATGTGTTTGTAAAATAATCCATTAATTACTCCCCCCCCCCCGTGAACTTTCAGCAGAAATAATGTTTCATCTAAATTTGTGGGACTTAATATCTATCACTTCAGAGGCCATGATAGATTTCAGTAGGTTTGGCTTATACAGAAAGCACCAGTTCCACCACATGAGACAGGCTGAATTCAGAAGTAAGATTTGGAGCATTTAAAAAAAAAATGGCAGAGGAAAACTCTCTATGTGTCAGCTTTGAAAGGAACAAGGCAGAAGGCTGCACCTGCAATGGTGGCCATTTGATAGTACTACAGAAAAAAGGGACAATTCCCTTTCAAACACAGGATTGCTTGCCTTTATTTATTGCAAGCCTCTCACAGAAGTTTATGTTAGGGGACATCATAGAAATGTCATAAATAAATAAATGTTGGTCATCATCATTTGACTTACATATGCCGTAAAGAATACTTTTTGCCCTTCTGATCTTCTTTCCTGGTTTTATTCTTTTTTCTGCCTACCCTTAAATTTGGAATGACAATGAATACATTGCTGCCCATCTTTGCTTTGCTTTAATTAATCTTGGGCAGGCTGAAACACACACACAAAGTCTGAGATCCCCTTTGATTAAATTAGTGTTGACATTTCCTACATTTTTTGCCAGCTTCTCTTAATCATGTGCATTTATAATGACTCTACACTTGGTCCTTTTGGATGATCTAACAATGAAAACTAAACTTACATTAATTTGAGGTGGTTGCCTACTAAATGTGAGCTCTGGGGTTTCATGAAAATGAGCTTTTGGCTGTTCACATACCAAAAAAAGGATAACTTGATTTGAGCTTGCGGGAAGGGGTCAGTTGCTCAGGGCTGGAGCACACAACTTTCCATCAGGGGTCGTAAACCTTTATGGGCCAGGGCGCATAGCTGAATTTTTTGAGAACATGCTATGGGTGCCAGTCACAAAATGGCTGCTCTGAGAGTGTGGCATAATACAAAATGGCTCCTTTGTGGAAAGGCTGTGCCAGTGCAAACAGGAGCTGAGCAAGAAGGACAAACAGTCTCTCGTGCACTGTGAATTTTTGAGGGGATATTTACTATGAACTCTCACAGGTGCCATAAAAGGTGCTGACAGGCACATTGGTTCCTCTGCGCTTCACACTGGTGACTACTGCTTTATATGTATATGCTCCCAAGTTTTGTCGTTGGCATTTCCTGTTAGAATGGTAAGAAAGGTTTCTCTGCCTATGATTTTGGAGAGCTGCTACCTGCCAGAGCAGACAGTACTAAGCTGGGTGGACCAATGATCTGACTCAAAATGGAACAAGTGCCTAAGTCCTACTATAGAACAAGACAATTTTAAAGACATGATAGATGACAGATGACAGATGATAGATAGATAGATAGATAGATAGATAGATAGATAGATAGATGATAGATAGATAGATAGATAGATAGATAGATAGATAGATAGAGATAGATGATAGATAGATAGATAGATAGATAGATAGATAGATAGATAGATAGATAGATGATAGATTGATAGATGATAGATGATAGATGATAGATGATAGATGATAGATAGATAGATAGATAGATAGATAGATAGATAGAGATAGATATAGATAGATGATAGACAGATGATAGATGATAGATAGATAGATGATAGATAGATAGATAGATAGATAGATAGATAGATAGATAGATAGATGATAGATGATAGATAGATAGATAGATAGATAGATAGATAGATAGATAGATGATAGATAGATGATAGATGATAGATGATAGATAGATAGATAGATGATAGATAGATAGATAGATAGATAGATAGATAGATAGATAGATGATAGATGATAGTGTGTCCAAAGTATAACATACCACATTACCTTTCCATGAAATGTGACTCTCCAGTGGTTATCTCAGCCAGCATCAAGTCCTCAACCATCAAACTGAAGCTGCCTGAGCAAAGGCTGGTGCAAGCCCCCCCCCAGGGGTTTTCTAGGGGTGTCTTGGGTATCAGACTTAGATTTGACCTGTACCCTGGCCTTTGAAACCTGGGAAGTGTGTTTTCAGGGCCCATCCTATTCCTGTTATTGTAATTTGTTTCTAACTGTTTGTAATCTTGAATGGTTGTCACCCACGCTGGGAATTGCTGGAGAATGATGACTAATAAATTTATCATCAACAATAACAACATGCACAACAGTATGTTAAGCAGAGGCTTGACAACCATATGTCAGGAGTGCTCTGATGGTGTTTCCTGCTTGGCAGGGGGTTGGACTCGATGGCCCTTGTGGTCTCTTCCAACTCTATCATTCTATGATTCTATGAATAGTAGTAGCAATACCAAACCCATTCAGTTCAATCACATGACCTGGCAAGCCAGCATAACTCACTAGTTTAAAGGCTTAGGCAGAGCTGCAGAAGCAGCCCTGCTGCTGATTGGGGTTTGGATTTGATGTAACTTTAATTCACACCATCTTGCTTTATGCCAGGTTCTTCTGCATAGGATTGCTCCTGAAGTATCAGGTGACAAAGGCCAGTGTATCGAGGTGTGTGTACAGCATATGATGATGGCGGCAGATGCAATTCCACAATTTAGGGAACTTTTCCCAAGCCACCACCGCCACAAACCTCCAACGATGGAGGAACTACCAAGAAGGTCCCCCTCTGCCAATCTTAACACCCATGCAGCTTTAGAACAATAATCTCCTACACAACTGTTAAAAAAGATTATCCATGCAACTTTCCCCAGGGACCATCCTATGAACAGGTTCCAATCCTGCAAGTGAGAACATTCTTCTCCAGGCTGGCTGGACATGTTAGCTTGCTTGGCTGAACAGGGTTTTCAAGTACTCAAAGATGGGTTTTAAGTCTTAAATTAAAACCTTCTCATCCTGTGGCACAAATCACTGAAATCTGTGACAAGTGGCCAAATGTAAAGGCTCCAGAGTATTTTGTGTCATGCTCCATGAAACATCTCATGGTTGTTTTTGAGCATCCAGATTGTTTTGAAAACTCTCTAGAATTTATGGTGCAAACCCAGGGCTGGAGATGATCATCCTGACACTCACAATAATATAACATAGTGTAATGGTTCTAGGGGTTGCTCATGCGTAAACCGGCGCCACACCTGGCTGGGTTGCCAGAGTGAACCTTTTCTGTCCGGACAGCCACTTGCCCGTGGCTGTCTCAATCGCTGACAGAATCCGTCAGTGGGGTTTCTTGAACTTCTTCCAGCAAAGAAGCTCTTTGACGCCTAGTCTCCGCCTACTCTCCCTGCGCGGAAGCCTTCTGCGCAAGGAGGGTGTGGGCAGCGGAGGACCCTTACTCTCCCCGCTGGTCTCTGGTGAGGAGTCATGGGACCGCTTCGCCGATTCCCCCATCTGCCCCCCTTCTCCACTGGTGCTACGCTGATTCCCTTCCCCAGAAGATGGGCTGCCTCTCCCCATCCCGGGACGCTCTCTGGAATCCCTCTGGAGCCCGTTCTCTCCCTCTGGCCCTGATGGCAGTTCCCTGACACATAGTGTTTTAAAATGTTTGAAGTGTTTTGCATACCTTCTTCCAGAAATACTCGTAACACTCCTGTGCAGTAGACTAGTGTTATTATGCCCATCTTGCAGAAGGAGGATCAAGAGATAATGGCATGCCTCGGGTCACTTACTAAATCGATAGCTGAGTTTATGTTATTCCATCTATCAGTGAAGTTTGGTGATCAAAAATGAAGTAGAAAATGAAATGGAGCCACCCCAAAACAAGGGGGTGACTTCTAGATACTTGGGAACTTTCTAGGAGTGCATAAATAAGTGTGTTTGTGTGTGTAGCAAAGGTAAAGGGACCTCTGACCATTAGGTCCAGTCATGACTGACTCTGGGGTTGTGGCACTCATCTTGCTTTATTGGCTGAGGGAGCCGGCGTACAACTTCCGGGTCATGTGGCCAGCATGACTAAGCCGCTTCTGGCGAACCCAGGCAGCACACGGAAACGCCGTTTACCTTCCCGCTGGAGCGGTACCTATTGATCTGCTTGCACTTTGACTTGCTTTCGAACTGCTAGGTGGGCAGGAGCAGGGACCAAGCAACGGGAGCTCACCCCGTTGCGGGGATTTGAAACGCCAACCTTCTGATTGGCAAGCCCTAGGCTCTGTGGTTTAACCCACAGTGCCACCCACGTCCGTGTGTGTGTGTGTGTGTGTGTGTGTGTGTGTGTATAAAATGTTTTGTGAGTTTGCAGAATGGTGATAGCAATTAAGAGCTCTTTCAAAAGATGGCATTTTATTCCATTTCCCCGATATGATACGATACGATACGATAATCATATCGGGGAAATGGAATAAAGGGATGTTTTATTCCATGAATTTTTGTGCTTCATGGCTACAATACCCAGAACTTTCAAAGCTGTAGCTCTGTGAGGGGATAGGTAAAACTAACACAATAAACCACACATCCGAATGCAGCCCTAATCAAACAGAAATGCATTGTTCTTTCATAGATTAAGGGAAAATCCCCACTATCCAATGATTATTCCCTCCCCTTTCTTTCTTTTCTGAATCTCGTTCCTTTGAACCCAGTTGCAATGCCATCTTGGCAGTGATAGCTTGGCTTCACTTGTCTGTGCTTCAGATTAGACTACTTCAGTGGAATGTACCATTAGCCACTAGTCATGGAGGCAGGAATGCTTCTAAATACTAGTTGCTGGAGAGCATAGGAGCACAGAGAGCTTTTGGCTCAGATTCTGTATGAGAGCTTCCCACAGGTTGGCCAGTGTGAGAAAATGTTGGTAGACTAGGTGGCCATTGGCCTGATCAAGCAGACTCTTATTGTGTTCTTATGCTCATAGGTACTTGGGACTGCCACTGTTTTCATTCTGATTGTGTTTCTAATATGCTTATAGCTTTTTATTACTATATTCCTGTATTTTATTTTCCTTTGGGGGCATTTTGTTGTATCAAGCAATTCATAAATTCAATAAAGTAACTAGCCGACTAACTAAATTTTATCCTTTTATCATTTCTTCTGCACGTTTCATCTATTACAGAGGAAGATTTCTGGGGGTGGGAGGTAATATTCTGTGGTATTGGACATGCTCAGTTTATATATTTAAATTTTGGGTGAAGCAGGTGGGCTGCAGTGTTACTGCTCAGTGAATCATCTCCTTTTGCAATAACCGAGGTGCATGGATAATTTTTCAGGAAGATAAATAAGGCATAATATCTCAACAGAACACATTCCACTGAACCAACAGTTCTTTAGTGAAGTGTGGGAGCTGCAGCGAAAAAATATTGTGTTGAAAAAGGAGGGGGTGGAATTGAAAGAGCCAACCAGCAAGTTCTTTGTTTTTCAATCTAAGTTGTAAATGGTGGCAACAGTGAATGGAAGAACATTTCAGCATACTTTACATTTAGAAGAATGAGTGCAATATTGTCTGCCTGGGTATTTAATGAGTCAGTAAAACTGAGTTCTCCTTCCAAGTCTTAAAAATGCATACAATGTTCATTGCCTCTCAGAAGGATAAACACAGAAGGGGGGTACCTCGATTTTTGTTCTAAGCCTCTTCCTCAAAATCTGAATCATACTTTTTTCCCCTGTTGGCTTTGGCTACAGATTACTCAAATTTTATAGACTGAACAAATAAAAGGCTAAATGAATAAAACTGTAGCTCTGGGCAGAAGTTTCCAGAGTTCCTTGCAGTGGAAAATTGCTGCTGGCATAGGAGCCAATTCCTAGGGGCCAAGGTACCTTCAGCCCCCCCCCTTAAAATATTTGAGGGGACTGCCCCCCACCCAAGTTGATGGGCATTGTCATTGTGTGTGTGCTGTGTCTTGTGATCCATTATGTTCTCTTCAAGATGGCACCCCTGGCTTCTGATAAGTGTTTAAAGCAAGGATGCAGACCCTCTCCCCATATCTCAAGAGTAATGTTCCCTTAGAAGTAACCTGACAGGGGCTGAACCCAGCAGTGGGTGAAGCCAGTGCCAAAAATGGGTGGCTCTGACCTTCCTGTCTCTATGGCACATCCCAAACCTCTGTCTTCTTCCCCACTGCTTTGAGGAGGCAGGGTGAAAATACAATTTGTTCACACCAGACTCTGAACTGAGAGAGCTTTCCCCTCTCATTCTTCCATCCCTCCATCTGTTTCAGCTTCCCCCTCACCACTATCTGGGGTCTATCATTGTGCTAGGGAAGTGGAAATAACTATGGAAGGAGACATCTTGGAAGGGCATATTTTAAAGTTTTCACAGTCTGTATTTACATGCCCTTCTTTGCTGCTGTTTGGCCATGTTGAATCTCTACTGGGGCTCTTTCACCAAAGTGTACTTGTCCCCAAACTTGGGTCTTAGCTTCCAGGATTCCAACAGATGGAACCTCTGGTGGTACACAAGTTGTGTGGAGCACCTCTAAAAATTACACAACACCAATTCTGTACTCAGAAATCTTTCATTTCAAGTATGTCTGTGGGTGTATGCATTGTTTCAGTTTGGAAATGCAAAGTGCAGGTAGAAGGTCAATGATTAATTTGTGGTAGAAAAGAGTGGTATATATTTCAAAGAAAATATCCATTGTAGGGGTGGAGATGAGGTCTCTCATCCTGGAAAGAATAAAGAGGTATATCTGAAAACACAGATGTCACAGACATTAATCTTTTCATTAACTCACTTAGCATGTATTTATAATCTATCTGACATTTTAAGTAAGGTTTGCAGTGCATCTGAAATAAATTTGTTCTGGTGGCAAAATTATTTACTCTTGTTATGTTCTAATGAATCATATTAGCTTGATATGACTTGAGCTGGTAGTTAATTGAGATCAGGGATTCATCTCTAACAATGCTTTTACAAATGAGCTCTCTGTTTGTATTCAGGACTGATTCACAGCTCCTAGCAACATCAGGTCTTTGCTAATAGATCCTTATCAACAGAAGTCACTAGACTATATCACTGGATGTGATTTTTCTTTTTCTTTTTAAAAAGAAACATCTTTTTAAGTATGATAATTAACAAGTAGAAACACAATTCCTCTTTTCTCGGTCACCTGGCACACATTATATATTCACCTTAGCTAATATATTGCTTTTAAAAATAATGATGATAATAATAATGATGTCTTTTGATTTCTGTTTCTTCCTGGCACAGCTTACCAGTCACTGTATGCTTAATTCATGACAGAGTCACTTGCTTTGGAACTGATTGAAGATATTGTGCATGAATCAATAATTCCAGTTGGCAGTTTACATGTACATGCTCAATGTAGTTACCTGCTGAGGAACAATTTATTATTATTTGTTGCTGTTGCATTTATATCCCACCTTTCATCCAAGGAGATCAAGGGGGCATACATGGTTTCCCCCCTCTCCATTTTATCATCACAGTCTTGTAAGGAAGGTTTGTCTGAGAAGCAGTGACTATTGGCTGAAACATTTGGAGTGTAATATCTTACTCATCTATATGCTGTGTGCAGGTGTACAGTAATTTTCTGATGCTTATATCTTGCCTTTCTTTTGCCACTGAACACAAAGCAGCATATATGTGGTTCTCAGGCTGTCTCTCATCCAGATCTGCTTAGCTTCAGCAAAGCAGTGGCCTCATGGACCTTTAGACCACATGCATATGGATAGTGGGTTTCATCCAAGTAAGTTTTACTCAGAGAAGACCCACTGAAATACATGGTTCTTAAGGACACTTAACTGGGAATATGTACAGGCAGAACTATTGAAGATTCTTACAGTCTTGAAGGGAACTCTGTATAGAGTGGTAGCAAATATTAACCTGTCTTGTAAAAACCTGGGGATTCACCCCAGAATGAAAACATGAGTGGTTGATGGCAGACATTATAAGTATAGGGAGAGCAGCACTCCACAAAACAGCTCTTTCTGATAGGAAAACTACAGGACTGGACACCCTTATGCATGGGAACTCTTTTGTTGCTGTCTGCTACACCAAGTGCTGAAAGGAACTCAATTTTTGCTAACATTTTCATTGGCATTGTAAGCCTCATCTTCCTTCCAGAAATCATGGAGGAACTGATATAAAGGGAGATTGAAGTGTTTTTCTTCTCAGGAGTATCTCTCTTACTCTGAATAAGCTTTGTTTGCCCTCATTGACATCAGTGCATAGCCAACTCCAATTGCTTACATCATTTTATGATGTCATCATCTTCACTATGTCATCTGTGATAGTGTTATATATGATTGCATGGGATCACCCAGTAGTCCAGGGAGATTTTCTTCACTCTGAAGCCCTTCACATATGTTCAAGGTGAGAACAATGCATGTGCATAGAATGTGCAAGTGGCAGGCTCTGCTGCTGACATAGTCACCTGTAGCGTAAAGCATGCAGGAACTTTCTACACACGGTTGTGATAATTGTAGCCATCGAATGCCTGAAAAGGGTTGTGTGGGAGACATCAGCATATAGCCAAACTGGTGCCATCAAATTCAGTACATCAGATTTTGCAAACCTGGTCCCCGTCAGTCCCAGGATAGCCATAGTCCAAACTATCCAGAGCCATGAATTATATGATCCCTAATAAGTTGTGATCACTCTGAAAGATGCAAGGAACCAAAGTGGGTGGGGAAGGCACCAAAGCAGAAACAAGATCACCAAAGAGTTTTTAAAAATGTGAACATTTGCACATTTAAGTTTACCCCCCCCCCCGCCGCCGCCCCAGGAAAGCACTGGAACAGATGAATGTTTCAGTAGCTTTCCTTGGCCCTTAGTAAACAGCTGAAGTAGCTGGCGAGACAGGAATGCCTAAGGCAGGAGTGACAAGGCAAGTTGGAAGCTATCTTCCGGTTCTTTATTGTTATAAGCTGGTGCCTTGAATCGTAGCAGCTGAACACTCCACTTGAGCATGCAAAATTACAAATGTTATCATTGATCATTTCAAAATTATCCAGCTGCTATTTTAATCCAGCCACTTCTGATGAAATGAATTTCACAGTTCAATTACATTCTGTACAAACCTATCAGCCATTAGCGGTGGTCGACACACCGCTGAATTGCTCTGCTAGCTTGCTTGATTATAAGCCATGAATGATGCTAAGGTGAGACATGTTTATAGGGCATTGTGGTGAAGGGTGATTTTTTAATTATTTTTTAGCTGTGGATGTTTTATAGCACAAAATCAGTTCCATCCTATACTCAACATCTTTTGAAATAAAATCAGAAATGCCTGCAGATCCTGGGTTAAAGCTTGGATCTAGTTGATGACCTTTTTATTTCCAAGTTGGTGCTCACTGTATATTAACCTTTGGAAAAATAATTTAAGGTGGGTTTTAAAGACTGTTGTAGAAGGATTTTGATGTTGATTGTATTGATTTTCTTGTTCAAACTTTTGATAATTGTACACACACACACACAATTATTTTTGTATATGTGTCAAACTGCTCAGAGGACCTGGTTGATGGGCAGTTAATAATTGTCAGCTGTGCTGGTCCCGGGGGGAAGGTTACCGTTGGCATAGTCAAAGTCTGGTCCTGGGTCAATAGCCTGGAAACAGTTCCGAAGGAGCGGGGCGAGGTCCAAAGCAGGAAGCCGGGCGGGGGCAGGAACACTGGAGGAACAGGACTGGATGCTGGCCGAAACAGCTCTTCATCGACATTGCTCCCGCAACCTGGGACCAGGCTGACTGGCCTTTATCTTCTCTGAGGCCAGGGGCGGTCCCGGCCCCCAGGAGACCCGCCTCTCCTGGCCTTAAGGCGAGCACTCCTCCTGGGAGAAACCAGTTCCCTTCGCCTCTCTGCCCTGAGCCTCTGCAGTTCAGGAGAGGCTGAAGAGTTACTGGGCCCAGGGGGAGACTCACCTGCAGGCACTGAGTCCTCAACCACTTCTGGAGCCAGAGTGGAATCACCTGGTGCCTGCTCCTGTGGATCCGGCACAGGTGCAGGTGCTTCAGAATCAAGGCCCTGCCCCAGTTCAGCTGGCCCTGGAGGCGGGGACTCCTGTGCAGGCTGGGATTCCTCTGGTTCAGCCTCTGAATCGGAATCCCAGGCCATCACATCAGCCCAGAATCTGAAAATGGAGTCCTCTTTCACAAATGTAAATAAATAGTATATTTCTCTTAAATCACTAATATTCTGTCTTGGATTTCCAGTTGCTGCACTGTAGCTCCCCTGATACTTGAGCATTCAGCTCCTTTGAGATCCTTGAGTTGGATGAAGATAGGGCAGTTATAGCTCAACAACATCTGAAGACCAAAGCTGAAGAACACTGTCCTAAATACTGCTTGCAACCCACATTGTTTTAAAGAATAAAGGGTATTTTCACTTAAGAATAAAGTAGGCTTGGACAACTCATAACAACAACCCTAAACAACTAGAGAAATAACTTGTTGGCATTTATTTAGATCAACTTTTTTGATGCCCATCTACATCATACAGTAAGTCAAGTCTACTGTTGTAAACCTTCAGAGCTACTTTGACTCTTTGACAGGAGATTTGTCACCACCAAATCGTTTTTATGTCTGAAAATAAAGCTTTTACTGTAGACTCTTAAAGAAAGGAAACTGGTAGTTTACTCCATCTGCCATTTATTTGCTACAAGAATTAGGTTTGTTTCCCATTCTTCATCATGACACACGGAATAAGGCCCTCCTGAAAATGAAACTCTTTGCTCTTCTCACTAAATAGCATCACGTAGCGCCATGTTCTGTCACATCAGCTTAGGCTGTGTCCCCTCATTTTCCAGTAGGACCCTGGAGGCTATTACTCTATAATGTACCAAGTCCACTAGCACTTTGCCATAAAGAAGAAGAAAAAAAGAAACCCCTAAAACCCACTTAGGTTTGGCTGGGGATCTATCATCATTTCAGTCTGTATAGTACCTCATCAGAATTTACTGCAGGAGGTAAAAGCTGAAGTAAAGTTAAAATGTTCCTGTTTGTGGAGCAGCAAGTAGCTTGATGTAATGCACAAAAGACACTTAAGGCCATTTTTGTCATCGTTATGACTATAGAACATCCTTCAAATGATTAAATCAGCCTTATGCCCTTCTCTTTTCTTATTTTTGGTCTTTTGAAGTTTTAGCTTGGTGCTGTGCAAAAAAGCACACATATACTCTAGAACAGTGGTTCTCAACCTGTGGGTCCCCTGATGTTATTGGACTACAACTCCCATCATCCCTGAGCTCTGGCCTTGCAAGCTAGGGGTGATGGGAGTTGTAGTTCAACAACATCTGGGGACCCACAGGTTGAGAAAGGCTGCTCTAGAACAACAGTAGGGAACCTGCAGTGGCCCCTGGCATAATTTCATGTGGCCCTCTGTAGGTTGCAGGCCAACTCTTGGTCTCCAGATCAGCCCTCTGGGAATTGCTTCCTCTTCTATGTTATGTTTGTGTGTGTGTGTGTGTGTGTGCGTGCATGCGAGAGAGAGAGAGAGAGAGGACAGCGCCATTGAGAGCAAGTCTCAATTAGCTTTAAAATAAAGAGGTGTGCATACAAAACCCAACTTCCATTCCCAATTGGTTTTAAGATTGTTACTCATTGATTATTAGTGTGGCTGCTCCTGTTCAGTGGAGTAGCATTCCTACTGAGACATAACAAGCTACCACTATCTGCACTTTCTAGAAACAGTTGAAGACGTTTATATTCTGACAGGCATTTTAATGGGTCTTTATGACACGCCTTGTTTTTAATGCATTTGCTGTTTTTGTGTTTTTAACAGCTTTTAACTATCTTACGTGTAAATCAGCTTGAGATGGTGGTTTAGAAGGTGAGCCATGAATTAATTGTTATAATACTGTCCATAGTTCAGAAGCTCTGGTCATATGCATGGAGTGAATTTTGTTTTGTTCAGCGAATTATGTGTATTTTCTGTGAATAACCATGGGTCTGGGCAAACTTCAATTCCTGATGCCTCCAGTTTAAAAAATGTGATTGCGTGTTTGTGGGGAAGAAAGGGCTTTGTTGTATTACTGAGTTTCTTGCTGTGAAGGGTCTAGAGTTGGGTTCCCTTCCAACTCTACAATCCTATGATTCTATGAGATAAAGCAAGTTTCCAGTCCTTACAGCTGGAGTTGTAAGTGTTAAAAGCTGAGGGCCAAACAGGTTGAACTGACTCATGCTAACCATTCCATTAAATGGTTAGATCATAAGGGCAACTGGAAGGATGTTTAGTACATTCTGGTGGCTGAGGCATTGCAGATGATTGGACTAGATGGAAGCTTTCCAACTCTCACCATGTGATTTGTGTAGGCTACCAAGATATAATGGGCATGACTTCCCTGTTTTACAACTCTGTTTTTCATTTATTTTTAAACTGCTGCATAATACTCACGATTATACTTTGTTTCAAGAAGCTTCTTCTGCTTCTGCTTCTTTTGAGGCCTTACTAGAATGATGAATGGCTTGCCTGCCCATAATTTAGTGAAAACTTGTAACCTTAGCTCCATTTTGCTCCACCTTCTTTCCCTTGGGTTCTGCTTTCTCCCTCTTGTTGTCTCTCATAAACAGAAAAGGGCAAAAGTGCTACAGTGCCTTATAATTCAGGCATTTCTGTCTCAGAAGGGAAAAATGTTCATAACAAACTTGTGGTCTTGTGATGAACTCGTATATTAATTCACAGGATGTTCCCAACTGGATGAGGAAAGGGTATGCTTGCTTCTCTAGGACTTGGCAGACAGGCAGTATATAATGATGAAACCAATGTTTTAATTTTGGCAGTGAAGACTGGCACATTAGAGTGAATGGGGCACTGCCCGACCAACCTGAGACTGCCCTCAGCTGGCCCCTTCCTGCTTCCCATCTTACTTAAATTGAGAATCAGTCGAGGGTGTGGTACTGGCCATCAGATTCCTCCCTCTGTGTCTCAGGGATGCCCTACAGGGAAAAGGATGGGGACAAAAGTAGAATAAGTCAATGGTTCTGGGTTCTCTTTGTCTGCCTTCTGCCCTACCAATCCAAATAGATGCAAACCTTCACTGGATTTTGGGAGTTCAAAGTATGAACTTCCCTAGTTTAGGCATTCCGTATAATTTGAAACTGAGTCTGACACTTTCCAAACTATATGCTTATATCATAATTAGTTTCACCCTGAACACCACTGCAGTAATGGAAAAGGAAGGCAACAAGAGTGGACTATTCAGGAGACTGGGATCATGGAGGCCTACAAGACTCTTCAGGTTTCCAAGTGAAAAGGGTTTCCTGAGGAAGTTGGTGTGGAGGAAGGCACCAAGAACTCATGATATCCCCAGGTCACATAATTGGGTGTGTAATGAGAACTATAGCTTGAGTTTTAAACCAGCAAGTAACCCTAGTAGCTTGAGGGACGCGGGTGGCGCTGTGGTCTAAACCACAGAGCCTAAGGCTTGCTGATCAGAAGGTCAGCGGTTCAAATCCCCAAGACTGGGTGAGCTCCCATTGCTCAGTCCCAGCTCCTGCCAACCTAGCAGTTCGAAAGCACGTCAAAGTGCAAGTAGATAAATAGGTACCACTCTGGTGGGAAGGTAAACAGCGTTTTCGTGCGCTGCTCTGGGTTGCCAGAAGTGGCTTAGTCATGCTGGCCACATGATCTGGAAGCTGTATGCCAGCTCCCTCGGCCAATAAAGCGAGATGAGCTTCGCAACCCCAGAGTCGTTCGCGACTGGACCTACCTTTAACCCTTAGCTTGAGTTTTAAACCAGGTAGTTCAGACTTGGGCAAGACTGAGCTCAATTTAGCTAATTTTAGACAAGCCAATTCCAAACAGAGCCTAGGACATCTTGACCAAATATGAAGTGGGTCTCTTACGCTAATCAAACCCAACAATTTCATTATACAGTGCCAATTCCTTCTCACCCTCCCCATTTATATGACTTTCTTTTATAAAGAGAATCTGTGTGTTTGCTTTAGCTTTGTATCATATAGCATAGCATGTGTGATTATAGCTAAAGTACAATTCAGTGCCCAACAAGCTTAGTCAGTCACACACCTGCCTTCCATCTTATTGCACTGAATTGCCAGTGCAGATTTGCAGGAGGAGCAGATGCAATATGAGGCAGCCAGAGTGGACCCATTGGGATATATAATCTCTAATTCCTCAATTTATTGAATGAACTGATACATCACTGTGGAAAAAAAGCTTAAGAGATTTGGCCACAAGTACGCGGGTGGCGCTGTGGGTTAAACCACAGAGCCTAGGACTTGCCGATCAGAAGGTCGGCGGTTCAAATCCCCGTGATGGGGTGAGCTCCTGTTGCTCAGTCCCTGCTCCTGCCAACCTAGCAGTTCAAAGTGAAAGTAGATAAATAGGTACCACTCCGGCGGGAAGGTAAATGGCGTTTCCGTGCGCTGCTCTTGTTTGCCAGAAGCAGCTTAGTCATGCTGGCCACATGACCACATGACTGTACCACATGACCACATGACTGTACGCCAGCTCCCTCGGCCAATAAAGTGAGATGAGCGCCGCAACCCCAGAGTCGGCCACGACTGGACCTAATGGTCAGGGGTCCCTTTACCTTTACCTTGCTACCACAGCCATTACTTGGTGCTGGTGAATGAATTGGATGCTTTGTATACTCTCCTTCCCTTCTCTGGACTTATGGATGTGGTGTAGTTCATTCTCAAGAGCAGTTTCTGCGGTGCCTCATTTTCCCAAAGGACACTCTAAATGTGTTTGGTTGCCAAGACGCCTGGAATCTCGCATCACTTGGCAAAGATTGGGGTAACGTGTAATAACACTGAGCTGGATGCAGCACTGTTCTGACTCTTTGCAAAGCAGCTTCCAATGTCTCAGGGCTTCGAGACCTGACTGCCACCGTCATGCCTGGGCGTCCTTTGAAGCTGCCTGCTTTCCATTCTGGCTGCTTCTGTCACGGCTGTATATTCAAAATGGGCACTGAAGTGGAAATGGAGAGGGCAGGACACATCTGGTTAATAAGAAACCCACTGATGTCACAGACCTTATCAATGCTCGAGGCAAGGAAATACTAGCGCAATCCCTCGTTTGCGCACTAACGCACTCACAGCAACGTCTAATTTTGGAACACAGCTGAATCTGACCTGACTTTAAATAACCCCCAAGTTACAGCTCCTGAAATTAATGGTATAATATCGAATACAACATCGGGGAGAGATTCTTAAGCACCCCTAAGTCAGGATATTCACAAGCTAAAAACACACACACCAAAACCCCACTGTCAACAGTATTAACAACATGACCCCAAACTATTGATGTACTTGCATGGATGCTTCTCTCCCTCCGTGAAATGATTTTTAAACTGGGTTTTCTTTGCAAGTGTACCATTCACAGACTTTTAAAATATATAAAGCTGTCAAACTACAAAACAATGCCAGTCATTTTAACCAAGTCTCTGGAAAACTAACAGCACAGCCATGACAACACAGCCAAAGTCTGTGTAGTAAGTGAGCTAGTTGCTACTTTCTACTGAAGCAGGTCCCATCTTTGTAATGAAGTCTTCAGTTCCTGCTTCCTGGCTTCCCAGAGGCTTATGGTTGGCCACTGGGATGGATCTGATGGGCTTATGTTCTTATATATAAAACCATTTTTCTCAGCTGCCTGACACTGGGCATTCCTTACTTAGGCAATTGTTTCTCTCCACCCACTTCATAGCATATAAATAACCTAGGATTTGTCTGGTTTTTCTTTATTATGCTTATAATATTCTGCATATCCTAGTGTGGGGACCATGGTTTCAGAATGCTGGGCTTTGCTTTTATTTATCCTAGCTGTAAAACATTTTTTTTAAAATCTATCTCATTCCAAGAGCAGACTTCCGCCTCTCCAAAAACAATACATTCTTAGCAGAACCCATAGATGCTGTTCACTGAGATTAACTAGGCATGTTAATCCTGTTTGACTTCTAGACAAATCCCACAGCAGGTCGTGAGGATCATCTATGGAACCATATCTGAGACAATTAACAGATTATGAAACATGATATGGTTTGAGGATAACAAGCAGCATACAAACAAAAAACTTCAGTTCATTTGTTCAAGAAGGGGGAAAAAAGATTCCTGGCATTATTTCCCAGGGAAAAATATACCAATGGCAGCCAGATTTCATTAATTTGTATTATATGAATTTCAAAGGGAGTGGGGATTAAAAATAAATTGGACTGAACTAACATAGCACTTTAAATTCAAATACCAAGAGTTCACCCCAGGGGCCCAGTGATCTACCTAATACTTAATTACACTAGATATGAAACTGACAGAGGCTTCCAAGGTGATAAAGACCATCCATTATGATTTATATTATTGATGCTGCAGTAGCATGTACAGTTCCCAGTTTTAGATCAGGCCCCCACTGCGCTGAGCAATCTACAAATGACTGCAGCAGTGGTTGTCAAACTTTGTACTCCATTATTACTTAAGACTAACTGATTGGACATGCTTAGTTGTAACTTTGTTGAGCAAACTGTACAAACTCTTCCACCCTAGATTCTGGGTTCCTTTGCTTTTCCTTGTAGTTCTCACTTCTTTCTCCCAGAGTGACAGGCCACTATCTGCAGCATATCTCTCTATAGCACACAGTTACCCAGGTCATATGTCATGATCTCAGTCCAATAATTCATGGTTTGTCAGACTGGGAATAAGCTTCCTATCTGTATGATCACTCCAGTATGAGGAGCTGCAAGATGGAGAGGCTGCAAGATGGAGAGGCTGAAGGAGTTCAAACAAAGACAGAAAAGATATGATGGCCACCTTCAAATATCTAAAGGGCTGTCACATGGAGGATGGAGCAAGCTTGTTTTCTCCTGCTCTGAACCAATGGCTTCAAGCTACAAGAAAGGAGATTCTGGCTAAACATCAGAAAGAACTTTCTGACAGATCGTGTCCTCCCTAAAAGAGGGCACATGTTGAGGTGAGACCTGGAGACTGACCTCTTGGTTGTGGGTGGGTCTATTGGATAGCCACAACACCCAATTGGTAGGTCCCTCGTTGCTGGGTTTAATCTGGCCAATGGGGTGAAATCTAAACGGATTGAGGGATCTATATATGCTTATGCACATGTCCCAGAAAAGGGACATGGGTGGCGCTGTGGGTAAAACCTCAGCGCCTAGGACTTGCCGATCGTATGGTCGGCAGTTCGAATCCCCGCGGCGGGGTGAGCTCCCGTCTTTCGGTCCCAGCTCCTGCCCACCTAGCAGTTCGAAAGCACTCTTAAGTGCAAGTAGATAAATAGGTACCACTTTATAGCAGGAAGGTAAACGGCTCGCCAGAGCAGCTTCGTCACGCTGGCCACGTGACCCGGAAGTGTCTTCGGACAGCGCTGGCCCCCGGCCTCTTAAGCGAGATGGGCGCGCAACCCTAGAGTCGGTCACGACTGGCCCGTATGGGCAGGGGTACCTTTACCTTTACCTTTACATGTCCCAGAGCTTCCTCTTTTGGCTCATGCATTGGAACACCCGCCCACCTCTCCCTAATTCTAGGGCATTTTGCGATTGACCTTGCTATGCCGTTGTGTGTCGTCTGTTGTTGGGACAGAGGCATGGCGGTAATTTTCCCCACTTGGCTGATTAGCTGTAGTCATTTGGGTTTCGTCTGCCACATAGCAATTCGTCACAACTTGTAAGGTTGCGGATAGGTACCGGTTCATCTGATAGGGGTGGAAGAATGGTCTCTCCGTCCCTATGTGAAGGGTATTCCATTAAAGGAATCCAGGGACTCAACTTGGTTTGGTCAACCCCCATGCCTGAGTCCAGGGGAGCTTCTGGGGAGTGAGCAGAGTCTGTTCCTAGGCTTTTCACCTGCCTCAGGTGTTCACTCTTGGCTGACCTATGATAGAGCTCTGGGTCAGCGCTACCTGCAAGGGTGTAGGGAGCTAGTCGACCTTCCTTGGAGGTCTTTAAGCATCTGTCTTGTATGATTTAGTTGAGATTCCTGCATTGTGCAGGGTTGGAGTAGATGACCCTTGGGATCCCCCCCAACCAACTCTGCATTTTACTCAATTACATCATTTAACTCAATTGCATTGAGACACACATGCAAAAGGCAATTCATAAACAAATAATATACTGCCCAGAATCAAATGTTCTCTAGGCAAATTATAAGTAAAATATCAATGGAAAGGATTGTATCCCATGTTATAGTTCTGTTCAGAACTCTCTCACTGAAGTTAATGGACATGATCAACTTGGGTCCATTGGACATTATTCAGTGAAACTGTTGTATGTCTGCAAGGATTAACACTAGCATACAAGATTTTCTCCATTTCCTCCCCCATATGCCCCCCTATCCCCAAATCTGCTTTGTTAGGCTGGAGAAAAACCCAGAACAGATATGTGGGATGCATGGGAGGAGAAGAGGGAGAGGACATTATGTAGCACAAGGAAAAATCCTTGCACTGATGGAAACCTGGCCTAAACGAATAACACCTATTCATTCCAATGGGTCTGAGTAGAACTTAGTTGAATGCATCTCAAAATCCTGAAATAAAAAATACCAGGGCAAAATAAAATGTAAAATAAAACCGGCAACAGAATAAAAGCACCAGTGTAAAAGAACATCAGTACAACAGTTCTAAATAGTACTAAAAGTATTTAAGTTAGAAAAGCCTGAGGAAAAAAAACAAAACAAGCTGTCACCAGGCACTGAAAGAATCATAATGTAAGCACCAAGTGAGTTTGTCTGGGGAGGACATTCTGCAACTGAG
Source organism: Podarcis erhardii (assembly GCF_964252035.2). Lineage (NCBI taxonomy): Eukaryota > Metazoa > Chordata > Lepidosauria > Squamata > Lacertidae > Podarcis > Podarcis erhardii. The sequence goes on from NC_138499.1 coordinate 19,541,718, forward strand.
CTGCAAAAACTAAAAAGGACTACTATCAGTAACAACCTGCTAGACCTCATTTAGCAGGACTACCTGGGAAATGGCCTTGGAAGGTGATCTTAGAGTCCAAGTAGGTGTGGGAGTGGGGAGGACGTGGGTGTCAGGAGTGCGTGCATGAGGCAGGCCCTGTGACCAGTAGGGCTTTGCAGGCCTGGGGCCTTCCTAAGCTTGTTCTGGAGAGGCAAGGTGAGGCCGCACAGGTGAAGCCACTTGGTAACTTACTGCACCTGGTGGCAAGAGCCGGGAAGGGATATAAGGTCAGCATTTCCCTTTGGCTCTTCACCACAGCAACACTGTGGTTTCCTGCCTTGCTGTGTTTGGCTTCTTGATCCTCAGACCTCTGCTTCTTGACTCCTGGCTTCTTGACCCTCGGACCCTTGACTTTGTGACTCCCTGCTTCCTGACCCTCAGACCCCTGGCTTCTGGACTCTTGTTCCTGCTCCCACCCCACCATCTTGCCCCCAGTCTCGACGTCCTCAGCTGGGACTTTGATCGTCCGTAGACTGGACCATGACAGTGGGATGCTACCAGACTGAGGGGTTATTAGTGCTGCATGGTCATTGTTCTCCCACTGTAAGCTACATAACTTTCCATGCTTCAGCAGGTACATTCCCTCTATCCACAGAACAAAGAGTGGGAAATCCACGTTAAAACACCGGTTGTGGAGGTACCTGTGATCCCACAGGTAATCTGGTCCTGAGCCATTTGAAGCTTTAAAGGTTAACACCAGGACTTGGGCCTTGAAATTTCCAGGCAGCTAGAGCAGACGGTAAAATATAATACAGAATCAGAGAGTTGGAAGCCACCTCCAAGGGTCATCTAGTTGAACCCCCTGCAATGCAGGAATCTCAACTAAATCATCCATGACAGAAAGCCATATCTACTCTGCTGGAAACAGTTTAATTATTATTTTTTTAAAGTATCATCATTGGTATAAAACAGAATTAGCTCTCTACACAGGTAGTTTTATCGAATTCTTTGGGCTTCTCCACACCTCTGTTTGCCTCACCACTTTCTCCTGGGGAAACCTGATCTTTAGCGTGGAATAGGACCAAATGGCAGTTTGGTTTTCCCTAGTTTGCTGTATGTTCCAAATCTGCAAAAGAGCAGGTTTTCCACGGGGGAAACAGCAGGACAATGGCAAAACCACTCAGACTCATGTCTAGAAAGAACATATTTTGGTCGACTTGCTTAATATCCAGGACAAAGCACCTGCACATCAATTCTGCCTTTGAAACTCTGGTAATGTCTGAGGAAATCTGGACATATGGATGCGCTACCCTATGTTTTCTAGGCACAGGATAAGTGGAAGTGTGGACAAGCCCTTAATTATCATTAAATTATTATAATTTAGTATACAAGAACATTTGCATAGCTTTTCATGAAAACTGAACACCAGTATCCTTAGCAAATCTCCTTAGTGTTTGAATTGCTAAATCATCTAATATATGTGATATTTTTAGCTTCACTGTTTCCTAACTGGCATTTTGAGCACTTAGTGTGAATGCATAGGAGAGCAATGGTACAGATATTATTGAGAGTCCACTTTCAGGCTATCCCTCATCTGAGACAGCAAAGTCATTGAAAAAGAAAAATACTGGACCGGATTAGCAATGAGGGAGACATATACATAATAAACCCTTTAATGGCTGTGGGATTCCTTTGCACATTTTGCTCTATTTTCAGTCACTATAAAATGCTGCCACCTAATGGACATTGAATCAACCCTTCTTTGAAGATCTCCCAAATAGAAGATCAATTACTCTTCAAACAGGTTGGAGAAGTGAGGTGATATTGCTAGGATTTGATGGTAATTTAGAGGACCACTCTTATGCCCAGCCAATCTGCACTGAATGCTTACAGATCTGCAATTATGGCAAATGCACACACACAAGGGAGAGAGAGAGAGAGAGTGAGAGAGAGAGAGAGAGAGAGAGAGAGAGAGAGAGAGAGAGAGAGAACACTGAAGATGTAGAGGGGGGGAAACCCAACCCTTTCACTCTTAATTTTCATTCTTTTCAACAGAAAAATAAGTTTAAATAACACTTTTGTCATCTTTATTAGGACATTTTTTCAGGCAGGTTAAAATTCAATTTATTTGGGATTGAAACACGTAGGACTGTATTGGATCTAAGTGTGGTAAGCCTGCAATCTACATGGGCATTATTGTTCCAGGGACAAGAATGTCAGCATGTAGAGGGCCGGGAGGCCAGCTGGCTAGCCTCGGCTGGGCCGCCTCCTTCCAGCGGCCCAGTGCAAAGACCATCACATCTGCTCCAATATAAATCAGTGACCCAGTCTTATTCAGCCAGGGCACACTACCAGCAGATCAAACTGCACACACAGAATAGGCGTGAGGCTTGTGGAAGCATACTACAACTACAGATGCCCTTAAGGTGGAATAGAAATGTCAACAAAGAAATGGGGTCAATGGCGGGAATGATTGCCAAAGTCCTTTTTACCTGGGTGCCCTCCCCCTTTACAACCCCTGCATCATCTTCATGATGATGATGATTATGGCAAGTGCATAAAGCCACATGCAGACAAGTTAAGTGTGCATAAGTTGTGGGCTTACCGTAGTTTAACCTGAGGAAACACCAACAGAGTTTTTAAGTGTTGTAAAACACAATAAAACAGTAGCCAATCTACATCATCATCAAATGATGATGGGGCATTATTTGGGGCATCGGTGGCAGAAGTACAGGCATCAGTGGGCACAACTCATCCCAATCCACACACACACGAGACAAAGGCTCTCTTTGTCCAAGCTGCCAGCTTATAAACTTCTGTGATGTCACAGCAGGCCAGTGTTAGTCTGAGGGTGTGTACCGCTTCCTCCTCGCCAAACTACCTTGTAGCATCACAGCAGATCTGCTAATTATTATTATCATTCATTCCATTTCTATACTACTTTCCAAAAAAGGGGAAAAAACCCACATCATTAAAGGAAGTCAAATATAAAAGGCACATTTAAAACAGAATAATTAACAAGAGACTAAAATAGAACATATTTGTTGCTGTTGCTGCCAATTCTGCCAATGGTGGTTCATAGTGGATGATGGCTGTGGAAGCTCAGGCTCAGTGACCTGGGTCTGCACTAAGAAGCAGACAAGATGGTCTCTGGCTTTTCCAGCAGCCTCAGCTTCTGTAGCTGAAGTCATTCAAGCCAGGTGGAAAAAGGCCTGCAAGACAAGGAGAAGGTCTTCCAGGACTCACAGCCAAGCTGGTCCTGCCAATGGCATCAAAGCATGATGGTGGAAGCAGAGAAACCAGAGGCTGAGGAGATTAAAGTTCAGAGGATGAACAGGGAGGTAAAGGATCCTTGTGGAGTCTACTTGCTAAGATGCTCTAATGTGTTTGAGCTATTTGTACTTGTGAGCAGTTCCTGCCAACCTAGCAGTTCAAAAGCACGTCAAAGTGCAAGTAAATAAATAGGTACCACTCTGGCGGGAAGGTAAACGGCGTTTCCGTGTGCTGCTCTGGTTCACCAGAAGCGGCTTAGTCATGCTGACCACATGACCCGGAAGCTGTACGCCAGCTCCCTCGGCCAATAAAGCGAGATGAGCGCCGCAATTCCAGAGTCGGTCACGACTGGGCTAATGGTCAGGGGTCTCTTTACCTTTACCTTTACTTGTGAGCAATATGGAGTCATCTGTAACTGGTTCACAGGAAATGGATCTCCGTGACAATCGGTGGACTGCAAACCCACTAGAAGATGTTATCTATGGACTCCAAGATTTTCTACTTTCTTACCTTATGTTAAAATATGGCTATCATTTTCTATAAATAATTACCAACTAAGTAATGAAAAGGTCAAAGAAGCAAGGGGTTATTATTAAGATCTACAGTCTAAAATTAATATTATACAGTAAATGGAAGACTTATTGACTTCACTAGCATTTGGATTAGGGCCAAGATCCTTCTTCAACCTCTTAGACAGTACTAGCAGATTTAAGTTAGGATGGGTCAGTAATTACTCTTCTTCCATCCCAAGGGGCGCTGATTTTATTGTCTCCTTTAATGTAAACCAACATTATACTACAGGTATTCTGCAAGTATTATTAGCAGCAGCCTGAACAAAGTGCCAGAACAAAACAAGGGAATAAACAGAATGAATATTAGTCCAGTGTTAACCCAGATCCATTTACTTTAGCAAATTACTCAAACATTCCACTCTTTTATTTATTTAATGCCATTTGTAGTCTGCTTTTCCACTAATAAAATAAAGTAATAAAAATAATATTTACGGTGCAATCCTATGTACATTTATGTTGAAATAAATGTGAATGGAACTCAATGAGAATTACTTCAGAACATAGGAAGCTGCCTTAGACTGTCAGGGTCCTGGTCCATCTAGCTCAAGATAGTTTACTCTGGCTGGCAGCAATTCTCTAGGGTTTCCAGCAGGGGTTTCTCCCAGCCTTACCTGGAGATGCCAGGAATTGGACCTGGGACCCTCTAAATGCAACGCAGGGGCTCCATCATTGAGCTACAGCCCTTTCCCAACCTATGGGTTCCATGCATTGTTAAGCTCTAAGCCCATGATGGTTTACAAATTGGGATAGAATGTTTGTCAGTTTCATTTCTCTCATTTTTCTGTTTCTCAAACTGTAGCAATGTGTGTGTGTGTGTGTGTGTTTTAAAAAACTTATTGAAAATCCATTAGCACTTTCCCCAATACGTTTCTGAACACAATTCAGACCTTTAAAGCCCTAATCGCCCTTGGTCCAGTATACCTGAAGGAGCATCTCCACTCCTACCGTTCAGCACTGAGGTCCTCCTCCGAGGGCCTTCTGGCGGTTCCCGTCCTGAGAGAAGTGAGGTTACTGTGAACCAGGCAGAGGGCCTTCTCGGTAGTGGCACCCGCCCTGTGGAATGCCCTCTCATCAGATGTCAAGGAAATAAACAACTATCTTACTTTTAGAAGACAACTGAAGGTAGACCTGTTTAGGGAAGCTTTTAATGTTTGAAGTTTTATTGTGCTTTTAATATTCTGTTGGAAGCTTCCCAGAGTGGCTGGGTAGTCCTGGCCAGATGGGTGGGGTGTAAGTATTAATAATAATAATAATAATAATAATAATAATAATAATAATGTGTGAATTTCTTCTTCATTTTGCAGTTTTGCCTAATGTACACATTCCTGCAAGCATCTCCCCCCCAGTATAACACATTTTGCATGCTATTTTTACTTATTATTATTTTGTGCACACTTTCCCCAAATACATTCTTTTTTGTGAACATTGTTTGGTACAGCAACTAAAAATTCAGGTAAGTACAAATTTCAAAGGTTATCACTCAAAATGCAACTTCTCCCACTGTGGTGCAGTTCTTCCACACACAAAAGTTGTTTTTATAAAAATGAAGATGTACATAGGCTACTCTGATTAAATTGACTGGACAGAAAAAGGTGTAATTATCGGTGGTTTCTGGTGTCTATTAGGATTGGTGGGTTGGGAGATAGAGAAACTAATGCCACAGCCAATGACAGAGGGAGCCATCCCCAAACTGATTGTAATAAAGATGGCAGGCAGATGAGAGCTAGTCAAGGGCAAATCAAGGTTAATGGGTCTTTGCTTTGTTTGCCCAAATATGCCAGCCTCACAGTGGCTATTATATCACTGATATAATGTGACTGTTTCTGAACCTGGGTTCTCAAATCTGTTACAGATGGAGCTTGGCTCAGTGTACAAGGGCTTCAGCAGATGGAAATACAGCTTTAAATGTATTATTTATTGCCCAACCAAGGGAAGAATAAATTAAACATAACAGGTCAGTGCTTTCTCATAACATTCCTAAATTTTTTGTTCTTATTAAACAGCTTATCCTTTTTTAAAAGCTTATATAAAAGACTTTTAAAATTCCTAACCAGCTATATACAAGCTTGTATAACAGACCTTAAAATTTCTTAACTGGCTACATTTTGAATTTGATTGAAATAGCTGGCACTCCATTCACCATTTAACTTCTATTACTAAGTGGATTTCAGGAAGCATTCAAAAGTTGTCCAGTTAACGGGGGGGGGGGGGGAGCTACAGACATTTTAATTTGCAAGCTGTTAGATAAGTTGTCATTCCATGGAACATGCAGTAAAATCCCATAGATGTTTACTGAGAATGGCAGCCCTAGTGAGTTTAATCAGATTTATACCCGGTGGGTCCAGAATCTTTGCAGAGGTAGGTTACCTAGTCCTCAAAATTTCAGCAGCATAATCAGTGGTCAAGCCTGACAGGAGTTGTAGTCCAGCAACAGATTCCCACCCCTGGAAGAATTGCTGCTCAAACAAAGCTAGGGACACATTTATCATATCTCTTTACTGACATCTGATCTATTCATTGGAGAATGTTGCCAAGGATCTCAAAAACTTCCACAGTCACAATGAGCAACTGATATATTTGCATTTGAAGTGAAAATGAAGACCCATTAGCTTGCTATTTCTTAAAGTAAATGTGAATTGGTCTGCGTAGCTTTGTCATTTTCTTTTGCAACCACATACATTTGACAGTAGGGTTCTCATTTGAAACAAGCTGTGGCCGCTCCTTTCCAAAAGCCATACCTGGAAAATTAGGATTGTCCTCAATGTTAGTTACACTCAGAGTAGACTCACTGAAATGAATGGATATAACTAAGCTGGGTTTATTAATTTCAATGATTGTACTTTGAGTAAAATGTAATTGGTTGAAACCCATAGTTATCTAGAAAATTACCAGCGAGTCTCTCTCTCTCTCTCTCTCTCTCTCTCTCTCTCTCTCTCTCTCACACACACACACACACACACACACACACACACAAATGAACAAGTTTGTCATCTCCTCTAGCACTCAAAATGATTTATTGGCATGGGGAGTAGTAGAACTGTCAAAAATAACTGGAAGGAAGAAGTAGCAGCAGAATATTTGGCTAACTGGTGGTTTATAATTTGGAAAGGAACATAAATACACCATTTCTGTATGTAAAAACAAAACAGAGTGTCCTTCTGTACTCTCTATACTATTGCTGAACCTTCTGATAGATGAAAGAGGTCAAGCAATGGCACCTCATTTGAGAACTTTTGTCTCTATCCTACGCAAAAGGTGACAAACTGCCAAGTAGGCAAACCAGTAGCTCAAAGGAACAGGAAACCCTTGCTGGGTCTGAGTTCCAGGCAGCCAGCCAGCTGTAGCTCAAACTGGCAGTCATATTTCCATATACACTTCCAGCATTTGGTGAGCCATGAGCTAGATTTATGCCATGCCATTGTAATTTAGACTGCAAGCTTCAAATCCCCAAACCACCATTGGCGTTAAGGGTTTCAGTGGGAAAACTGGATAAATAACTGGAGAAGAATTGATTGAGAGGCATGTGGTTTCGGAATTTCCATGCTAATAAATTAATGAACTTTATGGGTGAATGGACTCCTGTGAGGCTCCCTCTACTCTCACTAATCTCCCATTTAAGATGCATATAAATCTGCTGAAGGGACATACAGTTCTCCTAGTGATAAATGGGAATGTCTGGAGTGAGAGCCGTGTCCTTGGGGGTATAATAAGGACAGGTGTTAGCTTTAGTCTTATTTAATATCTTCATTAATGATCTAGGGGAAAGAGGTAAACAGAACATTAATTAATTTAATTAACAGATTATGCTAAATCAGAAGGTGCTACAAGCACTAGCAAGGATGGAGAGAACTGAGAAATACCACTAGGAATTAACTAATTGAGAAATAATTCATGCTTGGGATGGAGGGAGTTATAGAGATGTCAAATATATATGTGTGTGTATGTGTGTGTATGGATTAAGAATAGTCTTTCATATACTATTTCCACCATTCCATTCATTGATATGATGGGGGGGGGGTTATTGCATTGTCTGAGGTGATGTTTAACCTACAAACATGATTAGATGTGAGCTGTAGTGATGAGTTGGGAAATAAAAGTAAGTGAACTAGTAACAACCACCCAGAGTGTTGGGGCACCCCAGTCAGATGGGCAGCAACTTTTTAATAATAATAATAATAATAATAATAATAATAATAATAATAATAATAATACCATTGGCTCTTCCTGGCAGGTAGAAGGTCCTCAATCCAAAGAATGCTGGGATCAATGACTTGGATTTAGTAGAGCCATTCTGTTTGTGGAAACAGTCCTTTCAATCATAGGAAGGATGCTTTGTTTTGTTGAAAGGGTGTGAATGCAGTGGAAAGTCGATGGCACCAGAGTTGTGAGTGTGTTTGTGGTTATTTTCACAGATGCCCCCTTCCTCCTGCAATAGTGTAGTTCAGTAATTTTATACCCCACACTTAATGCTCTTATCTCCACTCCCTTTTATAGAGAGTAACATGTTTGCTTTCTTGAAAATCAAGCAGTACTATATTTGAGGGTCTTCCTGTTCATACTGCTGAGAGGGAAGTACAGTGGTCCCTTGGGTTAAGAACTTCATTCTGGAGGTCTGTTCTTAACCTGAAACTGTTCTTAACCTGAAGCACCACTTTAGCTAATGGGGCCTCCCACTGCCGCCGCGCCGCTTCTGCACAATTTCTGTTCTCATCCTGAAGCAAAGTTCTTAACCCGAGGTACTATTTCTGGGTTAGCGGAGTCTGTGACCTGAAGTGTCTGTAACCTGAAGCATCTGTAACCCGAGATACCACTGTATACTTCTGCCCCAAATATTTGTATACTACCTTCAAGGAAGTTGCAAGGAAGCTGTAAAGGCAAGAATGCTTCCTTCTGCAATGAAAAGATACAAATTCAGGAAGCCTTAGATCATGGAATCAATCAATCATTCACCTTTATTTGCATAGAAAAGGTGCATTGTATACATGGATCAGGACACAACAATTAATGAAACGCAGTAGGATATACTTTAGGATAAAACTGTCCAGACACCGTGAGGTAAGAAAATGGCTCTTTGGACCTATGGTGATGCAATTTCACGGCTGTACTAAATCCTGCCACATTCTCCACAACAATTATTCAGCAGATAATTCTTCCTGGAAGTATCAGTACGATAAATCCCCTCCTTCAATAAGGGGGCCAAATACTTATATATGTTTGCATAAAATCATAGAATTATAGAATAATCAAATCATAGCATTGTAGATTAGCAAGGGACCAGGAGAGTCACCTAGGGTTGCCATAATTCTGGATGCCAGCGAAATTGTTCCATTTTTACACCTGGCATGTGGCAGGAAACTTTTGCCCAACATGAGGCTTGAATCTATGACCCTGAGATTAAGAGTTTCATGCTCTACTAACTAAGCCATCTCAAAATAAAATAAAATAAAATAAAGCATGGGGTTAGAAGTCAGTGATGAAGAACCTGGATGGACCAAATTCTCAAAGCTAATGAAGGATATGGCCTGAGACACTCTTGAGACATGCCAATGTTTGGTCCATAGGTGGCAACTCCAGGGGTCCTCCTTCAACATACCTGTGGATATGTGACAGTGAAGAGGCAGGAACAATTATAGGAATTGCTCCCAGGCTCAGAGCCAGGAAAAGGTTCACAATTCAGAGGCAACCCTAGTGAAGGATTGGAGTCATCTGCCCACATTAACGTTTGGAGTCTAGCCCATTGCAGATGCTTTGTAAACAGTTAATAATATTGTGGCCCCTGTTCAGGTTCTGCCTCTTGTCTCATTCCTAGTCAAAGAACATTGAATAGATTTGAATGCCAATTTATGATACAGTGGTACCGCAGGTTAAGAACTTAATTCGTTCCAGAGGACCGTTCTTAACCTCAAACTGTTCTTAACCTGAGGTACCACTTTAGCTAATGGGATATCCCGCTGCCGCCGCGCCACAGGCGCGTGATTTCTGTTCTCATCCTGAAGCAAAGTTCTTAACCTGAGGTACTATTTCTGGGTTAGCGGAGTCTGTAACCTGAAGCATCTGTAACCTGAGGTACCACTGTAGTTCAGTTAAAGAAGATATAAAGATTTTCATGATTGCTAATTTTCATTGGATTTTCAGGCCACAGGTTTCTCTTCTACATGCACTCCAAATGCTGATGATTGCCAAATTTAGGTAAGCTTTAAAATCCTTTGGGCAGATGTTCTTCTTAAAGATCCAAAATGTGTGAGTGAAAAGAAGCCTCATTTGTCTTTGTACAGTCTCATTCCCTTGACTTATCTTCTGCTCATTTATATTAATGAATTAATCCTGCCTTTTAGGCTTGTGTCATCATCATCACCCTCAGTTTTACAGAGCAATTAAGGAACTTTCCAGAGGATGAAAATCAACAGAATTGCTTTGCAGCTAAGCCAGGAACAGAATTCAAAACTCCACTAAATCTTTAGACCACAAACTTTCCCCCCTTCTGTCACAATCTTCAATACTTCCATTAATGCATCACTCATCCATAGGGCATAATCTAGTTTGTCTGTTTTTTAAAAAGTGCCCACTTGGCTACATCCTCATTCTATAGCACAAACATTTGGGGCCTGGAGACACATTTGAAAGTCTAAGGAACTGTTGTGGCTACCACAACTACCCATTTCTCAGAAGAAAAAACTGGTGATACTCAAGATGCAGTCACCCCTTCAAACAGCAGGCAAAATACTATTGCTTTCCCCAGAACCTCATGGATTAAAAAAAGGCAACAGCCTACACATCTTCCCCCAAACATGCAAAACTTTCTCCCATCAGTGGCTATGTTCTATGTCCAGTGTCAGAGGTATGCTTCCAAATGCCACTGGGTAGAATTTGTGGCATTTATGTCCAGATTGCAGGCTTCCCTCAGGAATCTGGTTGGCCACTGTGAGAGCAATATGCTGGGCTCAATGGGTCATTGGCCTGGTGTCCTTATGTTCTTAACACCTCCAAACAGCTATTTAAAATAAATGGGAGAGGCAGAGGATTTTAGCAGGTATCAGAGGGGAGTATCTGATGGCGCTGTGACACCCCTGGGCTGGAACATATCCTAACAGCAAATTCAGACCTACTAAAATACATGCATTTTGCACAATACAATGAGAAAGAGAGAGAGAGAGAACGAGCAATTATTAGCTACTGTTTAAAAAGCCGGTTTCCCTTAGTGTGCTTGACTTTGTAGAGACAAATGAGTCAGCAAAGGGAGGGAAGGATTAATGATGCTGTTGACGATTATATGGTAATTTATGTCCAATTGTGGCAGGCAGGCATCACCTTTCCACTGGTAAATGTACAAAAACAAATGATTATTTTGTCTTAACACACAATGGAAATCAATTGCTCCACATTAAAGGAAGGCAGTGCCAGAGAGGAACAAGAGGAACAGGGCTTGACTCATCCATCAATAATGAACTAAAACAGCTGTGATAATCAAAGGGACACTGATACTCCACCGCTGTTCCCCTTTGATTGCTCCCGAGCCCTCTAAGGCATGTTGAGGTGTATCTCACCTGCTGAGCTGCTGGACTTTCTGAGTACTTTTCACTATCCCATTTACTCCAGGGGAGAATAAATGAAAGAAAAGAAGCGCAGCAGGAATGGGGGAGAGGAGGGCCATCAGCAAAAGGATTCCAGCCATGGAAATTACATTCAACCGACTCCCGCGGAGGGTTCAGGGATGTATCAGTTCCAGCAGACTGACTAACCTGTCAGAAATAATAAACTGCCCACAAAAGTAACTGGTGCACAGATATATTTCCCCCCAACAGACGGCACTTATTAAAGCAAGAACCAATCTGATATTGAATGAAGAAAAGAAAGGCCATTCTAAACTCATACGCCTGTATGTTTAACTATTGGTAAAGGGCATGCTGAATCAATTTCAGATTTCTTTAATTAAAAAAAAAAAATGCTGTCACAATCTCTTTCTCTCTCTTCTTGAATCTACTCTGAAATCTATTCTGAAATTTACCACCGTCAAAGAAGTTTGTTCTATGATGGTGGTAAATTTCAGAGTAAGGTTGCTTTTGGGTGAGAGAATGAGTGCAGTCAAATTACCCCCGAGGGTTCATGTCTTACCCAAACCTTTTGTGCTGTATATTTTATTCATGTCCAAACATTTTCTCCTTTTTGCCACTCTCTCCCTCTCTCTTATTATTTTGAAAGCTTTGTTGGCTTTCTTCATTATTTTTAAACCTTTATTTAACTTTATGAAATAATCCTCGTTCTGTGCTCAATAAGCATGGGACGCCTTTGCCCAGTGGCGCTATGGCCCATAGATTGCAGCAAAATTCTGGGCAAGGTATTGCCCAGTATCTTCTCTGTGTAATGGGCTCATGGGAAAAAGCTGTCCCAAGAGCCCTTGCTTCAGAAAGGAGGGGGGAGCCTATATAAAGCTGCTTTCCCTGGATCTCACAACCACCCTTCACTGAGCAATTTTGGGTCGTTGGTTGACAGGGTTAGAAATAATATTTCCCCCTCTCAACCTGATTGGCACTTGGTTGGGTCCGTTCCCTCCCCCGCCTTTCTCTCAGTGAAATTATGGCTTTCCTTTGTTAGGCGGAAGAACACTGTTTGTATGAGGGTAGAAACAGCATTGGGCAGGATCGACATAGTTTAGGGGGCCTCCATAAGGGGCCTGAATGGAGGATTGACCATGGCAAACACAAACCTGGTTGGAATCTGCACCCTGGTCCCTCAGTGAGACCTTGCTTGCTTGGCTTGCACCATGACAAGGTTCAACACTGGCTGACTATAAATCGGGTCCTCCCTTAAAGAGGGCGCATATTGCGGTGAGACCTGGACAACCAACACCCTGTGTTGTGGGTGGGTACAATTGGTTAGCCACAACACCCGATTGGCAGGTCCCTTGAAGCTGGCTACAATCTGGCCAATGGGACGTAGTCTAAATGGTTCGAGGGACCCATTTATGCCCATGCAAGTGACCCAGAGCTTCCTCTTTCGGTGCGTGCATTCGGAACACCCGCCTACCTCTCCCTACTTTTAGGGCTTTGCGCATGACCTTGCTATACCATCGTGTGTCATCTGCCATTGGAACAGGGGCACGGCAGGAATTTCCCCCCCTTGGCTGATTGGTAGCAAATCGTCACAACTTGTAAGGTTGCGGATAGGCTCTGGTTCAGGTGATAGGGATGGGAGAATGCTCTCGCCATCCCTATGTGAAGGGTATTCTGTTAAAGGAATCCAGGGACTCAATGGTTTGGTCAACCCCTGTGAGGGGGTTGTGCCCCTGCTTGAGTCCAGGTGGCAGAGTTAGCCTGTGCCCGGCTTTCCACTTATCCAGGTGTTCACCATTGGCTGACCTATGCTTGTGCCCTGGGTGAGCTTGTGCATGGCAAGGAGCTAGTCGAAGCAGAGCCTATGCAACCAGTCACTTTCTATAATCAATAAAGCTGTGGCTTAAATTCTGCCAAAAACCAAACCAAAATTTTGAGTCAAGTGTGAATTTACTTAGGGGGTAGGTTTCTGGGTCTGAACATGCAAAGATGTATTTATAAAGGCACTTTCTTTACATTTTGTTTTTCACTACATTTCCATCAAAACTTTCATCTTGCCAATTCTCCTTCCATATTTCTTGCTGAGCATTCTGATATATTGAGAGGGAATGGATTTGTCGTGTATTAATGACTTCATCTTCTGAGTAAACCATTTATGAATTACATCACTCCAGAGAACCCACATGCTCTAGAGTAGCCTTCACTAACCTCTTGCCATCCAGATGTTTTAGACCTCAAAACCCATCAGGCCCAGTCAGCATGGTAAATCTCAGAAATGGTGTGTAGCATAAAACAGAAAAGCTGACAATAACAATTACCAAAGGTGACAGAAAACATGGGCAGTATTAAGAGACAGTTGTCAAATACCTCAGAAACCAAGGAGGACTTTTTCAGGAGTGGATGCATTACTACCTCCTTCAATGAAGCAAACACTGTTCCATCATGCAAAGATGAATTAGCTGATTCCTAGATCCATCTAGTTAATCTTTCCACAGCTAGTTTGAATAAGCCATGAGGGGCAAGGATTAAGCTATTATTTCAGGCCAAACAGGGGCAAACATCTTGTTCACATCCACAGGCCTCGATAACTCACAAAACTGGATAATGATAGGACCTCTTGACTGAACTTCTGCCCTTAAGTTTTTCAGTCACTATATATATATATATAAAAAGAAATGAAGCGTTCTCATGTTGAAACCATATCTACCACACTGTAAAATGTCTTCTATTTTCATCTTTACCCTAAGTAAGATATTCTGAAGTGTGGTAGAAGTGATTACAACAGATGTTCACTTCATTCCAAGGCATTTGTGTTCAGGGCAGCAAATGAATGTGTGTTCAAACAACCACACTAGAATGTAAGCCTGTCTGCCATACTTAGAAGGCTACATTTTGCTAAACATTCTAATTTATAAGGAGACACAGATAGTATGCCTCACATACAGATATGCATTTACTTAAAAGCAAAGGCAGATGCCAGTTGTTCCCTTCAGGTATTAAACATCTGTGGAAAAGAATCTGGAATGAAAGGGAAGAATACATATGATCTGATAATGAGCAGCTAGGAGAGAAGCATTTCAAACAGGGAGAGGAAATAATGAGAAATCTAGCAGCCTAGTTCTTGAAACAAACAACACAGAACACCAAAATCTACTACCAGAATTCAATTAACAGGCAAAGAATGGATGTTAGCCTTAACCTTTTCTCACCCCCTCTCATTGACTTTATTGAGGGGATGACTAAAGTCTGCTTATTTAAGAACACAAGAAAATTATTGCTGGATCAGGCCAAAGGCCCTTCTAATCCAACATCCTATTCTCACAGTGGCCCAAACAGATGCCTATAGGAAGCCTGAAAACATTTAAGAAATTGCTGGGGCTGTTTCCTCAGTTATTATTCACATGGGTATATTTTCTATCACCAGTGTTTTCTGCTGAAGACTTTGACAGATGGAAAAAAGGATTGTGGATCACCTCTTATGTAAATAATAATAATAATAATAATAATAATAATAATAATAATTATTTATACCCTGCACATCCACTCTGGGCGGCTTCCAACAGAGGACTAAAAACAGAATAAAATTTCAAACATTAAAAACTTCCCTAAACAGGACTGCCTTCAGATGTCTTCCAAAGGTCAGATAGTTGTTTATTTCCTTGACATCTGATGGGAGGGCATTCCACAGGGCGGGCGCCACTACTGAGAAGGCCCTCTGCCTGGTTCCCTGTAACCTCACTTCTCTCAGGGAGGGAACCGCCAGAAGGCCCTTGGCGCTGGATCTCAATGGTTGGAGATCATGTGCTTATTTTAGGCAGGAAATTGTAAAAGCTCAGAAATGCAACCAGTTAGTAGCCTCATTGTCGATGCATATTGAGGGTTGCTAGCTACAATGGTTACTAGATTTGCCTGTCTTTTAAGAGAAAGTAAGGTGGCTGCCTCAAGTCCCAGCTGCTGCTCTCTGTTGTGACATGGCATGTCCTTGAGCCCCTAAACTGGCCAGCTACCACAGCTATGGTGGAGGATGCTTCCCCATTCAATTCAGCTGCCAATCCACTTAGCTTCCATATATATGTGGATGTGGTGGGAACAGGATTTACCATCTTGTCCTTTGTCTCAGGAAATAAATTGTTTTGGGCCTGCACTGCCAACAACATCCAAAGCGATCCCTCTCCTAATGAATCCAGTTACCTAGATAGGTAGTGGACTCTCCCTTCCTGGAGGTCTTCAAAACAGAGGATGACAACTTCTGGGGCTGCTCCACGTTTGGCTTTCCAGCACTGAGTAGGGTGTGAAGACTAGATGGTGACCAGCTGTGTGATACTATCCATTTTTCTACAGGCAAGGTAGGGATTGCTTTTTTGATTAGGATTTAGCCTATAATTCCACCGATGCACAATTATCAACTCACAGCTTATCTCCCAGTGAAAGGGAGTGATCTGTGTCGGTTTATCTACTGCAAAATCAGGTTGCAGCTGACATTATCCAGTTGCAAGCATAGGCTCATTCTTAGCACTGAGGGATACACCGTAATTGGCAGGCTGAGATAACCAGGTGCTAAACTGCATGTGTTGACAGGAAGGTGTCATCTGTGATAATAGGCTGAGATGACAGTGGTACCTTGAGAGACACGTCTGTTTTAAAATTTATTATAAGCTTTTCCATACTGTCCTTCAATTATATGCCCGGGATGGTTTCCAAAAGGAAGGAAACAATTAAAACAACAAAAATCAGTAAATAATCTAAAAGTCACAGAATTATAAAGCAGCCTTAAAACAGGATTAAAGTTGGGCAAGCAGAAGTAAACAAGGAATAATAATGTGGTTGCTTCAGTTGCATGGGCTTCCACTTAGTTATAGAATGAGTTTGGGGGGGGGGGATCCACCTGAGAATTGCATTATGTTCTGGGGAATGCCTTCCAAGGATGATGTATCAGCAAAAGTGAGCAGAGCAATAAATGCAAATTTTGTTTTTGTATAATAGTCTGGTTTCTACACACACCCCTATCTTCCATCGAGGCCTATGGTTCTTTGGAAAATTGAGACATGGCAGAAACTGCCGTGGCTTTAAGAAATATGGTTTATTCGACTATTTACACCTTCAGTCTGCATGGAGGGAGTCCAGATCTTGCAGCACGGTCATTTCAAGAGGGGTTTGTTCCCCCCATAGCCGTGCAACCAGATGCATAGATGATACCTATGAAAATCTAGCCAAAGCATCAGACTCAGAATGGACATGTTTTTTGTTGCTTAATTGTTTAACACTTCACTAACCTCTCCCAAATTAAAATTAAATCTAGAGGAAATGTCCCTAATCATTTTCTTTCAATGAACACTGACACCATTCTTTTATGCAGTAGTACAATTGCGGGGGGGGGGGGGATTTATTTTATGTCTAACTATTTTTTCAAGCTTAACAAGATTTTACTAATAGCCCTTTCATGCAAAAATTACATCACTCAGGATACAACCTTTGATTGTAGATGTAAAACAATTGATTCCTAGGTATCGTATTTCATGTTGGAAGAGAAAATGGCTTTCATCAGTCTAAATGCACCCCCCTCCCCCACAACTCCCCATAGTGGTGAACTAATAATTGTGATTGTATTTTATGTTTTCATGCTTGGGTTGTTTTATTCCGGCATCCCTCAAAGAAGTGGGTTCCTTATTTGCAGGGAGTCTAATTTTTATCAATCCAAGAAAGGCTTTTGCCGCCACTGATTAACTCTGTGCCAAGTTCTGACAGAGTATATGATCCTTGTAGTAAGGGAACATATCTTGATTTTGAAAGGATCCATTTGACTGCTAAATTAATCCATCTTTTTTAATATGACAAAGGTCATTTCTTTCTACATAAATCACTCTGAAAGCACACGATCAGATGTGTGGCAGTTGGTATTGTGCCTCTCCATGCCTTTAATGAGCAAATTAATTCCCCTCTCTCTTTATGAGCAAACCCCCCATACTTGAAAGAGAACGCTTTCCAGGGTGGCTTTTCTAAATGTTGTACTAATTGCCCCCTGCAACCCTTTGATGCTTAAAACACACACACACCTTAAAGCTAGCCACAAATGAACAAGGAGGATCCCATGCTACGATTCCCTGAATAAACTGCAATTTAGAATTTCAACATAGGGAAACTGGAATTTGCCAATACTGAGTCCTCTACTGACCAGTCTAATTCAGTGTTGCCTGCACCAGTGGTCCCCAAACTCCATCCCCACACTGGCCACTTTGGATATGTCAGGTGATCGTCTCCCAAGGCTTTTATATACCGTATTTTTTGCTCCATAAGACACACTAAGGGGAAATGTCTGTGTGTCTTATGGAGCGAATGTGTGGTCGGTCGCTGGCTCCCTTTCCGTCCCTGGCCTATAAAAACAGATTTTTTCCCCTTTGCAAAGTAAGTTCAACAACTGTGAGCTGATCCTCAAAAAGGGGGGGCTTTCCCCCTTTGCAAAAGAAGCTGCACAACTGTGAGCTGATTCCCCCCCCCCAAAAAAAACCAGGGCTTTCCCCCTTTCCTCCTCTAAAAACTAAGTGCGTCTTATGGTCAGGTGCATCTTATGGAGCGAAAAATCCGTAGGTCTTGTTTCTTAATGACCTCTGCTGGTTGTTGGGTACTCAAAGAGACAGAAATTTATGGCACACTTTACTTGCCAGTGTCAAACCAGGCAAATATGGTCTGTATCCGGCCATGGAAGAGTGATGGTGTTTCTTTGCAGATGACTGTTATTTTATTCATTCGTTTGTTTGTTTGTTTGTTTGTTTGTTTGTTTGTTTGTGTATTGCATTTGAATTCCACCTTTCCTGTAAGCAGCTCAAGGTAGCATACATATTTCTCTTTCCCCTCCAAGAATACAGAGCAGGTAATTAGTAGGTAGGCTAAAAGGGTTAGGAGTAGTAGTTTTGGGGATAGAGATGCAATAATAATTATTCATCCAAGGTGGGCGAGGGATGAAAATGCTATGATTTTCCATAGTTGGGTTTGGTTTAAGCCAGATCAACCTCCAGCTAGGGTTGAGGTGATGGCTAGTAAGAATAGAATTGTTGTTGGAAGTTGGAAGTTACTTGGCGGTGAGGTAGAATAAAGATATTGGTGATGATTTTGGTCGAATTGTAATGATTAAGGCTCTTGTTATGGTGGTCCCTTGTATAATTTCTGGAAATCAGCAGTGTATTCGGGTTAGTCCCAGTTTTATAGCTAGGTCAATTGTTAGTGTAATAGGGATTGGGTTTGTGGTAAGTTGAGTAATGCATCAGGTTCCTGTGTGTCAGGCATTAAGGGTGGCTGAGAATAGGATAATGGCTGAGGCTTTTGCTTGAATAATCAAGTATTTAGTCATGACTTCAGTGGGTGATGTTGTTTGGCTAAAATTGGGGTGATGGCAAGGTGTTTAGTTCTAGTCCAATTCAGGCTAGAAGCCAGTGGTAGCTGGCATTGGTAATGATTGCTCCAAGGCCCAGGTTGGAGATTATAATTAGAGGGTTCATTAGTAAAGGAGGGGTTCAGCCAACATTTTTTGGGTATGGGCCCAAGAGCCCATAGCATAGTGGGAGTAGAGAGGATTTTGAAGTCTCAGGTGTGGGTTTGAACGCCGTTTTTCTAGAGGAGGCGAGGGTTTAATAAGCCCCTGTTGTTTACTCTATCAAAGTAATCCCTAGTCACTTGCGCACACATCCTAGGGTTGTACTAGTCTAGTGGTGGAAGACCAGATAGTATGCCAGATAAGGCATATTTTTAATTTGATGCTTAGCAGGACCATAAAATTGTATAGACTATTATACTTGAGAGGGCTCCTATTTCTACAGCCCCATGATGTAGCTTTGGCTATGAGATCGTGATTCTCCCAAGATAACCCAATGAGTTTCATGGTCAAGTGGGAACTAGAACCTGGTCTCCCAGGTCCTAGTGAGACACTCCAACCCAGGCACAGGCAAACTCGGCCCTCCAGATGTTTCGGGACTACAACTCCCACCATCCCTGACCACTGGTCCTGTTAGCTAGGGATGGTGGGAGTTGTCATCCCAAAACATCTGGAAGGCCGAATTTGCCTATGTCTGCTCTAAACACTACAACCACAGTGGTTCTCTTTTGGAGCTACCAAAACTATACTTTTGCTTTGCTTGGACACTTGCTTATTTTCTTGCCCAGTCAATGTGTGTCACTGTTAATAAACATAGAACTGAATCCACTTCCACTCATGGGACACCCCTGTTGAAGAATGTGGAGGGAGGCAAATTCTGAAGGCTCCTCCTACCTATGCTACCCTGTTATATCCCATAAATGTTTTCTGGAGGGTTGTGGTGGCATGCGGAGGTGATGGAGTGGCACAGGAGGCAGGGCGACTCAGCAAAAGCCAACTCCCTCTCTTTCCTCCAGCAGCAGCCTTCACTAGATTGCAGGTCTATCCATGAATTAAAAGGAAAGGGGTAAGCTAGATACAGCCCTTAGTGCAAAACAGCATAAACACTTTCTCTTCATACATTAACCAAGCCTCCTAGCAGTCCATGGAATGTTTGCCATTCAGAAAAGTGGGGAATACAAAGCAGTATGCAAAACTACACCCACCCAAGATGTTATTGTTGTTGTTTAGTCGTTTAGTCATGACCGACTTTTCGTGACCCATGGACCAGAGCACGCCAGGCACTTCTGTCTTCCACTGCCTCCTGCAGTTTAGTCAAACGCATGCTGGTAGCTTCGAGAACATGTCCAACCATCTCATCCTCTGTCATCCCCTTCTTCTTGTGCCCTCCATCTTTCCCAAAATCAGGGTCTTTTCCAGGGAGTCTTCTCTTCTCATGAGGTGGCCAAAGTATTGGAGTCTCAGCTTCAGGATCTGTCCTTCCAGTGAGCACTCAGGGCTGATTTCCTTAAGAATGGATAGGTTTGATTTTCTTGCAGTCCATGGGACTCTCAAGAGTCTCCTCCAGCAACATAATTCAAAAGCATCAATTCTTTGGCGATCACCCTTCTTTATGGTCCAGCTCTCACTTCCATACATCACTACTGGGAAAACTATAGCTTCAACTATACAGACCTTTGTTGGCAAGGTTATGTCTCTGCTTTATAAGATGCTGTCTAGGTTTGTCACTGCTTTTCTCCCTAGAAGCAGGCATCTTGTTAGAATAAGCCAAATAAAATAGAAATGTGGGGGGAGGGGGGCAACCCAACCATTTCGGAAAGAAATCTGAACTTACTGTTAAATTCACTTGTTATAATAATAATAATAATAATAATTTATTATTTATACCCCGCCCATCTGGCTGAGTCTCCCCAGCCACTCTGGGCGGCTCCCAATCAGTATTAAAAACAATACAGCATTACATATTAAAAACATCCCTGAACAGTTGTTCTTGTTTTTATGAGGTAGTTTGTGTTTTTATCTTTTATATTTTAATGTTGTGAACTGCCCTGAGATCTATGGATGAAGGGAGGTATACAAATTTAATAAACATAAATAAATAAAATATATTTCCGTGATTTTTCTCTGAGAAAAGCCGTGAAGTAACTGTAATATTCAAAACCGCCAGCAGTAGGAATTCTTTCTTTTCTACTGAAAAAGCATTGCACTGATTAATGCCATTAGCATGCATTACTTAGTATCTGAGCATTCTTATTCTTATTATTAACCTCATGGCTGGATATGCTGAAATTGCACCATTACTGTCAAAGTCAAAAGGGACAAAAATCAATAAAATATTGCTTAAATTGCAGCGCCTCATAAAAATAATCTTTTAGCATACTTCTTGGAACATCTTCTCGTAAAGGTTGTTTTCAATCCTAATAGACTATAGCAACAAATGAACGCTGTTATCAATACAGTCAGTACGGTGCTTCTTCCCACAAAATAAACATTTACCTAACTTACTTTTGCTGTCATTAAAACGATTGGACTGCAGTTTTTCAAATGTATGTCAGAAGACTGGAAGCCTCCCAGATATAGAATGATTTGATGCTCTGATTTTAAAAACACCAAACATTATTACCACTGGGATGCCAGTGGAGTATATATTTCAGACCCTCCAAGCGTCTCTATTTTCCAGGGACGTCCCTGATTTAGAGAAGCCATCCCAGTTTCTGATTTGATCCCGGAATGTCCTAATTTTCCTTAGGATGTCCCTATTTTCATTGGAGAAATGTTGGCGGGTATAGAGTTATCCAACCTCTGAGTCATTTGAAGGAAATCCTGTATAGGGGAAGTTTTTTTAAAAAAAAAAAATGTTTAATGTTTAATTATGTTTTTATATATGTTGGAAGCTGTCCAGAGTGCTGAGGCAACTCCATAAGACATGTGGGGTATAAATAGTAAAATTATCATTATGGAATGAAACGTTTCTATTTTCATCAGGTTGAAGGGTATGATATTTTGAACTTTGGCTCCTAAAGCAGCCTTGTCAACCTGGTACCCAAAGTTATTTCGACTCATATTTGTCGTGTTGGCTGGATCTGAGGGGAATTGGGGTCCAAAATGTCTGGAGGGTACCTGATTGACCAGGCTATCTTAAAGAATAAAACCACACAAGCCATATTAAAATGAATGTGGTGCTTGGCTGATGGTTCCCTCAGTCTGCCAAGCAATCAAAGGCCACAACTCTGATTTAAAGGCAGAAGGTCACTGTTGCATTGTTACTGGGAGGGAGGGCTGAGGAAGTAACCACAGTACAATCACACTGGCTGAGCCAATGCAGGCTCCTCTCAGTGTGTTCACATTGTACCTATCTGCTCATGGCCACTGCCCCTCCAATAATCAATATCATTATTTATTATTATCATCATTGATTTATTAATTGCTTTCAACACTATTATGTACTGAGCTTGGGTCCTAGAACAACAGGCAAGTAGGATTCTAGAAGGCAGCAACTTGATAGGCCTGCAGGAGCCGCCCAATCAGGCCACAGTAGGAAGTGAATCAGCCTATCACTAGAACAATAGGCAGGTAGGATACTTGAATGCTGCATCCAATTGGCCTGCAGGATCAGTAGCAGCCCAATCAGGCTCCAGGAGGACAGCAGAATCAACCAATCATGTGGGACTCATTGTGTAAATATAAAGCCAGAGGTGTGTGTGTGTGTGTTTTGGGGGGGTCAATTACTGTTCCTATGAGCTGAAATAAAGAGCATGAAATCACTACTCGACTATGAGTATATTTCAGATACAATCCTTTCAAGGCAATAAAAACAGTGAAAAGGGTTAAAGAACACAAAGGAACAGCAGACATACTTAAAACAATAGGCACTGATCATGCCAAGGTTGCAGGTTCAATCCCTGTAATGCTTATTCCTGCATTGCAGGGGGCTGGTTTATATGATCCTCAAGGTCCCTTCCAACTATACAATTCCACGATTCTAAAACAATACAGAAAAGACACTTGTGACAAATACCTATTCACCCAGCAGGGAATGTCTGTTGGAAGAAAACTGTCTTCAGTTGTTTCCAGGAAGTACAGAAAGTGGGCCCCTATCATATCAACAACCCACTGACAGGAAGTTAACATAATGGCTCTGCCACACCCAGGGAGCTACTTCTGAGTAAAAATGATGGGACTCCGAGACTTCAGGATTCACTGGTGAATGGATAGATAACCTTCCCATTGTGTCTGTTATCGAGAAGACCATTTTTTCCCTCCCATTTGAACTCCATCAAACATTAACTTTATGTATCATTGCTGTGGCCTGAAAGGCTAACAGAAGGCAAGGGAAAACATTCCAACGCAGGCCTGCCCATGGCAGTTTAGCTAACCGAATTAACAGCAAAAAAATAAAATCCAGAAGCTCCCCCACACCCCTGCTGATCTAAAATAAAAGTTAGTTTCTAGAAAATCAATAAAGATCGCTGATCTTAAGTGAGGGCTCTTTCCATGCCACATTTCACCTGTCAACAACTAGCAATTTTAGCTGCAGGTTTTGTTGTTGTTTTGTAAACTGCAAAGCTTTAATAAAGAGTCAGTTCACTCCCCCCTCCCGTTTCTTAAGCTCTCAAATAATTTTGGTGGTGCATTGTTCCAAGCAGTGACAAGAAGAAACCAGATGTTTGGTTCAAGTATTATATCAAATGCAAGTCCCAGCAGCACACAATGGTCCAGTTTGAATATGGTGATGAACCATAGTTCAGTACACCATGAATGACCCTCAGGAGGAGATTGGGGACAACTATTTCCTGGTTTAAACTTAACACAGATATAATCAGTGCCTTTTTTCTTAAAAAATAAAATATGCTTAGGGGTACTCTCATATTTTTATAATTTTTTATTAGAAATTTAAACAAAACATATTATCGAAAAACATGTCATCTTTGGTTCCCCCCCCCCATTTTCCTCCCTCCCCCCACCATCCCATACAAACCCCACCCCCTCCCCGACTTCCCTCAGTTCCAGTCTTTGGTTTCTCTGTAAATACTATTCTCTGCATGTTACAAAGTTGTATAAATCCTTAAATTATCTAACTGATTATTGTCAATAAAGGGTTTGTGAGTATTTATTCAAAACCTGCCAAGGAGTGTGGTGGTGTCTCCTTCTTTGGAGGTCTTTAAGCAGAGGCTTGACAACCATATGTCAGGAGTGCTCTGATGGTGTTTCCTGCTTGGCAGGGGGTTGGACTCGATGGCCCTTGTGGTCTCTTCCAACTCTATGATTCTATGATTCTATGAAAACCTGCCAAGGAGTCCAAGTCACTGTGTTGTATCTTCAAATACTTTGTAAAGGGTTCCCATTCATCTTTGAAGTCACAATTATCCTTGTCCCATAGCTTATGTGTCAATTTTGCCAATTCTGCATAATCCATCAGTTTCTATTGCCATGATTCTTTGGTTGGAATTTCTTCAGTCTTCCATCCTTGTGCTATTAGGACTCTCGCGGCTGTTGTTGCATACATGAAGATGTTTTTCAGCTTTTTTGGCAGGTCTTTCTCCACAATCCCTAACAAAAATGCTTCAGGTTTTTTAACAAATGTTAAGTGGAACATTTTCTTCAATTCATTGTATATCATTTCCCAAAATTTTTCGATTACATCGCAATCCTAACACATATGATAAAATGTCTCCTTTTCCTTACACTTCCAACATATATTTGAACTAGTTTTGTACATTTCCCCTAGCTGCACTGGTGTCAAATACCATCTATACATCATCTTCATATAATTCTCCTTCAACAGGGAACAATCTGTAAATTTTAAGTCAGTTTTCCATAACTTTTCCCAGTCTTCTATCATGATGTTGTGACCTATATCTTGTTCCCATTTAATCATAACTGATTTTACAGGGGTACTCTCATTTTGACTCAAGAAAATCACAATTTTATAGTTCAAATCGGGGAAATAAATACAGTAAATGGACAAAAGTACAATGATTCACAAAATGTTTAGTGGTATGCGTACCCCCAGAAAAAAAGCACTGAATATAATGTGTCTTTATATCTGAACCAGAAAATGACCAAATCAAATTAGGAGTCATTGGAACAAACCAAATTCAGAAATGATTGTTTTGCTTGGCTTGCTTTGTGGTCAAAACATAGTTTTTACGGCAACCTTTCTGAAAGTGTCCTCGGACGGCGCCGGCTCACGGCCTCTAGAGCGAGATGAGCATGCAACCCTAGAGTCGGACACGACTGGCCCGTACAGGCAGGGGTACCTTTACCTTTCTGAACCTTAGTGTTGACAGGAGCTACAGCTTTTATGTTTTTTAGTGGTTTCAAATAGATTATAACTTTTTAAGCTGCTTTTGTATTCACCTGTCTCCTGCTTCATTCAGTTCATCAACACTCTGGGTCTCTTTTATGAAAGAAAAGCAGACTATAATCCTTCCAAGAAATAAGTGACTCTGATCATAGGCAAGTCTACTCGGAAGTAAATCCAAATGAGTTATCTGGGGACAATTCCCCTGGAGGGAATACAGGGCTGCAGCCTCAAGATTTTGCGGCAGATGTATGACTTCCCAGAAGGCTTGGCACTTTCATTTTATTTTTATTTTCTTAAGTAAGCACTGTTGTTTCTCCCTGATCAACAAAGTTATCACTATTCATGTGACACTACACTTCTGGATGCAGCAAGATGTCCAGGGTCAGTTCAATGCCTTAAAAAGCCTCTTAAAGCGGCAATGTATGAGACTCCTGAGAAATCCATGTAAATTGCACATAAAATTGTGAGAAGCTTTGATTGGGACATTAAGTCATGAGATGTGAGTTTGCACTGGGCATGCGGCCAGCCCTACCCAAAAGCCAGCACTGCAGCTCCCTGTCATTTTCATATTTAACAATAACAGGCTTTTTACGCTGACAGGTTTGAACCTTCTCATTTAAGCTTCAATCTCTGGTGGCATTCGACCATTCAGCTACCTTTTAAAACCAGCTATAAAGCCATAATCACACAACATGGGACTCTTCAAAATACACAGGTAGCAGTTGTGGGAGAAGCAAAGACCTGGCGCTTATCAGCTTAGTTCTTGCTTTCTTTAGCTGTTCTTTTTCTGCTTTTTATAAAATATTTGGCTTCATATATATGGTAGAGAGAAAAAGCTTCCCCCAGCTCCTCAACTCATTTACTGACCACCCTCTTTTTGTAGGGATGTGTATAGATGCTAGAAGAGGATGTATTAAAACATTTTAAAAGTAGGGGAATTGGAACAGGGTGGGCATATTTTTAGGAAGCCACCAACAGTGGTTCTCTTTGATGTAAAAAGGAATGTAAAGGTGCTTTCTTATATATAAAGAGAGAGACTCAAGCTTAATACATGGGTGTGGGGAATTCTATACTGATCCAGATTGCTGCTGCAAAAAGAGCAGCTGTTCGTTGAATTATGATACAATGTTAGGCTCTGCAAACAGCAGAAAATAACCAGCGAAAGGTTCCATGTTTCAAACTCATACTACACAAAGTCTGTGATATGGACAACGTACAGCTATGTATGGATGAATCCTATCTCATTCTCAATGACATGATCAGGAATGTGTCCAAGCTTTGCCTGAGCTTTTAAATCAGGTTTGGGATCATTCTGATGTAGTTCAGTTTTCAAAGCCCTTTCTGGGACTGACCAGAAACATTTACTGACCTCCAATATCAACTTGCTTAGCTCTTTCAAAACTGAGAATGGAATTGCATGTGGTGTGTTTCATTTCTGGTCCTTCCTCATTTGCTATTAGTCAGCTTTCTGAACTCGAATGGTTTTCTGCGTTTGTTTTTAGACTCATCAATAATTATCAATAATCAGTTTAAACAATTAAAACACCTGTTGCTGGCTTGTGTAAGAGAGAAAGAGACATAGTATTAAGAAACTCAACTTGCACCCTGCAGTCCAGACATTACCATGGAGCGTATTGCTTATATATATATATATATATATATATATATATATATATATATATGAAGCTATTTTTTTCCCTTCATTTACAAAAATAAATACATTTGCTTTAACCATGAATTTGATACTGCAAAATGAATATCGTTGGAGGAAAATACTCTATTGAAACATTTGTCAGCAGCAGCTGAAGACTTTGTTGCAGCAATTAGCCAAGAGGAAGGATTGCAGCAGCGCTTTTCTTTAAGAGCTCACTAAAGGAGTTGATAAAAGGATTTGATACCTGTGTTTCAAAGATATAGTTACATGTGCGCATATATATATATATATATATATATATATATTGCAGCTTATGCAGAATTCTTCCCTCAAAATTCTTCAGCATTTGCATTTTTAAAATAAAATTCCAAATATATGTTTAATGAATATGTGCAATTGAATGGAAATGTGCAACTGAATGTATGAAAAAGGCCCATAAAGCAGCCACAGATACAAATAAGAATTATTAAAACTCATTATCTGAAGCTGTATATGCAACATGGACCCTTTAAGATGCCAAAGGCCAAGGGAGATTATTGTTATTGTTTTATTATGTATTAGGTACTTTGTGTTCTTATTTTGTATTTTTATGTTGCGAACTGCCCTGTGATCTTTGGATGAAGGGTAGCATACAATTTTAATAATTAATTAAATAAATAAATCTGTGGCCATCACGGTCGGGTGAATCTGTCAGTTTCTGTTTCTTTCCATTTCTCCTATTTCTAGTCTTAAATTCAGGTCTCCACATTTCCATATGCGTGCAATTTTTTTTATTTTAAGCCCTCCTGAAAATTTATCAATGTTTTCATGCAAATTTCTAATGACGTGCACATCTTTGCATGCTGTTTTGGCTATACTATACACGACTTTGCAAAGCAATTTGCATTATTGTATGTGATTGTGCTATCGCAAGGGAAAGACGGGGGATGGCGGCAGCGGCAGGCGCCACCAACCACTGAGCTGCACTGCGCCCAGCTCTGCGTTCACTCTCTTAAAAACGGGGGGGGGGACTGCTCCCTTTTAAAAAAAGCATTGGCTGGCCCAAAGGGCCTCGGCCCCTGGGGGTGTGTGACTATGGTTTCCCCATTTCCTGACTCACAAGCCCTCTTCAAAATTCCACACACATGTGATTAGTTCCCATGTACCTATGGGACCACCTCTCCTGGTATGCCCTGTGGAGGACCACAAATGACAACATTTTGGAGGTCCCGGGTTGCAAGGTGGTTAGATTGGTCTCAACTAGGGCCAGGATCTTTTCAGTACTGGCCCCGACTTGGTGGAATGCTCTGTCACAAGAGACTAGGGCCCTGCGGGACTTGACATCTTTCCGCAGGGCCTGCAAGACAGAGCTGTTCTGCCTGGCCTTTGGTTTGGACTCTGTCTGACCCTTATAGTTCCCTCCCCTTATGGTCTTGATTTATCAGCTACTTTAAAATGAGGCTGCATTTTAAAATGGTTTTTAACCTGTATTTTAAATTGGGTTTTTCTCTATCTCTCTCCCCCCCCCCATTATGTTTTTACTGTGATTTTATTGGTGTTAGCCACCCTGAGCCTGGCTCTGGCCAGGGAGGTCGGGCTATAAATAAAATTTTATGATGATGATGATGATGATGATGATGATGATGTGAAGATAAGAGGGACAAGCCCCTCAACCCTGTCCCCTCTATTGCTTTCTTGTCAATCAGCTCTGGAACCTCCCATGTGTTGTGTGGGACGGGGTGTTGAACTACTGCAACAGGAAACCTTCTCTGCTCCTTCCAGCTTCCCTTAATATTTTGGACCCTGCAGCCCACCATCTGCAAGAGTTGTCTGTCCAATCTGGAGTTAGGCTAAAGGCCTTGTCTCAACTTTCCCCCCAGTTGTGCAGTTCTAGTTCTGCATGGGTTTGAGGGACATAGTCTTGTGCTACATTGCAGCACTGAGAAACCACCTTTGCATTAACAGGAGCTTCTTGGCAGCACAAAGGGGATTTGTTCCTTGCTGGCTTTGCCCCCCAGCTTCCATGCGTTGATTTGAACTTGTGCATAGCGGACGACATTCTCTGCATGCGCTGCACGTTCAGAGCCTCTGCATAGCGGAGTGTACATGATCAAGCCGCTCTGCACAGGCTTTGATGAACACATGAAGGTCAGGGCTGAGGCCAGCAGTTGTGATTCTGATTCCCCTTCCAAGTATTCATTTCTGTACCATATGACTGTCTGCTTAGGTCTGGAGCCACAAGCAGGATTAAAGGTTTGTCCACAGTGAGTGATGATAACAGCATTATGCTAGTCACACTGTTTTCATTGGAGCTGTCATTACATCAGGCCAGAGCATTACATCAGGCCAATGCAGCTTAGCTGTATCCTGCTTAGGAAACAGCGAAAACATTCTCCTTCCATAAGCATAAGGAGGAGATGATGATGGGGAAGTGGGTGTTTACTATACTTTTAGAGATCATTTTGGGGTCATCTCTTAACCTGAGATTTTATCTCCTAATCAAGCATCTATTTTGTACTTTAATTAAATCATTTCTCTCTTTCTTTCTCTCTTTCTCTCTCTGGTATCATGGTATCTTTGAACTACTTTCTAAATTCATAAAGACTCCGGCTTTTCCATTCATCTAGTCTATTTGGAAGAAGTCAATTTTAATTTGCAGAGAACAGATCTCTGATAATGAGATTCTCCTCTACATGTCTTCTGCTTTCCCTATAGTACTGTAGAGCCTGACAAGGATATTTTTTGTAATTATGATTTAATTAAGCATGCCCAGAAGAACTGATGTATATAGAGCTGCCACTGTAGCAACTGTCTTTCCTTAAAAAGGCGGGGAGGGGAGCTTTCAGTTTTAGGGTGAAATTATATAAACCTGCTCTTACTCAACCCACCAAAAGAATAAAAAAATGCAACCCACATGTTCTGCCAAGATGGAAGCAAGGTTCTTTCAAACCCTCAAATCAGTCTGTTGTGCTCAGAGGCTGATCTGCCATAGACATAGAATCAAAGAGCTGGAAGGATCATCTAAGTCCAACCCTTGAATTTCAACAAGTTGTCCCCTATCCAATAAGAAGCAATGCCTGACCCTGCTTAGCTTAACAAATGTGCTAACAGTTTCATTGCTTCACCAACCTTCCACAGACTTCACTGAAACCCACTATTATTATTTGAATAGGCAAGGATCGTCAGCACAAAGCATAGCACTATGTCAGTGTTCACCCCTCAGACAATCACAGTTGAATGAAAATCCACTGCCACCTTATTTATTCAGGCCTTATTTATTCAAATTAATAAGCCTAGTATGAGTTATGATATAACACCCAGCAATAATAAAAAACATGCAATGCATCATATTAAAATATAAAAATAAAAACCATAATTAAAACTACACAATCCTGGTAACAGTGCAGAAGGACAGTGAATTATTTCCACTGGTGACTAGTCTCTGTTATATCCATCCAATAAAAAGTCCCAAGCAGAGAGGTGTGTCCTCAACTGCTAACAGCACTGGCATGAGTCATGCCTCAGAGTGGTGTGCATTCCACAGTTGGGGTGCCACCACAGAAAAGACCCCATCCCACATTCCTGCAAAGAGTACTTCACCCAATGGTAGGTCAGTGAAAAGGCTAGACTCTTCTGCAGATCCTGATGCTGGAATGGAAGCTCTGAAGAAGGAGGCCCTCTCAAGGCATGTTGGCTCCCCATTGCAGCCAACCAGCTTAAAGCTATAAAGACATGGAGGCAGAAACACCTCAGTAGGAAGGGTGTTCCATGTGAGAGGAGCTTCCACTGAGAAGTCCCTTTCCCAGGCTGCCCTCTGGAGTCTCCTGGGCTCTTCACCCACCTGGCATGATTCAGCGTGGCCCCCTTCCCCCACCCACTTGATAATCTGTGATTCCCACTTCAGCCATTAGGTGAGATTGATTTGATTCATCCCATTGTTCCCAGTGTAGATCTTTATTCTCCCATTGTTCCTGATGTGGATTCTTCACTCACCCCTTCTTCCCTGGTGCAGGAGGGGCACCATTTTGTTGTTTGCCTCAGATGCCAAAAAGTCTTGGGCTGGCCCTGGTACCTAGCAACTGCTTAACAGCAGCAGTAGCTTGTTTCAGTCAGCTCTGACCCTCTGTAGTAGTTTATGATTCCATTTTTAAAGATTTAAGGTCAGAGCTGATGCCCCGCTATAATTGACACCCCACATAAAAGATGAAAGCCAGCCCAGTAAAGTGTTGTTATGCGGTATGAGTTGTTCATGGGAAGATGTGTTCAATCTGGCAGGTGCCTTGTATCTGTCATTTGGGATTACCATCATAATAAATACATTCTTTCTGAGGGAAGTACTATATGGCACTACTTAGAGATAAAGCTTCAGCCATCTGAGATGCAGAAAGTGATGTATGTCTCTGGCACTTTACCCAAGACTTTTACTTTGTTTTCCCCTCCTCCCTGGGGAGTGTTTTTAATCTGATGTACATAGGAAGCTGCCATTTACTGAGCCAGGCCTTTAGACTGGACCCCTGACCATTAGGTCCAGTTGTGGCTGACTCTGGGGTTGCAGTGCTCATCTTGCTTTATTGGCTGAGGGAGCAGGCGTACAGCTTCCGGGTCATGTGGCCAGCATGACTAAGCCACTTCTGGCGAACCAGAGCAACTCATGGAAACACCGTTTATCTTCCCACCAGAGCGGTACCTATTTATCTACTTGCACTTTGACGTGCTTTCGAACTGCTAGGTTGGCAGGAGCAGGGACTGAGCAATGGGAGCTCACCCCGTCGCAGGGATTCGAACTGCTGACCTTCTGATCGGCAAGTCCTAGGATCTGTGGTTTAACCCACAGAGCCACCCGCGTCCCAGTCCATCTTGCTTAGGATTGTCTAAACCAGGGTGTGGAAGATCTGGGGCCAAATGCATCCTTCTTTGTATGACCCTTTCATGTAGTTACATCCTCTACTAGTGTTGCTTCACACCCTTTGGTTACAAACAGCTCTCTGGGGTTTGATATATGGGGTCTTCTCTCACAATGAACCTGAAACCTTTTGTATGCAAAACATATGTTGTACACAGGGCCTTGCCAACCATGATGTGGACTGAAGCAGCTGCCTCAGGTGGCAGAATCCTGCAGGGCGGTGCCCTCACAGGCAACCCATCCAACCCAGTTGCCACCGAAGCGAGGAGATGTGACTTCCAGCAAGATCTCGCGAGATCTCACCAGAAGCTGTCACTGCCACATAACCGTGGTAAGCCAGGCCTTGGTGGCATGGTGCGGTATGGGGACTCGACAGCTTCCTGTTTCGCCTCAGGCAGCAAAACAGGATGGGCTGCCCCTAGTTCTACCACTGACCTATGCCCCTCCAACCAACCACATGGTATCTGATTGTGAAAAGGCAAGTAAAGTTAATATGGATCAGAACCTTGTTGCTTGCTCATGTCAGCTAAGATGATGAGGGAATATGAGAATATATTTCAAGAATGGGGAACAAATGCATTACTTGAATTACTTAAATAAATTGAGCTTTACCAATTCTATGAATTAAATATTATAGCATATATTTAATGTTGCAATATAAAACAACATAAAAGAATATTGGCATATGTCCCTGGATTCCTATGCTCAGCAATTTCCTGACTACAGTAAGTAGAATAAGTAGGCATTAAATTATTTATTTATGCATTATTATTGTTTTAAATCAGGCATAGGCAAACTCAGCCCTCCAGATGTTTTGGGACTACAACTCCCATCATCCCTGACCACTGGTCCTGTTAGCTAGGGATGAGATGATGGGAGTTGTAGTCCCAAAAATATCTGGAGGGCCAAGTTTGCCTATGCCTGTTTTAAATGAAATCAAACCTCAGAGTACAAAATGTGGGATTAAAGGCTGGAATTTCTCCTATGGCACAGAGCAAGGCTGACACCGTAACAATGTTAGGGTGAGAGTCTCAGTTCCAATGCAGTTGTGAATAATGCCTGCTGTGGATCAGTAAAGACAAACTGCAATACTTGGCAGGTCACAATACATGGTTGGTGGGTAGCATTCACTTGGGTAAATCACAGCTTGTTCAAGCCCAATCTGCAGGACATGGACCCATATCTCACTGATCTCCCAAAAGCACTCACAAATCACTACATGTTCGCAAAGGTCTCAATGAGATTTGGATAAACGCCTTCTAACTGAGCAAGAACAAAAGCTACCAAAAAAAGACCAATTTCAGTATCACTAATGTGCCTCCAGTGTGCCACGCCGTGAGGCTAGAGAATCCCCAATATACCCCCAACATGTTAAATTAATCCCGATCAAAACATGGCATTTAAATCTCTTGGAAGTTGTGTAGATAGTGTGAATCAAATACAAATGCAAAGAAAGGGGAATGAAAATGATAAAACTGTAAAATTGGCTGCTGTATCACATACCTTCCCCCATCATAATCTCTTTTTCAGAAATGCTATTACTTTTATGCATGATACGAGGATTTAATGGGGACACACTGGAGATGTTTGGCCTGAAGCATTTAATTTGTAGGAATGCTTAGGTGCATCCGTATAAAGCTCTGTGCCAGATCTTCCCCAGCTGGTAGAAAATAAGACGTATTTACATTCCCTTCAATGGAACCATGATTTAATCCAGTTAGATGTGGCTCTCTTGTTTTACTTTGCTTCTGAATCAGTGGGCATGGTCATCGTCTATGTTGTTATCTTAGGTAATGAGTTGGTACCAAATTGCTGTATGGAACTGCAAATGCCAACTGTATAAAAGGGCACTTTTATTTTTACCGGCCAATCGCAAAGTAGAAGAAAATGCTCAGATAGGACAAGTCTTTAATAACAGGGCCATTGTGTCTGTTCATTCATTCATTCAAACAAAAATGTCTTACACACAGAGTCACACACCGAGGCAGAAGTGGGAAAAGCAAATGCAGTCTAAAAATAAATGTAATACAGGTAACAAAACATCAGGGATGCAACAGCTTTGGAAGGATATTTTTAAACATTTCTATTTTTGACTCATAAATTTATTTACTGTAATTGGCCAGATTTTTCAGAAGGTCAAATTTGCAGAAAGTTTTTTTTGCTTTGCATTGTTTGTAAATGCTTGTTTGAATAACTACATATCCCATGATATTTGTGTAGGACATTAAAGGCATAGAATTAGGGAGTTTTGCTGTCTAGAGCAGAACAGTAGTGCCCTCCAAATGGCTGGGGCTGATAGGAGTTGTAGTCCAGAAAATCTGGAGGCCACCAGGTTGGTGAAGCCTGCTTCATTGGAGCTGCTACTTGGCAGCTTGTCAAAACATGGAACTGTTGGTCTGCTGTCTGCTATAAATGCACTACAAGCCCAAATGTAACCATCTAGAAAGAGGGTTTATGAACTTATCAGATGTCCGGTGACAGAGGGCAATATAGTTGATGGACTACAGCTCCAGTCATCTCTGACCTTTGGCCATGCTGGCTGGGGCTGATGGGATTTGAAGTCCAACAACATATGGAGGGCCACAGGTTTCCCATACCTGATATAACTACTTTGGTAGGTCAGTGTATTATTGTAAACAGGGCTTAAATTTAGATTATATTCTGTAGATGTGTAATAACTCAAACCAAGCTGAATCATTCAAACTTGACCCTTTTCTTGGTTCAGCCATTATGTATTCTCTCACCTGTTAGTAAAGACTCATTGAAAGCATAAAGTCTGTCTCCTTACACTAGTTTTGCAAAAGTGAAGACAGAACTCAGTTAATTTCCCTTGTTTTGAAAGTGGAGAACGATTTACTCTGAATCTGTTTTGAAATTATTTTGCAACATAGGAGGACTTACTCAACATGCAGCATAGTACCTTAACATTAGTTCATCTCTCTCTGTTTTACAATTGTTTTACGCACGACCTGTTCCTGTTTCATTGCCAATTGTATTTTTACTGATGCCTCCAGTTTACGATTTTTATTATTGTTACGGTGCAGAAGATGCTGCTAATAAATTTCTTGCCTAAGTCCTTTCCTATTACTCTGTACATCACTTGTGATGTACTGTTCTGCAAAGTTATAACACAATCTTTGAAAACCAATATACAGAAGGCTGGAGCTTTGATTATAAGTGGCTGATATGGTTGCTTCCCCATCGCAAGTGCTCTTACGTAGGAGTGGAAATGGAAATACTCTCAGAGTAACTTTGCACATTATTTACCTGAATGTGTCAATGCAAGAGAAAATTGTGCTTTTTATAGTGCTAAGTGATCTCTGCTCTTCTTATTTCAGCTTTGCAGAATGGCTACCCACATCCAAATCACACAAGTGGCAAAGAAGGTTACCTTCAGGTAATATTCACTAGTAGATCTACTCAGACTCACTGAAATCAATAGACACGTAATTCAAGCCCATTAATTTAAATGAGCCCACCTTAAGTAGCTCTTGGTTAGTGACCACCTGTGGTTTAGTGTTGTGTATATACTTTCCTGCTTCCCAGTGATAGCAACTGCTGGCACCTCCCTGCAAAGAGGATCAGGGCCATTCTGGATGGGGAGGGGTTAACCCTTTCCCACCAATGAAATTGCACAAACTAAGGTGATATTTGACACATGAAGGAAGGAGATATTGCATGGCAGAGAATAAAAGCTTCCTTCCTTCAGCAGAGGTGGAGAGCAGCAGAAGCAGAAAAAGGAAGTGGTTGGGTAGGAGGGAAACTAGATGGACACCCCTGCTTTGACGATGGCAGCAGCAGTAACTTCTGCTGAGGGCAAATCAGTCATTTTGCTCCTCTCTTTCCCCCTCGCTAAAATCATAGTCTGACTATGCAGAAAGTAGGATCCTTGGGGGATCTTACAACCAGGTGAATCTTTCAGTCCTGCCAACAACATTCTTAAATCTGAACCTATCATAGAGTTGGACAAATCTTTCCATTTTGTTATCTTTCCATTTATCATTTCCCCCCAATATTAAGATTAGTTCTGTACATTTCCACATCAGTTTACTTTTTAAAGAAGAGTAATCATGAAAATTCAGAGAATTTCTCCTAATACACGTTTGTATGCATTTATGCCTAATATATACCCTTTTGTAAAGTATTTTCCCCAATATCATTTATATAAATATTATGTTTCCCTCATATATGCATTTGCGTGTTGAGTCCCACAATTGCCACCCCCCAAAAAATTCACACTTCACACATCAATTTTTGTTTAGGTTTTTGGCATAATTTTGGCCACAACTTTATTGAAATACAAAATGTGAGTGGTTGCTTAGGCATTGGTTATGACTATCTGTCCATGCCCTCAGGGACAGAGCTGGCATTCCGGACACCAACGGAAGCCAGGGTGGGAAACAAGTATTGGGTGAGAAAGTGAAGTCGGGCATCAATCTCCCACTTCTCACCCTCCTGTTCCTGTGGGGCTTGCACGGCCCAAGTTCATCTCCATGAACAAGGACGAAAGAATGGCAAGCCCCTGGATTCCTTTAACGGAATTCCCATCGCATCATTTGGAGGGGTAGGCACTTACCCCTCCAAGCACCAATTTAACCAATGCCTAACCGCCAACCTTACAAGTTGTGACGATTTGCTACGCAGTAGGCGAAAACCAAATGGCACCAGCCAATCAGCCAGATGGCAAAATTCCTACCAGGCCCACGCACCAAGGCGAGCGACCCCATGACAGGCATAGCAAGGTCAAGCGAACCATAGAACCACCCCATCAAGGGGAGGGAGGGCGGGTGATCCGATGCAAAACGGCCAAGAGAACGTCTAACGTCTGGCCCCTGTATTTATAGACTCTAACTCCTCCTCCCATTTGGCAACAGCAAGTCTGCCCCAGCAACCCAATCTTAACCCCTTAATAGGCTTGGGTCTCTCTCCAAACTGCCTAGTCATGGCATGGTGGCTTGTTACCCCAACCGCAACACGTGCTCTCTGTTAGGGAGAACACGCTTTGCGTGTTGAGTCCCACAATTGCCACCCCCCAAAAAATTCACACTTCACACATCAATTTTTGTTTAGGTTTTTGGCATAATTTTGGCCACAACTTTATTGAAATACAAAATGTGAGTGGTTGCTTAGGCATTGGTTATGACTATCTGTCCATGCCCTCAGGGACAGAGCTGGCATTCCGGACACCAACGGAAGCCAGGGTGGGAAACAAGTATTGGGTGAGAAAGTGAAGTTGGGCATCAATCTCCCACTTCTCACCCTCCTGTTCCTGTGGGGCTTGCACGGCCCAAGTTCATCTCCATGAACAAGGACGAAAGAATGGCAAGCCCCTGGATTCCTTTAACGGAATTCCCATCGCATCATTTGGAGGGGTAGGCACTTACCCCTCCAAGCACCAATTTAACCAATGCCTAACCGCCATGGAGCCCACAGCTCCCCGCCAAACCACTCACAACCCCAACCAAGCTCTCAGCTTGGCCATCACTGCACCCAACCAAGCCTCATTCCCTGAGGCCGAGAGATGCACACCATCCGCTCTGAAAAGGGGTACAGCCTGAAAACAAATAGTAGGATGGGAAATTACGTCTCCACCCAACTCTCCAACCTTTTTTGCCACCGCTTTATTGATACGCTTTCTGGCCCTCTCTGTGGCTACCGGGCAACGACTGCCCATCCAAATGCGTCGGTGCAGTAGCTTAGACCAAAATATTTTTGCTGTCGGCACCCATGCCTGCAGCGTCTCCAGGTCACCCAAAATTGCAGCACGAAGTGAAAGACAGTCCATGGAAACCAGGTCATTCTCACCCAGCTGCACCACCACAGCCGCAGGAGGGCCTTCCAAACGCAACTGATTTTGGATCCGTGGCAGGAACTCTGACCAACGCATTCCCCGTCTGGACAGCCACGACAGTTGCACATGTGGAGGGAAGCCAAGATCTGGACCCAGTCCGGACTGTTGTGCTGCAACACCAGCCCAGTGGACGATGCTGTGCCCCACCAGCCAGATGCGGACAGCCTCCAGACCTAAGGTATACAAAACAACAATATAAGGACCAAACTTATTGACGGACATAACCTCTAAACGCATTCGACTTCCAGCGACCCATATCCTTTATTCTAGTGGCAGACAAGCCCCAGTGGGCAGCCGTCGTCGCAGCCCCAATCCTAAAAGAATGCGGGGCAAAACCATCCGTCGAGCCACCACATGCCCGGATCGCCTTTCGCATCACGTGAGCAAACTGGCGTCTAGTCAGGGGCGACCCATTTTCATGCCGAAGCAGGGGCCCATCACCAGAGGCACGCACTGCTAAATACTTGGCTACATCCTTTACCGGGCAAGGGCCGTCTGTTCCTGTAGCAGGAAGGTGAATGAGAGCACCCCTACCCTCCTGATCCGTCTTTGAGTTCCTAACTGTGATTCTTAGCTCTGCAGGGAACAACTGCACGTCCCGGAGCAAAAGGCCCCTGGAGCGACCAACCCTGATATCTTCCAACACCAGCTCACCCACTCTCAAGGCTCCGAAGAAGGCGATAGAAAAGGCAGCTGAGAAAAGGCGAGCCTCGTACACCGACCAGCATACCTCCCGCAATTTCTTGCGCATGTTGCTCAGCAAGTCAAATGAAATGGGGCGCCGCGAAGCTGGCTGGGAAGGACGAAGTCTGCCCCAGCCTTCCAGGGCTTTGCGGACCATAAACTTCGCACAGGGGTCTTTGTCGAAAGCCGTTCTACAGAAAAATGTTATAGCAGCTGCATGCATCCTAATAGTTTTTGGGGCACGCCCCAGCTGAAATAAATGCGCCAAATAACTTAACACCTCTGAAGAGGTGGGCGGGAAGCCGTTTAAATTGCTGGCCGGTCGGGAATTGAACGCCAAGAAATCGGACCAAGCCTTCGTATAAGATCTAAGAGTAGAAGGGGAAACAGATGCTGCTACTCCCTGCAAAACTAATTGCTGCCAAGGTTCCAGAGATGATCCGGGAAATATTCCGGACGTATCCGCGCCTCTGGAACCAGAAGTCTGAACCGCTCCATCTGTAAACGGGACAGAGCATCAGCAATTTCGTTAGACACCCCAGGAATAAAACGTGCAGAAAACACTATATTATAGCGTAAACAATGCAACACGAAAACCCGCAATAAGGCCGACACCCTGGGTGCGCGTGACGACAGCTTCGCCAGCACATCCACCACTGCCTGGTTATCGGTCCAGAAGCAGACTCGACGGTTCCTGAATTCCTCGACCCACAAATGCACCGCCACTGCAATGGGAAAAAACTCGAGAAATGTTAGGTCCCGTGTAATCTCTCCCCCCTGCCACGAAGGCGGCCAACGCTCGGCGCACCAGCGCCCATTCCAGAAAAGGCCGAAACCCAGTGAACCTGCAGCGTCCGATTGAACTTGAAAGTCATTGCGCAAGTTCAACGTGTCTTGCCATAAGGATACCCCGTTGAATTCCTCCAAGAATTCCAACCATATGGCAAGATCAGCCTTCACCCATTTTGAAAGACGCACACGATGGTGCGGGGCCCTCAGCCCCACCGTTAAACGAGCCAGGCGTGAACAGAAGGGGCGCCCAGGCGCCACAACCCTGCACGCGAAGTTCAGGTGCCCTAGTAATGACTGGATTTGCTTAAGAGATACCTTTTCCAAAGGGAGCAGCTCCTCTATGACTGTCTTCAAGGCTATCAGCTTGTCCATTGGCAAGCTAGAAGTCTGAGAAACCGTATCCAGCAGGATACCCAAGTAAGTAAGCTGGGTTGATGGGCCCTCAGTCTTTTCCGCTGCCAGGGGGACCCCCAGCTCTTGCGTGAGGTCAGCAAAGGCGTGCAGCAACGCCAAGCAATCACCAGTATCATGAGCCGAGGCCAGTAAAAAATCATCCAAATAATGAGTGACCCCACCCAACCCAGTTTTGAATTTGAGGGCCCACTCCAAAAAGGTGCTGAAGGATTCAAAAGCAGCACATGCAATAGAACAGCCCATAGGCATGGCCTTATCAAAGAAAAATTTGCCCTCAAACTGAAAACCCAACAACCAAAAGTCATCCGGATGAATAGGGAGGAGGCGAAACGCAGACTCAATATCGCATTTCGCTAACAGAGCGCCAAGTCCAAACTTCCTAATCATCTTGATCGCCTGATCAAGAGATGCATACCTCACGGAGCAGAGCTCCGGAGGAATCACATCATTGACTGAGGTACCTCTGGGGTGTGACAAGTTATGAATCAAACGAAATTCACCTGGAGCCTTCTTTGGCACTATACCCAATGGGGATACATGAAAACTGCTGAAGGGGGGGCACTGAAAGGGCCAGCCATGCGATGCATGGCCAGCTCCTTCGCAATCTTCTTGCGAGCGACCTCAGGCAGCTCACGAACCGACTTTTGGTTAGAAGGATTCCGTGCCACGGGAGGCATGGCTACTGGAATCCGAAAACCAACTGAAAAACCATCACTCAAGTAACCTGCAGCAACCCTATCAGGATATGACTGCAACCAAAAGTGTAGGGCCGGCAAACGAACAGGGGAATGAGCCAAGGAGGTCAAAACCCTATTTCCCTGCTCCTGATGTGGAAGGGAGAGGGGTGTTTTGCTTGGGGGGTTGCTGAGAACCCCCCTTTCCCCCACGAAAAGGCCGCCTACCCCCATAACACGAGGAAGCCGGATGCGAACCGTTGCATTTCTCACAGATGTGGGCGTACTTACACCCTTGGCGCTGACAGGAGCCCTTATTAAACTCCCAGCATGGCAGGCGACGGCTAGCCCTAAAAGGCAGAGCCCTCTGCTTCTGAGGCTCCAACACCTTCTTATCACTGAGTGGAGCTACATAGGTAGTCCACACGTCTAGATCCTTACGATCCCATCGAGCTGAGGGAATCTTGGCAGCTCGGCGCCTGAAGTTCTCATCATACTTTATCGCGGCTTTCTCACCAGCTTTAGTGAAAGCAGAGTGAACAATAGATAAATAGACTATGAGATGAAGGGATCTCCGCGGATAAGCCGCCACCACCACTCCAGCAAAGACTTGGAAACAATCAAGCCAGTGTTCGAAAGTCCTGTCTGTAACTGGGGCGCCCTGGCGCTTTTTTGAGGAAGTTCCCTTCTCCTGGTCCTCGGAAGGAGGGGCCAGTTTGAAAATGTCTACATAACGACCATTCAAGACTCTAGACCGCAGTTTTGTAGACAAATGCGAACCTGGGATGATGTCTCTGGCAGAGTTGGTAGAGACTTTAACGTCAGGTACCAGCACGCCATCCTTGCACTCTTGGACGGCACCATACCTCGCCCGATGTGTGTTGGCCCTACGCTCCCAAGCCCACCGAGGAAGACCTGCAGCCGATTCGCCAAAACCCCAATAGAGTTCCCTGGAAGCGCCAGACTCATCATCAGAACTGGAGGATGACGTACCAGTATAGGAGGAAGATGAGTCGCCCCTCCTCCGCTTGGCGCTCTTCCGGGAAGACCTCCTGCGGCGACGCTTACCGCCCGAAGACTTCCTAGCAGGAACCGGCAAACTGTCCTCGATGGAAGACTCAGAATCAGGACTCAGGTGAGATGTACCTGGAGCTGAGTGAGGAGAAACAACAGGTGAGACGCCAGAGCCCGACGCCACCTCACCCGAAGGTTGGGTGAGGACACCTTGGCGGGTGGAGGCCGCCAAAGGGCCTCTTCTTCCTACTGCCCTCCCGGAGGAACGGCGGGGTCTCCGTGCACGTCCGCGAGCAGCAGGTAAGTCACGGGGACGGGCTAACCGGGAATCAGTCATCAAACCCCTAGACGATGAGCCATCTCTCTCCTCTTCACTAGAGGACGGCGACGCTGGGAAAGGCTCCACCACTGGGGGAGGGCGCCTTCCAGACGTTGAAGGCTGAGCAGAGCACCGTTGTAGGAAACCATCCATTTCGGCTGCGAAGCGAGACAAGGCCACCGGATCGCCGGCCATACTGTCCACCAAAGATTGCACCCTTCCCACCGGTTGGTTTGGGGTGGGAGAACGAAGCGCCTGCGATGGACCTCTAATAGGCCGTTTCGCACCAGAGGCAAGGCCGGGACGGGCAGCGACCTTCTTAGGGGCCATACCTGCTATTAGGAATCAAAGTGAGACTTAATTATTGCCAGAGCCAGGCGTCACTGGGGGCCGCAGATAAGGATATAAAATAGTAAATAACACTTCACATGCAAGAAGTCACAATTAAACAAATTGAATTAAGATACAGCAAAATGATGGCACCAAACCAATATCAAATAAATGTGTTAAATAGCAAAAGTATGTATGTATGTATGTATGTATTTGCTTTCGTAGATTTTCACGGGTACAGGAATGCAGGTTTTGGTGTCCTCGGGTGTCTTCCCGTGTAAAAGTTGGGGTGTCTAGGCGACGTTTCGACGAGGTCTCACTCGTCATCTTCAGGCTGGTGCTTTCGGCTTCTTGTTACTGGAACAGAGCAGGATCTCAGTGTTTGAGTTCCTATAAATACTGTAGAGGGGGTGTGGTGTATAGCCTCCAATGTTCTGGGCAGAGAGGAAGTTCCCAGGCTAGTTCCCACACTAGCCTGGGAACTTCCTCTCTGCCCAGAACATTGGAGGCTATACACCACACCCCCTCTACAGTATTTATAGGAACTCAAACACTGAGATCCTGCTCTGTTCCAGTAACAAGAAGCCGAAAGCACCAGCCTGAAGATGACGAGTGAGACCTCGTCGAAACGTCGCCTAGACACCCCAACTTTTACACGGGAAGACACCCGAGGACACCAAAACCTGTATGTATGTATGTATCTATCTATCTATCTATCTATCTATCTAACCGTTTTAACTGCAACCAATTTATTTATTTTATTTATTATTTATTATTTATTTATTTATTATTTAATTTATTATTATTAAATATTATTATTATTATGTATTATTTATTATTTATATTTATATTTGTATTATTTGCTATCTCCCTTATATATATTCTGAGCCAAACGCATGCACCTCCTCAGTTTGGCCAGCAGGGGGCGCCTGCTAGCCCCCATGCTCACTCCTCAGAGGTGCAGCGCTAGACTGAGCCACCAGGGGGAGCTCCAAGCAGTTGGCCCGGCTGCAATACCTTGCTCAGCCACAGGGGGGCCGTCAGGAGAAAGGCAGCGCCGCGAGGGAGAACAAAATGGCGGGCGCGACCTCGGGCCGCTGTACCCGGACCGGGAAGGCGGCCCAGCTAAATACCACCGGGGAGAAGGGGGAAAACCGGGCAAACAAGGAGCCCTGGCCCCCTCGGCGCTGGCGCGCCGGCTCAGCAACGCTGCCGCCGCCGAAGCCCTCTTGCGCCGCAACCGCCAAGCGGCCAAGCAGCGGGGAAGCGAAACTTCCGCTCGGCGTCTCCTGCCCCTAAAACTTGAGAAAATCCCCCCCCCACGTGGCGGGTGCTGCCGCGGCCCTGGGGGGAGGCCCGGGAACGACCGCTGTGCTTCCGCGGCACCACTAAAAGGTAAGGGGGGGCGGGCTACAACAGAAGGAGGAATGGGCCTTTTATAAAGCAGGGATCCGCGAGGCCTGAGCACACAACACAAAGCCTCACCACCTCCCCCGTACCCTAGGCCCCGGCAAAACCCGACCAGCAGCAGGCTGAGGCCCGGCCGGCAGCCGGTGCCCAGAAATAAATTAAAATAAACTGGAAGCCTAGCCCGAAGGCAGGCCCCACAAGGCCGGGGGGGGAACCCACCCTCTAGCCTGGGCGTCAAACTGTTTATAAATTACAGAGGAATGAACCTAAATTGCGGGACGATTCAAAGATAACTAAATGGGAAACGGTAAGGGAATGGGGGAAAGGGATAGGAGGAAATTAATTAGTTAAAGAATAGGGGCAAGGGAAGCTAGAAAAAATTTCTAACTAGGCCCAATGAAATCGAAAGCAAAAAGGTTCAATACAACCGTCTCAGCTCTGCTCCTGATCCGATGCAAAACGGCCAAGAGAACGTCTAACGTCTGGCCCCTGTATTTATAGACTCTAACTCCTCCTCCCATTTGGCAACAGCAAGTCTGCCCCAGCAACCCAATCTTAACCCCTTAATAGGCTTGGGTCTCTCTCCAAACTGCCTAGTCATGGCATGGTGGCTTGTTACCCCAACCGCAACACGTGCTCTCTGTTAGGGAGAACACGCTTTCTATGCATAGTTTAGCTCATTACATGCATGTTTGTACACATTACTTTGCTGCAGAACTGCATTGCAAAATTCTGAGATGTGCGAATTTTGAAGAATGCCTCTGTTTCGTTTCATATATTTTTTTTGGAAAGGGCAAACTAGATAAGTTTATTTCCAAGTGGCATTTCTTCCTCATGCGTAATCAGGATAGAATTAACTGGATGTCAGAGTCCCAGAACAATCCCAGAATAGAATTGTATTATTTTGTTATCCCTGAAAATGATCACAATAATATCAAGAGAACTATTTGGAGGTGTTTTATCAACTTTCATTTCAGCACCATAAGAGGTGAGGGGGAAAAACAGTGAAAATGAACTGAAGGTTCCACAAGCTGCAGCCAATAGCACATCTTTTAATTTTAGAAATAATATTGGATATTTGCATGGGTAATTGGAATACACAAGAGGGGAACATGGTGCAGGTGAAACAAAAGGAACAATAGAGAAGTGGAATAGGGCCAGTCCACTCATCCATGAGTACACTAACTACAGCAAATTCATAAACACAAGTTTGTCATAATACAGCACAGGTAGATCCTACCCCCTCTTCTTCGCAGAGAGCGAGCAATATCGACAAGTAATCCAATTACAATGGGAGCTAATTTCTCTTTCTTCTCCTAGCAATCACACAGCTTTACCTACTGTGACAGTAAGTGCTTTTGTTGTTACGGTCCTTTTGAGAGGCCTGCCTTCATTGTGAACCAATGTATCAGAACTCTGGGATGATGAAAAGTTCCATTTAAGTAATTTACACCAAAGCGTACGGGTTTTTTTGTCCTCATTGCAACCCGATACGTTTTGTTAATGTTTGAAAGGCCTTCCTCAGCTCACATTACTTGCCACACAAAGCTGTTTTAACTTGATATATTGGAAAACATAAGTGGGAGAGGGGCTGCGGCTTGTTATAGGGTCTCATAAAATGGCTTCATTTGGTCTTGAGGCCGCAATCCAGAAAAAGATGAAGTTGAGGGTTTCTATAGAGCTGCAAAACATGTTGCCATTCCTTTTGAGGACACTTCTATTCCCCTGAGTTCCCACTTACTCTCAGCTACCAAGGAAAGTAGGAAGGTGAATTATATTTCAATGCTATCCTGTCAGCCAGACCAAAGGAGAAAAGAGAGGGGAATAAGAATAT
Organism: Podarcis erhardii; assembly: GCF_964252035.2. Lineage (NCBI taxonomy): Eukaryota > Metazoa > Chordata > Lepidosauria > Squamata > Lacertidae > Podarcis > Podarcis erhardii. The sequence continues at coordinate 19,586,644 of NC_138499.1, forward strand.
GGAATGGGAGGAGGAATAAGCACACAAACATGGATAGCAACTGGTTGGTTTGACTAGGTAGCTTGACTTAGTTATGCAGTCAAGAACACTTCACAAAGGGGATAACATTCCTCAAGTTCCTAGGCTTCACAGGATTTGTGTCCCCTGCCCACTGTACAACTAGGTCAGGGGTCAGCAAACTTTTTCAGCAGGGGGCCTGTCCACTGTCCGTCAGACCTTGTGTGGGGCCAGACTATATTTTTTGGGGGGGAAATGAACCAATTCCTATGTCCCACAAATAACCCAGAGATGCATTTTAAAGAAAAGGACACATTCTACTCATGTATAAACATGCTGATTCCTGGGTCGTCCGCGGGCCAGATTTAGAAGGCAACTGGGCCGGATCCAGGCCCCGGGCCTTAGTTTGCCTACCCATGAACTAGGCCTTTAGCTCAAGGTTAACCACCAAGAGTAGCATGTTCCAGTGGACCATTTGGTGGTGCTCAGTGTGCACACTGAAAGGTCGACTGGGTGGGTTAGCCTTTTGGGTGAAAGCCTAGGATGTTCTCGTCAACAGCAAGGATTTCACAATCAAATTGCTGCTAGAGGGATGGAACGTGGGGCAGCTTCCCCTTGCTTGATTTACATCAGCCAGTTTCTCCAGGGATTCTGGTTGGTCTGAATGGGGCAGTGAAGGAAGTTTGCACTCAATGCATCTTGAAGCACTGCTATTTCATGCTACAGCCTTCTCTGGAACATTTAAAAGAAGGAAGAGCTGAGTGTGGTGTCACCCATAAGACACAAGAGCTATATGTCATCAGCTTTGTGAGGGGTCATATCCAGTTTCAATGGTCCAATGCAGACCAGCAGCACAGAGATGCAACAGTCATGCTCATAGCCTGATTAGCTGAGGAGCTCTGCAACTGAGGGCATTGAAAACCTCACACACACCCCATAGATATAGGGTAGCCAGATAAGAGTTTTACTTTGACATCAGCCTGGGCTTCCTCTAACCAGGCTTAGGCCAGGCTTAGGCCAGTTAAGAGCATAGTGTTACTGGGGCTGAGCCCCATATCCCCAAGGATGCAGTTTCCTCAGTCCATTTCCCAAGGCAGAATATCATCTGGGCAATCCAGCAGGTTGAAATAATTTTCTCTCTTTTTAAAAAACCTATTGACAAACTCCCCCTGCATCTCATTAAATACACAGACAGTTCTCTTTTCTAGTCGCCAACTGAATGTTTGTCTATCAACAGAGAAAATGGCATTTTCTATTCTCCCTCCCTTCTTCTGTGCTGGTAGGTTGAATCTCTTTTTTAACTATCCTATTCAGCAATGGAACATTATTTTTAAAGCACTCTGTGTGGTGGGCAGGTGGTGTGTGTGTGTGTTCATGCCAGGAAGTTTAATGCTTGATACAGGAAATCTATCAATTGACCAAAGAAAAGACTGAACTTGTGGGTGGATATAGCCAGGATAACACCCCCTCGCCCCCATATATGTAGTTCACAGCAGCACATATGCTCGGCACCAATCCTGGGTGCATCCATCTGTCAAGGTGGAGCTCAGCCACTTCATGGCAACGAGTAGGATCTTTGGCTGTGATGCTGTTTGCCGTGATCCTTGGCTTGAGGAAAGCGTAGGCTAGAATTGCAGGTCCTCCAGGAGACATGCACTGGCAAAGACTGAATTTATGATTATTATTTTTAAAGGAACAATTGAAATAGTACATTTCAACTTCATATTATATAAGGCATTAAGAGAAAAAGGAAAGTACATACACATATATGCTACTTTACAACTGTGCTATCGTATCCAATATTATAGCCTTCTCTGATCCTAACATAGTAGACATCTACCAAACTATCTATTCAAAGTTATCCATATCCCATGTTTCATCCTTTAAAAAGATTAAAGCAATTCATACTAAAAATAGTGGACTCTGATGCCTGGACTGTTAGCTGTTGTTTAATGTAGCTGATGATGACGTTCCGGCTGTGTTGTTGACTTGCTCCTGATTCCCTCCTGCTGTTTTTTAGTTGTATGTAGGCACTGTTGTAAAAATATTTTGAAAACAGATAAATAAAACAATATAAACAGGGTATAGTAAAATGACAAAACTTATGCAAGCTAAAGTATATAGGAGGGCTCAAAAGCCTAATTTGTTGTTGTCGTTTAGTCGTGTCCGACTCTTCGTGACCCCATGGACCAGAGCACGCCAGGCACTTCTGTCTTCCACTGCCTCCCGCAGTTTGGTCAGACTCATGTTTGTAGCTTCGAGAACACTGTCCAACCATCTCGTCCTTTGTCGCCCCCTTCTCCTTGTGCCCTCCATCTTTCCCAACATCAGGGAAACATCAGGCACCATAATTCAAAAGCATCAATTCTTCGGCGATCTGCCTTCTTTATGGTCCAGCTCTCACTTCCATACATCACTACTGGGAAAACCATAGCTTTTACTATACGGACCTTTGTTGGCAAGGTGATGTCTCTACTTTTTAAGATGCTGTCTAGGTTTGTCATTGCTTTCCTCCCAAGAAGCAGGCGTCTCTTAATTTCATGGCTGCTGTCACCATCTGCAGTGATCAAAAGCCTAATTACAAAGTTTTAACTCCCTCTAAATATGAGCATGCTGGAGGAGACTCTTGAGAGTCCCATGGACTGCAAGAAGATCAAACCTCTCCATTCTTAAGGAAATCAGCCCTGAGTGCTCACTGGAAGGACAAATCCTGAAGCCGAGGCTCCAATACTTTGGCCACCTCATGAGAAGAGAAGACACCCTGGAAAAGACCCTGATGTTGGGAAAGATGGAGGGCACAAGGAGAAGGGGACGACAGAGGACGAGATGGTTGGACAGTGTTCTCGAAGCTACCAGCATGAGTTTGACCAAGCTGCGGGAGACAGTGGAAGATAGGAATGCCTGGCGGGCTCTGGTCCATGGGGTCATGAAGAGTCGGACACGACTAAATGACTAAACAACAGATATGAGTAGTTGTTCTCAGGTCCTGCTTGTGGGATTCTCACATAGGCTGGCTACTGTGAAGACAATTCGGTGTTCTAGATGGGCCACTGGCCTGAACCAGCAGGGCTCTTCACACACACACACACACACACACACACACACACACACACATATATATATATAATTTTCAATTATATACATTTCAATAGTTTTACAATCGATCTAACATTTCAAAACTTGACTTCCTTCCTCCGCTTTCTGCGGTTCCTTAAATTATTTTTTTTACATTTCCTGCATATTCTTAATTAACTTAACTTACTCATTTATTTATCTACTTTAAATATATAATCTTATAAAACTGCAGGTTATTACAATAATCCTGCCAGTGTTCTTATCTGTTTACAGTTTGTTTGTAGATATTCAATAAACCATTTCCATTCTTTTATAAAAAGTTTGTTATCTTGATTTCTCATTTTTCCAATAAGTTTTGCCATTTCTGCATATTCCATAAGCAGGATTCTTCATATATTCTTAAGGAGTCATAAAGACGTCAAATAATTAGCCACAACCACCTGACAAATGAGCCTCCAGTTCCAATAATCAATACCGTGCAAACTGATTAAACTTCTGCCTTTCATCTTCCACTTTTATATAACAGGTAAGCTTAGCTATTAGTGCATATTCACATATTTTTGCCTTCCATTATGCTATGAATGGGAATTGAATATATTTTCAGAATACTGTATGGCATTCTTAATGACAGACAGAAGGTGACTTTGGTTGTTTTCTGGGTGACTTTTACACATGCACACCTTCTAATTCCAGGCTTCTGCTATGCTGTGTATAATATATATAAGGAAACGTGCCAGAACTCAGATTTCCATGATTTCCCACCATCTGCTTGGAAATAATCCTTCCATCTTGCCTAATGTGATATGTGAGAACTACTGAAATAAAGGCATTCTGCATATAGTCTTGAGATTCCTTCATGCTTTTCTTCTTTGACATCCTCCTAGTTGCCTTGGGATTATTCTTTTGAGGGGGGTGTCCTCCACAAATGTTCTAATATATTTTACTATGAAAGTCTATCTATTTAATTCCTGTTTTGTCTTTGGTTTAAGCTAGATGTCATTAAATATACGGTACTCTGCCCATGGTTCAAAGATACAGTGGTACCTCGGGTTACATACGCTTCAGGTTACAGACTCCACTAACCTAGAAATAATACCTCGGGTTAAGAACTTTGCTTCAGGATGAGAACAGAAATCGTACTCCAGTGGTGTGGTGGCAGCAGGAGGCCCCATTAGCTAAAGAGGTGCTTCAAGTTAAGAACAGTTTCAGGTTAAGAATGGACTTCCGGAACGAAATAAGTACTTAACCCGAGGTACCACTGTACTTTATTTTAAACAATATTTGTTCCTGGGATGTCTAAAAAGTTTTAATTTTTGAAACCAAAGTCGCTAAGGCTCAAGTTTCCCAACATGCCACGAGAATTGTAGATTGTTAAGGATGCTGAGAGTTTATGAGAGACAGAGCTGCAATTCTTACCACACTGGGACTGTTGATCTGTGAGGAGAATATGGGTCTCCTAACAAGTCTCAGCACCTTTAACAAACTACAGTTTCTATGATTTTGGGAGTGTCTTAAGTGCTATAATTGCACTTTAAGTGAATGGTATGGATGAAGCCCAAATGTCTTTTGGATAGTCACGGATAAAAAAGAGATGTTTTATTGCACTGGAGCCTCTGCAGCAGTAGGAACTTATCCAACATATTTGGGAGGCAGACACACCTCTGCCATAAACTTACGGCTTCTGTGGTAGAGGTGCAGATGCTGTTTACACACTGAAAGTGAATTTCTTTATGCACCATAATTTCTTGGGAATATTCCCCAGCTGCAAAATATGACAAGGCTTCCAGATCCAGCAACCAAAGTGTTAATTTTACAATTTGCCCCCAAAGTTGTAATTCTGCCTATTGAGTAGTTCAGATTCTTGGCTTCTGCTTCTATTGTGTGACCAGGCGGCAACAGCCCCAGCCCCCAGGAATCACAAGAAAGGAGTAAAGACTCTGACATGTGTTATACAATTAAAATTCGGCCACAACTTTATTTAAACTTCTGAATGTAGAAAGACTTTGACTTGGGCCTTGGGTGTGTATCCCTCCCAGCCCCCCAGCCAGGGGAACTGGGGCTCATCAGGGTAAATGGGACATGGGGGTGCTCTGCGAGACATAAGTGTAGCAGGCAGCCAAGCCCATATCCCCACACACAGGGTAATTCATTAGCGACCTTTCAGTGTATGGCCAGTGACACCCATATATATAACCCCTTTAAGAGGGGGACCCTGGAATCGCCGCTGCAGGGAAGTGAGTCACCACTTCACACCCATCCACTCCATATGGGGAAGAAAAGACTAAAGGATTCCACCCAAGGCCATAACCCCCAAAGTTGTGATGAATTGCTACAGGGAAGATAAAACCTGCCAATGCATGAAAATTTATTCCCGGTCCCAACCAGTCAAAGACCGTAGTGGCGCCTGCTAAACAGGAAGAAAAAGTTAAGCTGCAAACAAGAAACATTAAGCAAAGGGAGGGTGAATCTCCAGAGCCGACTACCTGGCTATTATCGGCTCCACCCCCTATTTATAAATGGGGCTGGCCCCACCTCCCAGCAAGAAACTTGGTTACTGAGGCTGGGCGTGAACCTCCAAAAATTAACACTGAGAGGCAACCAGCCCCTGTTTGCCAGTAAGCTCAATGGGAACTGTTGCACCACGTGTGATCCCGCAAACGGCACCCACAATGTAAAGTGTAAATCCACAATGTAAATCCCCTTTATTCCATTACCCTGTTTCTTGGAAGAAAAAAATGGTTGTGGCTGGAACTGTGGGCCATACAACCTACATATTTATGTCCTTATTTTCAACTGTAAAAAAAAAAAAAAAAAGGTTTGGTCTAGTATGGCTTGCTTAAAGTTCTACATCCATAGAACTTTGCTTTGCAAACATCTCTCTCTGTCTTTCCTCAGAAAAGAGGTACTATGGATTAGCTGAAAAGCTTTGTGGTCACTGTGACTGAGCAAGGTAGCAGACCATTTCAGCACAGAAAGCAGCTCAGAGCAGCTTAGAAATAGAGAGATAAAACTTTATTTTCATTAGCCAATGGCCATAGCAACAGTAAAACATTACAGTATACGTAGAAAAGGAAATTTGATATAAAAGCAGAATTTAAAGTCCTGAATCAGCAGTCAGTTAGTGGCCCTTATTTTGATTGCCCCTACTATGAACCTAGCAACCTTTGCTGTTATCTGCTTATTTTGATCTGATAGAAGAAAGGACATTGTGGCAGTGGTTGAGCACCCTGGGGTGGTTAATATGAGTGGGATGATGATCTCGTTCCTCAGGTCTTTGTAGAGAGTACAGGACAGGAGGACAGAGCAGCTTTTCTGTTTTTATTCACAGTTTTGCTCAGTCATCTAAGGTCTAGAGCAGGGGTCGGCAAACTTTTTCAGCAGGGGGCTGGTCCACTGTCCCTCAGACCTTGTGGGGGGCCGGAATATATTCTGAAGGGAAAAAAAATGAATTCCTATGCCCCACAAATAACCCAGAGATACACTTTAAATAAAAGCACACATTCTACTCATGTAAAAACACCAGGCAAGACCCACAAATAACCCAGAGATGCATTTTAAATAAAAGGACACATCCTACTTGTGTAAAAACACGCTGGTTCCTGGACCGTCCGTGGGCCAGACTGAGAAGGTGATTGGGCCGGATCCGGCCCCCGGGCCTTAGTTTGCCTACCCATGGTCTTGACTACATGTTGTGCCACTTTAAGCGTGCAAATATTACAGCAATATTATACAGCTCCAAGTACAATCCCTGCCCCTCCCCTGCACAAATTTCAAGACCTTTCAGCCATGATAACAAGAGTTGAAACAGGCAGCCTATCTCCCATTTCCCTGTACCTTCTCTATAGTTTGATAAGGAGATTTGCCTCCAGATTTGACACCAGATTCAAGGGGCTGATCCTGCTCACCTATAAAGCACTAAATAGCTTGAGGCCCAAATACCTGAAGGCAGAAGCTGACAGCACAGTGAAGTACCTACCAACTGCTGGTGCAGGTATTATTGCACTCATTAGGTGGCTGACTGCTGTCTATTCTTGCTTATAACCAATTTTTATAATAGCTTCAAGCCTACTTAGAGAAAGCCACAGCAAGTCAATCTTCAGGGAGCTTTCCCAAAAGCGTGGCTGACCAAGAAGCAGCCTGCAGAGTACTGAAGAGCTCTGGAGATTTTTTATTTTTTTTTTAAAAAAAAAATGTATTTAAAGAGAACAACAGAATTCCCCAGTGCACTTCAGAACTCTGCAGGCCACACTTCTCAGAAAGTTCCCTGGAGAATGACTGGCTGCAGCTTCCTCTAAGCTGGTTTCTAGGAAGCCGGGAGGCAGAAAAGCCGTTTCCAATCAATGGATAAATAAATTAATTAATGGCTAAAAGCCACCTCATAACGATTTTAAGGAAGGCAAAACCACGTGCGTGTACGCACATCGAAAAATCATTCCTTTCATGCCCTCCTCAGAAAACAGAGAGGGGAATTAGTTTGCCTTCAGCACACTAGTAGTTTCTTTGGCTTTAGCTGCTTCCACTGTCTTGCTGAGGTATTTTATTGTTGTGGGTTGTAATATTTTATTTATTTATTGTGTTATTATGCCCCCCCTGATATTTGTGTAGATGAAGGGCAGGTCATACATTTTTTAAAAATAAAACAAAATAACTATTTCTTGCCTGTGAATGAACACTGGGTTAACTCTGGAGCTGATACATGTGTCATCCTTTAAGATAAGTAATTGCTAACAGTATTCCGTTCTGTTAGGTTTTTCCTGAAGTTATGTTCATCTTCAGTGAGTTGTCCCCTCCCCTCCCCCGTTTGGGTTCTTGATGGAGTAGTCATTGAAAAAAAACATATAAACATATAAATCTATATACCCCTTCACTTTGTTTTTGCTGAGGGTTGAACTCCAGCACGTTCAGCTGAAATCCAATTATTTTAAAGTGGAAACCAGCAATCAGAAACACCTGGCTGAAGAACCCTTTTCTATTTCTTCAGATATTTATGTTTTCTTTCTTTCATGCATGACAATATCTGAGAGTATTAAGAGGTGGAGACACCCCCTCGATGAACTCATCTGTGTAAACAACAGCGTCTGCTCCACCGAGAAAAGGCTCTATCTCATCTTCTTCAGGGCACAGAGATTCATATGCTTATTTCCATTTGAATTTAGTGGCCGTGGTGGGATGGCAACAAGGTTTTCTGTTGTGTATAGATTGTTTAAGAAACAACCCTTCCCTATGAAACCTTCCAGAGGAAATGTATTAACTTATCAGAGTTAGGGGTATCTTGGATAGAATGCCAATGGTGATTATCAATGAGGTGGTGGCAACATGCTTAAACCTCATTTTGCTATTCACCACTGGCCTGATCCAGATGAGGAGCCCCTGTAGCTATAAGAGACCCTGCAGACTGGTCTATTAGGGTGACTCGGGCACTGCCCTACCCACCCTAGTCTTCCTGCTTACTTAGAAGCAGACCAGGCGGGAGCAGTGGCTATCAGTTTTCTCCTCTTTGCTCCTTATATAATGCAGCAGGGAGCAAGGGCACCAGCTCTATGGGGCCAAGGTGTCTTCCGCTGCCTCAATATCTGTTGGAAGGGGACTGGGTCCCCTCAATGTTGAGGGGGTGGAGGAGACCAAGCGTGGAGCACAGTGAGGCATGGCTTCAGCGACCAACTCCTCCTGAGCAAGAGAGGAGCTAGCAACCATTGAAGCAGCGCCATGTTGGGCTCCACACTCATCCTCGTCCTGACAATGTGACTTATGCATGTGACGTGCACATAACGTCACATGTGTACGACGCACCCCGGGTGCATGATGTCACACACACACGACGTGTGCCAGGCCGCTTCAATCTTGGGAGCAGATCGGCACCTCTGGCAAGGGAGCAGGATGAGGGATAAAACTAGACTAGTTGGCTCCAGCTGCCATTGTCTCTGGCTCCACCTGTTGTTGTTGTTGTTGTTGTTTAGTCATTTAGTTGTGTCCAACACTTCGTGACCCCATGGACCAGAGCATGCCAGGCACTCCTGTCTTCCACTGCCTCCTGCAGTTTAGTCAAACTCATGCTGGTAGCTTCGAGAACACTGTCCAACTATCTCATCCTCTGCAGTCCCCTTCTCCTTGTGCCCTCAATGTTTCCCAACATCAGGGTCATTTCCAGGGAGTCTTCTCTTCTCATGAGGTGGCCAAAGTATTGGAGCCTCAGCTTCAGGATCTGTCCTTCCAGTGAGCACTCAGGGCTGATTTCCTTAAGAATGGATAGGTTTGATCTTCTTGCATTCCATGGGACTCTCAAGAGTCTCCTCCAGCACCATAATTCTTCTGTGATCAGCCTTCTTTATGGTCCAGCTCTCACTTCCATACATCACTCGGAAAACCATAGCTGTTAGTCTCCTGGTTTTCTGCCTTGTCAGTCCCAGTAGACACCAGCCAGTGAAAGGGAGCTTAGCTCTCAGTAGCTGGCTATAGGCAAATCACTATTTATTAGCCCCAACTTCTCCACCTTCAGTACTGGGATAGTTATCCTGTTGGGATTAAGGAACCAGATCCCAGGTGTAGAAGGGATTTCTCAATGCTAAGGGAAAGTTCGGAAGCACCCCAGGGGCTGAAAACTGGAAAATCATTGTTTTAAGTCTTTTCGTCACTCACAGTAAATCACTGGTATCTTCCCTTCCTTTCCTGTCTTGTCCATCTCATGTTTACTGTAATTTTACTGGGCCACGTCTATTTTGCCCAAGGACTTTGTCATTTTTTTAGCTCTGTAAAGACCTACCACACTGTCAGCACTATATAATGTTAATAATAGTGATAAAAGGAGCAATAGTAATTGAATTTGCTTGGAAACATAACACTTTAACAGATGCTTGCAGGACTTCTTGGACCCTTGGAAATTATGGTACTGTGCTTATATACCGTAAAGTTATAGGCATACCATCCAACAAGTGTAATCGTGTTATAATGTTATATATCTGCCTGCAGCTCTGATTAGTGTCCCTACAGAGCTCATATAACATCATGGCTGGCGATTTTGTAGTGGTGCAACTACTGATATATGCCCATCCTAACTGGGTTTTTTGCAGGTGAATCAAGGAGTATCTCTATACTGACATACGATTTATGCCAAAAATATACACATTTGGGACGGGGAGGACTCACCTAGCAGAAAGTTAAAATTATTTCTGTTTGTGATGCAAGCATTACCTCCCTTTCTCATTTGTGATCACTAGTCAATCTTCCAAAATATCAGATGGTTGGCGTCCTAAGTGCTCTGAACATGCATCACATGATGCATGGATGAAGGTGGGTTGTTTATGACTTCTGGAAGCCCACACTACCTGAACAAATACAGTGGTACCTCAGGTTACATACGCTTCAGGTTACAGACTCTGCTAACCCAGAAATATTACCTCGGGTTAAGTACTTTGCTTCAGGATGAGAACAGAAATTGTGCTCCGGCAGTGCGGCAGCAGCAGGAGGCCCTATTAGCTAAAGTGGTGCTTCAGGTTAAGAACAGTTTCAGGTTAAGTACGGACCTCTAGAACGAATTAAGTACTTAACCTGAGGTACCAATGTAGTGAGTCCACTCCCTTGTCCACTTCGATAGTTTGTGTGCCTATGTCCAATATGTCCTTTTGACTAGTGCTGTACCAGATCACATTTTCTTGCAAAATGGAGGCTTTTTGAACCAGTTTGAAAACACTCAAAATGGCAGGGGAATCTTCCCTTTGGGCAACAGGGCATTGGTGCCAGTGAAAAAGAGCCCCCTCAGGAATTGGGACTGAGTGAGAGCATTTTACCCAAACCTGAAACCAATACCTTTGTCACCAAATTTAATTGAGAGCCACCACTGCCCCCAGCTCTCACTATCAGTTTTCTAGCATACTTAATGTGGAGATGACCCAGCTTATAGGTATATTGGCTGTAAAAATGCTGAGACAGGGCACTTAACAAAACACACATTCAAATGGTGATTGTAACAAAACAGTCAGTTTGCAAGGAAACTGACACACACACACACACACACACACACATGTGCTGACTCCTAGGGGGTGAGGCAGTTTCAACCCTCTGAATATATATTTTTGAAAGGGCCAGGACTCCTCAATTTTCAGAGAGCATTTGGCTCTTCAAGATGTTGTGCACACAATGTCAGGGTGCCACACGACATTGCATTGTCCCCCCGATTCCTGACACATCTGCATACACATGTATATGGGATGCCTGAGAGCCATTGTGGTGTAGTGGTTAAGAGCGGTAGACCCGTAATCTGGTGAACCAGGTTTGTGTCTCCGCTCCTCCACATGCAGCTGCTGGGTGACCTTGGGCTAGTCACATTTCTCTGAAGTCTCTCAGCCCCACTCACTTCACAGAGTGTTTGTTGTGGGGGAGGAAGGGAAAGGAGATTGTGAACCACTTTGAGACTCCTTCAGGTAGTGATAAAGCGGGATATCAAATCCAAACTCCTCCTCCTCCTCCTCCTCCTCTTCTTCTTCTTCTTCTTCTTCTTCTTCTTCTTCTTCTTCAAACCTCTGCAAGCCCCACCTGCTTTCCAAAGCCCTCCTCTTTCCTATATGTTTCCTCCACCTCCCACTTCCCATATATCTTGCCAAATTTTCAACCCTGACCTTTACAGATCACCCAACCCCCACCACCTACTTTCTTTACAGCTTGCAGAAACCCTGAACCTCCTCTCCTCTCCTTATGCAGTCCTCCCTTCCTCCTGCTTGTACTGCACAACTCACACCAACACCACTTCTTGGGCCTCAGCTGCTCTGAGGGTGAGGAGGAAGAAACTGGCAAGCAGCAATGGCAGAGCAGGTCATGTATAGGGAGCTGCCCAGCCTGTCCTGACTGTTCCTCAGAATCTCATCCAGGTTGCCTACTTGCCACCACTTCCCTCCTCCTCATCCCCAGTGCCACTGAGTTTGAAATCTGCGTCAACAATGTGAGGTGACTAGTGGCTTCAGAACAAGGCAGTCACTGGGGAGCTGTCCTGGCCTGTCTTGGCTGTTTCTCTTCAATTCACCTGGGCCACTCACGTGCTTGCTCACCTGCCTGCTTGAGCCACCCATCTGCTTCCTTGCCTGGGCTGCTCAGTCACTTGCCTTCCTGCCTGCCTTCCTGCTTCCCTGAACAAGGCCACATGGAGTCCAGAAACAGGAAGGCATTCTTGTGTATATGCACTCCAGATTAACAAAAGGCAAGTTTGCTTTCAGTGTCTACAGTGCTAGAATAAGAAGAGTGTTCCCAAAGCAACTGTCAGAAAAGCAAAGCCATCTAGAATATTCTACAAAGCAATTCATCATGCATCTCTTTGCTTTGGATGTTCATCTCATAGGGTCTTTGGGACTTTCCTCATCCCCACATCTCCATCTCTATTAAAACTACATTTGAGAAGCTTCTTGGAGTGCAATATTTAATTTAATAAAGAACCATCTCTGAGGAAAAGATGAAGCGAAGAGGAGATCACTAACAAGCTGTACAAAATATAAAACACCCCAACGAGTCATTAAGATATCATTTGAAATTGAAACTTGATTCCTGCAGACCAGAAATATAGAACTTCAGAGCTACAGAGTCCCATATTCTATTTAGGCTGTTTCTTGTATATTTTATTTTATTTGCACACTGGAGTATGTGGTACAGTTGTGAGTGTATGTTTGTGAGGAAACTAATCAACTCTGATTTGAAGAAAAAATGACATTTGAAGATGCTTCATAAACTCATTTTTTCTCGCATCTTTGACATTGCCTTTATGTTTCTCAAAGCACCAATTTTAATCAGAATTTTGATCAAGGGTTTTATTGTTTGCGATCATGCTCATTTGTCTCTTCCTGTCATAAATCAATCTGCAACAATGTGCCTAAGATGCAATATTTTTTTTAAAAGAAAAGCTGCAAATAATTAAGAGTGGATGTGTAGTAAAGCTGTCCACCAATGCTAACAGCATAAAGGTTGGTTTCCCCCAATAATTAATACATTTAGATTTTATAAAGTTAGAAGTAGTCTTGCAAACCACATTCAATATACCCAGGAAACACATTACAAGGAAGACACAGTCAACTCTAGTCAGCAATTAGCTAGATAATTATACTTCATCAAGGAGTGAAAGAAGCTATTTCCCAAGGATATTGAAACCACCTCCCACTACTGTTAATATAGGCATAGGTTGTTCAAAGTCACAGTTTATCTCAACTTGTGACTAGTACGCCCAGATAGTAGTCAGTTAAAACCAGTGCTTCAAATGAACTAGTTTGATCTAGCAAAGTTCACCAAATTACTTCAAAAATCTCAGCTACACTCCAAAGTAGTTCCCATCCTTGACAAATGAACAGAACATGAATTAAATTCATTTGGTGGTAGAACTTTGAATGATTTCTAGGTCATCTTCATTTTCTTACATTTGTTTTTCCTCTTTAGGCTCTTTGGGCTTTAACGTGTCACTGTGTGTATTTGATGTTGCTTTCTGAATGCTGAAAAACTAATGCCAAGGATCATTTGAGTGAAGTTGAACTGCAAACTTAGCATGAACGGGTTTGTTTGCAAAAGGATGGATGTGAATTGGAATTAGTTTCTTTGTGGACATAAAATCATAAAATCATAGAGCTGTAGAGTTAGAAGGGACCCCAGGGGTCATCTAGTCCAACCCTCTGCAATGCAGGAATCTCAACTAAAGCATCCATGTCAGATGCCCATCAAATCTCTGTCGAGAAACCTCCATTAAAGCAGAGTCTACAACCTCCCAAGGGAGTCCATTCCACTGTCAAACAGTTCTTACATGTCAAACTAGAACTAGTCACTTTTTAAAAATGAACTTTCCGAGCTCTGTTTTAGAGACACACAATTTCTATGGCTGACCATACTCCAACATTGCTTGGCGGCCATCACCTCTGCTTCCAACTAGGTACATACCTTGTAATTTGTTTTCTTAAGTGCCTTTGACTTTTCTTGCAATTCCTCAGATGTTTCCTCCGAGAAGGAAATTCTGTGTGTATTTCATATTTTGCTTTGGCAAACCTTTAGAGATCATTCTGCACTGAACCACTGAAGAGTTCCTTATGCAAACTCAGGGATCACAGCCTGAACTGGAGGCAACTATCTTGTATTACAGCAAATGTTGTTTCACAGAATGGAGGGAGTAAAGGTATTTTACTACTACCTCTTTGACTTATTTGGGGACTATTTATTCAGAAGAAAAGAATATCATTTGAAATTACAGCCTCAGTGGCAGAACTTTGCATGACGAAATCTTGTAGTATAAGCCCCTACATCTTCAGGTAAGGCTAGGAGAGAGTCCTGCTTGATACCTGGAGAACCACTCCCAGTCACTGTCAACAGTAGTGTGCTAGATTGACCAGTGGTCTCGCTTTGTTTCAAACAGCTTTCTTTGTCCCAGTGACATAATACAATGAGTTTCCCATTACTACCTGCTCATTGAAAAATGAGAATCACCACTTATCCAAAATCAATACATTCAGGCAACACACCCAGAGCACATTCCTAGTAAACGTGGGCATGTCAAAACCCTTCAGGCTTTTCTGTGTAAGATCCCCATCTCTCCTGGTTTTGACAGGTATTCATACATTTCCTCTACTCCTCCTGCCACACAACTCACATTTTTGTATGTGTGTGTCAATCATCCTTTCATTCAGCTTAACCACACTTGCAACTCTGACACAGCCTATACTTACACAGACCAAGGCTAACAAGTGAATCTTATCAAACCCTGTCCTTTCTCGGTGCCTTATAGAAAAGTTGAACTCTGGCCCTTTTATCAAAGCAAACTTTTCAAGTGCTTTGAAGTTCAGCATCCTCAGGGGCTCCAGTATCAGATCTGACAGGGCGCCAAACAGACATTATCGCTAGGCCTTCTTTCTGCCTGAGTGCGGTGGAGGGGGAAGGGAGAAATGCTTGCATGAGACAAATCGGACAATATTCCAAGACATTATTATTCTGTTTCTTAGATGTGCAGTGAAAAAGGTCTACAGAGACTAGAAAACTCACACTGCTCCTAAGGATGCCCTTGAATGATTTTCCATGAACAATGAAATAGATACGGTGGCATTTTAATGAATTAAAGTAAGAGAATTGTTTTAAACTTTACTGGGGCTGTGATAAGGCTGCAGGTTCCAAAGTATTACCACCATCTAAAATGAATTGTGGTAAGATGATTGTTTTAAAACCATATTGCAGAGTTGAGTTGATTATTATTATTATTATTATTATTATTATTATTATTATTATTATTATTTATTGAATTTATATACCCCCTTTACCTGGAGGTCTTAGGGTGGTTCGCAGAACAAAATCAAAATATAAAACCACAAAATATATAATCAAAATAAAAACAACAACGCAATAACACCCCCACCCCCACAGGCCAGGGGCCAAATGTGACCTTCCCTTACAATGCCCACCTCCCCATTCCTGCTCTGTGTCCTCTTTGAATGATTTTGGTTAGTTGGAAGTGTCCTTGAACTGCGTGTGTTGCCAAGGGGCAAGGTGTTCTTTTTGAGGTAGGCAATCAAATAAATATCAATTTGCACTTCAACAAGAAGCTGTCTTCAGCAAGACAATACTAGAAAGGAAAGTATAAGGAAACAAAGCTCTTGCTGGGAAAACTCCTCCAGAAGGGCAGCATATCCTGCCTCTCTTTCAGTCTAACACACTGGGATCTCTCCAAGCACTGCTGGAACTTATATACTATATCCCTCTGGTCAGCCAAGGGCATCGTCTCAGGTACATCAAAGGGTTGACATGCTGTCTTCTATTATTAGTGCAAGAAACACCAATCCAAGTCATTCTCATGGAATTGATTCTACGAACCAATGATCACCTATCATTCTAGGCAATCAGTCCAGATTGACCCATGTCTTGATAAGGTAAGGTTATTTCACTGCCTTATCTCTATAGTCTAAAAATAAGCTCACATTCCATTAATCCAGCCTCACATCTGTATATCAAATTAACTCCTCAAAAGGATGATTAATATTAACTCAGCAGATTCAGGCTTCTACACAGGAGAGATGGAGTTCAAAATCTAAGCAGCTGACCCAACTGAACCAGGGGATTTTAGAGGTAAAGGTGGATCCTGGGTTAATTTAGAAACCAGAACAACATCAAGTGAATGCTCTCATTTTTAAAAATATAGACTTTTTTTTAAATTTATTTTTGCAATAGAAAACTCTACAGATGATATTTTATGTGTGGTCTGCTCCTCACAGCAAAAGACCAGAAAACTTATGAGAAAGTCAGAGAAGCTTTTGATAACAATTTCATAGGAAAAGAAAATGCTATAGATGAAAGAGCAATATTTAACAGAAGGTCCCAGGAGTAGCGGGAAACAGTGGGAACTTTTATCATCGCTGTATACACCCTGACCAAACATAAATCATGAAACAATCAAAGAGACAGGATCGTTGTGATCATAATAGAGGCAAAATTGTCAGCTCAAGTTCAGTTGGATCCCGATCTCATATTGTTGTTGTTGTTTAGTCGTTTAGTTGTGTCCGACTCTTTGTGACCCCATGGACCAGAGCACGCCAGGCACTTCTGTCTTCCACTGCCTCCCGCAGTTTAGTCAAACTCATACCAGTAGCTTCTAGAACACTGTCCAACCATCTCGTCCTCTGTCGTCCCCTTCTCCTTGTGCCCTCCATCTTTCCCAACATCAGGGTCTTTTCCAGGGAGTCTTCTCTTCTCATGAGGTGGCCAAAGTATTGGAGCCTCAGCTTCAGGATCTGTCCTTCCAGTGAGCACTCAGGGCTGATTTCCTTAAGAATGGATGCATTTGATCTTCTTGCAGTCCATGGGACTCTCAAGAGTCTCCTCCAGCACCATAATTCAAAAGCATCAATTCTTCGGCGATCAGCCTCCTTCTCATATTAGCCACCCCAATAGCAAAAGTTGGGACTGCATGAAGCCATAATGAAACAACATCACAGAAAACAAGCTCAGAGTTCCCGAAATAGAATCCAGAGTGTTTACAAGTTCAAGCAAAATATCAGGATAGTATGAGATAAAGTTGATGCCATCAGCCACACCATTTGCCTTGACAGAACCACACTAAGGCCCAATCCCTTTCTTTGTCAGACAAAGTGGAAGAGGAATTAGCCAAGATGGAAATTATGGGAGTCATCTATCCAGTGCATGAACCTATTGGATGTTGTGCATGAATGTCTGTTGATACATTGAGATATAGGTCCTGGGAGGGTAAATTTAAAGTTAAGAAAGAGAGGTGTGATGTGATACACTGTTGGTTCTTTATGTGCTAAAGTGTGATTAGGAAGGAGAGGTGGAGTTCAATAAAAGAGGGGCACCCCAGTTTCTACCTCAGTATGGCTTCTGACTGTTTTGTTCTGTTTTTTCTTACAGCAGGGTCTGCAAACAATTTGCAGGTAAAAAGTATTGGCTCTACATAAAGTGCAAAGTTATTTATTCCATGTAAAAAAAAAATGTGACAAAAGTGTCCCAGCATAGAGGTGGGTGGGTGTGTAGAATATTTGGTGCGTTCCTCAGTAGACTGCAGTTTGAAATACTTGCTGACAGTTCAAATACATAACAAAGTAGTCCTTGAAGTGCCAGGGACTGTTTTGCCCTGTATCCTACTAGTGAGTAGGGCTGGGGAGCAAAAAATTCAATTCAATTTACCTGTTCGTACTTTGCAAAACATTACACCATCCAAAACATAGGGATCCGCCGGCATTTGCATTTTTCCAAATTTTGCAATGCCATTCTCCAATAATGTGTACATAATTGCACATACTAGGGTAAAGAGTGTATTCAAATGCATATATTGGTGAACATAATCTGCAAAAAATGCCTCATAATTGGAAAATAGCTTTGCATATTAGGGAAAACTGCCAACAAACTTGTACGTTTGAATCAATTTGACTAAAATGCTGGTGCAGCTTCCTGAGAACTCTCAGGCTTATGTTGTAGCCATATACGGTACTTGTATATAAGAATCAGACTCCTGGGATTATACAGGCTGCTGTTACTACCAATAGGTGTACCTTCAGGGGTGAAGTTAAACCGCTGGAGAGTAATAGTTTTATTATCACCTACTAGTAAGTATTCTTAGTAGCCATGTATTTGCATATAATGTCAATCGCGTATTAGGTACTGTACAAAACAGAGGAATAGTTTGAAGGACTTACTGATGCTAGAGGAAGTCAAGTACATACATCGACGCCATTGGAATAAAATGGGAATGGAGCAGAAAATAAAAGTGAATTATTGATTAATTGAGCCACAACAACAACTGGTGGCACTGCATTCCTAACATCTTTATTTATAGGAATGTTGTTTGGTTTTAACAAGTTGCTTTGCGTTTCCTTGCAAACATTCAGGGAATAATTAACATTAATTAGGCAGATGGCTGATAAGTTATTGGACAGGTTTTGCTTTTCAGTGCAACCAGACAGCCTACGTTGAACTAAATAGGAATTCTGGGCAGGTTTATGCCATTATGCCAACTAAAATAAATGAGGCAGTCTATTTTGCTAAGGAAATGCAATGAAAATAGTCACTAACAATTACAAATGAGTATATATTTTTTTAAAGAAAAGTTTTCCTGTCCTGAAAAAGAAACCCATAAAGATTTCATTCCACAGAAGTATACTAGAGACAGAGACATTTTGTGGCCTGAAGCCCAGTAAGAGATGGTGCAACCTCATCACCCCAACACTAAGGTAAATGTTTCAGGTATAGAAAAATCTGTTGATTTTGTTTCTCCCCATTTCTCATATTTCCAATCTTAAATTCAGTTTTCCACATTTTTGCAGCAATTTGTGGATTTTGTTCTAATCCAGCTAATGCTCTTTTAAGGACTAGACATGATGGCCATGTTTTGTAGAAAGTGTATATTTATTACAATTTCTTAAGCATGCTCATCTTCCAAGATAGACAGATGCCACCAACTACAGTGACCTTTAATGTGAGCCTTTACCATTCTTCACAGTACAGTGGCAGAAGCTATATAGGGTTGCATAAAAGGAGGTTTTCCTCAGAGTAGACCTTATGAAATTAATGGGTGTAAATAAGCCATTTTCATTTGTTTCAGTGTGGGCCTACTTTGAGTAGAAGTAACATTAGATACAGCCTACAGTATCTATACTGGAAAGTCTATTTCTTGTATAAGTAAAGGAGTGAATAGTGGAGAAGAAAGAAAGAAAGAAAGAAAGAAAGAAAGGTAATTACAAATTGATTAACACTGTATTAATAGCTTGAATGAGCTCGCCTTTGTTTGGACAACTGTGAGTAAATATTTGCCGTAGCACACAAACTTTAGTAGCTACAGAAGGTGAAAAACTTATGATGGAATTAGACATTCAAAGCAGAGCTGGAGACATTACGTCAAAGTAATGCAAAGTAAATCTATGGGGATGCTTTGTGGTATCAGTCCACTGACATAGACACACTGTTGCTAGGCACTTTGATATCAGCCAGAGTAATGCTGAGAAAATTAATTAGAGAAAATCATTACAGAAGACATAATGTCACTGATCTTCATTACCCATCATCCAAAAAAAGGGACACACTTAATTTGACAAATTTTACCATTAATATGGAAACATAGGTGTATATTTGCATTATAAAGATGAATTCCAGCAGAAACTGTCAGCTTCCTGAAGAATAGTCATTACATACTGGAAGTCCAGGGCATTAGGGTGATTGCAATTACCTAAATTAAGTTGATTTGCAATGAAAAGACAACATGCTAGTTTCCCACCTTTTGCTCTATTCGCCCAGTTTTATTCACATACTAATATCTGATCAAAATGTTTTCTGTATACATATTTATTTGTATTTGATTTGTTTGCTTCTTTCTTTTCTTAGATTCCTCCACCCACCCTTCATTGCAAGTTCTAATGAGAAAATATACAACAATTAATCAGTTACAACCACAAAACAAGTGTAAATTGAAAACAGTTCCATATATGAAACAAAAATTAGTCCTAGGGATGCCAGGGATACAGCCAGGGACTTTCTGCATGCAAAGCAAATCTTTTGCCACTGAGCTGTGACATTTCCCCATGGCTGTAATTTTTCTGAAGAACTGGTTGAGGTTAATAACCCATCATCCAGCCTCTTTGTTGTTTAGTTGTTTAGTCATGTCCGACTCTTCGTGACCCCATGGACCAGAGCACGCCAGGCACTTCTGTCTTCCACTGCCTCCCGCAGTTTGGTCAAACTCATGCTCGTAGCTTCGAGAACACTATCCAACTATCTCTTCCTCTGTCGTCCCCTTCTCCTTGTGCCCTCCATCTTTCCCAACATCAGGGTCTTTTCCAGGGAGTCTTCTCTTCTCATGAGGTGGCCAAAGTATTGGAGCCTCAGCTTCATGATCTGTCCTTCCAGTGAGTACTCAGGGCTGATTTCCTTAAGAATGGATAGGTTTGATCTTCTTGCAGTCCATGGGACTCTCAAGAGTCTCCTTCAGCACCATAATTCAAGCCATGAAGCACCCTTCATGGATCACTGCCTTGCCGGGGCAAAGGGGTTTGAATAACTCAGAGAAGCTATGAGCTATGCCGTGCAGGGCCACCCAAGATGAACAGGTCATAGTGGGAAGTTTTGACCAAACGTGATCCACCTGGAGGAGGAACCAGCAAGCCACTTCAGTATCTCTGCCAAGAAAACTTTAGGGACAAAGACAACAGGCCAGCCTCTTTACTTAAGCTCAATCTAACCCACCCATCAATTCAACTTCACCCATCCAAGTGGGTTGGAATTGATTTTATTTGAAGGATGAGGATGATGATTTTTCATGCTCCTTCTATACATAGCTCAGTTGGTTAGAACATAGTGCTGAGTAATGCCAAGGTTGCAGGTTTGATCCCCATATAGGACAGCTGCTTATTCCTGCATTGCAGGGGGTTGGATGAGATGATCCTTAGTGTCCCTTCCAACTCTACAATTCTGCAACTCTATGATAAATATACTTGAGAGCAGAGTCATTATCCCACCTTTAACGAAGCAAATCCTTCAAAAGTGGCTTAGAAGTTTAAAGCACAACAATCAAATCACAATCTGGCAATAATGGCACATAACCCCACCAGGATCAGAATCAGGGCCATGACTTCTTGTGAAAGGTAGATCTTGACATTATTGAGAAAAAACAGATGCTGATTTCCTGACTGTTAATTATTAGTTTCCATATTTTATCCTTCTCCATACGGCTGGGGGTTTGAGTGTTACGCCTCGCCATCTGCTAAGTCACATGGGTTCATTTTCCTAAGTAAGACATTAAGCTTTAGTGTCAATAAGTTAAGTGGCATAAAGCAAAAACATTCCTCTAAGTAGCCAGAGGCCATATGTTTCCAGAGATCTGTAAGGCTGAAAAGATTCATAGCCTGCCTGATCCATAGGTTCATAAAGAAGCACAGGAATGTTTGCATACTTCCCTGCTTTCCCCACGCTGAACATGGACAACATTTGCAACATACATTTAAAGCACTCTTATAACACTGTAACAGTCATGTCTTCCCCCGAAGAATGCTGGGAACTGTAGTTTGTTAAGGGTGCTGAGTGTTGCTAGGAGACCTTTATTCAGGCATAGGCAAACTCGGCCCTCCAGATGTTTTGGGACTACAACTCCCATCATCCCTAGCCAACAGGACCAGTGGTCAGGGATGATGGGAGTTGTAGTCCCCAAACATCTGGAGGGCCGAGTTTGCCTATGCCTGCCTTTATTCCTTGAGAGAGTGGTTTAACAACCAATCCCTCTTCCAAGGAAACTCTGGGAACTCTGGGAACTGTAATTCTGTGAAGGGAATAGAGGTCTCCTATCAAACCTCAGTACCCTTCAAAATGACAGTTCCCAAGATTCTTTGGGAAGGGCATGATGATTAAAGTGATATAGTAGTGCTTTAAATGTGTGGTGTGGATGTAGCCATGGCTGCAGAGACAAAGGATGAAGGTTTGGATTGTGGCTTATTTTATTGGCAGTAGCATGGGCTCCATCAATGCACAGCCTCATTTGGCATGTCCATCATCCATCAGAGAATGTGGAGCCTTTTGCTGCAACATTTAACAGGAGTGGTCCTAAATGCAAAGAAAAGAAAAGAAAAGAAAAGAAAAGAAAAGAAAAGAAAAGAAAAGAAAAGAAAAGAAAAGAAAAGAAAAGAAAAGAAAAGAACTTGTGGACTTGTATTTTCTGTCGTCAGACTCAGGGTGAGACAATGCAGTGTTCCTGTGTTCCTGTACAGTGCTCCTGTAATTTTAAGGGTAAATAAAAAGAAAGTATTTTGGCAGACAACTGTTGATCAGAAACAAAGGAAAAAATTAAATGTAAAGGAGCCCCTGATCTCGTTTGAAAATGACCGCCACAGGTAGGATTGAATGAATTTGACACCTACTGATTTTGGAGTGTTATTTATTGATATCGTTATTTTCATAGCTGTCAACTTACAGATTTGAAAATAAGGGACCAGCAGCCTTGAAAATAAGGGACCAGCAGCCAAAATAAGGAACCTGCAGCCTCACCTGTCCCAGGCACTCCAGTCTTCCTGTCGTCCTGCAGTCTGGTCAAACTCATGCTGGTAGCTTCAAGAACACTGTCCAACCAACTTTGTAACCAGAGGTTCAACTGAATAGAATCTGAATCACATGCACCACAAGGCCTATGCAGTCTCAACTTAAGATGGCTCCCCAGCCTGGCTTTGCACTGCAAAGTTTGCAGCAGCACGTGCAACAAAATGGCGCCCAGCATTCAAAAAAAACCCTCAGCTTGCATTAACTAGCCACACACACACAGCCTCCCCCCCTCCCACGAGATCTCCTTTCCTTTTCCCCCACCATGTGCCCCCGCTCCAGACAGATCTTTTCACCGGCAAGGGTGAGTGAGCTTTCAATGACGTATCCATCCGGTTCCAATCCGAGCACTCAGCACACGTATGTTCAACTTCTGAGCCCCTCTGAGCCAAAGGCAGAAAGCCCAGCCAGCAGCCAAACGAAGCTTCAAGGAAAACCACCGTCACCTCTCCGCTGGGAAGCGCTTAGCAAAGGCGAGTCCCCAGGGAACACAGCTGATTTGATCAGCACAAGGCATGCAAGCTCCACCCCCCAGTCGTTCTTAGACTTCTTATTGGGTGAGCAACACAGCCAAGCAACACAGTTGGAGCCTCCCTCCTCCCTGGCTGGCAGGAAGGGAGGGAGAGGAGCTGCTTCCTTTGAAATTTAAGGGACATTTAAGGGACATCCATCAATAAGGGACAGCAGCGGGACATGGCGCTGGAATAAGGGACTGTCCCTTCAAATAAGGGACACTTGACAGCTATGTATTTTACAAGTAATCTAATGTGTTCTGCGGTGTGTGCATGTTTTCCTTAAAGCTGCCAGGTTGATTCAGGGGTACATATTTTCTGCAGCAGGTTATGAGGCTGAAGTGCATATATAAGTGCATGATAACGGTAATACTATCCATATTTATATTTTTAACATCCTTCCTCAGAGAGACTTAGGGTGACTTAACACATTTTGCCATCACAAACAGACCCGCAACAGAGGTTGCACTGGAAGTGCATGGGGATTGGACACATGACTCTCCAGTCGTAGTCTGACACTCTTAAGGCAGGAGTTGCGAAGATGGTGCCCATTGGTGCTACAACACAATCGAAGTCTTCCCCTGACACCTACGAAGCCTCTAAACCAGGCTTCCTCAACCTCGGCCCTCCAGAAGTTTTTGGCCTACAACTCCCATGATCCCTAGCTAGCAGGACCAGTGGTCAGGGATGATGGGAACTGTAGTCTCAAAGCATCTGGAGGGCCAAGGTTGAGGAAGCCTGCTCTAAACCTCACCCTACTCACTGCCCTTGTGGTCAGAAGGAGGTTACATTTTTTTCTCCCCTGAAAAGTACATAAAACTGAAAGAGGAAGTTGGAAGACTAATACTCTCCCCACTTCCTGTTTCAGCTATGTGTGTTTTCAAGGCTCCACTAGGTTCTACTGGATTTGACTTTCACCAGATCCCTTGAAAGTGTGCACACTTTTTCTCTTTCTTTCCTTTCAGTGGAATGGGTGGCTGATCTGGGGGAGGTGAGAAAGAAATTATTAAAAGATGGGGTGTCCAGAACATTCACTAAAACCCCCAAATTTGGTGATGGGCCTAAAATGTTTGGTAACCCTTCTTCTATGCACTACACCATTCTGATCCTCAAACATTTTTTCTTTAAGTTGAAATATTAATGAATAATGTTTGTTTTGTTTACTTGGCACCTTTGTCAACAGAAATGATGAAATATTGGCAGTTGCAATGTAGTCTGATGGATTGGTCAGGATGGAAGCTGACAGATGCAAAGGGTAGAAAACATCAGGTACATGAAGTATTTTATTGCCAAGCTGATTCCTCATGCATTTGGAATGTGAGATTTCTTTTTTCTGGGTGGGGAGGGGATATAAACTGTGAAAGCAACATTTTCCTATGATTTAGTCTCTTCTGCAGAACTGGATAGATTAGTTTCATAGCTGCAAGTGTAAGAAGAATAACAATCTGCTATTCACAATAAGGCATTTCAAACTTTTTTGCATATTCAACTTCCCACAGTGTGAGAATCCTTCGGAGGAGAAGAGATTTTTCTCTGTATGTAAGAAATGGGAGCATGGGGTCTGTATTGCCCAAGGTATAAATGAAGGGAAAATATGGTTGGTTGGTTGGTTGGTTTGTTTGTTTTCTGGCTTTCCACCTGCTGTTGGATGTGTACATGGGTATTGTTGACATGTTCAATGCCTGTGCATACTGAATGTTTGAGTGCCTTATTGAACTGGGTGCATGCACTAGGGTTGCCATATTTCAATCAGTTGTTAAAAGCTTTTTTGGAGAAACTTAACCCCCAAAATGTGATTTAAAGCTTTCTGAGCTGTTTCTGTTGCTTTTCCCATCGTGTTGCCATATACCCGGGTTTTTCCCGACATTTTGCCAATTCAATACCTAAAAACCAGGACATGTCTGGAATTTTCCTGATGTGCGGAAAGCCTAGCATGGCCTAGCATGGACTGGAGTGTGTGATTGTTGAGTGGTAGCCTCTAACAGTGTGGTTTCTTGATTCTTCATTTGTATTATTACACATCCAGATGCATTTTTGTTTGTAATATTTATGAGAGAGATATTGAAACTATGTTGTATTCTGATGCTGTATTTCAATGTATTTGCTGTTTTTATATTATCCACTTTTGTTTGTTTTTTGGTGTAGATAGATTTATTTATGTTATTTATAATGTGGAATGTCATTATTTGCAGCAGTTGTAGTTGTATACTATGTGGAATTTGCATACTTATGTAATATGCATTGATTATTGTTGAGATGTAAATTGCACAGAGATTCATTGGAATGTACAGTGGTACACAAGATAACAACAACAACAACAACAACAACAACAACAATAATAATGTGTGGTGAGGAGTAGGATTGCAGACAACCATCACCCCCACCAACATGTGTTTGAAAGTCCAAAGAGTGGATGCACTGAGATTAACAGAAATAAGTTAGTTGGGTCAATTAAGTCCAGTGGATCTAACATTGCCCAATGTTTCTTGCTCCCCCCTGCAAAAAGGCCGATCAGATAAAAAATATAGAACTGTTGGCTGCACCTAGGTTTTCCAGAAGTGGCATTAGTTTCCATCTTAGCTTGGCTGAGAAAGCAGCAACATCATCTTTCCAGTTGAGCCCTCTCCATATTGGTTCATCTCTTTGTCATCTTCACACTATATTATGGATGTAATGAGTGAGTTTGCAATGTGGAAAAAAAGTTAATTTAACATCATTACTTTCAGCGAGCCTGACACAACTGTGCTTATAAAACTGCAGTACCTTCCAACTGTTTTTGAATTAAGTTCAAGGCTTTGATTGAATCAACTCTTTTCCACTGAGGTAATGAAGCAGTGATGAGTAAAGGGGGAATTAAAGCTAAAGAACAGAAAAGCTCGTACCTGATGTGACTACTTTAATGCTTTTGGATGGACAAACTCAGGTCCAGAACCCCATTGCCTCACCTTATGACATTTTCTGAGTCTTGCGCTCCTCTCTGTTTTTTTCCCTTTCTTTAAAACCATATCATTGAGCATTATACCCACAATCCGATGTCTTGCAGGTGGTTTGATCTGTAACTCCCATCAATCCCAACAAGCATAATCAATAGCCAGTATCATTGAAATCTAACAGCACCAGGTCACAGAAGTTTGCTTGGGATTTGGATTTGTTCAGAACATAACAAGAGCCTACTGGATCAGACCAACAATCAAGTAGCTCAACATCATGTTCTCACATTGTTACATGTGTGTGTGTGTGTGTGTGTGTGTGTGTCTAAAGGGACCCTGACCATTAGGTCCAGTCGTGACCGACACTGGGGTTGCGACGTTCATCTCGCTTTATTGGCCAAGGGAGCCGGCGTACAGCTTCCAGGTCATGTGGCCAGCATGACTAAGCCGCTTCTGGCAAACCAGAGCAGCGCACGGAAACGCCATTCACCTTCCCGCTGGAGTGGTACCTATTTATCTACTTGCACTTTGACGTGCTTTCAAACTGCTAGGTTGGCAGGAGCTGGGACCGAGAAACGGGAGCTCACCCCGTCACGGGGATTCAAACGGCCTACCTTCTGATCAGCAAGTCCTAGGCTCTGTGGTTTAACCCACAGCGCCACCCACATCCCATATATATATATATATATATATATATATATATGGGTGTGTGTGGGTGGGTGTGAATGTGTATGTGTATGTATAGATAGATGGTAGATAGATAGATATAGATAGATAGATATAGATGATAGATAGATAGATAGATAGATAGATAGATAGATAGATAGATAGATGATAGATAGATAGATAGATGATAGATAGATACAACAACAACAAGTTTATTAAATTTGTGAGGTCCATGCCTTTACACAAAATACCATAAAACATTATTAAAAAGATAAACAATAAAATTATAAAAATAAGCTAAAATTCATGCCATGCTGTCCCAGCAAAGGAAACTACCCAAAAAACCTCGCCATTCAGGAAAGAAGCTACAGCAACAGGTTAGGAGAGCAATGGGAGGGACCTCACCATTTCATCCAGGAACCATACCCTAGTTTTCATAGCCTTCACCACAAAGACCGCTACCACGTGAGAAATCCGTGGATCAGCGTCCACCAGTAAAAACTTTACTTGGTCCTCAGAGTTGACTATTGATTTGGGAATAGTTTGTAACATCGCATCCCTGAAGGCCGAATAGATGGGACAATACAACATGTAATGTGTGAGATCCTCTTTGGTTCTCATATGACAAGGACATATACGCTGCTCTACTGGGATTTTTGCATATCTGCCTGACAGATAGGCCGTAGGAATGGTTTGAAAACGGGCCATGGTGAAAGCTCTCCGAAGGGTGGGATTGGTGATATTCGCCAAGTAATTGGCGCAGGTTTTGACTGTTTTCAGTCGGGGAAACCAGTGGGAGGACCCTGGCTTCTGTATTTTTGTGATGTCTAACAGGGCGTCTCTCTCCAGGATCCATTCCCGAACTTTGTCTGGGCTCCACAGTTTGAGAGTATTAAACTCCGGTAGAGTGTATCTAACCAGGATCTCAGATAGGTTTTGACGCCAAGTGGTGTTCTTTTGAAGAGATACAAAGGCTTGTTTGGCCAATAAGGTGTTTGAAGTGTTTGCAAGGTTGATGTAAAATCGTAGGAATCTTAAGTGGGCCCTGGCAGACACAGAGGGTAATCCAACCTCCACCCTCAAGAAAGCTGCCAGGGTTCCTTGAGGAAGGCCTAGAATCCTCTTGAGATAATAATTTTGCAAAATTTCAAGCCGTTTCAACAGCCTCTGGTTCCACCCCCAGAGTTCTATCCCATATAACATCTGGGGGATAGCTTTCCCAACAAAAGCTCTTAATGCCGGGATCACCAATTGTCCTCCCCGGGTATGGAAAAAACTAAGCAGGACACCAATTGTTCTTCGTGTTAGGATGGTTACAGCCTTAAAGTGGGCTAGCCAACTAGATGTAGCCTGGAATGTAACACCCAGATATTTTAAAAAAGGGCACTGTTCAATCACATGTTCGTCTAAAGACCATCTAAAAGTGTGGCGAGCTCTAGTGAACACCACAATTTTTGTTTTGTCATAGTTTATCTTTAGTGAGTTATGGGAACAGTAGGCTGCGATCCCCTCCAACATGCTGCGTAAGCCTCTTCGGGTGAGTGCCATTAAAGCCATGTCATCGGCATATAACAATATATTCAGACGTTTACCTTCGAGGGCTGGAGCCGATGACTTGTACTTTGCCATGTACTGGACAATGTCGTTTATATAAAAGTTAAAAAGAAATGGGGCTAGCAGGCATCCCTGTTTGACCCCTTTCCCCAATGGCAGTGGGTCCATAAGAGTTCCCGATGGCCCAGTTCTGATTTTAACTGTAGTATCTGTGTGTAACTCTCTGAGAATTTTTAAAAGTTGTCTATCAATGTCCATTTCATATAATTTTTTCCATAGTCTATCTCTACAGATTGAGTCAAAGGCAGATGTCAAGTCTACGAAGGCCACAAAGAGTCTGCTCTTATACGCTTTTGAATATTTAGCTACCAGGGTCTGTAGTACCATACAGTGACCTATCGTATTGTGGCCCTTTCTAAATCCTGCCTGTTCCTGGTTGAACAGGTTAGTATGGTCCGCCCAGTCTACCAACTTGTTTAATAAGTACCGGGTATAGATAGATAGATAGATAGATAGATAGATAGATAGATAGATAGATAGACAGACAGACAGATAGATAGATAGATAGATATAGATAGATACACACACACATATACATGATTTTCCCAACTGGTTAAAATCCTGTATTAAAATGAAATGTTTGTTAACATCAGTCTTTTGTTTCCACATTCTGTGAAACAAGCTCAAACTTTTGGAAAGAATCAATGCTTAAAAGCAATTCTAAACTCTCGACAGATGAATACAACAGCTAGCAATGCCCGATAGCAGACCCAGTGTGATTGAAAATGTGCTGTAGCAACATATTCAGCTCTCTGATGCTTTTGTTTTGATCTATTGGGGGGGGGAGCATAAAGATGAACTTTCCCCCTATGTCTACACTTTCTTTATCACTGCCTTCAGCGGTATCATTTTGTAGCTCCTCTCACTACCTTAAGGGTCTTAGATTATCCATCAGTTGGTGATCTGTTCTGAAGGGCTATGAAAGCATGATGAAATGATGCATGCCATCTTTCTAACACACCTCAGGAAAATATTCACGGGGAGATATATCAAAGTGGAACATGCTACTTAGAAATAATGAGATACATATCTGTAAGAGTTTAGAAGGGGGAAATCCATCTAAAATATGCTGCCCTTGATATTCCATCAGTTGTGATTTCAGGGCAGCCTTTGAAGGTCCTTCATTCTTTACTACTCATTACTGGGATCACTGTCTTATTGCTACTTCTGGCTATTGCCACCTCTAGAGACAACAGCTCAGAAATTTCTAATGAAGTGATTTGGTCTGAGAAGAACTACTACTTCATACAGTTGGGAGGTGCCTTCATTGTGTCTGCAAAACCTCTCTCTCTCTCTCTCTCTCTCTCTCACACACACACACACACACACACACACACACACACACAAATCCCTTTTTTCCAAGGTTGAGATTGGTGGTTTCCTTATGGTCTCCTAGTTCATTTGTGGATTATTTGAGATTCAAAAAGTTGATTAGCCTGCATGTCTTAGATTGTTTTTATAACTAAGGCAGGCATTAAGAAGGGTAATTTGGATTGGGACCATGGTAGTGGTGAAGTGGGCTTGTTAGACGTTTTATGTGCTATTTCCCATGTTGAAATCCTTCCCAAAGGGGCTATTTCCTATGCATGGCAAAACAAAACATACAGGAACCCTTCATTCACCCACTAATGCTCGTGCTTATTTTACAATAGACCACAGCCATCATTTTCCCCATTTATTTTCTATATCAGACATGCAAGTTTGTTTGTTTTTTCAGTTTCCCCAAAGTGAGAGCATTTGCATTATACAAGAATGTGACAATCCAGTGCAATTTCCCACAATGTATGACATACTTCTCGTCTCTCTCAGCATTAAATGGATATGCTAAGCCTGGAAAAGAAGAGACTGAGAGGAGATATGATAGCCATCTTCAAATATCTAAAGGGCTTTCACATGGAAGATGGAGCAAGCTTGTTTTCTCCTGCTCAGGAGAGTAGGACACGAACCAATGGTTCCAAGAAAACATCAGGAAGAGCTTTCTAGTGGTAAGACCTGTTCAACAGTGGAATGGACTCCCTCAGAAGGTGGTGGACTCTCCTTCCTAGAAGTTTTTAAGCAGAGGTTGGATAGACATCTGACATGTATGCTTTAGTTGAGATTCCTGCACTGCAGGGGGTTGGACTAGATGACCATCATGATCTTTTCAAAATCTACAGATTCTATTATCCTTTCACTCCTTTCCTATGATGGTCAATATACCCCAAGTAAAGCTTGCTTAGCAAATGAGAAGCCATTAATTCAAACAAGCATTCACCATTTACTCAATGTCAGACATTTGGGAAAAGATTCTTCTTATTTGATAGATAATTTCAGTTCTTTTCAGTTCCTATCCTAGGGTAATTCGGTTCATTAACTTCAATAGGTCTACTTTGAGTAAAACTTTGAGTAAAACTACCTCCTATTTTTTGTTACCAAATGTCAGCACATTAAAGTTCAAGCATTTCCTTTGCTGTTCTTGCTTTTACATTGAGTTATTTGGCTGGAATATATAAACTTTTAGCCAACATAGTTGATGAGAATTTAATGCCACTTGCCCACATTCCCATCATTAGATGAGAAGAGAATTTTTATAGTCTCTTCCATTTCAGAAATCTCCCCAAGCCATCAATTAGATATTGAAACTGAAGCTACTGTATTACAATAGGCAGCAACTGTTGGATCAGTCACACTTATGCTTCAGTTTCATAAATATCTGAAAAACATGCCTCCTTCCCTAAAGATCCACTTAGGTATTAAGATTCATAGAGTGGGCTCTCTTGTTAGTTTTACTATTTACAAAAGTTCAGGGGGCAATAGCTCAGGAGAGGTCATTTTCCGTGACAGCCCCTAAGCTATGGAATCCCCTTCCCCCATAGAAGTCTAGAATCTTCATTGTATGGCTTTTGTCATATGCCAATGCTCTTCTTTTGATTGCAATTTCAACCTTGTATTTTTATATTGTTGTAACCCACCCTGAGACCTTACTGCAAAGGGTGGATAAGAAATCCAATAAATCATATTTTTTTAGAAAGCTTAGGCTTAAAAGACCGGAGGTTTTGCCTGATTTCTTCAGTCTATTCAGCTTTGTTCAAAATATAAAATCTCACATTGTCTGAAAAATATGGACAGGCCACACACCACCTGATAATTTCTCCAAATGGTTTTATAATCTTTTTTTGAAAAAAGTTCATGCACACAATTGGAATTTCTCCCCACTGCCCACAGGTGAGACAGAAAGGGAGAAACCATACACAACATTTCACTTTTATGGGGAATCTGAGTAAAAGTTGGAATGAATCTGAACCTTGAAAAACACATAGAACTGAAAGAGGAAGTGGGAAAGAGCTCCACCCTTCCAACTTCCTCTTTGAGTGCTATGTGTAGTTTGCACAGGAGAAAAAGGTAACCATTCTCACCACCTCATGACCAAGAGGGGAGAACCAGGGGCAGACCAGCTGCCTCATCCAAGGCCCTGGCAGGGTGGAATTGAGAGTGAAGTAGTGCCTCTCGATCTCAGGGTCTTTTCAGTAACCAATTTCTCTCCTATTTGCAACAATGGAGGACAATCCATTTCCCCAGCTCCAGGACTGACCTAGATTCCTCCCATCTGTGCTGAGTGAATGGGATCATTCAGATCTATGGCTTACCCCAAATCCACCTCCAGTATAGGGATTGGTTTATGTTTTTCTCCGTTTCACATTTTTCCAATCTTAAATTCAATTATCTACATTTCCACATTTGTTTGTGAACACACACACACACACGTACATTCCTCATGAAATGTTTTCAGGAAATTTATCCTAAAATACAGTTTTGCATGCAATTTTGTCTAATACAAGCATTTTCATTAATATATTAATTTTTATGTACTTATAACATTGAAATTCTACCTTTTCTCCAAAGAGCTCAAGTTGTTTCCCCCTTCCCTTTCTATCCTAACAAAAACCCTGTGAGGTGAATCCTGGGAATCCTTTACTACAAAACATTTCAGGGATTTTGAAGGAAGACTCAACTGTTTTGATAAAGTTACTTTCTTTTGAAATCATTTCAAACTTTTTTTTAAAGTTCTTAAAATGAAAAAAGCAATTAAAACCATAGAGAAATGTTAACAAATATATAACCTACAATAAACACATCAAAAAAGAGAATATTTAAATAGAGTACTAATTAATTATATGGATCATTGATTTTAATCATTCACAGAGATTAACATATATGCAATTCAATCCAACCCATGTTTGGGGTTTTTAAATTACAAAACCCATAGGCCAAACCCCATAAGAGAAAGTAAAAATGAAAACCAGCTCACAGAGTAAAAAGTGGGGGGCAGGGAAGGGAAAAGTTAAGACTGGAAAAAAATGTTTGTTTTTAAATCTAACACAAGGGCACTATCATTCTTACAAGATAACCATATTAGCTATCTTCTCCCTCAGAACAATAATTTCAGCTGTTCATTTTTCCTACATTAAATTGTTTTTAACGCAAGTCACTTTGGGTCAGATTGTGAGAAAAGTATCTCACAACAGTAATATAGTTGCTGCGCCCCTCAACCATCCCTTGATAGCTGGAATTGGAAGGAAGTGATCTGTACATCTTTAGTGTGAATGACTTTCAGGAGGGATGAACAGTCTGTTGCACAAAGGATGCATGGCTCTTGGCCTCTATGTGGGTGAAGGAATCCCTGGGGGAGAAAGTAAGAGAAGAGGGAAATGGGAAGAAGGTTGAAGTGTATAGAGTGATGGAAGGAAGTGAGTGAGCCCTCTGTAAGTTATCAGTCCAAACCTCTGGCAAGAGCAATCTGCCCAACCCACAGCAACCCACTGGGTGGGGAAGGGGAGAAAAAGAGAAGCAGGTACAAGAAAAATAAGAAAATGGGTGTCAGAAAGACTGTGAGAGAATGAGAAAGCCCCAATACTGGTTTGGAATCTGGTTCTATCCACCACTGTCTCTGGCCTTGGTCTGCCACCAGCATGTGACCCTGAAAATATTATCCCAAATATTATCCCAACAACAATAACAAATATTTCCCATCCCTGTATTTGTACAACATTTATTTTACTTATATAGATATTAACAGTGGATCATGAGGCAGTTTGCTGCAGCCACATAGTCAATACAGATGATGGGTTCTCAGCTGTTTTCTTGCCTGCCCTGAGCTCTTTGGGTCCTGTGAAGCTGCTGTTTTAATTCCCTACAATGATGTGGTTTCCACCCAGGTTTGCAGGCAGGAATCACCCCAGGATACTGGGGGAGATTAAAAGGGTGGGTTCAAGCTGCTTTGAGCTGATCAAAGTGCTTCTGCTGCCTTCTCCTGCCACTGCCCAGTAAGCCTATCATTGTAGAAGGTAGCACAGTGGAATGCCCTCAAATGAAGTCCTGATTTGGATCCACATTACCAAGGCTAATCCATGGCTAGTAGTACCCAATATGAGTGTGGGCCATGAAGCCAGAGACCTCTGTTGGGTGGTCATCCACTCAGCATCCATAGTTCTGAGACAGCAGCCACACATCTCCTTGGTGATTTCCCACCACTTTCTAGTCAATGTGATGTGTTTCCCCACTGTCCACCACAACATGCAATGGCACTCTGTAGCAGATGTTGGTAGGCTTTCAGTGAGCCAACTCAAAAGTAGGGATTTAATTCATTTTGCACTTAAAGGCAAACTTACCAAACACACAGTTTCCAAAAGAAGACACAAACTGAAGCAGAACCAAGCTTCAAATTTCACACTTCTCTGAATTTTGCAATGCAGTTCGCTAGCTAAGTAATGTGTGCACAAATGCATATACATGTAAAGTTGGCAACATCTGTACACATGTAAAGTGTGCATATAAATGCATATTTTAGTGGGGGAAATAACTTTGCAAAAATGTGTATATTGAGCAAAACTGCATACAAAAAATATATTAAAAAGACTGGGGGAAAATTGAGAAAACCCCAAATTGGTATATTCATTAATCCCTACAGACAAGTCACAGCTGAACAAAAATCTGCCTGTACCAAAAAGTTAAACTCAGAAGCTTGTAACGATGAAGAGAGGAGCATGACACAACCAAACTGCAGAACAGCCTCAGATTGGACTGCCAATATTAACGAGATACATGTTTCAATTAACCTTCCCTACTCTTGAATGTGATATTTGGCCCCATACAACTGGCGGCATTCTTGGATTTTCTGTAATATTTATGTTGCAATGTGGAATAGCTTCGGGACTAATGTTTAAGCCTAGATTTCTTAGCAAGAGCCCAATCAATTATTTAAACGTAATAACACAGTCAGAATTCATTAGAGTATTGTGCAATCATTTGCATTGTCATACACACTTCCTGACTGGTCAATTCCACCGAGCTGGTGAACTGATGATGAGGTTAATGAAGTTATCACACTATAATCAAAAACTTTTAAAAATGCTAATAAAGAAATTCCACTAGGAAATTATTCTGAGGGTTAAATAACCGGATCTAGAATGAGAGCTGGTTAAGCTCTTTGCCTGTGGGAGGTGAAAATGTTCAATGTTTTATAAGGCTTAGGTTCAAAGGAAAGCAGAAGGCAAGCAAAGTAGCCTAAATTTTCAGCTCTTCCCCATCTTCCCCACTGACTGCACAGAATGCTGAAGATGCAAAATATGAATTTGCTCCAAAGGCATTATGAGATTCATTTAGCATGCCATACTTTGCATGGAACCCACCTCCAATTAGCAGAAAATCCACATGTTCTCCATCACATCCCTTTGCTAAGGTCATGTCAAGACAGTTACTACAGTTTAATAAAGCCTTAATGTTTGTAATACCTTCATGAGGTTTAATAAATTCTTGAGCTGCACGTTAAACTCAACATATGGGCATCTTCATTTATAAGTGACAGTTACATTGAGAGTTGCCCTATCCCTTCCCCAAATCAGTGTTGTAATGGTTAACTCCAATATTAAAGACAACATGTCTCTGCAGACCAGACACTCAGGAACCAAAGTGTGAGCGTGTTTTGTGCTTATGTCCTGCTGATGGTTTTTCCACAGGCATCTGGTTGGTCACTGTTTTTGTTGTTTGGTTGTTTAGTCGTGTCCAACTCTTTGTGACCCCATGGACCAGAGCACGCCAGGCACTCCTGTCTTCCACTGCTTCCCGCAGTTTGGTCAAACTCATGCTGGTAGCTTCGAGAACACCATCCAACCATCTCGTTCTCTGTCGTCCCCTTCTCCTTGTGCCCTCCATCTTTCCCAACATCAGGGTCTTTTCCAGGGAGTCTTCTCTTCTCATGAGGTGGCCAAAGTATTGGAGCCTCAACTTCAAGATCTGTCCTTCCAGTGAGCATTCAGGACTGATTTCCTTAAGAATGGATAGGTTTGGTCTTCTTGCAGTCCATGGGACTCTCAAGAGTCTCCTCCAGCACCATAATTCAAAAGCATCAATTCTTTGACGATCAGCCTTCTTTATGGTCCAACTCTTACTTCCATACATCACTACTGGGAAAATCATAGCATTAACTATATGGACCTTTGTCGGCAAGGTGATGTCTCTGCTTTTTAAGATGCTGTCTAGGTTTGTCATTGCTTTTCTCCCAAGAAGCAGGCATCTTAT
Organism: Podarcis erhardii; assembly: GCF_964252035.2. Taxonomy (NCBI): domain Eukaryota; kingdom Metazoa; phylum Chordata; class Lepidosauria; order Squamata; family Lacertidae; genus Podarcis; species Podarcis erhardii. The sequence goes on from NC_138499.1 coordinate 19,622,519, forward strand.
AATTTCATGACTGCTTTCACCATCTGCAGTGATCATGGAGCCCAAGAAAGTAAAATCTACCACTGCCTCCATTTCTTCCCCTTCTATTTGCCAGGAGGTGATGGGCCCAGTGGCCATGATCTTAGTTTTTTTGATATTGAGCTTCAGACCATAATTTGCACTCACTGTAGAAAACAAGACTATCTGGTCCTTCCAGCAGGATTCTTCTTATAGTTTGACTTTTTCACAAGACTTATAGGGGATTGGAGGGAGGCAGGAATATAGTCTAGTTTTTAATCATTCAAGAGGAAAGAAAAAATTTCAGAAGGAGGTATTTCTGAATAACCCATACATTGTTGGTGATAGAAAAGTACTAAATTATAAGTTTATTCAGAATGGAAATCTATATTTTTAAAGAAAAGTTTAGTGGTGACAACTCAGCTACAGAAAGAGAAAAAACCAAGTGGGTAAGCCACAGTAGCACAATATGTGGACCTACTATTGAGACAGTTACAGAGGCTGTAAATAGGATACATAGGGCAAACTACTCCCAACATTCTGGCAGGATCTGCACTAGCTGTCAATCTGCTGCAATGCCAAGCTCATTTTTTGGTACTAACCTATAAAACCCTATACAGCTCAGGACCAGGTTACGTAAGAGATCACTTTATTCCTTATATATTAAGTAGGTTACTATGTTCTTCAGGAGAGCTTCTCTTTTAAGTCCTTAAAACACTGGAAACATCTCTTCGAAGTCCCTAAAATATCACAGTAATTTGGAGCAGGGTTTTCAGTGTCACTGCCCTTGTTTTGTGGAATAGCATCCCTATTGGGATACAACAGGCACTCATATCAGTACTTTCCAGGAACAACTGAAAATATTTTCATTTCAACAAGCTTTCCCAACTGGGTGAAAAGGTCTTTGCCTTAGCTGTTCATCTTGCCTTGCTTTCAAACCTATATTTAACTGTCATTTTTGACTGTTGTAAAAATATTTGTAGCTGTTTTAAATGGTGTGTTGGAAAAATCACTTTGAGATGCATGTGAATGGTGATTCATTAACAGAATACGACTGGTAATGAGAATGATAGCAAATGAAGTGGTAAAATGAACTGTGCCACTTCAGACTGCAGGTGGGTATAACTTTTTTAGTGCTCCTTTATGTGAGGTGGGAGATTCTTTCAGGTAGAAAATTAGAAGGAGAGGAACGGACGCAGGTGGCGCTGTGGGTTAAACCACAGAGCCTCTTGGGCTTGCTGATCAGAAGGTCGGTGGTTCGAATCCCCGTGACGGGGTGAGCTCCTGCTGCTCGGTCCCAGCTCCTGCCAACCTAGCAGTTCGAAAGCACGTCAAAGTGCAAGTAGATAAATAGGTAAACTGGGCCTCCCCAGCCACTCTGGGCGGCTTCCAAAAGAATACTAAAATGCTGTGATACATCAAACATTAAAAGCATGCCTAAACAAGGCTGCCTTCAGATGTCTTCTAAAAGTCTGGTAGTTGTTGTTCTCTTTGACATCTGGTGGGAGGGCGTTCCACAGGGAGGGCGCCACTACCGAGAAGGCCCTCTGCCTGGTTCCCTGTAACTTGACTTCTCGCAGTGAGGGAACCGCCAGAAAGCCCTTGGTGCTAGACCTCAGTGTCTGGGTAGAACGATGGGGATGGAGACGCTTCTTCAGGCATACTGGACCGAGGCCATTTAGGGCTTTAAAGGTCAGCACCAACACTTTGAATTGTGCTCAGAAATGTACTGGGAGCCAATGTAGGTCTTTCAAGACCGGTGTTATATGGTCTCGGCGGCTGCTCCCAGTCATCAGTCTGGCTGCTGCGTTCTGGATTAGTTGTAGTTTCCGGGTCACCTTCAAAGGTAGCCCCACGTAGAGCGCATTTCAGTAGTCCAAGCGGGAGATAACCAGAGCATGCACCACTCTGGCGAGGCAGTCCACAGGCAGATAGGGTCTCAGCCTGCGTACCAGATGGAGCTGGTACACAGCTGCCCTGGACACGGATTTAACCTGTGCCTCCATGGACAGCTGTGAGTCCCTGTGTCCTTCAGGGGCACAGTTACCCCATTCAGGACCAGGGAATCCTCCACACCTGCCCGCCTCCTGTCCCCCAGAAACAGTACTTCTGTCTTGTCAGGATTCAATCTCAATCTGTTAGCTGCCATCCATCCTTCAACTGCCTCCAGACACTCACACAGGACCTTCACCGCCTTCACTGGTTCTGATTTGAAAGAGAGGTAGAGCTGGGTATCATCTGCATACTGATGAACACCCAGCCCAAATCCCCTGATGATCTCTCCCAGCGGCTGCATGTAGATGTTGAAAAGCATGGGGGAGAGGACAGAACCCTGAGGCACCCCACAAGTGAGAGCCCAGGGGTCTGAACACTCATCAATCACCTTGCCCAAGAATGGAAGATTTGAGACTGGGCGATAGTTGGCCATCGTGGCCACATCTAAAGATGGTTTTTTAAGAAGTGGTTTAATAACCGCCTCTTTCAGCAGGTCTGGGAAGGCTCCCTCACGGAGGGAAGCATTCACCACCCCACGAAGCCCATCACCCAGCCCTTCCCGGCTAGCTTTTATAAGTCATGATGGGCAAGGATCCAGGAGACAGGTGGTTGGTTTCACTCATCCAAGCAGCCTGTCCATATCCTCAGAGGTAACAGATTGGAATTGATCCCACGCAATTTGACTAGACAGGACTCTAGCACTCTCCCGCCCCGGCCCTGCTCCCACGGTGGCGTCTACCTCTTCCCGAATCTGAGCGACTTTATCTGCAAAAAACTTTGCAAAATCATTGCAGGAGATCATGTGGCCCGTACTGGGCCCCGATGTAGCAGGTGGTTCCGCTAAATTGCGGACCACCTGAAAAAGTCTCCTGCTGCTGTTTTCTGCAGATGCAATAGAGGAAGTGAAGAAAGTCTTCTTCGCCGTCGCTACTGCCACTTGGTAGGCTCAACATTGAGCTCTAACCTGTGTCCGATCAGCTTCAGAATGGGTCATCCGCCACCGGCGCTCTAGCCGTCTCAACGATTGTTTCATTGCCCTCAGATCCATGGAAAACCACGGGGCTGTCCGGGCTCCATGCAATCGGAGAGGGCGCTTCGGAGCCAAACAGTCAATAGCCCTGGTTAACTCCACATTCCAGCGGGCCACCAGGGAATCAGCTGAAAGGCCATCAACATGGGATAAAGCATCCCCTACCACTCTCTGGAAACCATTTGGATCCATTAAGTGGCGGGGGCAGACCATCCGAATCGGTCCCACCTCCTTGCAGAGGGGAAGGGTTGCGGAGAAGTCCAGTTGCACCAGGAAGTGATCTGACCATGGCACTTCTTTTGTTTCACTTTTAGTTAGTGTCAGATCACCAACATCCGTAGAGGTAAACACCAGGTCCAAGGCATCCAATAACATCTCTCCGGCTCACACGAGGTAATTAAGAGGCTGATATGGGAGTATGCAGCCTCCCTTGTTGCCCCAAGGAAGTGGGGAACACTGCCTTGCCTGCTGTGGCCATAAATCACCCCCAGATTCGAAAGAAGGGGGTGAGGGCACTAGGCACAAAGCCCTTGTGTGGGTCCGGCTCTCCCGGACGCTGTCTTTGATTGCGCACTGGCTTCAGTAGCTCGAAATAAGCAATTAGAAAGAAGCAAATGCACATACTTCAAGTGAAGATCGGGAGTAAAGACTGCTAATTAAAGGGATCTCTGTGAAGTGGAAGCGACGGGCTGGATTTAACAATAAATCAAGAAGAAGATTCATCAAAGGATCGGTATGTAGCAGAACTGAAAAGGGGGGAGGGAAAACTTTTCTTTTTTTTTTGTCTTATGTGAGTACCTAACAACTCCCCCCCCCCCCAAGAAAGAATCATTGCAATTACTGATCACAAGCAGGAGGATTAAAGAACTGTGTGGAAATAAATTACTAATCAAAGACATGGCTGGTGGGAAGATTGGGAAGGAATGAAAGTCCTTTGTGACGCAGCAATAAAAAGAGATTTATTACGGCAGGCCTGCCTACAGGAGGACGAGGGGGAGGAGGACCATGGCTTGTTACTATATTGGAATGTGAGTTTGACCTGGCAGGGCCCCCTGAGAAAATTGATGAGAGACTGGCAGGCCTGTGGAAATCAGCGGAAAGACTGTGGGAATGTTTTGTACGGAGGTGTGGTAATGGCGTCTGTTTATTTTGATATGGCTCTTGGAGGAGTGTAAAATCCACACAGGATATAACAACGTTTGTTTTCAACCAGCTTGTGGGATCACAAAGAAAGGAATATATGATAACAACAAGATGAGGAAAACAACAAAGAGAAGGTACATCAAAGCAGCAGCAAGAGAGATGTTTGGATCCCTTTCGGAGCATGAAGTATGGGTACCCCCAACAAAAATTTAAAAATTTGGCTGTGTAATTTGGAACTAATGTGATTTGATTGGCCTGTTAATAAAAATTATTAAAAAATAATAATACATGGAACTTATGAACATCTCCCCTGCCTTCCATCCTCAGTTAGGAAGGGGGAAAAGCAATGTTCGAAGTTGCAATATATATAGCTTGCCTTTTTTGTTCTTGTTTCCAGAATGGAAACAACTCCTTATTCATGACAATTGTGAAGGGCACTGCAAAGGTTATATAAATCTCACAATGCATGGACCACTTGGCACAACTGAATACACTGAACTGAATTCGACTAAACAATTGTAAGAACTGACCTTGTCTGTTTATGTTTTATGGGAGCTGCTATAATTATTCCTGAAAAAACCAGGCACCTGGAAATCGCTGCTTCATGTTGCGTACTGGGAGAAGGCTTCTTATTTTTATTTTCTGTATTGGTTGCCTTGGCATAATAAGTGTTCCTGCTGAGTTTTACTCCCACCTTCCAAGCTGAATCTATATTTGGTTTCAAGTAGGGTTAAGAATATCCATTAGCAGTGTCCTCATAAATCATTCCCAGTTAATATTGCAAGAATATCTCAGGATGGCATGGTTCTTTTAAAGGTACTAAAGAAGATCAAAGAAAGACAGATGCATATACAGTGATACTTCGGGTTAAGAACTTAATTCATTCTGGAGGTCTGTTCTTAACCTGAAACTGTTCTTAACCTGAGGTACCACTTTAGCTGATGGGGCCTCCCACTGCCGCCACCATGCGATTTCTGTTCTCATCCTGAAGCAAAGTTCTTAACCCGAGGTACTATTTCTGGGTTAGCGGAGTCTGTAACCTGAAGCGTCTGTAAGCCGAGGTACCACTGTACAGGAAACAGCCACAATCAAAATAGCTTAAACAACCACCACCAGATGAAAGATGCATACTCGGGAAGAAAACAATAGGAAAATAGCCTCATCCTTACCTGGCAATGGAGCTGTTGTAAATGCTTCTTTGCATCAATTCCTGCTGTGGAGCATGGGATTTGAAATTTCCTATGCCTCCCAAATTGAATAGTTAGGAAGGGGAAAGTATATTCCTATGCTTGCTGGACAGAAAATACTGTTTCCAATTAAAGATGGCAAGTGCAACCCTATTTCTAGGGACCCTTCCCAGCCACTGGTTACTTGCTGTCCTTCTCAAAGGTAAGAAGAGGTTTTTATTTTATTGGAATTTTTTAGCTTTGGAAGGGTGTGTACTGGCAGGGAGCGATGGCTCGTGGCAGGGACTGGATGAATCTGATTAAGATATAGACCCAAATTCTGGGTATTAGAACAGCAGGAAAGTCTGATCAGTAGGAAACTGTGTACAGTGGTGCACCACAAGACGAATGCCTCGCAAGATGAAAAACTCACTAGACGAAAGGGTTTTCCGTTTTTCGAGGCGCTTCGCAAGACGAATTTCCCTGTGGGCTTGCTTCGCAAGACAAAAACGTCTTGCGAGTCTTTTCCCTCCCCCCCTTTTTCTAAGCCGCTAATAGCCGCTAAGCCGCTAATAGCCGCTAATAGCCGCTAATAGCTGCTAATAGCGCTAAGCCGCTAAGCCGCTAATGGCCGTGCTTCGCAAGACGAAAAAAACGCTAGACGAAGAGACTCGTGGAACGAATTATTTTCGTCTTGCGAGGCACCACTGTATTATATCCAAAGTAGGGCTAAGCCATACATTCCATTGGATTTGTGCTTGTGCAACAGAACTTTCCATCCACTACTCCCCAATGTGCCTCCTAAATTTGAGCTGGTGTCTGCATTATTAAGGCGTGGCGTAGCTAATTGGATTGGACCCCAATTAGCCGTAGCTTAATCGAACTGCAGCCCGGCACGCTTCCCTCTCGCTGCTTCGATCCTCCGTCCGCCACAATTGCAGAGTAATAACACAGCGTGCTGTTGTTCCCTGGTGTTTAGAAGATCAAACACACTCAGACATTAGTGTGTTTATATCTCAGTCTTTATTCATGCAGTAAAACAATAAAAGAGAACTCTTCTGAATTTCCCTGGACTCAGAGCGCTCATTGTTGCTTCCGTCTCCTTCGGAAGCAGAGACAAAACAGGCAGTGGAATCAAGCCACTCCCTCTAGTCACGCCTCAGGAATGGAGAGACGTCACCCAGAACTCCTTAACCCTGTGAGTTCTGAAACCATCCACACCCCCTCTTCTGTCCAGTCCTGAGGTGACTTGGGTATTTACCTTTACAGACCTCTTGTGCCCTTTCCTGGCGTCCTTGTCAGGCAACTGTTGAACCTCCTCACAACCCTCAGGTTCGCACTGTGCGAAACCAACCCACGCATTAGTGACCTGAAACCTCTCAGGTGGAATTCCCTTCGTGGCGCAACTGGACCATCTGGGCACAAACTCAGGTACTTCCTCTGACTCACTGTGGTCAGCAGGTGTGTCCTCACCATCATAATCTTCCCCCTCTGACTTAACGCGTCTTCGGGCCTTTTGTACTTTGCTAACAGGAGACGAAGGCTCACTCTTGGGCTCTCTTTTAACAACTTGTGGAGATGCCCAACCCTGTTCTTGACCTTGTTCAGAAACTTGGTCGTCAGCAACAGGATCAACCTCTGCCTCTACTTCCTCCTCAGAACCAGACAGACATTCTGAGAGAATGTCATGCCTTGCAGGAGTCTTTGACCAACCATCCTGCTCACAGAACTCAGCATGTTTACTGACCAGAAGCTTGGTCTGATCACCTGCTGGATATGCAAACCTCCATCCCTTTGTTGCTGGTTCATATCCACAGAAGATCATTTTCTGGAACCTAGGTCCACCTGGCCTTTGTAGTGCCTTTGGCACTGGCACCAAGGCCTGTGACCCGAACGCACGGAAGAAATGTACCTGCAGTTTCTGTCCGTGGAGCATGAAGAACGGGGTGTCACCTACCACTGAATTGTAGGACCGGTTCATGGTGAAATTCACTGTCCGAACTCCCTCCCCCCAAAAGCTTGGAGGCAAACCAGAGTCTGACAGCAAAACCTGTGTAGCCTTAATCAGAGCTTCACTTCTGAGCTCTGCCACCCCCCTCTCTTGAGGAGAAGTCACCTTGTGATGTATCCCTTTCTGGTGAAAGAACTCCTGCAGAGCAGACCCAGTAAACTGTGCACATCGGTTACTCTTAACCCCTTGCACCTTGGTGGAGAACCTTAGTTCCACCTCCGCAACCCAATCTTTAATCAGTTGCGCTGCATCTTCCTTGCATTGCAATGCATAAGCCCAGGAATTCTGCGTATGGTCATCTGAATTTGTCAGCAGAAACCTGGCTCCTCCCAGACTTGGCTTTGGCATGGGACCAAACAGGTCTATGTGCACAAGCTCAAAAGGTTTAGTGGTTACCCTCTCCACCCTGGGATAACTGCACCCTTTTACCTTTGCCCTTTTGCATGCCCTACAATTTAGGGATTTCCCACACTCTTTTATCTTGCAACCCTTAGTGCACTCTGGTAACATCTGGATTTCTTCAAGAGAACCATGTGCTATCTTCTTGTGCCACGCACACGCACATGAAACATGAGTGGGAACTGTAGCACGCATAGCTTGTGCCCTCTCAGCATTCCCTCACCCTTCAGAGGCGTTTTTAGAACAAAGAGATCATTCTGCCCCTTTGCAACACTAACCAGTTGCTTCCCTCCTTTGGAGATTGTACAAACATTGTTTTCAAAGCAAACCTTATACCCCTCCTGTAACAGACAAGGAACAGATAAAAGACAACATTTCATCCCAGGTACCACGTAAACTTGTAACTCCGCCTGCAAAACAGAAAGATAAACATTTGCAACGTTAGACAAAGGTTTTTTTCATTCCATTAGCAAACTGAACAGTTTTCCCAGCTGGAACAGCCCTGCAATTCCACATCTCGACAGCAGGTGTCTCTGGTATAAGATGCCGGTTCGCTCCAGAGTCGATTACAAAACACATTTCATTGTCTCTCTTAGAGCTGTCTTCAAACTTTGCAAGAGAAGCTGTCAGTTGATAAGCATCATCATTGTCTAAAGCAGTGTTTCCCAACCTTGTGCCTCCAGCTGTTTTTGAACTACAACTCCCATCATCCCTGACTAGCAAGACCAGTGGCAAGGGATGATGGGAATTGTAGTCCAAAAACAGCTGGAGGCACAAGGTTGGGAAACACTGGTCTAAAGCATGTACTCCTTGCGTGTTCCCACGCCTGGCTCCCTTGCCGGACTGGTTTCCACGGAAACCTGGCTGATTCCCATGGGAAGCGACCTTCACAACATCCTGTCCTGTCTCCCTGCTTCGGTGTGGGCAGGAGCGACGCAGATGGTCAGCAGAATTGCAAACAAAACAGCGACGATCAACAGTGGAAAAACACTGCCCAGGGCTCCTTTCAGACGGCTTGGCCCCCCTTCTTCCGGAAGAGCTCTCTGTGCCAGCCCTGCCCCCTCTGAAACTGCGTTCCACTTCAGCATTCACAGTGGAAGACTTTTTAAACTTGCCTTTGGAATTCTTCGCCCCCCCCCGACTTGCCCATCAGGAACTGGGGCTACAGCCATCTCTGGGCTTTTCACATCTCCTCCAGGGCTCTGGCCTCCTGCTGAGTTTTCACACAAACTTCTCAGCACCTCCCAGGCAGCCCTTGCCGACTTGACGCCCTCCAAGTAAGGCAACAGCGATGCGTGTACGCATGCTTTCAACATGCAAAGCTCTCTTTGCATTCTCTGCTGGCTATCTTCTGGCAACGCAGCCTGAAAGCCTGCAGCGTCTGTCCCAGCAGCACCTGGAGTGGGGGGTTCTCCCTCTGGCTCCCTCTGGCTTGGATTCCACAGCCCTGTAGCCAAAAACCAACCCCTCACTTTGCTGACCCAGGTGGCCCATCCTTGTAAAGTAAGCTTTTCAAACGGAACATTCCATGATTCATGGCTGTCCTCCATTTTCTTCCCGGGGCCCCAGCTGTACTCACGGAACTCACGGAACCAGTAGCGTCCGGCACCCGGGTTTCAGCTGCTTCCAGCTCTTGCTTAGCTCCTTCCAGCAAGCTGTTCTGCCCAGAACGCAGACAGGACCTCCAGCTCTGCTGCAGCGTTTCTTCACACACCGGCACCTTTAGCAACAGCTTCAAAGCAGTAATTAGCGCCCATAACCTATTAAGGCGTGGCATAGCTAATTGGATTGGACCCCAATTAGCCGTAGCTTAATCGAACTGCAGCCCGGCACGCTTCCCTCTCACTGCTTCGATCCTCCGTCCGCCACAATTGCAGAGTAATAACACAGCGTGCTGTTGCTCCCCGGTGTTTAGAAGATCAAACACACTCAGACATTAGTGTGTTTATATCTCAGTCTTTATTCATGCAGTAAAACAATAAAAGAGAACTCTTCTGAATTTCCCTGGACTCAGAGCGCTCATTGTTGCTTCCGTCTCCTTCGGAAGCAGAGACAAAACAGGCAGTGGAATCAAGCCACTCCCTCTAGTCACGCCTCAGGAATGGAGAGACGTCACCCAGAACTCCTTAACCCTGTGAGTTCTGAAACCATCCACATAACCTTGAAAGCAGATTTCAGGAGAGCATGGGGCACATGTGTGGTGAGGAGACAGGGGAAGTTCTATGGCACAAATGTAATAATGCTAACAGAACAAGGGTATTTGATTCTGCTCAATGGGCTCAGCTTACATTCACGGTGTGATCGGTGCTTCGCTGGGGTCATCCATGAGACTAAGCCACTCAAGACTGGAAGCACTAAGCAGGTGAAAGAACAAAAAGGAAGCAATGAAGTAAAAAAATTATACCAAAGAGTTGGAAAAATCTGTCCGTCCGTCCCCGAGCAAATTTTGGTTGTGTACAAGAGGTTGCAGAGGGAAGAAAAGAATGTAGAGTCCAATTTGAAGTACTGAAGTCGATGAAACATTTAATTCCACATGATAACCAATTATTATTATTATTATTATTATTTTCAAAGAATTTATATATTTATTCATTTTAGATAATTTATATACTGTACCCCCTTTGCATAAGCCACAGGGAAGGTTACAACAAAATCAAATAATTAAATAAATCCTAAAGCAGCACCATCCTTTAGAACACACAACAACAAATCCTTAAATGCAAATCAATAATGGCAGCAGCAATCATGTCACTTTGCCAAGCTGCTATCGAAAAGATGCCTCCTAAAACTATAAAGAGTTGGGGCAAGACAGACCTCAGTATGGAAGGGGTTCTACAGTAAGAAGGGAGCCACTACTGAAAAGGCCCTTCAGCATACTTCGTCCTGTGTGAAGGTCACCAGGAAGGCTTCATCGGCTGATTTTGGCTCAGGATTGCAGCTAAAATGCAGATTAGCATTTTGCAGATAGTTGGTTCCCAATATTACGGGTTTAAATGTCAAAGCACCTTTAAAACATTTGCTGGAACTTATACAGTAAGTTGATGTCAGGTTCTTGATGTCAGTAGTAATAATAATAATAATAATTTATTATTTATACCCCGCCCATCTGGCTGGGCCTCCCCAGCCACTCTGGGTGGCTTCCATGGAAACCAAAAATACAGTAAAATATCACACATTAAAAACTTCCCTGAACAGGGCTGCCTTAAGATGTCTTCCGGATGTCAGGTAGTTGTTTATCACTTTGACATCTCGTGGGAGGGCGTTCCACAGGGCGGGCGCCACTACCGAGAAGGCCCTCTGCCTGGTTCCCTGTAGCTTTGCTTCTCGCAATGAGGGAACCGCCAGAAGGCCCTCGGCGCTGGACCTCAGCGTCCGGGCAGAATGATGGGGGTGGAGACACTCCTTCAGGTATACTGGACCGAGGCTGTTTAGGGCTTTAAAGGTCAGCACCAACACTTTGAATTGTGCTCAGAAACGTACTGGGAGCCAATGTAGGTCTTTCAAGACCGGTGTTATATGGTCTCGGCAGCCACCCCCAGTCACCAGTCTAGCTGCTGCATTCTGGATTAGTTGCAGTTTCCAAGTCACCTTCAAAGGTAGCCCCACGTAGAGCGCATTGCAGTAGTCCAAGCGGGAGATAACCAGATCATGCACCACTCTGGTGAGACAGTCCGCAGGCAGATAGGGTCTCAGCCTACGTACCAGATGGAGCTGGTAAACAGCTGCCCTGGACACAGATTTGACCTGTGCCTCCATGGACAGCTGTGAGTCCAAAATGACTCCCAGGCTGCGCACCTGGTCCTTCAGGGGCACAGTTACTCCATTCAGGACCAGGGAATCCTCCACACCCACCCGCCTCCTGTCCCCCCAAAACAGTACTTCTGTCTTGTCAGGATTCAACCTCAATCTGTTAGCCGCCATCCATCCTCCAACCGCCTCCAGAAACTCACACAGGACCTTTACCGCCTTCACTGGTTCTGATTTGAAAGAGAGGTAGAGCTGGGTATCATCTGCATACTGATGAACACCCAGCCCAAACCTCCTGATGATCTCTCCCAGCGGCTGCATGTAAATGTTGAAAAGCATGGGGGAGAGGACAGAACCCTGAGGCACCCCACAAGTGAGAGCCCAGGGGTCTGAACACTCATCCCCCACCACCACTTTCTGAACATGGCCCAGGAGGAAGGAGCGGAACCACTGTATGACAGTGCCCCCAGCTCCCAGCCCCTCAAGATGGTCCAGAAGGATGTTATGGTCGATGGTATCAAACACCACTGAGAGATCCAGCAGAACTAGGAAACAGCTCTCACCTTTGTCCCTAGCCCGCCGGAGATCATCAACCAGTGCGACCAAGACAGTTTCAGTCCCATGATGAGGCCTGAATCCCGACTGGAAGGGATCCAAATGGTCCACTTCTCCCAGGCGTGCCTGGAGTTGTTCGGCAACCGCTCGCTCAATCACCTTGCCCAAGAATGGAAGATTTGAGACTGGTCTGAAACCTCTGAGAACAAGCAGTGCTTGATGGGGAAACGTGTAATCTACCTTTCCAAAATAAGGTTCTATGGTAGTCCCACCATTTTTTCTTGGATTTCATTGAATTCTTCTCTGATCAGGAATATAGTATTCTAATTCACTTTCAGCTTATGTATAACTTTGGTTAAATGTGAATCTACATGCTATTGTATGATTTGGATTTCAGACCAAAATAGTTGCCCATATCCGATCACAGATCTAGTCTATACTTTTAACCTTGTCTCATAAAATGGGAAACTTTCACAAAGGGAATCGGATTTCCAAAAAAATTAGACGGGTGCATCTACAGTGCATTCAACTTTGGAAATTTGCCTGAGACTAATTTCCGCGGAAGCAAACCTGTCCATTGCTTTTCAGTCAAACTGGGCTATAATTCCAGACAAATGTTATCCTGCCTTCATTGTACTGTGCAGCAGATGGATGAGGCTGTATGGAGTCTTGTCTCCTGTCCAAAACATGAGGGTTTCCTTTCTTTCATCTCATTCAGCCCTGAGATTTTCTCATTCCTTTAAAAATAAGCCATTTCGACTTCATTTTTATGGGTGCAATCCTCTGCTGTGGACATTTGCATGTGTGTGTGCATAGCTTGTACATCAGAGGAGAAGAGTACATTCCCATTTATTTATTTATGAATTTAAATATTTATAGACATACTTTTCATAAAAATACACCAAGGGCGTATAAAACATATAAAATTACAATAAGATGAATGAAAACATTAATAAAAGGTCCTTGGGAAAAATAAGAGAACAGCTTGGGTGCTGATAATTGTGCTAATGTTTTTTGTTATTGTAGTAGTAGTAGTAGTAGTAGTAGTAATAATAATAATAATAATAATAATAATAATAATAATTTACTATTTATGCCCCACCCTTCTGCTGGGTTTCCCCAGCCACTCTGGGCGGCTTCCAACAAAACACTAAAATACAATAACCTATTAAACATTAAAAGCTTCCCTAAACAGGGCTGCCTTCAGTCTTCTAAAAGTTTGGAAGTTGTTGTTCTCTTTGACATCTCTTGGGAGGGCATTCCACAGGGCGGGTGCCACTATCGAGAAGGCCCTCTGCCTGGTTCCCTGTAGCTTGGCTTCTTGCAGTGAGGGAACCACCAGAAGGGCCTCAGTGCTGGTCCTCAGTGTCCGGGCAGAACGATGGAGGTGGAGACGCTCCTTCAGGTATACAGGACCGAGGCCGTTTAGGGCTTTAAAGGTCTGGACCAACACTTTGAATTGTGCTCGGAAACGTACTGGGAGCCAGTGTAGCTCTTTCAAGACTGGTGTTGTATGGTCTTGGCGGCCGCTCCCAGGCATCAGTCTAGCTGCATCATTCTGGATTAGTTGTAGTTTCTGGGTCACCTTCAAAGGTAGCCCCACATAGAGCGTATTGCAGTAGTCCAAGCGAGAAATAACCAGAGCATGCACCACACTGGCGAGACAGTCCGCGGGCAGATAGGGTTTCAGTCTTCGTACCATATGGAGCTGGTAGACAGCTGCCCTGGACACAGAATTGACCTGTGCCTGCCTGGACAGCTGTGAGTCCAGAATGACTCCCAGGCTGCGCACCTGGTCCTTCAGGGGCACAGTTACCCCATTCAGGACCAGGGAGTCCTCCACACCTAACCGCCTCCTGTTCCCCCAAAACAGTACTTCTGTCTTATCAGGATTCAACCTCAAACTGTTAGCTACCATCTATCCTTCAACCGCTTCCAGACACTCACACAGGACCTTCACCGCCTTCACTGGTTCCGATTTGAAAGAGAGGTAGAGCTGGGTAGTTGTGGTTGCTGTTGTAGCTATTGTTGTTGTTATTAAATAATAATAATAAAAAACCCTATTATACATATGGCTGTGAGGCTGAGGGGGAAAGGAGACAATTCTTCAGAACAGGTAAGAGGAGAAGGCACAGAATTGGAGTGTGCAAGATCCAGATCAGAACAGGAGGCAGGAATGGGGGTGAAGTAGAAGGTGAAACCAGAGGTACAGAATAGAAGGCAGAAACTAGGATGATTTCTTGATTGGGCAGACAATTCAGCAAACCAATTGTCTTGTGGAGGAATCAATGGGCGGTTGGTGGGCAGAGCAACAATATATATTCAGAAATATTCAATATACATATATTGAAGCAAGCATTATTGATCTAAGGAACAAAGCTGCTGGCTGCAAGCTTACAGACTTGGAAACTTCCCATTGAATATGAACCTGAGCCTCTGTGCTTAAACAATACTCTGAAAACATAGTTCTGAATGTGAAACCGGGAGGAGAAACATCCCACAAGTGGTAAAAAAAATACAAAAAATGCAGCATATTGCCCTCTGATTTTATGCTAAACAGATTCTTGGTTTTCATTTGAAATGCAGTGGGAACATCTGACCTTGTAATCCCTATCCATTAATTACAAAAGCTTTTATATTTTGCCAACTGAAAGCCATTATTTCTCTCTGATTAATATTTTCAGTCATGAGCACAGATGATGATATAGCTTTCTCCCCGCAAACGGAACAAGTACTCTGGGGAGCTCTTTATGTCCAAAGTAAGCAACATGAATGTGTAATATGGGACACAGACAAAGTGAATGCCTGAAGGGACAGCTTTGCCATTTGAGATGAGACAGAAAGATAATACCCAGAAATCTTGGTGTATTCCCTCCCCTGCACATACACCCCTTGAAAATAAAACTATTTTGAAATGCATGAATAATCCACAATGCTATAGATCAATGCCTACATCTGTTTTCTATAAGCATATGGCAGGGCAGTGGGAAATAAAATTTCATCAGTATCTGAAAATGGCAGCTGATGCAGCAATGCGGTCCAGAACTCATGTAAAGAAATGAGTCATTACGAGAGTCCATGCCATCCGATTTCTACATCAGTTTGTTTTTTCAATAAAAGAAGAAGTAAAACCTAGACATTCTCAAACTCACATCTAAATATGCATTCAAATATTTGTTGTCTATTCTATCATAAAAACACACACTTCTAAATGCACTTTTTCTCATAAGACACATTTCTAAACCTGAATTATCTTAACACATGCATTTCGAAGCACATTTTGACTCACTCTTTGAGCTGAGAACTGCACTGCAAACTCCAGAGGGGGCTGAAATCTGAAAGATAACCATTTTCCAATCTACATATTAGTCTGGGAGTTGTGATCAGGTCAGGCCAGGAGGCACAGAATGCCCCAACGTTCATGGGGTCCCTCTTACAGATTAAAACGTATCTCTTCTCCCAGGCATTTCTTAATTGAAATTTAGTCTCTTCAGGCTCCTAGCATCTGCCCAGTTGCTGACATCTGTGATGGTTTTAATTGACTGATAATTTTAGTTGTTTTCCAGTTGGTTTGGATACGTTGCATTATAGTATTTTGGGGAGTTATTCTGTGGGTTGCATCCAAATGTATTGTTCCATTTACAAGGATTCTTGCCATGGAACTTCCCATGGCATACACACACACCCCTTGAAAATAAAACTATTTTGAAATGCATGAATAATCCACAATGCTATAGATCAATGCCTACATCTGTTTTCTATAAGCATATGGCAGGGCAGTGGGAAATAAAATTTCACCAGTATCTGAAAATGGCAGCTGATGCAGCAATGCGGTCCAGAACCCATGTGTGTGTGGGGGGGGGGGGGGCAGAACAGATCTGAAGGGTACCTGGGTGGGACTTCTGTTGCCTGAGTGGAAGGCTGAATGCAAATTAAATGACTTCAGTGGCTACAACCCTGAAATTCTTTTGCAACAAAGAGCAGCTTAAAAGTTTAAAAGAATAAATAAACTAAATACGAGAATTCACAAAGAAGAAACTCTTCATGCAACCGTTGCCACAAAAAGCAATTTATCGTATGGCGCTAGAATATGTTGGTAAAAACAAAGCCCCGTTGGCCATGTATAAAATAGTTCAATGTAGCCGATCATGTTTACAAAAATGACTCGAGGCACAATTCAGTCAAAGTTAAGCCCCCTCTGAAGAAAGTCTCATTTAATAAGACGGTCATTATTCATCTGCTTAAATATTTCAACAAGCCTTTTTAGGTAGAGCTCTTTTGCAGTCTGCATCTGTGCTGGAATTGTTTGTGCTTTAATTCCTTTATCACTTGTGTTTGCACTGTCTCAAGGTACTTTGGAAGAAAGGGTTCAATAAGCATAATCATAATAATAGGTAGTATTCAACTAAATTCTAATCAGAGTAGAACCACTGGAATTAATTAACATGACTAGGTTATGCCCATTGACTGCAATGGGTTTACTCTGAGTAAAATACCACCCACTGAATACCACCCATTAGCTCTTCCATTCTGTATTCAGATGCAGGGAATTTAATGTACACACCATCTCCTTTTGTACAACCTAGTCTCCAGATTCTCCATCCTATCCTTCCCTCAGCTAAGAGGAAACCTGCCACAGGCCTATGTTCAAGAGCCATGCCAGAGTGATGCATAGATAGAACCCCACTGATAAAACAACTAAATATTCAACAATGGTATGGAGCCTGGATTCCATAGTCCAGATTCAATAGGAAATACCCCTCCCATTCACTTTTGGATTTAAAAGCACCGTGGCTGTCTAGTTTATGTGTCTCATGTGCTGAAGGAACCTGGTGCACCTTGATTTCTCCTGCTTTTTGCTTGTAGCATGTTATAACTGATAGAACTGATTGCAGTTCTATATATGTCTGTAATAGCTGTGTGTAAGTGCATCTTCTTGTTTTCATTGCTCATTTGGAAGTGGTTTTTTGTTTTGTTTTTTAACTGTGATTTTTCTGCCCCACTTTCTCTCTCTCCATCCCCCTGCTCCCATTTTTTTTTTAAAAAAATGCCTAGTACAAGTTCAGCACCTATCTGTAATATTTATCTTTGTAAGCCACCAAATACATTCATATCTACATGTACACAGTAACATGGATTAATTAAGGTGCATTAATGCAATAAGATAAGATATCCCTTTTGCATTTTTAAAAAAAGAAATGGGGATTAAGCACTGTGGCAGATGTAAGCCTAGATAGGTGGAAGGAAAGACTGAAAGACAGTGCAGAAAGTTATCTTGGGAGCTGGGCTGATGCAGGAATTTCCATGGCTGGCCCTTTTGCAAATATTGTGTTATCAACATTTGATAATTCTGGATTCTAGAAAACATTGTTAGAGAGGAGTGAGCCTCCTCTCTAGTAAAACTAGGTTTTAAAAGAGATTTTGACTTTCACAACCCTTTTGCTGGTGTAACGTCTGCTGGTTGCCAGATTGCATAGCCAAGCAGAACAGACTTAGAATTCAGTGTATGTTTAAGTCTGGCATAAATTCCACTGGGGTGGGAACTTATGCTGGTGTATCTCCAACTGAGCTGGAGATCCACCAAATCCAAATGCATATCAGCATACAGTTGTTCATGCTCCAAAGTAATGTGGGGAAAAACCTATGAACAAACATGCATATTTCACCATGATGTGCTGGAAATCATATTTTTCCATGCCTGTCTCTATGGTCAGTTAAATTGGCCAGGATTAAGGAAATGGATTTTCCCCCTAGTGGCCAGCCCACAACATTGAAATTATTTGTCAGATAACCTCCATAAAGCTACTACACTTCAGGCCTTATGAATAGGTCACCACTGATCAAACAGCTGAGCTGTGCACTAGAGAAAACCAAAGCCCACATTCCATACCAGCTCTAGCTAGTGAGCGGACGGTCCTACAGTTGGGTCCTTCTTATCCTACTGCCCACCTAAATGTATTTTAATTAGGTTTAAAAACCTAATTAAACATTAGGGGTCATTGCAAATTGTTATGGAGTCTATATCCAGGTTGGGTTGGCCCCGGATTGCGTGGCGAGTTCCTGCCTCTCCCCATGGAAATAAAGACACAAGACACCAGAATTTAAGGTTAATGGGTCAAATTAGGCCACAGTTTATTAGCCCAGATTGGCTATATCTGGGTTTACCCAAAATGCTGGATCAGGCCCCAGATTGGATTGGGTGTGCAGAGCCCTGACAAATGGAGCTTTTATACTGCATCAGGGAATATATTTTCCAAAAAGCCTAAATGCATTCAGTGGACAAGGTGCATTGAGCTGCCCGTCATCTGGTGTTGAATTATCAAGTGATGCACATGCATGTGTGAGTTCACTCCAAAATGACTTAAGACTAGCCTGGCTACATTTCTAACCAGCAATATAATCATGCTAATGTCTTCCATAATGCATATTTGCATATGTCTGTGTTTGAGAGCCATTGCAATCCAACTGGAAATAATAATAAAAAATTGTAAAAATAACCCCTTTAGCTAAACTACTTATTTTGTATCCATTCTTGTGGCTTAATGCTATAATTGATTCCTATCAGCCTGGCAGACTTGTGTATGGTATAATTTTTCACCCCCACCTTACTCTGGAAAGCAGAAATTTCTAACTGAACGATGCCCTTTCATTTTGTTTACTTGAGAACCTGGCATGGTGTTTAAGCTTGGGAACTTTGCATATTCATGAGTCACTAAATACCCTCAAAAAGACAGCAAAATCAATGTCATTTTGGAGTTTGGTGTGCTTGAGCATGCTTTCTAAATTCATTATTTCCATTTCAAATATTGCAGCCTGCTTTATTTTAATTGCTGAGTACTCTGACCCAAATCCGGTGGGGCAGTTCTCTGAATGTAATAGATGTCTCATTAAGAACTGTGCTTTACAATTAAGCATATGCTTTGAGGGCTATTATTTGCTTCACAGTGACTTGCTTTGTTCTTTCCAGAACACTGAAATTCTCATTTCTGTATTCAAAGATTTATAATGCCATGGATCAGACATCTGGCCACCTTTCCACAGCAGAACTCAGCTTCCTGCGGCTGAGTCCTTGACTCCTTCAGTGCCAGGGCTTGCTAACTTGAGCGCCACTGAACATGTGAAGAGGGCCTTTCCCATTGCTAAGTACCCACAATACCAAATCTGAAATCAGGGATAAGGATTTCCACAAAAAGGGATGCTGGATCCCTGTGATGCTTTTCCATCAGGATAGGAACACTGAGGGAACACAATGAGTCATACTGAAGGTGGATCTACATACAGGAAAAACCCCTGCTATAAATAAGTCAAAAATCAAATTGTTATGACAAAATAAAGAAAACGCTATGGAAAATCGCTTAGAATTTTTGTTTGTTTGTTTTTCTCCAGAGCCATGTACTGTTGCATGTTTAAAATGCATTTAAAACATTGTTT
The DNA here is from genome assembly GCF_964252035.2 of Podarcis erhardii. NCBI lineage: Eukaryota > Metazoa > Chordata > Lepidosauria > Squamata > Lacertidae > Podarcis > Podarcis erhardii. The sequence goes on from NC_138499.1 coordinate 19,641,993, forward strand.
CTTGACTGATGTAGCTGAGTCCTGAGTCAGACTGAGTCTAATTCACTATTACAGAAGGCAACCATTTTGTGCTGGGGTTCCTTTATTTGCTCTGCCACACATTGGCAGAGCACTAATAATAATAATAATAATAATAATAATAATAATTTATTAATTATACCCCGCCCATCTGGCTGGGTTCCCAACAGAATATTAAAAACACGATAAAACATCAAACATTAAAAACTTCCCTAAACATGGCTGCCTTCAGATGTCTTCTAAAAGTCAGATAGTTGTTTATTTCCTTGGCATCAGATGGGAGGGTGTTCCACAGGGCGGGCGCCACAACCGAGAAAGCCCTCTCCCTGGTTCACTGTAACCTCACTTCTCTCAGCGAGGGAACTGCCAGAAGGCCCTCAGAGCTGGACCTCAGTGTCTGGTCAGAATGATGGAGGTGAAGATGCTCCTTCAGGTATACTGGGCCGAGGCTGTTTAGGGCCAACACTTTGAATTGTGCTCGGAGATGTACCAGGAGCCCATATATGTGTGCCCTGCCCCTTTATGCCCTGTTCCACCCCTGTTCAGCTCCCTATACTCCATTCCCAGCCCCATTCTGCCTACTTCTGGGTTCCCAAGGACCAGGGTGTCAGTGATTGGGCATCAATTGGACACGGCTAAAATGGTCGCTGCCTTTATCTACCTCGACTTCCCAGCCCTACCTGGAGACACCAGAGATTGAAACTGGGACATTCTGTATGCAAATTTCAAAAGTTGGCTGTGTTTTAGTCCTTGTATTGCTTAGGAAAGTGCTGATTTAATAGATTCCACTTTATATGCAGACTGAAATGACAGGAGGGGCAAAGTGACAAACTGTGTGTGTGTGTCCTATTCTCAAGTAATGTATGAAAAGGAGTAATATTCAAACTGTGAATCTTTGTCATATGACATCAAATAGCCCACAGGATTGTTGTCATAGTTGTGGTAGCAGGAGGACAATTTTTCCTCTTTTGGTGGGAAAGCGTGTTCTCCAATAAATGAGAGCACGTGTTGCGGTGTGGGCCGCCAGGTCAGGCCTCTTGTTCCCAGGCAGGTTAAGAGTTGTTGCCTGGCATTATGATTGGGTAACCGGGTTGCTGGGGCAAATTGTATGTTGCAAATTGGGTGGGACCATAGTCTTTAAATATTGGTGCACTCTGGTTTCTCTTTCGCTTTGCAGAGTGCATCGGATCAGGAGCCATCTTCTCATTGTCTGGTTACATTTCTTTATTTCCCCCTTCTTTTTAATCCTCTCTAGTCCCTTAATTAATTTAATTTCCCTTTTTTCCTGTTTGATTTCTCACCCCACCCCTTACCCTGCCCTGTGGGAAGATTCTCCCTGTATTTTTGCCTGTTTAATTGTGGGGCTAGTCAGGGCTGTTCCCAGCTTAGCTGGAATCACTTTCGTTTATAGTATCCCCAAAGGTTGGCTTTATTTTGGGTGCATGCAGTGCTGTTGGCCGAGTTTTAATCTAGCCTTGGGCGGGCGCACTGTATTGAGTTCCTTTAATATTGCAATGAGACTATAAAAGGCAGAGAGCAGTAGCAGGGAGGCCTTCTCGGCCTGCACATATCATTCAAGCCTAAGCCTGCTACAGTTAGCAGTACAGTAAATTGTTAAGTTTCTGTGACATGTGACTCATTCTCTCTATAAGAATGTATCTGTTTGTTTGCAGGCTCACTTGTTGCTAATGTATATCTTAGGCAGACAGAGTGGAGCCAGAGGCTCTCTGTGCCTCCAATGAGCACTCTTTGTATGCTCTTTAACTATGCTGTTTCTGAACAAGTTTATTTTCTTCAAGTTTGTTTTTCCCTGATAGTGGCGACTGCCATTTTAGAGACGAGCCATTGTGGCTTAGTGGCCAGAGTGCAGGACCAGGACCTGGGAGTCAGGGTTCATATCCCCCACTTAGCCATTGTTATCACAAAACATAACAAGCTGCTCCTTTTGGACTATTCTGTTGCTGGGTAGTTCGGCCCACTTGTGATATTGCTCCCAAAAAGAACTTTGGGTTTCTTGAGGGCATGCTTCCCTCTAAAGGGCAAACAGGGGTACCTGGACAGGTGGTGGGCTGCCTCGAGTTTGTTATCTCATTGGAAACATTTATGTCTGGCCTAGCAGGTGATCTTAGGGCTTGGCCCTCTTGGCCCCAGAATTTGATGGCCTCTGGCAGCGTTTCTGGCCTGAATAGCGTCCCCATGTGGTCCACAAAGCATTGGTTTCACCAGTTCCTCACATTGTTTTTTTTTTTTTTTTTGCAGACTATGACAGGGCCTTTGCAGATGCCTCCAGAGCTTGCCTCTCCTGCAGAGGTTGACTTGCTGATGCCCTAGGTGCCTTTTTCCAGAAGGAAGCGTCTTCAGAGGTGGCGATCCAGGAGCAGGGAAAAGGGGAGCGGGGATGATGCTTACACCTCCCTGCAGGTACGTCATCCCTGGGTCTTTAGGGATCATCCTGGATAGCTCAGCTGGTCAGTGTATGGTGCTGGTAATGCCTAGGTTGCAGGATTGGTCCCTGTATGGGACAGCTGCATGCTCCCCCTTCACTCTACCCGGACACTGAGGTCCAGCGCCTAGGGCCTTCTGGTGGTTCCCTCTCTGTGAGAGGCCAAGTTACAGGGCACCATGTGGAGGACCTTCTTGGTAGTGGCACCCGCCCTGTGGTACGCCCTCCCATCAGATGTCTACTACAAAACTTTTAGAAGACATCTAAGGCAGCCCTGTTTAGGAAAGCCTTTAATGTTTGCAGCATTACTGTATTTTAATATTTTGTTGGAAGCTGCCCAGAGTGGGCGCCCAGATGGGCGGGGTGCAAATAGATGATGATGATGATGATGATGATGATGATGATGATGATATTGTGGGAGAGTGGACTAGATGATCCTCGGGGTCCCTTCCAACCCCACTATTCCTTAAGTTGCAATTCAGTATGGGAATGTTAGATGCAGGGCTGCCATCATCCCCTCTGCTTGCTAGGATCACAGGGACGGGGACATGTGGACCACTTGCGCAGCTCCACATTTCACATGGAAACTCCCTGAGCAATAGAACCTTAAGCTTGTATGCAGGAAGCTGGCCCGGCAGCAGCTTTGTTGGGACTTTTTAGAGTTTCTGGCCAGTGTTGGCCCTGTAAATTTACACATCATGGTGGCAACACAAGGCAGGGCATTTTGCCCAAGTGGGGGCTGGGGGCTAGCAAGCAATAACTCAATACCTCTCTCCCATATTTCCATAACAATATCTTCCTTGAAAGCCTTGCTAAAAGGTTATCTAGATGGGTCAGTGGTTTTGTGCTTGTGGGGAGGGTTTTCCCAAGGTTTGGGATTCCTCTGGCTTTTCAGCCAGTGGCTCAGAATACAGCAACTCAAGAGCCAGTCAGAGAGCTACCTGTGGTAGCAAGTAAGAAGGTTAGGAAGCAGCTTTCATTGGGACGTATGGTGGGATCCCCTTGATTCTCCTTCTATTCCTGATTTTCATTGATCCCCATTCGGGGATCGTCCCTAAGAAAGCCCCATATAATCCATATTTATTGCATCCCAAAGGCACCTCAGTGAATCACTCTCCGGAATTGTTCTGTGAAATATGCATCTTTGGATCAGGCAGTTGAGCTTACCAACAAATTGGAAGAGGTGCCTTGTTGGCATTATGCGATATTGAATTGGGTGTTAGGCTGCTGCCGGTTCACCCTCAAGATTTTAAGTAGTTGGGCTTTAATTGGATGGTCCTTACATTGATAAGGCGATGCCAATGGGTTGCGCTATAGGCTGTGCAGCACTCAAGTCCTTTAGCGCCTTTCTGGATTGAACATTGCGAGTCAAGACTCGTTTAACTGGGGGTACCATTATTTGGATTTTTAAAATTATTTATTTATTTATTTTACTGGCTGGTTCACCAGCCTCTGCTTAGGCTTACTGGACGCCCCTTTTATTCCCTGAGGAGCTGGGTGTTCCGTTGGCAGTGGATAGGACAGTGGCTCCTACTGCCCCTTTTAACGTATTTGGGGACTAGCTGGATACCGTTGCTCATACCTCTGCTTGCCTGTGGAAAAGCTGTTTGCCGTGAAGGACGTTATTCTTGTAATACTTCCTCTGATAGCAAATGTTGCTTTGTCAGATTCTATCATTGCTAGGTCAGTTAAAAATTGGCATGCAGGATGGTTGTTCCAGGCTGCCCCTTCCATTCCTGCTTGGCCAGGTGGTCTCATGGCCTGGAGTCCCTTCATCATCCTGTACAGTGGCCTTGAGCCTGGCAGGGCAAGGCTATCACATGTGACCTAACTTTTCTTGAGTTTTCCCCATTGTAGTGCAGCGCACATCTGGACTGAGGAGTACAGGGACCGTCGGGTCTGTCTTGGTCTGATAACCAGGCAATGTGAGGGTCCTGGCAAAATGGTCCTCATGCTTCAGCAGAGTTTCCGCCCCCTTTTATGTGCTTTCCAGCTGCACTGCTTAAGGTTTAATATTGCATTTCTGCTCACTTTATTACGGGATCATCTAATGTTTTCACTGTCACTCTATCCCGTTTTCAGTTGGAGAGCTTCAGATCCTGGGCTCTGGACGCCCAGCTATAGCCGGATTTTCTGGAGCTCCTGTGGCATTTTGGCAACAATTGATAATTATGAGGAGTAGTAGTTTACATTTCCCCTTCTGCTTTCAGGTCTGATGAGAAGGCCTGGACTGATTTCTTAGTGTTTAGCTGGCAGTCCTCGGCCATTCAGAGGAACTTGCCTCCATCCTCTGAGCAGGACCTGCAGTAATTGGCCTACCTGCTGCAGATCGGATGCATTGTTAAAACTATCAGAATTCAGCCCGCTGCAATGTCTGCTAGAGTACAGCTTTAATTTTTCAGAGACCCTTCTAAAAGTGTGTCGTGCGCAGGGTCTCGGAAGGTTGGAATAGGCTCCAGCCTTCACAGGACTGCAGGCAGGAAGCTGGTCAATCTTGACTTATTCAGTATCCACAACAAGTTAAGACTTGTCTCCTGGTTCTAGATCTAGACGAGACTTCTTTCAGTATTCCATTGTAATTTTGGTGTACTGAGGGTTGGGGAAATTGTGTTGGAGCCAGCACGGGACTGAGAGTTTGGAGGCTTATTGCTTCCGGATTTTTCCTTATCTGCTTTGGAGCTTGTCATAAGTGTCTGGAGCTCTAAGTCAGACCTAGTGAGCAGGGTTGCCATCATCAGGCTTCCAGTCACAGGTAAGGTGGGCCCTTGCCCTGTTATTGGATACCAGAAACATTTGGCTTTTCATTCCCCTGGGGGCTGGCTTGATCCTAGAAGTTGCTGGTTCTCGTGGGTTGCTCCTTCAGGATATATGCGTTCCCCTTTTGGAGTTGAGACTTGTAGTGCACAACTCCAAAACTGACCAGCTGGGTCGGGGGGAGGTTGTCTGCCTCCCAGCGACTGGGGAGGTGGGCCTGTGCCCGGTCAAGGATGTAAGGAAGTACTTGGCCTTGAGACCTCATGGGGACGGCCCCCTACTCAAGCATGTAAATGGTCACCCTTTGGCGCGACACCAGTTCACAAAAGTAATGTGTAAGGCCATCTCTGCTTGTGGGATCTCGGCCTCTGGTTTCGCCCCTCATTCCTTTTGCATAGGTGTAGCGACTATGGCGGCCCATTGGGGCTTCTCAGCCGCCAGGATCAAGGATTTGGGGAGATGGATATCGGATGCTTTCAAGGGTTATGTGCGAAACAAATGCTGAGTTTGGTATTAATGCTTGTTTGTTTCAACCCTTGTAGATCCCACGCTGGTCCGCGTCTGTATAGTGGGACACAGCATCGTTCATTGGGCTGGCAGCAGAGCGAGGCAGTCTGCAAGGGGAGCGTGTCTTGGCCTCCCACAGCACGTGCAAGTGTCATGGTTTTCCAGACGCGGAATGTCATGGGGAGAGTTTATGCTGCTGATTGGTTGCTGGCTGCTCTCGGACCCCCCCACCCTATGGCCATAGTGGTGCAGCTGGGGGAAAATGATGTGGCAACTATTGATTGGCAGTCTTATTACCTTCAGTGAGAATAATTTGGTCTCACCTGTTGCAGAGACACACCTGGCGCGGTGTTTCCCGCCCGGAGGCTGCTAAAAGGGCCAGGAAGCGCATTAACTCTGCTGTTTGTGGGAAGGTATTGGAGCTGGGTGGTTTGGTGATTCCCCACCCTAGCATTTATTTTAAGGCGAAAGCCCTTTACCGGGTGGATGGAGTGCACCTTTCTGATTTGGAGAATGATATTTGGTTGGATGCTGTGGCTGAAAAATCAGGTTCTTGGTTCGGTTTGTGAGTGGTTGGCGGCATCGGTTATAATATGCTGGTGGTGGAGGGGTCAGGATAGGCTGTGCCTGCCCCTCCTATTGCGCTGAAGGGAATTCCATTAAAGGAATCCTGGGGCTTGCCACGATTTCATCCAATCCCTGTCATGGGACCAGGGCCGCCCAATCCCTGTCATGGGACCAGGGCCGCCCAATCCCTGTCATGGGAATCCCTGTCATGGGACCAGGGCCGACAAGCTTTCGGGGAGCTGCTGGGGTGAGCGGCATGGGTCCGACGCTTAGCTCAAATGACCCCCAAGTTTGACTTTCCCTTCTACTGGCTACCGATCGGACCTCGGGATGTCAGTTCTGTCCCAGGCGGGGGGACAGATAGTCATAACCAGTGTCTAAACAACCACTCACTGATTTTGTATTTTAATAAAGTTGTGGCCAAAATAGTGCCCCAAAATCAAAACTAAAATTACGTGTATGTGTGAAGTTATTTGAGGGGTGGCCTGGGGACCTACACACGCAATGCCTTTTGGCACCAAAATTTTGGATTGATTTTTTTTTTTTTTTGAAGAAATATCAAATAAAATTAAGTTTCCTCAAAACTTGGCCTTCTGAGTTTGTGGGGTGATCGTTCATTTTCCAATCTAAGGAACTTCTTGAATGGATGCTGGCTGCAGCAGGAAGTTATCTGGCCCAGAAACAGAAGACAGTACAAAAATATGTGGACTGTGATTATTGCAGAGAAAAAAGTAACAAATTTTGAGTTTCTAAGGGTAAGGAAGACCCAGAACATTTCAGCGCCATTTGGTGGGATTTTCTTTCCCTTTTGTGTCAAATTCAGATATACAAAAAAAATCTCTTTCCTCACCAAATTGTGAAAATTGGCTTTCATGATGTATTTTGCAGCATTTCTTTTTCTACATTATTTGCTTTCTATTTTTTCACATTATTTGCAGCATTGATTTTTTAAAAGATTTTATTGAAATAAATCAAGCAATTTTATACAATAAAAATAATAGACGTACAACAAAAGCAAAACATTATATCTGGAAGAGATTTAATGTTAGATTGGTAAAGTACTAAATACAATCAGGAAAGCATGATTAGGGCAACTGAGGTTCTGTTTTGCAGATTCTTTTTGTTTATTTGTTTGCATTATGCAATATTGTTTATTTGTTTATGCGATATTGTTTATTTGTTTATTTTTATTTTTATTTTTTTTAAAAAGCTGGATCCATCGGTGCACCTAAAATTCAGGGCAGGTGAAGTGCCATTTTGCTAAATATTATTTAGGAGAAGGCAGTTCAGGAGTGCTTGAAAAAGAACATTTTCATACATTTGCCAGGGAAGTATTTTCTAAGAAATATCAGCTCACACCTAGAATTTTGACTCTTTATTTGTAGGAAATATATCTTCTTCTTTGGTGATCACTCGTAGCTGAGTAAGATTGTCTTCCATAAACACGGTTTTAACAATGAGTCTGTAAGTGACTGTGGAGGCCAATTCTGGAGCCACACATCGTTCCACAGTGGGGACATTGGTTTCCGGGCGGGAGTTGACCACGGTGTGGATTTTCCAAGCATGCCTAAATATATAAATATACATGCACACTGTGTATGAAGCTAAGCCAAGTTATTCACAGATTTCTGAAAGAGCTACTTCAACAGTATAAGTGTATTCATAATTGAAAATTATATATTTACATATAAATAGAAAAAGAGAATTAGCTGCCTTTTTCCAAATATGTTTATCCACCCCAGGATACACAAAAGTCCATCTAGATCCAATGCAAGTTAAACATAAAATAGCACTAATACATGATTTTGGGACGTATCCACTTATTCATGTGTTAATAGCTATGATTTCTAAAAGACCCTGATTTTGTTCATTTTTTTGTTTTTTTCAAAAAGCAAATAAAAATTAAGACTTATTTATATGGAAGGAGGTGCATCCAAGTATTACACTGACCTCAATTTTGTGAGGATTAACCTTTCTAGTGCTGGCTAACTAGTTATTGACTTATATTAGTAGCAAACATTAGCAGTTAAGCTTGTGGAAAATTACTGATACTATTTATTACATGAGAAAAATCTTTCTGTAATATCCTTTAGTTGGTCCCCTTTTAAATCGAATACATTGTGACATAAATATCCTGTTCTTATAACATTGAGACTAGTGGAAAACGGAGCATTAATTCGTTTCCAGCAATAGATGTGCAATGCACAGATAGCCTTCATGTAAGCACCCAGGTTATTAACAGATTTCTTCAAGAGCTCAGAAGAGCTGTGCACAGCCACCCAACATGATTTTGTGGGGCCCAATCAGCCCGAGACAACCCACAGGACACCAGGCTTGGGATGGAGCCAGCCAGCCCTGAATCAATTTGAGGACAGGGTTCATGTCAGAACATAAAGATGCAGAGCACCCCATACATATATATTATTATTGCGCTTCTGCTGACCTCCAAAAGGGACTTCTGTAGGCACAAGGAAGAAGCCACTACCCCCTCCCATAATTCCCTAGGAAGGCACAGAACATCATGGTGAAGGGCCAGCACTAAGAATAACCAACACAGTGTCCTCCAGATGTTGTTGGACTCCAAATCCCAGCAGCCTCAGGTAGTATACCCAGTGCTCAGGGATAATGGGAGTTGTAGTCAAACAACCACTGAAAGGCATCCCATTGGATACACCTGCATAAATACATACAAGTTCTCCATCTAGGCAAGCAAGATGAATCTGGGCCAGAGGTTCCCCACCCCTGTTCTAAGAATACTTAGGGGTCTGAAAGTCACTGACTTAACTAATTCATTGATAATTCGATGAATGGGTCAGGCTTTAAAAAACTTGCTTTGATTTCTTACAGAAGGTTTTACATGTTCACTGACTTTGGGTTCTGCTTTATACAAAGTCAAAGCACTGGGGCATCTAGCGCAGTGCTGTCTACACTAACCAGCAGTAACTTTCCAGGGTTTGGCGTAGTGGTGTTCGTGTGAGGAGAATCAGAACTTACAGGGTTAAACAGTTCTGTGTGACGTCTCACATTCTGAGGCGTGGTTATGTTCACATACGGGACTTTTTCTGTGTGTGTGATCTCTCTTTTGGTTTTGACTAAGAGACGGAAGGATGCCGGCTCTGTCGCCAGGCTGATTTACGATGTTTTTCTACGCATTAAAAGACTGTTGGAGATAAGAGAAAAGCCTGCATTCAGTCTGATTTATTATCCACACACGGCAACAGCTTTTCCCTGCTGCGAAACTCTCCTGAACTCTGCTAGGACTATGCTATGAGAGCCAAGGGAGCTGAAGTTGTTTTTGATCGGCACGGACGGCCAGTGGCGCAGCAGCAGTGTACTGGGCACCATCTTTACTCACACTTCGCTAGCCCTAACTAGATATGCTGAGCGAAGACCCTTGACATCTACTGACCTAGTGCTGTATCTTTGGACAGCAGAGCCCAATGACACAAGAGTGGCTGTTTTTGAGACCTTCTGTTGTCTGACGATAGCATATATGATATCCACATTCTCCAAACAAGGAACATTCAAAGCAGATGGTGACTCCACTCCTAACTAAAAGTCACCACATTGTGATCACATTGCCAAATCAAAAATGAACGTGGGGACTCACCAAACATGGTACGGAGGAAACCTAAATACATTACTGTGATGTCTGCAAAAAGTACTGTTCTGTAGCTGTGTGAATGGGTCATATTGGTGTGTGGATAAGGCACCTAAAAAAAAATAATAATCAGAAAACAATATCACTTTTCACAGTAATTTAATGATGAAGGACATTGTGCTGCCCATGAAACCATTTGTCCATCAAGTTCTTGTGTTTATTCTAAGGATATGTTTGCAAAGCTAAACATGCTAATCCCTTTGTCCTAGCTAAATTACCCAGCAAGACAATTATATCATGATAGTGCTTGTTTTAATGTCCTCTTCTCTCCACCAACTTTTCCAGTGAAATTAATAAGGTTATGAATAGGACAAGAGTATAAACTTACTGCTACTCCTTGACAATGTAAACCTTCCTGTGAGAAAATTCATTTAGTGGCTGGCAAAGAAATCTGAAGCCTCCAGGCTAAATTCTTCACTATTGTTTCTACAAGTGGCTACACCTTGTTTGAACTAGACCAAATTATACTGCAAGGGTAGTCAACATGGTGCTCAATAGATGTCACTGGACTGTCCAACTCCCAACAGCCTAAGCCAGCATACTTAATGGTCAGGGATAATGGAAGCTGTAGTCCACAACTGGGGATAGGGGTGGCAAATGTACTGAATGGGACGATTCATCAGGGCAGTAGTTTCCATAGTAATTACATCTGCAATGTTTATGTATGTATTCACCCACCAAAAGAAAATCTAGTTGACTGCCTGTATTGCTATTATGTTTATGCATGAACTCACCTGTTTGACCTTCTAGTGGATGTAAAATGACCCCTAGGTGTCATTTTAATATACTTTGTCAATAAACAACACCCAAACTCCATTCATTCCCCTTATTGTCTTGTTTTTATTTCAAAGTTATTTGTTTAGCTATTTGCTTAGTACTGTGGTGTTTGCAAATAAAAACCAAAAATCAATTAATAAAGAAGTATATTAATTCAGGATTTCATGTTCTCTGTTGCTTTCAGTTCCTCCCATCAAACCATACAGCATGAGGCTGGGCAGCAACAATGATGTGATCATATGTATAATTACATTCAGATCCATTCTTGTTCTGTGTTTTTCTGAGATGCACATGCAGGTCAAATGTTATACAGAAATAATCCTTATTCAACCATATTGATAATTTTAATGTTTTTACTGCAAGAAAGGCAGGGGAATTTTTTTGCGGGAGGGTGGGTTAATGTGCAAGTCTGTGTATGGGAGAGGAAAATCAGACATGACTGAGCTGAAGAAAAGCTGCCATGAAAAGGACATGTTCAGCATTCTGGGGGAAAATCAGACATAAAAAGTTTTGGGAGTGGAATGCATATCTTGGTACCAAAAAAAGCAGAACGGTTCCTCAGGCTGCCTGTTATCCATGCCTAACATGTGTTAACTGCAAACACAAAGTAGAAACCAAGAGTTATCCAGTAAAGTCATACCTCGGGTTAAGAACTTAATTTGTTCTGGAGGTCCGTTCTTAACTTGAAACTGTTCTTAACCTGAAGCACCACTTTAGCTAATGGGGCCTCCCGCTGTCGCTGCACGATTTCTGTTCTCATCCTGAAGCAAAGTTCTTAACCCAAGGTATTATTTCTGGGTTAGTGGAGTTTGTAACCTGAAGTGTCTGTAACCTGCAGCGTCTGTAACCCGAGGTACCACTGTATAGAGCTTTGTCCAAAGAATTCAGTTCCCATCAGCAATATACATTTAAAGCAGTATCATACCACTTTAACAGTTAAGGCTGCCCCCAAAGAATTCTGAGATCAATTGATAGGCCACTCTGGAAGTTGTAGCTCTGTGAGGGGAGTAGGGGGTCTCTGAAAAGCTCTCAGCACCCTTTACAAAATACGGTTCCCAGGATACTTTGCGAGAGTCAAAGAATCCCTTTCCAGACCAGAGTAGAGCCCAGCTATTTTTCTCAATTTTTTTTTTCTTTTTTACATAGAAAAACAAACAAACCCCAAGATAGGTCTATATTTTCGGTATCAACTTTGTTTTATATCTCATGATAAAATATTTTCTGTGCAATCCCAGGTGCTCATGGGGAAAAAAATGAGAAACTCTGAGTGTTTCAACTGCCCATAACTGCAATAAAGCAGAATAACAAGTGTGAGAGGTTTCTAAAAGTCCTCAAGATTTCACAGTCTAACAAAGAGCTAGATAATTTACAATGGGGAAATATAATCTGTGCAAGAAAAGCACATTCTTTTTGCAAATGTTTAGTCTATAGCTCTTTATTTGCATTGAATATGTTCTTGCCATAAAGCTCAGCATTATAGATTTTTATGGCCATTTCTCCCTCTTTATTGTTGCTTTCTTCCATTTCCAGTTCTCCAGGTTCAGTGGCTAACTGCACAAAAATGTATACTCAAACAAATGGATTGTGCATATACTACAAATGCTTATCTAATATGCTCGGTTTATCTTATGTTGTCTTGAATAGCTAGAGTAAGATAGGATTGAATATAAATTATATACATAAATTCCAGACCATTATGCATGGTTGTTTATGGGGGTGTTTGTTTTTTGTTTGTTTTTTTATACACAATAAAGGTGAGTTGAAGTTCATTTATAATAGCGATCCAGTCTCCACAGTAACTATTGCAGGGATGGCTGGAGGACTGTATTGTAAATTCTGGAGAAGTGTGGATTTCGAAGGATAGCTGTGTTTCGGTATGTTCATTTTTTTCAGAAAATGTGAATTAGTCACTTTTGCCTTTAAATGCAAACTCTTGGACAAAATTGAAGCTTTCTTTGTTAGGCCGAATTGCTGCTATCAAGATGAATGTATTGCCAAAAATGTTGTTTTTGTTTCAAACATTACAGATTGTGGACAAAACGGAGTGCTTCCGGAAGTGGCAGAAAGATATATCCAGATTTGTCTGGCAGGGCAAAAAGCCCAGAATTAAGTTTAAGATATTAACAGATGCGAAAGAAAGAGGGGGCTTTGCCCTGCCAGACTTAAAGTTGTACTATGAAGCCGCAGCTTTTTGCTGGCTAAAAGACTGGCTACTTCTCGAAGACACTGACGTGTTGGACTTGGAAGGTTTTAACAATGCTTTTGGTTGGCATGCATACTTATGGTATGATAAAGTTAAGATCAATAAGGCCTTTAAGAACCATATTGTCAGGAAAGCAGTGTTTAATGTCTGGACAAAATACAAAGACTTACTGGAAAATAAAACTCCAAGGTGGCTCTCACCTCTGGAGGCTAAGGCCCTAAAAAGACCCAATATGGAGGCTAAATGGCCAAAATATTGGGAAATATTAGAAAAAGATGGAGACAATTGGAAATTGCAGAGTTTAGAGAAAATGAAGGATAAGGTGCGAGACTGGTTACACTATGCTCAGATTAAAGAAGTTTTTAAAAATGATAAAAAGTTAGGGTTCCAGGTGGAGAAATCGAAGTTAGAAACTGAATTGTTAGAACCAAAGACTAAGGTATTATCTAGAATGTATAACTTGCTGTTAAAATGGAATACACAAGACGAAATGGTTAAATCGGCTATGATAAAATGGGCACAGGACATTGGGCATAACATTATGTTTGAGGACTGGGAAAGGTTGTGGACCACTGGGCTGAACTTCACCGCATGTAATGCTCTGAAGGAAAATGTAATGAAAATGATATATAGATGGTACATGACCCCAGTTAAACTTGCCAAAATATACCATTCGTCCGATAATAAATGTTGGAAATGTAAAGAAAACGAAGGAACATTCTTTCACCTCTGGTGGACATGCCCTAAGGTGAAGGTCTTCTGGGAAATGATATATAATGAGCTGAAAAAGGTATTTAAGTATACCTTTACTAAGAAACCAGAGGCCTTCCTTCTGGGTATTGTCGGCCAGAAGGTGTTAAAGAAGGACCGAACATTCTTCATGTATGCAACAACGGCAGCAAGGATACTCATCGCAAAAAACTGGAAAACTCAAGATCTACCCACACTGGAAGAGTGGCAGATGCAACTGATGGACTATATGCAACTGGCCGAGATGACTGGCAGAATCCGTGACCTGGGAGAAGAGAAGATGGAGGAAGACTGGGAGAAATTCAAGAAGTATCTACAAAAACATTGTAATTTGGTTGAATGCTAAGAAGGATGCTAGATTATAAAAAACTGGCCACCACTAAATTAGATTTGAAATTTGATGATAAGTGAGACTAAAGAAAATATAAAATTTTTTTGGAAGAAGTGCTAGATTATATTTGAATGAGTGGACATGAGATTGTAAACAAGTTGATAATTTGTTTGGAAAAAACTTTTAACGATGTAAATGGGAGCGGGAGACGTGAGGGAGCCCAAAGAAGTGATGAAATTATGTCTGTGATAGAAGTAAGACTGTTTATTATTTGTGCATTTATATTTAAAAACTTTAATAAATATTTATAAAAAAAAAATAAATAAAACTAGTGAAATGTATAAATTTGAAAAATAAATAAATAAATAAATAAATAAATGCAAACTCAGTCCAGCTGCTGCTCCTCCCTCCCTTGTTCCAGGTCTATCAAATCTCCCTTCAGCTTCTTGACACCTTCAGGTGCTAACCACATATTCTCTCTCTCTGCCATTCACCTGCCAGTTTTAGCCAAGTAAACCTATCTCATCAGCATCATGTTATGACTCACAACTTAGAAACCTTGCAGTGTAGAACTCACTGAAGAAAGTCCACTGCAGTACTACTATCTCCCCAGACACATGGAAGCCAAATATTTCAAAATAAGGTGATAGTGAAGCATACAAGACCCCAGTGTAGAAAAATAGACTCAAGTCTTAATGTTGTCCCAACATTCACAACAGTCCTCAGGTGCTCATCATCGCTTTGGTTGAACCTGGATAGATAGATGGAAATTAGACAGATACAGTGGTACCTCAGGTTAATAACTTATTTCGTTCTGGAGGTCCGTTCTTAACCTGAAACTGTTCTTAACCTGAAGCACCACTTTAGCTAATGGGGCCTCCTGCTGCTGTGCCGCTGGAGCACGATTTCTGTTCTCATCCTGAAGCAAAGTTCTTAACCTGAAGCACTGTTTCTGGGTTAGTGGAGTCTGTAACCTGAAGCATATGTAACCTGAAGCGTATATAACCCGAGGTACCACTGTAGTTGCCACAAGTGATTTAGATATTTGAATGTTCTTGTCATCAATACATTGCAAAACCTCTGGGTATATATGGATGGCTTTATTGCTTTAGTTTGTTGAATTGATTGTATTTTAGAGCTTGTGTTTTATTCGGTATTTAAATAATGGCTTTATGCCATGAAGCAGCTTATAAATTAGGTTGTTATTGTTAATGATATTATTGTTGCTGCTGCTGCTGCTGCTGTTATTAGAAGCGAGTGGGCAAATCCTACTTGCTTACCTGTCCCTTTGTGTAAAGTTGTTTGTGTAAAGTTCTAAGCAATTGCTGTGCCTTGATATTCCCCCCTCTTCTGCACGATGTGAATTTTGCAGGTAACATTTACCCTCTTGACTCTTCTTTCGTGCTATTATTGCTGTGTCAGTGGAGATCTGTGTTTAAGGTTGATACGGCTTTTCTACAATCAACCCCAATTAGAAGACTTCAGAGATCGCAGCCATTTCAAGTTCCATAAGGTTGAAACTGGATAAATGAGCTGCCTGCTTACATGCACTTGGCTAGCAAAAACAGGTCTAAAAATCAATAGGGCATTTTGGCTTTTTCCTGAGATAAAAGAAGAATTCACAAACTGAAACCGGAAACCGGTAATTGGAGGTGTTATTTTTGGATCCCTTTTTCTTTCTTTCTTTTTTTAAAAAACCATCCTGTTTGTTTAGAAATGTCATACAAAGTTTAAAGGCAATACTTTATTGGATACTTTAACTGGATACTTTATCGCCACGTCCTAGTAATTTGAGCAGAAAAGATGTTTGGAGAATATAGATTATTCCAACACTGACCATTTCGGAATGGCTTCAGTAGAAAGGAGGTGTCTCTTAAAATAAGAGAGGCCATTTCGAGCAGTACTCCTTTTCTGCTGCAGCCCCGTGCCCACGCACTCCCAGTGCCATCTTCTGTGCTGTTCTCAAGGGTTATCCAGTGGTCTAGAAACCTGGTCTTCAAGCGTTGGGTCAGGACCACCCAAGGATGGTTGCACCAGGAGCACTACTGCCATGCAAATAGATGGGAAAATGTTGTTGTTTTAACAACAGCAGCAGCAGCAGCAACAACAACAATCTTTATTACAGTCCAGAGACCCAACGAATCGTTACAAAGCAGTACGCAATTCATACAGCCTACCTCCAGGTTAAACAAGCATTTTGTTCATAATATAGGGATCATTGGTTCTTGCAACCACCAATAAAAACTTTGCCACTGCTAATAAATAAATAAAAATGGTCCCCTAATGCATGTCTGTGTTAAAAGTGGGTCATGGGTCTGAAGAGGTTGAAGATACCATAATAGGTGTTGGATGCTTTTTAAGTCTGAGAGCCACATTCCCTTCTGGGGGGGGGGGATGTGTCAGGTGGGAAAATATGTGGAGCGTTATCAGAATTCCAGGGCACATTCCAGACTTACAGAAATATTCAAGGAGGATGCAAAGCAAGGCCAGTGAGAAGGGTGAACTGGGGAGAGGGTTTAGTGCAGGAATAGTACTGAGAGTTGGATAGAAAAATTTGGAGGGCCATGTTTGAGCCTAAGGTTCCCCACCCTCGTTCTGAAACAGATTTTCAGGGGTGCACATTTTGAAACTGTCACAGGGGACCACAATAACACTGCCTCACTGAAACTCAACATGCACTCTTCCTCTACTGTGAATGACCACCTGTATAGATGGCTTTGAAAAGGGAGTTACAGGTAGGTAGCCAGTTACAGATAGGTAGCCGTGTTGGTCTGCCATAGTCAAAACAAAATAAAAAAATTCCTTCCAATAGCACCTTAAAGACCAACTAAGTTAGTTCTTGGTATGAGCTTTCGTGTGCATGCACACTTCTTCAGAAACACTGAAACAGAAGTCACCAGACCCTTCTATATAGTGAGAAGGTGGGGAGGGGTATTACTCAGAAGGGTGGTGGGATTGGGTGATTGGCAGATAGCTGTGATGAGCCTGTTGACGACTCTTAACGACTGCAATAGGTCTTACAGGAAAAAGCAAGGGGTGAGAAGGTGAAAAATGGCTTTGTCATGTATAATGAGATAAGAATCCAATGTCTTTGTTCAGACCAGGTCTCTCCATGGTTTTACATTAAAATCCCACCACCCTTCTGAGTAATACCCCTCCCCACCTTCTCACTATATAGAAGGGTCTGGTGACTTCTGTTTCAGTGTATCTGAAGAAGTGTGCATGCACACCAAAGCTCATACCAAGAACTAACTTAGTTGGTCTTTAAGGTGCTACTGGAAGGAATTTTTTTATGAGGTAGGTAGCCTTGTTGGTCTGCCATAATCGAAACAAAATAAAAAAAATCCTTCCAGTAGCAACTTAGAGACCAACTAAGTTTGTTATTGGCATGAGCTTTCGTGTGTATGCACACTTCTTCAGATCCTTTTTTATTTTGAAAAGGGATTTAGACAAATTCATAAGGATGAGGCTATTAATTGTTTTAAGTCATGATAGCTGTATATGGTATCCAGGATCAAAGGTACCATGTATCTGAATATCACCTGCTGGGGAACAACAACAGGAGAAGCCCATTGACCCCTTTGAGAAGCAGGATGCTAAACTACATGTGATCCATCTACTTCAACAGGACCCTTCTTATGCTATAGCCCTAAATTCAGGAAATACATATGGTTGGGGATTGACTGTTGTGTATGTGCTTGTGTAAGAGAGGGGAAATTTTAGTTTTCTTTACACCCTGATGATCTAAGGTCAGCAAGGCCATAGGGTGAAGGCCTGGCTTTGTGGACATCTAGAAGGTTCACATGACCTTTTCCATGCACTGATTGAACATGTGGGGATGGGCATGAGTGCATATAGGGTAACCCACTACCACTATTACTGCACACTGCTGCCACACTCCACTGATGCACATCCATTTGACATGTGTCAGAAAGAGCTACCCAGCCATCAAATGGATGTTTGTCAGGAGACATGTATGGCAGTGACAGTGCGTAGGACCAGAATGCATGCTCCCTGCCATGCATTCATTCACTGCATGGAAGGGGTTGAGCATACGAATCTGTGTGAGAGACGGGGGTGGGGGGGGAGAGAGAATGATGGAATTGTTTTAGATGTACCATCCTTACTGAGATTTTAAAAATATGTTTAGAACTAAGGTGAAGAAAGAAACAAATAGAAAGTGTGGGTCGTAGCCAAAGTCAAAAGTCTAAGACCATTCATCACTTTCACATTGCCATAATGGAAGAAAACTCAATCTGCTTCCCTTGCTCCAGCTTGTAAATGAATATTTCATGAGAACTTCTCAGGCTGCATGCAGCCTTTGTGGGCTCCATTGACAGATACATTGTTTTGAAAATGGTCCTTATGGTTTAATCCTGTTGATCATTCTTAGCTTCATAAAAAGACTTTTTTCCCCCTCTCTCCATCCCTTCCCCTCTTTTTTACAGCAAGAAAGATTGAGAATTTAATAAAGGTTTTGAGATCAGTTCAGTGTGGCATGCTGTAAGAGAATATTTGTCTATTTTTCAAAATGGATAGTGAGAAAAGAAGAATAAAAAGGTAAAATATGGACACAGGAATGTTATGAATGTCCATAAACCATTCCGAGACACCATTAAATCCCAAGCAGACTGCTAAAAGGAATAAGCCTTGGAAGAAAATTAAACCGGGGGCAATAGTATTTGAAACTTGCTAGTACCAGTATAAACTTTCTTCCCAGTACTCCAGTACTCCTGTCTGATTAACAATGCTTTGTTACAGATTTGAGGGTGCCATCAAAGCTGCTCCAGAATGTTGAGGGAAGCCCTAGAACAGATTTAAGGGGCACATGGGGCAGAGGGGGACTCCCATTGCACATGCAGAAGTCATTCAACTTGGGAAAGGAGCTATTTAGCAGTATTCTGAATACAACTCATAGTGAAGAATCACGAGTATTTAAACTAGAAAATCTGTGCTTTAGAATGGGGGACTATGAAAACTGAAACCTGAATTACATTGTGCAAACAGCTCTGAAACTGCCAACAATTTCATACCAGTTTTTGGGCAAAAGTTTGCAAATATGCAGTCTTGATGCTTGAGAATTCTGAACTATCAAGTAAAATTAATTAAAAGTTTTTGCACAACTTTTTGCCACCTGCAGTTGTACTATGGTTTGATTTTAGCCTATGGGCCATGTTTTAGAGAATCACTTGTTTAACAGCATGACTTCCAACTTTTTTTCTGATGCAAAATTGGGACATATGACTTCCAGGACACACTCCTGGGTGAGTCATGTAACCCACACCTTATTCTGGCCCTGGAAAAGCACTTTTGGCAAATGGTCACCGAGATCTTGCGTGAAAAAAATGGAATGTCCCCTGGGGTGGGGGGGGCACTTGGAAGGTATGTAACACACATGTCAATGAGGCATCTGATCAAGGCCTGTATTTTAAAAATGAGCTTAAAGATATATTTGCAAATGTTTGTATGTTTCATGCCAGGCAGAAACCAGCTGGCTAAGTACTCTGGCAGTTGTTTATCTTCCTGCTCTCCTGAACAAGGGCCCCCCTGATTTATAGCAGTAGCAGGAGACAAGTTTCTCAAAGTTGTAAAAGGGAATTACAGGCTGGGAGCAAATGTTACACTGACCCTACATATTCACAATCAAGCTGCAAAAACACTAATTAAGAGTTGGTAAATAGTAAAATTTATTGTTTAACAGAAAATAATACCATGTGCCTCCCATTAGACTCCAGCCATATTTTCCTAAGGATTAAGGTATACTGAGAGAGTTAAAGGGCAATAAATTTTGGGAAGAGCTAATGGGAAAAGCAGCTGGCTGGGAAAGGGGGGGGTGTAAACTGAAGAGGCTTCTTTTGAAGCTTTTTTTTACTGAGTTCCTTTTTACTTTGCAAACGCCTTTTCTTCTAAAAAGCTATCTATGTTATGTATGAGATTTCTTGGCTTAATGTAATTAGGCAAAGGATTTAGAAAGTAAGAAATGTTAGATTCGTATATTAGATTCTTGTTTCATTGATGGTGTGTGAGAATGTGAACCCAAGATCTCTGTTTAGATAGAATTTAATACCACGAGCCATTTGTTTTAGCCATTTGTTTTGGAATGCAGGGGCAACAGGGGCAAAGGGTGATCTGGTAATTAAGGTGCCTTGTCGAGGCAAATGTAAGATATATGGCTACTTGTCTGCCATTTATGGATAGAAGGAAATATAGCTCTTTGTCTCCCATAAAAGGTAATAGGAAATGGGTGCATCTTTTATGATTGGTTCTAGCAAACAGCCAATAGGAATTTCAACCAGGCTGATTGGACAGAGGCAGCCAAAGGAGGAGCAAGGGGGCTGGGCTGAGGAAATATAAGTGCTGGCCATCAGGGCTGGAAGGGGCAGAGCTTTGGTAACCATATACCACTGTGCCTATCATTTATTTGTCTGACAAATAAATTATTATTTTAATTTCTCTATTGCTGCGTTGAATATTTCATTCCAGCTAAGCGTTAACCACAAGCAGGGTGCTACATCAACTCAGAAGAAACTTCCAGTGAAGTCAATTGGACCTACTCTCAACTAAGTGACATAGAGGATTTCAGGCTAAATTAATAAGTAATAATAAAAATATAAGATGTGGTGGAAGTCCAGTTTAAATTGGTGTTTTTAAAAAAGTCATGTCCATTCTGCTGACATGTTTAGAGTAAAACCAGGGTCACAAAGTTGATGGCAAACTCCTATATAATGTTACTGAAGTTGGAAATGAAATCTGCAGACTGTTGTCCTACCAAGGGAAATTTTGGAAACCTCTTAACTTTCTACCCTCTGGCAATTGGGGAGGGGGGAATCACTGATGTGCTGTCGATACTCCACAAGGGAGGACAGAGTTGTTGAAAACTTTAGTCTTCAGTGCAGCAGAAAAACACCTACAGAGAAATCTCAAAGTATTGCCCCAAGTCTGCTAAGTGACATAAGCCTACACTTTCTCTTGAGCATTTCTCTTAATCTAATCACATTTATAAGAAACAGGCTGTGTGGACTGTAGCTGTGAACATTTACAGACATGACCCTACATACATTTAAGTGCCAAGTTCCACAGGCCAAGAATTGTATTCCTTTACATTTCCCACATTGAAAAACACAGTGCTGAGCTTCAGCTAGGATCTTCAGCTAGGGCTGGTGGGGAGATGTCCCCCAGATAATTATGGCCACTGACATATCATAGGAACAAAAAATAGTAAGTTTAGAGAATAGGGAGGCCCGGTTCTTTTGAATGTAAATTGTTTTAACTGATTTTAGTATTGCATTTTTACCACTTTAAACAATCAAAGCTTCCCCCAAATAATGCTGGGGCCTATAGTTTAAGGTGCTGAGGGTTGTTAGCTAAAATCCCCAGAGTAGTTTAATGATCAACCCCTCTTTCACAGAGAATTGTAGCTCTGTGAGGGGCATAGGGGCCTCTCAACAATTCTCAGGACTTTTAATGAACTGCAGCTACCAGAATTCTTTGGGGAAACCATGACAGTTTCAAGTGGTATCACAGTGCTTTAAATGTATGCCTTTAATGTGGCCTATTTTATATTCAGAATAGACCCACCTCCCTCAAATTTATGAACTTTCATTTATCATGCTCATTGATTTCAGTGGGTCTACTCTGTGTATCTTCCTTGGAGAGAACCCAATGCAATTATGTTTCAAACTAAAACTTTTATTCAAATTGTGTATATAAAAAAACAACGCTTGTCCCTCTATCTCAGGAAATGGAAATGGAAACCATTACTAAGTATAACTTTTCTATACAGAGTGTCATTTCCTACCCCTTCATTTGCAAGTCTGATTGTGGATGAGGGCTGAGGGCCACTTTCATTTCTTTCAATCATTGTTTTCCCTATGCATTTCAGTGGGCTGTGGCAACTGAACATAAAAAACCCCAAGAATATATCTTTTTTAAAAAATACTCAAAGGTCTGCTTGTCAGATGTGTTTCCTTGACATCTCTGTTCAATTGTTTATAATAATCTCTTTTCAGTGATCATGGGCTGCTCCTGAGGGAAATATGACTTGATTGTTTTGTTTTAAAATGTGGCTCAAGTTGCCTTGCCAAGACTCGTCTTTTCCCTAGCACTTTAATTATTCATTTGTCTGTGGAAAGTCTGAGAGCTTTTGTCTGCCGGCAAATAAAACGCAAATGTGTCTCTTTCATTTTTCTAATTAGGTTCTATATTGGTTTTCATGGGACACGCAGATGCGGTACCTGATATCTGGCAGCACCCTGATTAAGCACGGTTCAGCAATAATGTATTTCCAAATAATTGTCTAACTGGCTTTACAGCCTGATCCTATGCATGTTTACTTGCAACCCAACCACACGGAGCCAAATGGAGCTTATTCCAAATGCCACATAAGTGGGTCTACAGGCTGGAGCCTGTGCTTGTTGACTTAGAAGTTATCCCCACTATATTTAGAGGGATTTGCTCTCAGGTACGAATGAACATAGGGAACTGCCTGATGTAGAGTAGGACCATTAGTACTTCTAGCTCTGTACTGTCTGCACCAGGGTTTCCTGATCTTGGGTCTTCAGCTGTTTTGGGACTACAGTTCCCATCATCCCTGATGACTGGTCCTGCTAGCTAATGATGATGGAAGTTGTCCAAGGACAGCTGAAGAGCCAAGATTGGGAATCCCTGGTATACACTGATGGGTAGTGGATCTTGAGGGGTTTCAGGCAGGAGTCTCTCCCAGCCCTGGAGATGCTGGGGATTCACACATTCCTAGCAGGGAGGGAGGTCCACCCTAGATTGGGATGGGAAGTTGTTGGAACTGCAGGAACCTCTCTAGCCTTCTTTGCCATCCAGCCGACTCTGTCCTCACATACAGACACCAAAAAAGTAGTTGGTGGTTCTTCCGTCATACGTTTTCTCCCACCATCCACCACCTTCCCACAATTGGATTGCTCTGTTAGCTTGTCAGATATGCTTCCTTAAGTGCAGGGTACTTGAGAGGCTTAGAAAGCTTTTGCCTTAGGCTGATGGTTTATACATTACTTTCATCATGTTTTGTGTGATGGCTCTCCCTGCCATGCCCATAATGTGCATCATTTTTCTACACTTTCTTATTCCTCAATGCCAGCACAATCATGGCGGTAATAGTAAGGAATGCTGTTTATTCATTGAATTCACCTATTTATCTGCCATTCAAAACACAGGCTTCATACTATATAGCTGTGAGGATATTTGCTTCCCCATGGCTCCAGCAATCCTCATATCCCATCCACCATTGTCATTTCTTCTTTAAACAAATGTTATCTATTTCAGTAGAAAAATCACAGGGTCCCCAATGCCTACTGTAATCTCATTGATTTTTTATTCACATAGGGCTCTTTAATTTGGCTCAGACTTGTGGTTAAACCTGTGGTTCAATCAGCAGCATATGCATATAGCTGTGAAACTTTTGGAGAACGGTCTTCTGTTCAATTGCGTTGTCGTGTTAGATTAGGTCGTTTCTTTGGGGTTTTGTTGTTGTTGAGCGCCATTGGATAAGAAACAATGGAAATGTGCATTTTCCTGTGTGAGCACGTGTTATTTCCAGGGTGGCTGAAGCAGGTTGTAGTTGACACCTGTTGTCACTGGACCATAACTGAAAAACACTACTATCATTACAAGCTTCTCTGGAGACAGGGCAACTGCTTTTGCGGCTGCTGGTGTGACATTGTGCCCACAATTGTATTTCAGATACAGCTTTTGCCGATGTCATTCAGAATTAGGCTGTGCCAGAGGAATGAAGCCTCTCTGTTTTTTCACCACAGTGCATTGCTTATTCTGCTTGTATTCTGTAACAAAACATGTGTCACACGGAGTTGGGAGCTGTCATTCACAGGATGCTGTTTTATGCTTTGTTATGTTATTTTTAAAGACAGCCATGCAGGCGTTAGTGCTACGCAGAATGAAGGCAGAGCTAAAGAATCTTACCCATGTGCAAGCACATAAAGAAGAGTGTGCATTGTTTGAATACAAGACATGTTTGATGTTAAGCTCTACATCATCTGCCAGAGCACCCGCAGAACTGCACGGACATGCTGCAGCAACCTTATGGCACACACAGAAAATTGGCTGGGTCAGGCTTGGGAACAGATATAATGCCATGCACTAGGATAACCAACATGCACTGGGAAAACACACTGCTGTCAGCAGTGTGCTGATGACACATACCTCTACTTCGCCTTTACATCTGCAGGTGGGGCAGTGGATATGCTGGACCAGTGTCTGGCCTTGGTAATGGATTGGAAGAGAGCCAGTAAACTGAAGCTCAATCCAGATAAGACAGAGGCGCCATTAGTGGGTGGTTCCATAGACCAGATGGGTGGGAGACTTCCTGCTCTTGAGGGTGCTACACACCCTCTTGAGGAGCAGGTCCATAGCTTGAGAGTGTTCCTGGATCTTTTGCTGTTGCTTGAGGCCCAGGTGGCCGTAGTGGCATGGAGTCCCTTCTGACATCTTTGTAATATGTGAGCAAGCCTACTTAAATTGCCTGTGCTCCTAGAAATCTGCATTTGTTTGGGGAACACATAAGGTAAGTTTGGCTAAATTTGGATGTTCATCGTAATGTACCACAGGTGGTTGTGTTGCGTACAATCTGGAGCAATTTGTGCCAGAAGAAGAGATGTAATGAGATCAAAGTGTTTCACATCAAGGTGACTGTAGAACACTATTCAGTATACTGGCAGAGATGACCGGCAGAATCCGTGACCAGAAGAGAGAGGCAGTGGAAGAAGACTGGAAAAAATTCAAAATCTATCTTAAAAATTGTTGCAAAATTTCGGAATGTTAAGATGTCAAGGGATTGGATATAAAGAATTACAGCTGTAAAAATTGAAATTTAGAAAAAAAAAGCTTTAAAGAGAATTAAATATAAAAAGGGATGAAGGATTGCTAAAAAAATTTTAAAATAAGGATGCAGTGAAGGGGAGGTTTGGGGAAGTCGTGTTATGTTTGTTTGTTTTTTGTTTATGTTGTAAAATTAATAAAAATTATTTAAAAAAAAAGAAGAACACTATTCAGTATAAACACGCACCCAGAGTATCACATTACAATGGGCATGGAGAAAGGTGCACATTGTTGGGCTAGCTGTGGATACAAAAAGTAGCCACTTGAAGAGCCCAATAATTGACCAGATTAGGAACTCACATCTGACCGGTACCTGACCATCATTAGCAGGAGGAACACAGGTGAAAGCTGTCTTCTAAAGGTCAAATGTACATTAAACAGTTTGGAGATATATGTGTGGCGTGTGTGTACAAATTATTGTGAAGTCAAAATGCAAGGAAGGTTATCTCTTCACTCCTGCAGTATCATTGGGAGAAAAAGATTCCCCCAAAGACCTAGGAACCTTTGACAAAAAGAGAGAGAGAAAAGAAGGTTCTCATTGGCCCATCTTTGTTCCGTTCATGTTGGGGAAGTAAAAATTGGGCTCTAGTAAGGTTGCTCAGACATGAATGTAGCCCTTTGGGGTGCAAAAACCCTATATGGTGAAAGACAATTCATGTACAAATATTTTATTATTCATTTGTGGTCAACAAATACCAAAGTCATCCCCCTACCAATAGCATTCCCTCCAAATTTTAAGTGACCTGATGAATTTTAAAAGCAAAAACAAAAGAAGAAAATAATTACGTATTTTTTACTCTGATGAATGATCATCTTCATTATAGTTCCTTTGTAGTGATCCACTTTGGGCATATTTATGAGTGAAAGCAGAATGATAACAATCACATCTGCAAAATGAGGATCTATGCAGCAGTACTATTACTTGCCATTAGCCTACTTTAAAAGTAATGTAGGCTGAGTCCCACCAGGTAAGAATACCTACAATTCTGTTGAGCATTCAAGGAAGAACATAATAAGGCAATCCAGAGGCAGATAAGCACACTTCATCTTTCACTCTTCTCCAAATGTCTGAATCAATCCCATCAAAAAGTCCTGCCTGTGACGGGTGCTAGCCTACCCACTTTCTACAAGGAAGGAAAAAGACAGCCAGACTTTTAAGGAGAGGAAATTATTATTCCTTAAAATAGAAAATTCTACATAGTAGAATTCTTTATGACAGCTGATTGTCAAATTATAGTGAGGGACAAAAGAGGGAGGAAGAGGGATGTTCATGGGGAGATTCATAATGAGGCAAGCCTTTGTTTCAACTTTTTGAATAAACCACAAATGTTTGCGGCACATTTAAGAGCCATGACCAACATTGGGTTGCTGAATTGCAAATAAGATTTTACCTTCTTAAAATGGGGCGCGCGTGCACACACACACACACACACACACAAACTGAACTACCTAATGATGAATGTAGTGGCTGGAATTAGGTTCAGACATTGGTAGCACCTGGGATGGTGTGCTGGTTGGGGCTGGTGTTCACTCGATCTGTTGTGAGGTGAGAGTAGGTGTGTGGCAAACTTGTTTGTTTGTTTGTTTCATAGCATGTATACACCACTTAATTGTAAAAATCATCCAAGCAGTATATATATATACTATATACGAGAGAGAGAGAGAGAGAGAGAGAGACATCACCTTGCCAACAAAGGTCCGTATAGTTAAAGCCATGGTTTTCCCAG
This sequence comes from Podarcis erhardii, assembly GCF_964252035.2. NCBI lineage: Eukaryota > Metazoa > Chordata > Lepidosauria > Squamata > Lacertidae > Podarcis > Podarcis erhardii. Next base: position 19,668,594 of record NC_138499.1, read on the forward strand.
TAGTGATGTATGGAAGTGAGAGCTGGACCATAAAGAAGGCTGATCGCTAAAGAATTGATGCTTTTGAATGATGGTGCTGGAGGAGACTCTTGAGAGTCCCATGGACTGCAAGAAGATCAAACGTATCCATTCTTAAGGAAATCAGCCCTGAGTGCTCACTGGAAGGACAGATCATGAAGCAGAAGCTCCAATACTTTGGCCACCTCATGAGAAGAGGAGACTCCCTGGAAAAGACCCTGATGTTGGGAAAGATGGAGGGCACAAGGAGAAGGGGACGACAGAGGACAAGATGGTTGGACAGTGTTCTCGAAGCTACAAACATGAGTTTGACCAAACTGCGGGAGGCAGTGGAAGACAGGAGTGCCTGGCATGCTCTGGTCCATGGGGTCACGAAGAGTCGGACATGACTAAACAACAAATATATATATATATAGTTACCCAATTATGTTCTTCCCTGAATGCTCAACAGAATTGTAGGTATTCTTACCTGGTGGGACTCAGCCTACATTACTTTTAAAGTAGGCTAATGGCAAGTAATAGTACCGCTGCATAGATCCTCACATATATATATATATATATATATATATATATATATATATATATATGTGAATGAGAGAAACATTCACAACCATGCACAACAGATTAAAATTACCTCAAATGAGAGGTCACAGGGCATGGCCAAGTTGTTCTTGTTTTCTCGGTGGTCTGTGATAAGCAAGTTGTTGTAAATTAAGCTGGCAAAAACTTGAACCAAATCCATTCAGCAGTGGCACTACTTCTAGCTGAGCTGGCCTAAGTCTGGCAAGCCTTTTAAAACAGTGTTCGAGTTACACTACCCTTTTCTGCCAGCTTAACTTATGCCTGCTTGCCAGGTCACATGTCTGAACTGAACAAGCTTAGGATCCAGCCTAAGACCTTTCTCTTTGTTTCTGACCCTTTCCCATCAGCATTTTAAAACCATAGAATTGTAGAGTTGGAAGGGACCCTGAGGGTCATCTGGACCAAACTTTATTGAATTCAATAGAACTTAATTTTGAGTAAAGATGGTTAAGATTGTACATTAATTTATTAAAGGTTCCTGTGACCTCAGAGTAATGTTGGGCAAGTTCTGCCAGCTTGCTTTGGAAAGTGTTCAGATTTTGTTTTGCTGGGGATTTTTAAAGGTGATTTTCACTTATTCCTCTCCCCCTGCAGCCTCCTTGCCATCTAAGATCATCTTCTGCCACTTTTCTCCAGTGGATTTTAGTCCTTTCAGCAATTGAAAGGAGTCCTACTATTAATGGAAGGCCAAGTTTGGTTCCAACCCTGGATCATCATCATCTTCCTGAGTAGCACTACATTCCTGGCACCATTATTTTAGCATCCTGCCATTTGTGCAGAGGATTTTGGCAACAAAGTGTAATTAACTTGAAAATGTGAAGACAATTGATTTAATGCTGCAGTACTATAATAGTGTCCTATTATTTACAGTTCATTATGGAATAAGCCTTCTGGGGATTTTCTCTTATGTATGAATCCTGTGGTTTCTTCTTCTTATCAAGAAAAACAAAAACAAAACAAAACAAAACTCTCTTTCAGCTTTCATAAAACCTGAAGATGACGTGAAATGCATAGTAGAGGACAAGGAAATTCAGTTCATGCAGATAACATCCAATGGAAAGGGTACTGCAGGAAGGAAAAACAAATGTTGTTTATTGAAAATAAAATGGTGGCGGAGCTGCTAGAATGATCCACCTTAAGTGAGGGTTTGCTAAAGTTTCAGCCATTATTAGGGATGGTCAAAAGCCATTATTAGGGATGGTAAATTTAGGTAAATTTGTTTTTCTTTCTCATTTTTACAATATTAACTTTAATTTGTCACATTTACATATCAGTTTGCAATTTTATTTCCTATTTCAGGGGAAAATTCAATCTGAAAATTCATCAGCATTTTAGTGTGAAGTTCTCCTAATACACACATTTGGCATGAAATCTTGCTTGACACATACATTTTTGCAAATCAGTTTTCCCCAATATAATGTACTTTGCATGTTGTTTTCTGTCATATATGCATTTTTATGCACATCGTACCTACGTAGATGCACTTTTCTGTATACCTAGCTAGACAACCATATTGCAAAATTCAGAGATGCAAGAATATTAGAAAAGGGCTTTGTTTCGGTTTGCACATTGCTTTGGAAAGTGTGATTTAGGTAGCTCTACCTTTAAATGCAAACAGAATCAAATTTCTCCCCTACCTTTCCCCTGTTTTATTTTCCTTTACATTGTATACATTCATTTAGTTATTTTACAGTTTTTAAAAAGTCTATGGGCAAGTTCTGGCCACAACTACCATTATTTTGCTTTATGGCTACTTTTCACTCATTCTGTAGAAGCCATGAAAGCATGAATTAGTTTCACTACCTCTCCTCAGATTTCTGGTTCCAACAGAAGAAACAGCAAAGTGTGTATTTTGTTTTTTTCTCTCTCCTCCATTCATTTCCCCCCTTTTGCATGATATTCAGATACGTGGGAAGTGAAAGCTACAGTTTCACAGTTTCTATGGAGCCAACTGGCTATGCTATAGCCAAAAAAATTATTTAAAAGCTTCCCCATATTTATGTTCTGACACCTTTTGTTTCTGAGGTTGTCTCTGAAGTCTAAACTACTATAGTGTATTTTATATGGAGCAATCCTTGGAGGCTTCAGTGTGCAGAGCACAAGGTTGTTGTTTTTTGAGATGAATCAAAGTGGTGTTGAACATCTGATACCTTTCATGGGAACTGACTGTGTTCCTCTGTGTGTATATGATGGGGGGCAGAAGTCACCTTCAGACACAGAGAAAACCACAGCTGGAGACATGGTAGTTGCACATCTGACTGCTTGTTCTTCTACAATTATATGAAAAAGCTGCTTCCATTATTTTGCTGGCAATTGTGAAATGACTGCCTTTGCTGCATACCAAATAACGGCTCTTTGTTGTGTTGATCAAAAGCTTAAAAGAAAAAGCAATTACAACTCTGAGAGATTACAATTAAAAGTCATTAAGGATGGTTTCTTACTGAAATGAGTGACATAATCGTGACTCATTACTTAATGATGCAATGACAGTTTTGTTCAGATGATGGAGGGGGGACTTCACTCTCCCTCTTAATCAATAGAATTTTCTTGTGTCTCTCAATTTTAGCAGAACGGTCTGAACTTGGAGTTGTTGAGGAGATAAAAGATGATGGTTCCCTTCTAGTCGGGCGCAGTACTTCAACCAGTCTTTAGAACTCCATGGTGGTTTTCTCTCTCAGACAGCCTGTTTTTAGGTGTGCTGAGATGAGTACACACAGCACAGGCATTTTTCTAAAATAACTCCTACACAAGGCAAGCTGATTTGGGGCAGGCGGTAGAGAGCTACGTAGTAAAACTAAAAACTTTCCAGAAAAGGGAATTGTAGAGGTAATAAGGGATATAAATATTTGTAAGGTTTATGTGTGCAGTAGAAGTAGTAGAAGTGGACACAGCACTGGCTTTAAATGCTTATAGCTCACTCATGTCTCTCAGAGAACTGACATGAAGATATATTGAGATAAACCATCGATGTTAGCACTAGCATGGAGTGCTGTGCCAAAACCTGCCCTCCCATTTTCTCAAAGGGTTTCTCCCTCTGGAAAGTAGCATCTATTTTTCAGCCTCATTCTCAGGGCACTTTAGAATTTATTTAGAATTTTGATGGGTGTGTGTGAAGTTTATCCTATTGTTGTGTGGTGGCTAAGGTTGGCCAGTGTATGTTTTATTCCCATTAAACATTTATGTAATGCTTTGCAGCCTCCCTAGCTGCCAGCACTTCCTTGTTGGAGAAAGTCCAATGGGAGGAATTGTCTCATTATATGTTCCTCCTGGCTTTCCCCTGATGGGCACCCAGGAAGGCTGCAGAGCGAACACCACTGGTGAGATTATCTGTAAAATAATGAAAGGACACTCACCTCAGTCACCTGAAAAGTAAGCACCCTTGTACCTCACCCATGAAGATTTCACTGAAATTCTCTCTTTCCTTTGATAATTTCGAATGTGATTTTTTGGCCTCATTAATTGACAGCAAATGGTGGGCGGGTCGGGGAGGAGATGCAGGAGAGATTTTCGACACAACACCAGAGAGGATAGGTTGGAAATACAATGGTGCTGATTTGAAGATTTTCTAAAAAGTTTTTATTTCCTGTGAATGGGATGGATGGGATGAGGAAAAGATGAAATTATGGTTAATGGATTCTTTCTGATTTTTGCAGTGGTTTTGTTTCACTGCTTTCATATAAAGCAGCAGTGATGTTCCAATGTTCCTTTCCCTTGGAACAAGCAGTCTTGGAGGAGGTACCCAATTTTGATCAACTACAATACTATGGAAGAGGTGCTATTTTCCTGATCTAAACTGCTCCCCAAAGCAGAGAAGCATGATAAAAATGCTATATATATTTTCTCCTGTAGGGCTAATATCAGCTTGAGGTGTGTCTGTGATTGAGATCTGGAAGATGGCTTCAATTTAAAAAGGCGAGAATAATGCACATACTATATATTTTTCTGATCAGTTTTTTAGAGGGGTGATTGGGATCTGGAATATGGTGTTGATCACAATAACAGTTCCCCTCTACAGAAAAAGAAAATGGACAGGTGTCAGATTTGATAACAGATCTCCTGTATTAAGTTTGATTTGGCCCAAAGACTGTAAGCTGCCCCACAAAACCACAGGGGCACATCCACTGTAGACAGAATGACAACATATAAATGCACTTTTAGATCTGCTTTCTTTTCTCCATTTTTCTAATGCGATTGAAATGTAACTTGTCACCATCAAAAGCCAGGAATTCAATTTGTCTCTTTGATTTGGCTCAAGATACTGAAGATCAAATCTATATGCATTTATGTCATTGGACTGACTTTGGGAGATTTTGAGTCAGACTCTGCAGGGTAAAGCAAAAGGCATGATCTCCTAAGCCTATTTGTTTGTTTGTTTAAATAACCATAGACTGACTTCTTTGTCCTGAAGCAATACCTGAAACCATGCACAGGTCAGAAATACTAAGCATCCAAAAGAATAAAAATGCCTAAACAATCTGTATGTTACAAACTAAGAAATGAAATACAACTACTTAAAATTAAAGGCTAGCAATAAGAATTGTCATTATCATATTGCTTAAGTCAGTCATATTAACATTCTGTAATGAGTCAATCATATTAAGCAAATTAAGTCAGCTAACAGAAAAAGCTTCCTAAAATGAAATGGTGATTTTACTTGGCAACCAAATGCTATTAGCAAAAGACCATATATTCTCTAGGAAAAGAATATAGATGTTTAAGTACTGCCTGACTGCCACATGTAAGAGCTTTCTCAGAGGCAGTGGGGTTGGACTGTAAATACCTAAACCACGTTGATAGACTTAAACCAAAGAGGTTGGGTGCCAAAGAAGAACAATCACTTTTTTCCCATTCCAGAATGAGTCCTATATCCATGACAATCAAAATATCACAATAATATTCAAAATACATCCAAAATCAGTTCAGAGGGACAGAGCAATCTTAACATTCAGATCTGCTGGCTAGAGGAAGTTAGGACTCCATTTTCTCTGTGGAGGCCCCTGCTGCACCTATGAAAGCCTTAGTTCCACCACCAACACTCGTCTCACCAGTGCTAGCGGTTGTGAAGCCCCCAAACCAGGTGTTCTGGGAGCAGAACCAGAGATGGAACAGAGCAGATATTGGATCTGCTGGATCAAATGCACCTTCATTCTCCAATGTTTCCTTATTGAAAGCAGGGGAGGGATTCTTAGGGTGGTTGTATAGTGGGTAAACACTGGCTAAGCTCCCCCCTATACCTACTGAATAATAATAATAATAATAATAATAATAATAATAATAATAATAATAAATGTTTAGTGCAAATCAGCAGGACTTTGGAAGTGGCAGTAGATCCACCACTGATGCTCTTTTGGAGCTAGATAAAAGCCTGCTTTAAAAGTTACCATTCCAGGATAACATGATTAAAGATGTGTTGCTGTATAACATCTTTACAGTTTTCCTTATTCTGGGGCTTCCGTGACTCTGTACAATGCTAATATTATTTCTTTATTTCTGCATCTGTTTTCATTTGCATTCTACCCCGAGCATTGTGTCACATTGATTGACTGATTTATTAATTAATTAAGTGACAGCACAGAACATGAGACTCCTTTTGAAGAAGGAAGGAGATGTGGATGATGCTTCTGCACATAAAGAGCACATTTGTGTGTGTGTGTGTGTGTGTGTGTGTTGCCTCCTTAATAATGTCTGCAAGAATATAAAACCGTTTGCTCCTTTGTTCTTAAGAACATAGCCACAAATGTTGTGTTATATAACAGAAGCCATTTTGCACCCTGGACACTCAACAAAGTGGGAGCGGCAGAAATGCACACAGAAGCATTGTTGCTACCCCTGAAGGCGTTTTGAACATCGGAGAGCAGGGAACATTAAATGACCTGACCTGCATTACAGCCACCACAGGATATAGCACATCCATCGCAGCCCATCTTTTCAGCTACATAACAGTCTTTAAAGCCTCCTACCTCTAGCTTTCAATCTCTATTGTGGCACGATTTTGGCAGGCATCCTTCTTTCACTTCCAAACCTGAGCATAGCTGGAGGCTCAGAGTGTATTTCCATTGCCAAGTTGTAGGATCAAAAGCAGCTTCGTTTCCGGCACCGCAATGCTACATGCAATTAGTCTTTGAAAGAGACTAATCCTCCTTTGGTAGTTTTCAAAAGGAAGCATTTATGGCTGTTTGATATGAGCGACATGCTAATCGTTTCAGTTTGGAAGTCAAAGAGAAATGAGCTAGCAAGCTTGGACCATTTTTATTTTTTTTACTTTGAGGACTGAGAAGGGTGCTACCATTTTGTATTAAAAGCACTTCCTTTCAATGGCCTAGAAAAGGCAGTGAACCAGAACTCATTCCTGGAAAAAAAAATCTGGCTCCATCATTTCTTTGGGCTGCTATTTATTCCTTACTCATTCATTGCTCCAGGTTGTAGACCACTGACCACAGTTCCATGGGCATTCCAGAGTCTGGTGCGCGTGTGTGTGTTTACAACAGAGAAGATGCTCCTGTACATCACTATATGATAGGTCATGCATCTGCATCCACCTGAGCTTCAAAGGACTGAAATACAGTGGTACCTCAGGTTAAGTACTTAATTCATTCCGGAAGTCCGTACTTAACTTGAAACGGTTCTTAACCTGAAGCACCACTTTAGCTAATGGGGCCTCCCACTGCTGCCGCGCTGCTGGAGCACGATTGCTGTTCTCATCCTGAAGCAAAGTTCTGAATCTGAAGCACTATTTCTGGGTTAGCGGAGTCTGTAACCTGTAACCTGAAGCGTATGTAACCCGAGGTACCACTGTAATGCAAACTGTGCTCAAAGAGCTGTGCTCAAAGTTTCTCTTGAAATTATCCACCCTATTTATGGGCAGAGAAACTGGAAGGACTAACAAGACCTGGAGGGTGCTGGCCACTGCATTTTGAACCAGTTGATGTTTCCAAATAATCTTCAAAGGCGGCTCCATGTAGAGCAAATTGCAATAGTCCAACATGTGGATTACCAGAGTAGGGAGCATAGTGGCCAAGGAATATCTCTCCCAGATAGCTAGCTGTGGGTTAACCAGAAAGGGGTTAGTGAAATACATTGTTTGACATGCTGTAATAGCCATTTAAAAGTGGTTTAGCTGGAATGGTGTTAGAGCAGGGACAGTCAATGTGGTGCTCTCCAGACATGGGTGTCAGCTCCTAAAGACTGAGGCACTTTAAGCCCCCCCTTTTTTAAAGGGACGGGCCCCCTCAATGCTGCACCCCCTGGCTGCTTATGTCATTGAGTGCGTGAAGTCAGGATATCATATTGGGGCCCCTTCAATCATCTTGAGAAACTGGCGCCTCTGTCTCCAGATGAACTATAATGTTCATCTTTGTGGGCAATTGGCCATACTGACTGGGACTGATCAAAGTAGAAGTCTATCAACTGGAGGGCAGCACTTTGGTTACCCTTGGGTTAGGAGGGTCCAGTTTCTTTAATCTGGTTTTTCCCATGCTCTGTTCCAGCTCCCAAGAAACTGAAAGGGCTTTCTGTGGATTCATTTCTTCTTTCAATGGGCTGTCCTCTCTCTCTTTTCTTTTTCTTTTAAAAATAATATTCAGTATGTATCATCCAATGAAGAAGTAATTCTCAAGGATGTCCTTGTTTTATTACTAAGAAGCTAAACTACCTCTTTTCCGTTTTAATCCTCTATAATACACTTCATTGTTGGCTGTTTGAGAAGGATAATAAGCACCTTAAAGGGAGATTTATGCATCTGTTGTGTGTCCCCTCTCCCTTCTCTTTTCAGGATAACAATTCACCAAGCTATGAGAAATAACAGGCAGTCACACAAGACATCAAAAGGAGCCCACATTTCAGAAGACTGATGACCAATCACTTGGTTGTCAAAGCTGTGTTTAAATGAAGCCTAATTGAAGGTATTCAGTAATGGTTTAGCAATCGCAGACAATGCTATAACTCTTAGGTACAATTATTTGATTCTGTAATTGAAAGTACTGTACTATGAAACAATTATGTTATTTAAATTGTGCCTCTTTTCAGAGCAATCCAATGCATATCCACCCAAAATAGGCCCTGTTGAGTGGGATAAGTGTGCTTAGGTTTGATGCTTTTAGTCTCTTAAGACCTTAAAGCATGGATGAGGAATTTATGAACCCCCAAATGCTGAATTACAATTTGCATCATCCTTAATCATTAGCCATGTTGGTCAAGCTGATGAGAAATGAAGTTCAACAACTTCTGGAGGGCTGCAGGGTTCACATCCCTGCCTTACAGGTGGTTGCTTGAGGAAGGTGAGTAAACTTTTCCACATCTGGTTGAATGTTGATGGTTGTCTTGATTGCAACAGGTGTTGCTCTGTTGAAATAAGGGAGTTCTGGAGAACCATCTTATTTTGCCACTGCATAATGCAAAGGCAGTGAAAATGTTCTGTGCATGTTTACTCAGAGCTATGTTTTTATAAGAGTTCAGCGGGACATTTCCAAATGAATGTGAATGGGACTGAAGTCTCTCATTTCTAGGAAATTGGGTTATTTGGAAGACTTTGGATGTCTATAGAAGACCACACCAAGTATGGATTGCGAGTTCTGCAAAACTGCACTAAAACTGTGTCCTTCACAACCTGAAACCCCATGAAATTATGGATCAGCTTAGGCTCCGAAGCAAATAAATTATTATTATTATTAATAATAATATTAAAGGTATCAGCAGCACATTCTGGATACACTGCAAAGACAGCTTCATCCTGAATGGCAGAATGAGATCTATTGGTTCACATGTTTTCACACACACTTTTAAATACTTGCTCATGTGGAGAGTCAACAGGAGTTGAAGGGCATTTGGTTGGAAATGTGCCATCCCTAGGGTATGAGAATGAAAATGTGTGATCTGGTTCAGTATAAGGCAGCTTCCAATTTTCCTTTGACTTGGTGGGTCACAAGGCTTAGGCAATGAAGTAGCTTCTTATTTTTCAAATTGTTGTGCACCTCAATAAACACATTGACGTGCCTACGCTGGAGCTTACTTTGAAGGAAGTGCGTTTGAAATATTGATTTAAAGATTTGTTAGCACAAATGTGTCCCAAGTGATTTTATCTCACTATTGAAACTATAGATTTATCTCAAAGGCCTGAATGGTGGGAGGACATTACCTGAAACAATTACGTAGGTGCAAACTTTGATTTTCCAAATCATTTATCCAATATTGTTTCTCCCCTACAAACACTCCATATTGTTCATTTCAGTCTTCTTTAGTGATTTTACATCTTTTCAAATCTTCAGTACCTTTGTTATTAAGTACTTACCAGCCTATGATGATTTGTTTTCTGAAGCAAGAAAAAACTTTTTTAATAGCCCTCTTTGTTCTCTTATGTGAAGAATTAACAATTAAAAATGATCCAACTAAGATAAGCAAGCTTGCTAGTATGAAATAATTTCTTTTATCATTCTTTGGGGTTTTCTTTAGGCTGAAGTGTCTCAGTTTGGGGGAAATGGAAACTTGGCACTTTATATTTGGTGCAAATTGAATGTTGCTCTGAAACACAGCATGCATTTCTGTGGGACAGTATTGTTAGTGTCTGTGAATAGAGGCCAGAAGGTGACCACTATTTTAATGTAAGTTCACTCAAAAGGTGTGATCATGAGTTTGTAACACAAAATAAGAGGTAGGCTTACTCTGAGCACCTCATAGAATCATAGAGTTGGAAGAGACCACAAGGGCCATCGAGTCCAACCCCCTGCCAAGCAGGAAACACCATCAGAGCACTCCTGACATATGGTTGTCAAGCCTCTGCTTAAAGACCTCCAAAGAAGGAGACTTCACCACACTCCTTGGCAGCAAATTCCACTGTCGAACAGCTCTTACTGTCAGGAAGTTCTTCCTAATGTTTAGGTGGAATCTTCTTTCTTGTAGTTTGGATCCATTGCTCCGTGTCCGCTTCTCTGGAGCAGCAGAAAACAACCTTTCTCCCTCCTCTCTTGGTCCCACCAACAACAGAGGCACTGTTGATGGTTGCATAAGAAAGAACCTACTCAGTGACTGCTCCTGTATTGTGGAATTCCCTTCCTTCCAACAAACATTAGGTTGGCTCCCTCCTTGTTAACTTTCTGCCAGCAGGTCAAGACCTTCCTAATCAGGTTTGATAAAGTGCTAGTCACAAGATGGCTCCTGGGTGTGTGTGCCCTGACAAAAAATGGCTGCCACAGGGACATGGCATCTAATGGAATCCAGTGAAATTTATCTTAAGGATGTGTGCCCATGAGTTTGAGTGAGTGCAAACAGAAAATGAGGAGGAAGAGCAAACTGTTTATCCTACATTATGTGTGTGTGGAGAGGGAGAGATTATGAGGTCTTTTATGAGTGCCATAGGAGCTAATGATGGATACAATGTTGGCAACCCTTGTATACAGAAACTGAGTGGAGAAAGAGTGTTGAAATTGTTTGCGGCTGCTACACTGTTTATTACACCCTTGGAAAAAATACAAAGCTCTTGCAATTGTCTCAAATTTCAACCAGATAGGTTATGCGATTGAAAACCAGCTCAGGGAAATAGCTCTTTGCATGCCACATACATGCCCAGCACACAGTTCAACATCTTTTCTTAAAAAGCACCTCTTCATTTGAGATATTTCTTTCCCTTGACTATCCATATGCTCCCCACTCATTAAAAACATTAATTGCTCCTGATCCGTGCTTACCTATCAAAAGATGACCGGTCATCGGTGTCACACTGGGCAGTTTCTATTTATATGCAAAGTAAGAAGTGTATATGCTCCTTTAAAAGTATGGGAGTTCATAAATAATTCCTTTCACTCTCTGATGCACAGTATGCTAATAGAAAGAGAAGTCACTGGTTCTGCACACGAGGGGGGGGGAATCCAATCATTTAAGGAGCAACTTACTGTTGCACATTCTGCAGACCTGGTGCCTATCCATCTGAAAAGGCCCCTCTGTCTATTACAATGCAGTGATTATAAGCTGCAAAACATTGTGCTTAAATTCATAACTTTTTCATTAACTGAATGGTTAGGTCTTTAAACTTACATTATAAGAGAACTTTTGCATTTGTATGCTGAGCAGAGGAAAATAGATCCAAAAATGCGCCTGCAAATAATCTTGTTTGTACAGACTCATTGTTTACTGTCACTCCTTCCATTATTAAGAAAAAAAAAGACCCATGGCTTTTTGTTGCTTAGAGGAAGCACTGAGAGAGAAGAAATTAAATACTAGTTTGTGTCTCACATAAGCTCTGGTGGATGCTGCCTTCACATTCCATGGACGCTGCAGACAAATGACTTTGTCGTTATTGGATGCTTTTGTAAATCCTTTACTTAGATTTTAACTAACGATTTTCATGGCAGTCTGTAACTCCGTGCTTAACCACATTGCCACCACGAAAATGTACAATTAAGAAAAATGCAAAATAAGAGGAAATCTTTCATAGCAAAGGGCCATTAGTCCAGCATCCTTACAATGGCCAACCGGATACCTCCAGGAAGCTCAAATGCTGGGCATGGAGGGCCAATGCATTATCCCATTTGCTTCTCTCCAATAGTTGTATTCACTATGAATTTGACAAATCCCCTTTTTAAAGCTACCACAGGGAGTTGCAAGGCAGTTCCACACCAAGTATTTGGAACACATTCAGCACACATTTAAAGCACATGACTTCTCAGAGGGAATCCTGTCAACTATAGTTTGTTAATGGTGCTGGGCAGGGCCGGATTTAGGTTTGATGAGGTCCTAAGCTACTGAAGGTAATGGGTCCCTTTATATGTACAGCTGTCCTTTGTCAACAACAAATTGCTATATGGTAATTTATGGACCTAATAGGTATCTAAAACCATCTGCACATGCAGAATGTAGGCACCCTATATATAGAAATGAGCAAACCAGTGATATTTTAGGGAGCAGACTAGCAGGCGGGGCCCATTATTTGGATTTGATATCCCGCTTTATCACTACCCGAAGGAGTCTCAAAGCGGCTAACATTCTCCTTTCCCTTCCTCCCCCACAACAAACACTCTGTGAGGTGAGTGAGGCTCAGAGACTTCAGAAAAGTGTGACTGGCCCAAGGTCACCCAGCAGCTGCATGTGGAGGAGCAGGGAAGCGAACCTGGTTCACCAGATTACGAGTCCACCGCTCTTAACCACTACACCACACTGGCTCTGTTTACATCATAGGAGCCTACACAACACAAAACACTATTGCTGTATGTAGGTTTTATTTTATTTGTTTTTTTATTTTATATTTTGGAAATGTACATCCAGTTGGTTTTTTTCCTTTAATTTTTTTGGGGGGCCCCCAAGAGAGTGGGTCCCTAAGCTATAGCCTCGTCTCACCAGTTTAGATTGAGGAAATTGCAGATACCAGGATTCTTTGGGGGAAGCCATGCGTTTTTAATGTGCACAGGCTTTGCTGTGCTGGAACATTCTGGTTCCTTTAAAACTGTACTTCACCAGTGGATCTTTTCTGCACAGGAGTTCATCTCAGCATGTCAGTCAACTACTTGAAGCCCTTATTTTAAATTATGATCTCACCTCTCGGATATGATTCAACATGAAACACAAACTCCTTCCACTGTTTAGCTACATAATTTCACCAGAGAACGTTATTCATTCCAAAGCTGTCAAATTAAGAAACATATTAGCCTGTCGATTTTCAAAGCAATTGCACACAGTCATCACATTTCTAAGCCCCTCACTGATTTTCTTAATGAGTTCAAAGTTCATTAGTGTTTCAGCTTCATTTTCCTTGTAATTAATTCCCAGACTTACTTGTTTCTGTGCTGTATAAATATGATAGAAGCAGAAGGTTATTTAGGAAAGGAAAGGAAAAAGGAAATACGCATCTTCTTCTGCCTGGTGTTCCTAAAAAAACAAAAAACCCAGCTAAAACTCGAGACTCTTTATTTAAGAAATTGAAATACCACCTTCCATAAAATGGTCACAGATCTCCTTGCAACATAGTAACATAATAAGCAGCATAATGTACATGCATAACAAAACAACCATAAAAAACAAAAAAGTTGTATTAATACAACTCATAATAATAGTTAATTCAAAGTGCATATTAATCATAAAATCATGGAATTGTAGAGTTGGGATGGACCTTAAGAGTCATCTAGACCAACCCTCTGCACTTCAGGAGTCTCCACTAATGCATTCATGACAGATGGCCATCCAAACTCTGCTTAAAAACCTCCACGGAACTAGAGTCCATGATCTCCTGAGGGAGTCCGCTCTACTGTTGAACAGCTCTTACGGTCAGAAAGTTCCTTCTGAAGTTTAGTGGAAATCTTCTTTCTTGGAACTTGAATTCATTGGTTTGAGTCCTCTGGATCCAAAGCTTCTTGCTGGATAATTATTTATAAAATAGGCCAAACGTTTAAATTCATTTATATTTAAACACAGCTTCTAGTTGCCCTGGCAAAGCAGCAGTCATGTATGTCTTATCCCAGACACCATATTCAGAATATGGCCCTGAGAAAGGGCCACCTTGGTCTTTTCTTGCACCACGACATTGTGGATGAGAGGGGAGTATCTTTGAAGGGTGGCAGCAGCAATAAGGAGTGGGGCCACTGGGGAGGGATTTGCCAGTCCTATGATCCCACTGAAACAATTGTGCGGGTCATGTGTAGACAAGCCCTGAGGTCACCTGGTTGTGGATGGCTGATTAATAGCATCCTGGAAAAGGGCCTTGTAAAAGCACAAGGTGCAAAAAGGACCTGCCTGTTTGCTGCTCCCTTAGATATGAATCTAGTATTTAGATTTAGCCACTGAAGGGAAACCCCTTTAAAATATGTTTTCTGTGTATCTGTGCTATCCTCTTCTCTTTATTGTGAAGAGGGAGCTGCTTGTGAGATTCCTCCCCCCCCCAAAAAAAAAGTATATCTAAAAATACAGGTATAAACGATACAGTTTCCATAGCAACAAAGCCCCTAGGTGCTCCTTCAAAGCAGCTGTACCTGTTGTGACTAGAAAGGGAAAGGACAAAACTACTGTTGCACTATAGCCTGGTGTGTGTTTTAAAATCAAAGTTGTATTTAATACACAGTTTAAAAGAAATAAGCCTATCTCCTCCTTTTCTTAGTGGAGTGAGAAAATTTGGTCCATAGTAAATATAATTAGGCTAACCTATTACAAAACAATACATATAAACCAACCTAATAGGTTTATGGAACGATAGGTATTTTTTGGTAAAGTTTCAGAACAGCAAGTCCAATGATAATGTCCAATCTTATGTTGCTTTCAACCTGCTGTAACAATATCCCTTTAAGTTCATTACCTTTGGTTTATTTTGTTTAATAATGAAATAGAATTTATTTAAAAACACACATACACTTATCTGTTCTCAGTCAAGGATGCATCAACTCTTCAGAGCTTTCACCTCCAGCAAAAGGCTCCAGGATGTACTCACAACTTACATATTCAGCTTTAGTTTATATCAAAATTTGAAAACTGCCTTGGAGTATTATGAGAAAGTGTTGAAGGAAGCACAGGCCATGCATTTTCCTTTCTTTTTGTGTTTCCATGATAGCACTGGAAGAGAAAATGGAGGGTCACACTGAATTTTCAATAGCAAAGCTAGTCATTTGAATACTGGGGAGGCGCTTTAGAGTGGCATCAGCATTCTAGGCAGATTTAACTGGTATTCAGCCTATCATAGACATTTGATAACCACCAAGTACATATTTATAGGCTGCACTGTATATAAATGTACATTATTTTCAAAACTGAAGTTTGCTCAGTCCTTCTGCCTTCCTAAGCATCAGATGGAGCCCCCAACCCCAAGTCAACTGTGTCTGGCAGACCTTTAGTCCTCTGAGGGGGGTGAGGTATGTTTGCCTTTATAGCCAATACCTGCTTGGCTTATGTGCATAGGACTGAGGCTAAAATGCTGACCCTTTTCCTGGAAGTAATCCCATTGAATTCCATGGAACATGCTGACAGTGTGGGATTGTAGCATTCAATATCTAGTAGTTTGATAAATCACATTTATTATAATAAAGTCATAACATCATCATCATCATCATCATCATCATCATGCTGTCATAGCCAGTAATTAAGGACAACAGGGGCATTGTAATGGGTCTTAGTAGCACAGGCTGCAGTCCTAAACATACTTATTCAATGGTGCTTACTTCAAGGAAAGGGGTCAGGATTGCAGCATCAATCCTTTGCACATTTGTTCAGAGGTAAGTCCTGCTGTGTTCAATGTGGCTTACTCCGCATTCAAGAAGCCTACCCAGATGCTTAGGAAGTTGAGTTAATTTTAACCTGTTTTAGTACTTTAACTTTTCTATGTTGCATTTCCCCCCCCCCTTGATTTTATTGTTTCATCTTTTTGTAAACCACTTTGAGGTGTGTCCCCCCCCCACTTAACCGTGTGAACAGCAGGAATCTCCACGCTCATTTCCATCCCTATCTGAATCCTCTGACATCCTTGACAGGGCAGGAGCCTGTCTCACTGCAGCTGAAAGGGAGTCCCCCCCCCAAAAAAAAGTGGCTCACAATTCTGAATGCATGGCTCCTGCTGGATATGAGTTGTGCATTTGAGTCGCGGGGGACCATGAATAATGACTCCCCAAAGACCTCAACGATCACATTGTGAATGGTAAAGATGCTATCAGTTGATACACCATGCTATCAGGGAGAGGAAAGTTTGAAAGAAAAGATGAGTTCAGTGTTGGTCACATTGAGTTTATTATTGTTCTTGCCCTTTAATTTGCAGTATTTTTGTGTTTATTCTTCATGGCCTTTCACCCAGGCTGCCAATTATTTGCCTGAGCTGAGGGGAGAGGTAGGACGAAAATTATCTGGACAAAAGCTGGCAGCTGTGATGAGCCTGGCTCAGTGCTCCATTTGGTTTCATTTCATACGGAGAGAGCACACAGCAGGACAGAAAGAGACTGGAAAGAGGCAGGTGCCTGCTGCAGCTATGAGGCACGACTTTGGAGTGATCCGCCGTTTCTCTTAGCTGAATCTCCCCTTTTGACAAACCTGGAAAAAACTCAGTAGGCATCCTATGGCACATCTGTTTCATGCTAAATATGTAGTGGTTGCGTTTTCACACCACCCCCTCTATTAGACTGTGAATAATAAATTCTATTTTAACTTTTAAAAAGTTTTTATTTATCCAAGTCTCACTTGGAGTAGACCCACTGAAATGAATGAGCATGACTAAATGAGTTCCATTAAGTTATCTTTTTTTTAATCATCTTTATTGAATTGAAATACAAATACACACACACACACACACACACACACACACACACAGATAAAAAAAAGATTAAGAAAAGAAAAGAGGAAAACAAAACAAAACATACAAAACAAGAATTTGCATTATTATACAATCATTCATTGAATTTCTAAATAAAAGGTCCATTAAGTTCAATAGGTCTCTTAGTGTCATGAACTGGCAGGACAATGGAGAAGAAGATGAGGATCCCGGCGAAGGGTGTAGCAAGAGCAGAGAAAACAAGGTACAGTAGAGTCCTTTTTAATGAATTTATTCAATCATGAGAGAGAGAGAGAGAGAGAGAGAGAGAGAGAGAGAGGGAAGAACATAGCCAGCCTTAGCAATGGTGTTGCTCCAAACTGGGCTCCTTCTCCCCACCTTCCTAGCAACAGCACCTCCCCTTACAGTAGCCACTCGTGGTCAAATGCTGCTGATTCCTTTGTTTCTGCACTCTTAACAAACACCACATTCTGGGAGAAGGGGGATCAGAAATGCTCTCCAGTGAGAGCGTGTCATCTGGCTGCCCTGCCGCAGTTCCCCTGCTTCTTCTAACACCACCCAACTCTTCTGTTCATCTATCTCTGAGCTGTGACTTCCCTCAAAGCCCTGCTGTAGTTCAAGACTGTGTTCTCCTGCAGCATCAGGAGTAGGGTGTGTGTGTGTAATCTCCACCATTCCTCCTTCTCTTCCATCTCGCCCTCTTGAGTCCAATCCCTGACATCGGGAGTAGGACACACTGGGGAACAAGTCAGTGCACAATGACCAGAGCAGCAGGAACCCTCACCAGAGCCAGCTCCCCACCATCTCCACAAACATGGCAGGCTCTGAGACGTAGGAAGCAGCTGTGAAGGCCTGGGACTGGGGATCGGACTCGGAGCCAGAGGAGTCTCAGTCTGCACCAGATCCTTTGCCTCAGGTGGCAGCTGAACCTAGTCTGGGGCCTGATTCTGCACAGGTTCCCCTGCAACAAGCACCAGCTGGGCCGAGTCAGGGGGCTGAGCCTGCCCTGGCTCCAGATGCAGGGATTACCTCGTTGCCTCTAGATGGGCAATCACTTACAGCTGCTCCACTACCAGTTGGGTCAGGTGAGGCTGAGGTGGCCTCTGGGTCTAGTAACCCACCGACATCTCCCGAGCTGCAGAGACTGAGGTCTGAGAGAAGGAGAGACCTGAGTACTCGCAGGAGGAGTGCTCGCCTTTGGGCGAGACAAGGAAGTGAGTCACTGGGGGATCAGGACCAGCCATTACCCTGACAGAGATAAAAAAACCTGCTGGACCCTGCCCCAGGTTGCAGGAGCAATGTTGCTGTTTGCCAGAACCTGCCTGTGATTCTGTGCCTGACCTTGCCTGGCTTCCTGCCTCGTGTCCTACCTTGGACCTGTTGGACTGACTCCTCGTGGAACCCTTGGATTTGGGACCGGACCTGGACCGAATTACTTGGGTATCCCCGGGCCCAGCACAGCAGTGGGCAGGACACTCCAGGAGGCTTAGGCAGGCAAGGCCCACAGCCCAGCTCCCTTGTAGGCCACGTGGGGCTCAATAAATTTAGGGTGTGGTGGAATAGGCTTAGAACAGGTGAGGGTCACAAGCCTTGTCCAGCCCAATGCTGCAATCAGCATGTAAAGTGTAAAAAGGCAGCAGAGCTGAGGTGCTGTGTTTGCCCATGTTGAATGTGTGCTCCAGGATCTCTGTGGGACACGTGGATTGACCCCAGATCAGGGACTTGACATACTGACTTGCTGCCAGAGGTTCAGGACACTTAGCTGAACACCACCCATAATATTATGGTATACTTTTCTCCTCTGTTTGAACCTTCAGATATTCACAGACCAACATATACAGAGCCAAGACGGTCTCCACCACTATTTCAGTCGAGCAGGGGTTGCCAAGATGGCTCTTTCCAGGCATTGTTGTACTAGAATTCCCATCATCCTTAACAAGTGGCACCACTGGCTGGGACTGATGGAAGGTGTAGGATAGCAACATCTGGAAGGAACCACATTGGCCACCCCTGCAATAGAAAGTGCTTCCTGTCTCCATTGTTAGGCTTCTCCAGCAAATATTTCCAGAGAAAATGGAAACATTTGAGCCAAGGTGACTCAAAATGGAAGTGAGCCAATGCTCTCTGGCAACAATATGCTCAAAGATTTATTGGGGGTTTGGAAACATTTTAGGACTTAGCAGTGCTATGATCTTTGCTCCTCTCTGATTTAATTGGGTTACTTTGTTATGCTTCTCAGGTGTTCAGCTGGATTGCAGCTAATTTTCGGAATTGTTCCCTGACATATAATTAGCATTTATCAAAATCTTTAATTGTAAAGTGATTTGAATCTCCATATGGAGATGTATCTTCTCAACAATTATTAGGAATGTTAAGTAGTTAGGATGAGTTCCAAACATGTACACTGTACAGACATTTCATGGGGGAAATCACAATAGTGTGGATGTTTTACCCACCTGATTACATGTAGCTGTGCTATGTTGCAGAGCTGCAGCCTTCAGCCCTTGAATGCTTGGATTGGCCTTAACTGCTTCATGGCCTCTGTTTCAACACACATACCAGACTAGCTTTTAACTAAAAATGAGCCTCCCACATAAAGAATGCACTTTGGATTTCTGGATTTTTGCACCAGTTTCCAGAATAGATCAGTTTGAATCAAGGAATGGGGAATGTTCAGTAATCCAGATGTTGAACTTCAGTTTCCATCCATCGTGGCCAATGATCAGGGTGATGGAAAGAATCATTCAACAACAGCAACAGTTTCTCCATCTATGCTTTAAAGTGTATCTAAGAAGGAAGCGCTTTTGATTTTGAGCCAAAGGCATCTTCTACAGGCTTGGATCTCCTTTCTAACTGCCCTTGCTAAAGGCTTCTCCTTCCCTTCACCACCACGGTTGACTGTGGGTAAGTGCAAACATTGCTGCTGCTGCTGCTTTTTCTTACTACTGCAATTTTTAAGCTTTCCCTATCTTGGTCCAAGGAAATGTGCAGGTGAGTGAGTGTGAAATAGTTCCAGGAGGAACAGCTGCAAACAGGAATTGGGTAGTCCCAGCTGAAGCAACAGCCAGCTTAGTGTTGATCATGCCTTGACCTATCAAGTTCCTTTAGCACAAGGTATTTAATGGTGGTGATGATTAAATTTACCGGTATATACCACTAAATGCTTCCGAGTGGTTTGCAAGTATAAAAGCCAATAACAAAAACATTAATGTATACAATAAAACAATCCCATTAAAACAGGACAGAAATCACAGCAGGAGACTCTGGTCAAGAGAGCAAGGGCATGCCTTTAGAAACAAGTAATTGGACTTGCACATGAGAGAATGGTGCTCTACCCAATGTAGTAGCAGGCTCTGTAGGTGTGCTTCCTCTATTGCTGCCTTACCTCCTTTCCCAACTTTCTCCAGGGAGAGTTTCGTTTTAGTGTAACAACTCTTTGGTTTCTCATGTTGCCAGTTAAGGAGTCTGCCTCGGGAGACAGTTGGCTTTCTGTAAGATTCCCTTTCCCAACTATGACATCTCTCTACAGAAGTGCAGTTTTGTTTTGTGTTTTTGCCTAGAGAGGGAGGGATGGAGGGAGAGATGTAACTGTCAATTCTTTCTTGAAAGCAGATCCAATGGGAGGAGTGTCCTGCCTTCAGCTGTTTAGCTCTAAGATACAATAACATTTGAGATGCTAATTGGCAAAGGCGTAGGTTGACGCCATGGGTCCTGTGTTGTAAATGTGCATTAGGGGACACAAGCTCAAATTCTCATTGTCTTCTATGTGACCTACCTAGAGTAAAATAAGATGTTTTTATAACATAAAATAATCTAAAATAATGAGATGGGATGCAATAAGGCAGTGATTCCTATCCTGCCCTTTATTTTTGCATGCAGCACTGTTTCCATCCCACTGCATTTCACTTTTTGCCAAAAGCTACATTATTCATCCTGCTGTCGACTGTGATGAAATTATGTAACATACGCCATTTACATAAGTTGTGCATGTTATGTTATTGCACTCCATTCATTTCAACGTAAAGGAAACACAAAACAATGTGGGGAGGGAGCATAATTAGTTATGTATTGTCTGTAGGATGAAAGTAAGAGCAGAAAATACCAATTACATT
Source organism: Podarcis erhardii (assembly GCF_964252035.2). NCBI lineage: Eukaryota > Metazoa > Chordata > Lepidosauria > Squamata > Lacertidae > Podarcis > Podarcis erhardii. The sequence continues at coordinate 19,689,528 of NC_138499.1, forward strand.
TACTAGATTTATTTCCATTCTGCACATGCAGCAAATAAATGAACATCAGCAATTTTTGTTCTTGTTTTGTCAGAATTCTGACATTCCTACTGCTGGTATAAAAAAAACCACCCCTCTTTAATAAAACATTTATTGAAATTAGAACTAGGACATTTTTGTGGTTTCTATTTTTATGGTTCAGATTTGCAGTTTTGATAGAACAGGAATTATTCATTGGCTCAGTCATCCAATAACACCCCCCTCCAAATCTATCACACACCCCTAATGCTTTCCTCTAGCAATGGTTTTCAGAAATAAGATCACACAAGTCTACACACTCTAGCAGAGAACCACCTGGCAAATGTGATACATTAAGGGATGTAATTGCGAAAGTTTAGTAGATGAAATCATGTGGGTCAACAGTCAATCATCATCACATATGACACATACCAGCTTTGTTTTTCTTTAACTGTGTTCTATCTCATTAGGAACCTGTGTGTTTTGCTTAAAACTAGTGACAGATCTGGGTAATTACTAGATTTTATATTTTTAAATATGAAGTATTGGCCATTTATCCCTTTCCCCAACCTGGATTAATGATGCAGTAGGCAAAGGTAAAAGGTAAAGGACCGCTGGAAGGTTAAGTCCAGTCAAAGGCAACTATGAGGTGTGGCGCTCTTGTCACTTCAAGCTGAGGGAGCCGATGTTTGTCCACAGACAGCTTTCTGGGTCATGTGGCCAGCATGACTATACCACTCCTGGTGCACGGAGGATCATGACAGAAACCAGAGTGCACGGAAACGTTGTTTACCTTCCCACCACAGCAGTACCTATTTATCTACTTGCACTGGTGTGTTTTCAAAATGCTAGGTTGGCAGTACTTAAGGTTGCAGTACATAAACTTGGGTGAAAGAAAGAAAGACAGAAAGATAGAAAAACCTCACTTTATTAATTTTAAACAAGAACCTTTAGATAGGCTATAACAAACAAGGATAGGTGTAATAAGCTTCAAACTTGCTTGATTGGATAACCCAAATGTTGCAAAATAGTCTCCATAACTTTTTAAGAGGATGGATGTTCATTTAAATAACTTCTATACCATTTAATATAGTAATTGGGTTCTGCTTCCCCAGTGGGGAACAAGTTTGGATTCCTGCCTCTTTGTCTTCAAAAATTTAGACATTTTGGGCCAAAATGTTCTGTAACAGTGAAAAGGCAAATTCAGTGTTAGGAATTATTACAAATAAAATAAACCTCTATCATAAAGATAGTGTATAAATCTATGCTATGCTTGCCATCCTCGTACTAACATGAGTTTTATCTGATCTAGTGAGGCAATTCTTACATTCTTATGAAGCTGCATGATGAGAACTGGAGATCTGAAATTGCAAACTCAGAGCCCTAAATTAGAGGTCTCTGGATTTCCAAAGATGCTACCTATAACCTCTACCTTTTATTGTACGCTTTGTCAGTTGAAAACTGCCTCTTGCCATATGTTTGCAATCTGATACAATGCAGTTCCAAACTTGCTTTTATAAGACCTCTAGTTTCCACAGTACTAGAAATAACCTATCAGTTATTACAGCCCTTGGCATATTGCAGCCTATAGCATATTTATGCGACGAGATGTTGAGATGAAATGGCACTTGATGAGAACAGACCATTTCTACAAGACAAGGACTCCTTGTGCTAAGCTGTCTCGATGCTTTTGCAATATGATCTTTTTTATGTTGTCATTTCCAGCAGCAAAACCTGTCCTGCTGCTTTTTTACAAATATAAGTAAAACCTTAACATTTCTGTTTTATTTAAAAGATTATAGCAAATGAAATAAAAAAAATGTGCTTGAATTAAAGCACTGGTGGAGGAACGGGAGTGTGGAGGGAGCGGACCGCCCCTGACACCACTATTCCAGTAAGGTGCCATCGCGGCAGCCCCCCAGACACGCGCTGTGTTCCCCTGGGCGTGCTGGCCGCCACGTCCCCACAGGCAGCGTACCATGCCCCCAGGATATGCATCACGCCCCCCCGGGGGTGCCAGCCATGCCCCCGCCTGCTCTCCGCCCCTGGTAGTGGAGCATGCAGCTTCACCACTGAATTAAAGTACAGCTTTGTGCTAAGGCTGTAGGGACTTGGGAGATGGGTCTTCTCACTGGTGGACCAACATTAATCAATGGAGTTTTGTTTTTTTTAATGAGAAATTTTCTGTGCAGCACTAGTCAGAATTGATAACTGCTACAGTCACCAGAGACTTATAATCATGTGGCTTCTCATTTTTTAGACTCCTGTGTGATCCAACTACTTTATTGATTTGCTGACATAAAAAGAACTTGGTCAGTGGAATCAAACCATCTTGCTCCATGCTCATCTCACTCTATAGGCCAAGGGAGCCAGCGTTTGTCTGCAGACAGCTTCTGGGTCATGTGGCTAAGCCGCTTTTGATTAAGCCGCTTCTGACGAACCAGAGCAGCACATGGAAATGCAGTTTACCTTCCTGCTGGAGCGGGAACTACTAGGTGGGCAGGAGCTGGGACCGAACAACGGGAGCTCACCCCATCGCAGGGATTTGAACTGCCGACCTTCCGATCAGCAAGCCTTAGGCTCAGTGACTTTGACCACAGCATCACCTGCATCACACACACACACACACACACACACACACACACACACAGATTTCATTCATGTTTATCCAGAAGTCCTACTGCATTCAGTGTGACTTACTCCTAAATAAATGCTCATAATTTTGCAGTCTGAATTACTCATCATATTATAACAAGTTGAGACACCATGAATCAAACTGAAATTTTAATTTAGTTATTTTGTGCTAATGCATATTTATGTAAATTGATACTGATTAATTATGTTTCTAAAATTGCAGAGCTCATTACTTGGTTGAAGGAATGTTGTGGTTTTGCTGAGCTGGTTCACGTAATTGGAGGTCTTTATTACTGGTTCCATTTACAATGAATGTACCCATTAACTGTGTGAGATACATATTACGCAAGTTATTAAGGGCTCACACACAATGCATTGTTGATCATGCCCATCTATATAAACATCTCAGAACTGATCTATCAGCATAATATAAAGATGGAGAATAACCAGGATACCTTTCATACTGTAAGAACATAGGAAAAGCTTGCTGGATAAAACTCCTAAAATGACCAACCTGATGGCTATGGAAAGCTTGAAAGTAGGACCTAAGTGCAACAGCACTCTCCCCATTCCCATAATTTCTGACCACTGGTCATTCTGACTGGCACTAATGACAGCTCAACGACTTCCAAAGGGCCACAGGTTCCCCGGCCGTGCTCTAACTTAACCCACGACTAGGTCTAACCAGGCACAACTGAAATAACTGCATTTTCCCTCTCTGTCAACTCCTGCTTGTGGTTCGAGGACCCGATCCCCGCATAGTGGAATGAAAACACACGGACATGTGATATAAGGTTAATGTTGGATTATTTTGATTGTTGTTAGCTGCCCTGAGCCCAGCTTCAGCTGGGGAGGGCGGGATATAAATAAAATTTATTATTATTATTATTATTAATGGGCAAGAAAAGGCCACAACTTTATTGATTACAGCAAGTGAAAAGGTATTGGCTTAGGCATTGGATTATGTCAGCTGACTCCACCCCCTCAGAGAGGGGTGAGTCTAAAACAGGGGGGGGGGGGGTTATTCACCAGTAGGTGGAGCCTGTTGATGCTAATCCAACTATAAGCTCTCCCCTGATGTCACCGAGGGTCGTGCCATGGCCTCCCGCCACGCAGGCATTGGACAGAATACACGACCGCCGGATTCCTTTAACGGAATACCAAAAAATTGAAGGCGTAGGCGGTGGCCACACCTAGCCCTTCCACACACCACAACACTTTATTCCAATGCCTAACCACCACCCGAGCCCAAAAGGCTCGCCGCCAATACCCTCACAGCTGTAACCAATCCCTGATGCTTATGATGATGCTACTTAACCAAATATCATTCCCTATGTCTGAAAGATGAACCCCATCATTCCAGTACAAGGCGTGATCGCCAATCCGGATACGGTCATGAGAAATGGCTCGGCCATTCATAAAGCGTACCCAACGGGCAATTGCAAGATTTAAGAGTTGAGTTGACTGCAGCCTCCAAGTAACAAAGGCCGCAAGCCTATTTCTTATGAGCTGCTGTCCCAAATCCATATGAAACTTAGGTCAATTTGCTGGTCCAAGTTCGAGGCCCGGGTGTTCTCTGCGGCATACGTTATAGCCTCCTTTAGGCCGGGCCTCCAAAACTTTAAAGATACACGTAGCCGCCATCAGCTTCTTTTGTAAAGCCATGTTTTCCTCCGACCCGTGCAGTGACTTCCTGATCCGCAGAGCTATTGAACGTTGGCGTAAGCTTCAACCCCCTAGAGCTGTGGGCCATAAGCCAATTTCTTACAGGCTGCTCTCTCAAATAAGCATAAAGCTTAAGTCGATCTGTTGGACCAAGTTTGAGGCCCGCCTCTTTTCCGCAGCATATGCTAAGCCAATTTCTTACGCGCTGCTCTCTCAGATACGCACAAAGCTTAGGTCAATCTGCTGGACCAAGTTTGAGGCCCGCCTTTTTTTCCGCTGCATATGCGATCGCCTTTTTTGGTGCCTTGAGGGTCGGTGAAGTAGTAGCCGAGGTTAACGCAACTGGGTCAACGCACAGCCTCCTCACAGAGGACGTGCAGTTGTCCGAAGCTAGCATGATGGTGCGGATACGTCAATCCAAAACGGATCAGGCAGGTAGGGGTTCCCTCGTAAAACTTACAGCTTCAGCGCAGCGGGGCCCATGCCTGGTCAAGGACACTAGACGGTACCGTTACCTCAGACCGCCCGGTCCTGGCCCGCTCCTGGTTCATGAGGATGGGTCACCTTTGTTGAGACACCAATTCACAAGGGTACTCCGCAAAGCTATTGATGCCTGTGGTTTATCTTCCCAGGATTATGCTGCACACTCATTCGGGATTGGCGCCACCACAACAGCGGCGCCCTTGGGTCTGCCGGCGGATAGGATTAAAGAAATGGGCCGGTGGAAATCTGATGCTTATAAAGGTTACATTCACTAGTATGTGCTCTGCTGCATTACCTCTACTTACCCGTCTTTCTCTTTCCTTTATTCTCAGCCGTTCTCAGAAAAAGTGTTTGGATCTGCGGCCACAGTATAGTCCATTGGGCCTGTGTATGGTCGGCTGGCTGCGGCCTCACCCCTAATCTTGGGTTGCCACCTGGTATTCGAGTTTCCTGGTTTTTGAGGCGAGGCATGCGTTGGGAGGAGCTTATGCTATTTGCTGAGAGAGAAAGTTGCCGCGTTTGGCCCTCCCGACATCCTTATCCTTCAATTGGGGGAAAATGACCTTGCTATACATCACTTAACTGCACCGCTTGTATTTATTTATATTTATTAAATCACAACCCAGCAAGAGTTCAAGCAGCAGCGCTCAGCTACATATTAGCACCTGGCTCCAAGGAACAATCCCATACACAAAGCAACCCCAACTGCAGTCAGACAGAATTAGAAGATAATTGCCTACAATAAAAAGTTGCCCCTTTTAAATGATAGGCAAATCTAGGTGCAAAGCAACGCCAAGTAATCAAACAGAATTGAAAATAACTACTTACAAGGAGATGTTCAGAAGCTGCAGCCAAATTAAGAGAAAAGGAAGTCAATAAGATTCCAGGCCCACACCAGCGGCCCTCTGACTTAACCCATGACTAGGTCTAACCAGGCACAACTGAAATAACTGCATTTTCCCTCTCTGTCAACTCCTGCTTCTTCTCTACCCTTCTTCTGTTGTTTTCTATGTGTTCAGTTTGAGATTATAAACTCATTGGGGCAGGGGCCTGTTCTCTTGTCCTTTTCTAAGGACAGTGCACTCTGATGGCACTGTGAAAATAAAATCTAACTAGAAACAATCTGCAGTGAAGCTATCTTTTGCCCACAGATTTCTCTTGTTGAGAAATCTGAAACAGCCGGGTTCTTCTCTATTGGCTTGTCTTCAAAGTACATCTTGAGTTTTGAGTTTGAGTTTTGGATTTGATATCCCACTTTATCACTACCCTAAGGAGTCTGAAAGCGGCTCACATTCTCCTTTCCCTTCCTCCCCCACAACAAACACTCTGTGAGGTGCGTGGGGCTGGGAGACTTCAGAGAAGTGTGACTGGCCCAAGGTCATCCAGCAGCTGCATGTGGAGGAGCAGAGACGCGAACCCGGTTCTCCAGATTACAAGACCACTACAAGACTCTTAACCACTACACTACACTGACTCTCCCACCTGAACAAATAATAAAGCTACAAACCAATATAGAGAGAAAACCCCTCAGTGGTACTTACCTCTGAGTTGCCAAGCACAGGAATGCACTATTTGCAGCCATATAGAATGCTATAGTTACTCTGTATTTTATTTGGGAAAGTATGCATATTTTGGGAAGGGGCTACAGAAGGAAAGAGGGAGGGAGGGAGGGAGGGGGAGAGAGAGAGAGAGAAGTTTATATAGCACAGTCATTTCAGCAAAATCTCCACATACCCTGTAATGCCTTGTTCCAAACATAGTGATCCACCAAACACTACACTGAGTTCACTGCTGCCACAATATCTAGGAGGTAATTTTATGGCAAGATCCATTAGGATGAACAGCTTAGGATGAACAGCAGATCTCCAGCTCAGACAGCTAGTACCTGGCTCATTTGGGCTCATCTGGTGCTAAGTCCCCAACCCCAGCTCAGCCCAAAATATGCCAGCATAATTTAATCAGCTCAGCTCAGTCAGGCCTGAGCCAAAGCTGGCTGAGCAGAAGCCACTACAAGTCCCCCAAAAGGGGAATTCTGGCTGTGGGACCAGAGAAGGGGCAATTAGGCTGGATCCTAAATTAATTCAAGTCAGTCATGTGATCTGGAGACCTGACATAGAATAATGTTTTCAAAGTTCATTTCCCCTCTGCCAGGCTTAGGTAGAGCAGCAGCCGCCGCCGCCTCTCTGCTGAATGGTGTTTGGATCTCGTTTAACTTTATACCAATTTAATTTACGTTGGGTTGCTCTGTGCCATCTTCTTGTGTGTAGGATCTTGGACTGGAATTTCCCAATTATATTTAGCCCTTGTATTATAGCCCCCCCCCCTATAGCAGTGTTCTAAAATAAGGTGGGAGATATTTTCTCCACAGTATTCCATCTTGTTACTTCCACCACCTTAATGCTGAAATCATTTTCAAGCAATCACACTACCATGCAGAACATAAGCTGCTTCTAATACTGCAAATGAGTTTCAGTGAAGTTCAGATTATTCGTTCTTTATCATGCCCTTGCTCTGGAGTTAGGAATTTTTGAATTGGGGTCAGATGCCACTACTTGAAAAGCATCGTTGCTGTCAATAGATAAACATAAAAAGAACAAAAGAACAGAAAGGGGGGGAATCTAATATCTGTTCTCAGTGAATACTGTCAGCTGCAAGGAATTGTTGTATTGCTGATTACTTGAGAATAAATGAGCTGCAAGAGAATATTGGAGTCTAGATTGCAACATCCACGAGCTTCCAGTTGGCATCAGAAGGAGTTTGCTTACTGGCAGAATGATATGTATGCAGAATTCAGATCCTTTCTTATTAGTTGAGGCACAAACATTTGGCTCGTCATCAGCTCCCAGGATGAACATTTGTTTTAAGAGCTGCGGAATATAAGCAGGTGAATTTACACACACACACACACACACACACACACGGCACTTTAAGGCAGGCACTTGCAATTATGCTCTTCCGTTGCCTTGTGAAAAGGTTGCCATTTTGCAAAGGGTTTTAGTGTAGGGCATTTTAAGGCACTTTATGATTTCAATATGATTTAATGGTTTTATTTTAAAAAATAAACTCATTTTTAAAACGAGATGGCATTTTATAAATATTCTTATAAACCTAAATAATACATAAAGCATTTGCCCCCCCAAAAGTGAACCTGAATGGAGTTTAAAGGGCTCCACTGAATGAATCATTTGGCTCTGCATGGATGAACACTAGCAACAGCCTAACCTCATACTGCAAATTCCCATTGTGGTTTGCGACAGGAGGCGAAATACCATTTGGAGAAATGCTCTCAGGAGTCAGAGATGGGCCTCCCTCGAATGACCACCCACTGCTCTGCCCTTTTTAGCCACCATGACCTGACAAAATGGCCATGTTGGTCCTTCATCCCCAAAGAAGGAAGTTGGGGCAAACTTGCCCCCTGCCCTAAGCGACTGGTTGGGGATGCCTCAGAGGAAGAAATTTGTACATGAAATATTATTTGGAGATGTGCAGTAGAATTATAAAATGCCCAGAGTTCACCTTGTCTAGAGTGCTAATACTGAACTTTTTGAGATTTGCACAGAACAGTAGAATAATGACTGGGAGATGATTTATATGTTTCCTCATGGAGCTTCCATGGGTTGGTACCTCCAGCAATGGCAGAGTTCCTCCGATCGGGAGGAATTTGCTCCGTGGAAATCAGGGTCTGACCGCCACGGCGAAGGCGGAGACCCACTAAAATCACAGGTGGGAGAAGCCTGTGAATGTGGGATTCGGCTGGCACCTTTTGCGCCTCCCCTACTCGCGGGGAGACGCAGTTTCGGGGATCCGGAGCGACGTGGGGTGAGTGGCGCAGTGCTTTGAATTGACTGCTTTTTTCACGGAGTGAAGCCGCATTGCTGTTGCCGGAGAGCGCTGACTTTTTCCTGTGGACAATTTGACTTTAAACAACTACCCGTGAGTAGAACGGAAAATTGGATTTACAAAAGTCTTAATTTGGTACTGAAACGGGAAGGTTTCAAACAGGAAGTCCGCCTTCCCCTTTTGTAAATAGATTGAAGCAAAGAAGCTGCAAGCTAAGGTCTTATGTAAAGGATTAAACTTCCATCAATTAACATCATTAAACCACCCTTGGAAGCAGGAGAAGAGGGGGGAAAGTTTGGATCATGTAAGCCTGCAGGAGAGAGTGATAAAAATTAAATTACCAATGCTCTGAACCTGGAAATGGGCTGCCAGTAGATTGACGTCTTGGGAGAATTCATTGACTGTGAATAAAACATGTTGACAGTTAGTTAAATAAGAGAAATATATTGTTTCCATTGTCCTCTTCTGCGTTTAAAAAGGAGGAAAAGTAACTGAAAATTGAAACTAACTTTACTTTTTGAATTGTGCTTGAAAGGATTGATACAAGTGGAGACTGTTTCCCTCTAGAGGGAGCTTTGGAAACTGTTACAAGAGTGGAGCAGGGGAGCCTCCAGCTGCAGGATAAGAACTGTGAGAATCAGGGATTGACCTTGGACCATTTAAGAATGTCGACAGGAGAAGCCTTAGTGACTGCATTATGTAAGATAAGCTATTTGTTGGAACAGCTTCACAAGAAGACCGATGTTATGACTACTAAAATTGATAACTTGGGACAAAAAGCGATTAATTTGGGACAAAAAGTGAGCACCAATACAGAAATTATTCAGGATTTGGTACAGGAATCTATTTCAGCAGAACAAATTGTGGAGAAGGAGAAGGAGAAGGAGAAAGTTGTTGTTGTCAAACCTAAAGTAATACAAGTGGGAGCCTCAGCCTTACAGAGGCAAATTGAGGACTATAAGTTGAGGCCTTTTATGATTGAATCTAGAAAAAGTCATATTTTGAGGATCGGAGCCTGGCCTGGAGAAGGAAAGCTGGAAAGATCCCTCCATGCAGAGATTAACTGAATTTTGGGACATGGACTTGGATCAGGAGGAGACTGGAGTTCTGGGGGCCTTTGGATTTGGAGGAATCTTGAAACATGTCCTGAAATACTTTATGGATCTTAACTTTAACTATGGAAATCTGGCTGACCTGTCGAGGAGGAATAAAAATATTGTTGGGTCGGAGTTTTCCCGAGATCTGCTCTATAGCATCAAAGAATATGAAGAAGACCTGCAGAAGGGACTTGGAAAAGAGTTAAGAGCCTCAGACATAAGATCTCCAGGTTGATGGACTGTATGGAGTTGACGGAAGTGACTGGCAGAGTCCGAGACCGGGGAGAGGAGATGGTGGAAGAGGATTGGAAAATTTAAAGTCTGTATATAGAAATACTGTAAAATTAATGAGTGATAGAAAAATGTTGCAATGAAATTTTATGGCCTTAGTAGAAATGTTATAAGGAGTTAAGCTTAAATATGTATATTAGTTTTAATGGAAATAAGATTAAAAATATGTTGAGACATTTATATGACAGAAAATAGAGAAAGATGGAAAGGAATTGCTGAAACAATTAATAGAAGTGGAATACAAAAAAGGAGGTGAGAGGAGGTCGATGAAACAAGGGAATGAAAGATAGAGTATGGAAAAGGTATGATGTATGTTTTTAAATTGTTTTTGTTTTGTTTTGTTTTGTTTATTGTGTTTAGTTTAATGTGTTAAGGTTGTGTTTTGTATTGTTTATATATTGTACTGTATTGTTTTTTCTCTTTTTTGTTTTCTTTCTCCTGTCTTTTTTCTTTTCTTTCTTTTTTGTAAGCTTTAAAAGTAATATTATTTTTTTAAAAAAATATATATGTTTCCTCATGGAAGCTGCACTCTTGTGGCTGTCTCTCATTGTTGTTGTTGTTTAGTCTTTTAGTCATGTCCGACTCTTTGTGACCCCATGGACCAGAGCATGCCAGGCACTCCTTTCTTCCACTGCCTCCCGGAGTTTGGTCCAACTCATGTTGGTAGCTTTGAGAATACTGTCCAACCATCTCGTCCTCTGTCATCCCCTTCTGCTAGTGCTCTCAATCTTTCCCATCGTCAGGTTCTTTTCCAGGGAGTCTTCTCTTCTCATGAGGTGGCCAAAGTATTGGAGCCTCAGCTTCACGATCTGTCCTTCCAGTGAGCACTCAGCAGTGGCGTAGCGTGGGGGGTGCAGGGGGGGGGGGCGGCCACACCGGGTGCAACATCTGGGGGTTAGGGTTAGGGGGCGCAAATCCACGGGTTAGGGGGCGCAAATTACTTGCCTTGCCCCGGGTGCTGACAACCCACGCTACACCACTGGCACTCAGGGCTGATTTCGTTCAGAATGAGTGTCTCTCATTACACTCTGATAAAAGCATGGAGTCAGTAACTGTGTAGGTAGGGAGTATTATGTGCCCTTTCCCCCATATAAATGTGGTTATCCTATGGATTGGGAAGAGAAACCAAATATAAAGATTGAAAAGCACCCTTGAAAGTTCTATTAAAACCACTGATTATGTGTGACTAATTAGATTGAGATATAAACCAGATTCTTGAGTATAGGATTGCTCTCATAGGAATTCAAATTATTTCCTCCCCACCATGCCTTGAGTATTGTATATCAATGTTAAAAGCGTGTATATCAATGTTAAAGTGTGAATATGACCTTGATAATTATTAAATAAATATTCATCTGTTAAATAAAAGTCAATATTATACAAAATTCAGATATAACAAAAGAGCCTGATTTTAAAGCTTTTAATGACAACGTTCACATCTATTATCTTCCCTCTTTCCTTTCATTCTTATTTTAAGTTGCTTTCTTTTCTCTCAAATTGCCTACTTTTAACAACTTTGAAATTTGAAAATCATTGCGCGCCATCAAAGCACAATGAATGCATTTTCCAGGTCTTTGGATCCATGACATGCATAAAAGATAAAAGCGTTTCACACAGCAAGAGACTTCCTTTCAGCATCTGCTCTTTACTTTGCCATGGAACATATTGTTGCACATCACCTCAGTCTCTGAGCTGTGAGAGATTCCAGGAGTTTCAAGTTTTGTGTTTCCTTTTGGGATGAGGCACAGCGGAGAATGTGGTGTCTTTATGATATATGGTTTACTTACACATATATACAGCCTGAGCCTACACAATGGAGGGGTTCGCAGCATTAACACCCAGGAGATCTTGCTTCTTCCACAGCCACAGGCTCACAACCTTGGATTTCCATAGAAGTCAGGCATGGCTCTGTCTCTCTGGCTTCCCAGCTTGCTTCCAGCTTCTCGCTTATACACATACAACTCAGCTCTGGCCTTTGACTCTTCTAACTAACTACAAGCAAGTAGCACCCAGGCCATAGCTTACCTAAACCTGCTCCAAACACTTCTATGCTTCATTTACAAAAATTTCCAGGGTGGCAGAAACCATAACAATCACAAAATAATCAGGATAATCCATAACATTAAACTAATAACCTTGTAATAAATACAAACCATAGCAAATAAGAAGCAAACTTTTGGTTCAAATGCAGATCATATGACATGCTGGAAGGCCTTGGGCTTGACGGCTCTTTGGCTGTTGCCAAAAGACATCAACTTTGGTGTCAGGAGGAACTTTCCAAGAAAGACATTACACATACAGATGAAAACTTACAAGTTGCCTAACTTCAGAAGGCAGAGGACCCAGAGGAGGACTTTTGATGCTGTTCATAGGTAGGTCCTTATAGAGATCCGGGGCCTAATCCATAATTCACAAACCATTTTTTTCACCAAGAAATGAGGTCTGACAATCATCACATGATAGACGGCTGTTATGATTTGGTCAACAGGTCATACAGTTTCTATTAATCTTTTATAAAGGAAATTTTGAAAATTTCAAAAGCCACATATGTGGCGCTGCATAGACACTTGAAAATGGATGCACATGGTGGTTATCCATTTTAACTCTTGTGCGCAGAGACTCATGTTTCATTAGACAACAGCCCATCCATGAAGTCTCCATACACTGTGAATAGGAATATTAGGTGACGCTTTGGAGACAACCATGTGGTGGCTGATGGAACATGGCAGATTAGTCCACCATGTGCAGAAACCACAACACAGATTTGGTTTCTAGTACTCTCTGCAGGATTTGGGATTAGTGCGTAGTAGGCATCAGAGTAGTATTTTCATCATACAGTTGTTCACTATGTGGGATAGGTTGTATGCAACTAAGACCATGCTCAACAAACTCTCTCTGTGTATGTGGTGAATCATCTTATTTCCATTTACTTTTAAGATCCCCACCCCAGTTATCACTATTCTTCACTTTTGTTGCATGTGCACACACAGATCATACATTCAGGTGCAAATTTTGAGGAAGTACAAAGGGATCTAGAAGTCAGGTGGGGTAGGAAACCAAAGCCATATATATGAATTCAAACCATTGTTGTTAAAACATGTTGGTTGCATTCTTTCTACCTCCACTGTCAGATGAATCATGTCTCTGGATACCAGTGAATTGCGGTTGGGCAGAGTGTTTCTGCACTCATGTTCAACTTTCAGGCTTTCCACAGGTATCTGGTCAACCACTGTGAGAACAGGATGCTGACTAGATGGGGCATTGGCCTGATTTAGCAGGTCATCTTATGTCCTTTTGTTCTTCATGCAGCTGCTGGGTGACCTTGGGCCAGTCACACTTCTCTGAAGTCTCTCAGCCTCACTCACCTCACAGAGTGTTTGTTGTGGGGGAGGAAGGGAAAGGAGATTGTTAGTCGCTTTGAGACTCCTTAGCGTAGTGATAAAGTGGGATATCAAATCCAAACTCCTCTTCTTCTTCTTCTACACTTGACACTGCATGTTGACTCTCCTTCCTTCTACCATTCTCTGCCAAGGGCACAAACAACTGCTCAAGCCAAGTATGTAGGACCATATTATCACTTTTGAAGGGAAAATAGTATAAAGTTCTCTCTGTGTTTTTTCCTTTAGATTAAATAACAACAACACAGAAACAAAACACAAGACTTGCACATACTCAGCATCAACAGTTTATACTTCGTGACTATGACAGCTCCACTGCTATTCCTATTCAGGTGATTAATAGAACAGCAGGCTGTTAAATGATATAAATGAACCGAGATGAAGTGTTTCTAAGACGCAGAACATCGGTAACATACATAAAATACGTTACCAATAATAGAATCCAATTAATTATCATGACAGAAAACTATGCAATTGCACCTCAGTTTATCTAAGCTCAGCTTGTTTTGCATTTGTTTGTTGGGATTGATTTCGTGTAGATTTTGGGTTTTAAAAGCTTTGGTAGATATTCTTAAACAACCCATTCAAGGAGGGGGGGGGTTAACTTCTTTGAAAACACCCTTTGTGAAAATGAGTTTAAATGATTTAATTAAAAGTTACCAGCACTTGTATGCATGAAACTACCTTGTAGAATTTAATTTAGAATATATTTTCTCTGCTTTTCCATTCAGTAGTGCAGCATTGGGGGACCTGTGGTCCTCCCTGATCCATAGCCATGTTTTACTTTTACTTTTATTTTATTGCTGAATTTATAGCCCACCTTTCCATCAAGGAGCTCAATATGGTGTACATAGTTTTCCTGTTCACTATTTTGATCATCACAAAACCCTGTGAGGTAGGCAAGACTAAGAGACCATTAGTGACCCAAAGTTGCCCAGCGAGTTTCATGACTGAGCAGGGATTTGAACCCTAGTCTCCGAGGGTCCAGCACTCTAATCACTATGCCATGTTGGCTAGAGTTGATGGGAGTCCTACAACATTTGGAAGGCCACAGGTAGGAATGGGGGAGAAATTTGATTCAGTTTGCATTCAAAGGTAAACTTGTGGAATTTGAAATTAACAGATTGGTCTGACTTGATGTAAGGCAGTTTCCCATGTTCCTAAAATACAGAGGTGGAAGATGAGGATGGATGGAGCCAGTGAAGAGTTGCTGAAGGTACAAGGTATCCATGCTGGATATTTGTATGATTTCCTTCCTGCACCCAGCTGTTAGGGAGTGTATTTAATCAGCTTTTCATTTCAGTCATTCTTCTCAACAGAGTTTTAATTTGTAGGTAGGTAGATAGGTACTAAGCTAAATGATCTAGCTGCATTTTTAGAGCATTCCAGCGCAACCTGAGAAGCATTTTATTTTAATCTGATACTCTCATAAGAATTCTTCCACCAAGATTATGTCATAAATATGCACAGTGTGACAGATGCCCGAGCTCTTGAATTCATATAAATATTCATCAACTTATGGAATCCTCAACTACCCACAGAGAACGTTTACATTTGAACAGAAAAATCAAAACAGTATGCCTACATGCTTAAAAACATAATTCACATTTTGAAAAGTCATTTGCACATGAGAGAACGCTTTATGGTCATTAAAATATTAATCCTTTTGGAAAGCATTAGTATTCACTTTCTAATTAAACAAGCAGAAGCTGCTGGAAATAAATGTAGAAATTTCTTTGTTCTAAATCTAGCCTCCTTACCTTCAATTGTCATCATACATAAGGGAGAAATGTCCCTGTGATTGTCTCTGAAGCCTGCCTTATATTTCACACTGTGTTGGTGAGGTAGGTCAAGAAAAGGCACATGATACCAGGTGTGGTGGAAGTGCCCAATTTTGGCAACATTTTTGGAAAAGATCTTGGGTGAGTGCAGTCAGATCACTGCGTATGATGTTTTGCCAACACTGACATTGGCATTCTTAAATGTTTGGGATGGTATAAACATAGAGGCTAAGGATAAAAAGCTTAACTTCCTTGTTTACAGCAGCAAGAATGGTTGTGACTTGCTTTTGGGGGCATTTTTAGGGAGCCTATAGTGAAACCTGGTTTGGTTCCTAGTTATGGGCCCATCTGCATTATTTAAAGCCAGTTTAAATAATCATGGCTTCCCCCAAAGAACTGTAGTTTGTAAACGTACTGAGAGTTGTTAGAAGACCCTATTTCCGCTCACAGAACTACATTTCCAACTCCAGGAAATAGGGGTCTCCTAACCTCTCTCATCACTCTTAACAAACTACTATCTCCAGAATCCTTTGCAGGAAGCCATGACTATTCACAGTGGCATGCTGCTGTTTTAAACATATAGTGCAGATGGGGCCTGAGGTAGTTGAATTGTGGTTCCCATTGAAATCAATATGGCAAATTAGCTGCAAGCTGACATAAGTTCCATTGATTTCATGTTCAGCTTGAGGGTTCCTTACAATGCTAAGAGACCCCTATTTGCCTCCCTAACAGAGTTACAATTCCCAGACCTCCCTAGGAAGAGGGAATAGTTGATAAACCAGAGAAGCTGACACAAAAGGTTTGCTTGCTTAAGGCTCAAATAAAACAAGACACATTCTACACAGTAAAGTTTAATTTTATTCAGTTAACATCGGGACAGGAGCAGTGTCACATGCTCATTTGCAGAATAGATAGCACAGCCAGTTCCTTATTATGTAGGAAGCATAAATGTCATATCTGGTAAATATGACCCCATGGACATACCAGATGAATAATAATTGGGTTGGGTTTTTTTGCTTTGTGTATTAACCTTTTGCTATTTTTTTAAAAAAAACATGTCTTCTATTTCTGCATTTTTTACTTTTTAAAAATAAAAAGATGTCTTCTTACACAATTAAGAATATAGGGTTTTCAATAATGTGGAGAGCCTATCTGAGTAGACCAGGCTCCCTGCTGTAGGCATTCAGCCCCAAGCAGGTTCCAGCAACCATGTACAACAGGAATCGACCAGTGGGTTGAGTTCTACTCACCTTGCATGTGCGGAGGTAGGAAAATGAGTGGCTTCCTCCACAGACTTCTGGGAGCTGTAGCTTGCTATTTATTATTATTAAAAGGGACCCTGTGAGTCATCCAATCCTCTGCAGTGCAGGAATCTCAGATAAAACACATGGGAAGAGGAGCAGGTTTGCCTCTTCAGGAATTCCGTGGCAATCAAGAAAATGAAGCTTCTACAACTGTGTAGTAAATGAATCTATCCAGATCAACCCTAAGGAACGCAGAATCATAGAACTGGGTCATATAGTCCAACTTCTTGCAATGCAAGAATCTCCACTAAAGCATCCATGACAGATGGGCATCCAACATCTGCTTCCAAACCTGCAAGGAAGGAGAGCCCACCACTTTCCGAGGGAGCCTGTTCCACTGTCAAACAGCTTTTACCACCAGAAAGTTCATCCTGAAGTTTAGTCAGAATCTCCTTTCATGTAACTTGAAGCTGTTGGTCTGAGTCCTACCTTCCAGAGCAGGAGAAACCTAGCCTGCTCCATCTTCCATGTGACAGCGCTTCAGATACTTGAAGGTGGCTATCATATCTCCTCTCAGTATTTGGAACCCATGTTATTTAAATTCTAGGGTGAGCAACTTGAATTACCCAGAAACAAAGCAGCAACTAATGCCGCTATTCTAAGATAGTGGTTATGTGGATTCAAAATTGAAGCCCAGCCACTAATGTGGCGGCTACATTTTAGACCAGCTGAAGTTTCTGAATCACCTTCAAGGGCAGTCCTAACTAGCTGCCATTTTTTTCTACAAGATTTGCTAAAGTTTATTCCACAGAACTTGTTGGAAGTTTCAAGCTGAATCCCATTTGGTAATGTACCACTTCTCTTCCTAATCCTACTCAATTCTGTCATGCTTGGTCTCTGTCCTGCTGGTGCCTGCCTCATCTCCCAATTTACCATCCTCTGTGGATTTTGTGAAGTGCTATTAAAACAATTTTACAGATCATTAAAAAGGTTATGAAATAAAATAAAATAAATAAATAGAAAAGTGTCACCTATACAATCCTTACCAAACGGCAGCAGAATAGTAATCTGATTATTTTTTTAACTGAAATATCCTCTGCTTGCAGTAATCTACAGTACTTGAAGTTCCATTGAAGTGTTTTCCTGTAAGGATAAATTGTGGAATACAGACTTGGGAAAACAATGGATGTTTCCATTTAAACATTGTGGAACTGTACAGGCTCTGATTTCTGGAATTAATTTTGGACACTTTCCTAGTTAAAAGTGGCATTCAGGACAAGTGGAAAATCAGGGCAGGGTGAACCAGAGGGGAAATAAAGAAATGAAACTGGATATTTTCATTCCTACTTGCAAATGCCCACTTAATTGGGTGCCTGTAGCAAATATAAATTGGCAAGAGGCAAATAGGTACATTACTGTTTGTTAATAAGAATATAACTGAAGGGTTTTGGCCACTGATGTGGCAAAGCAGATGAATATAGTTTTGCATCGGTTAGTCTAAACCACGGGTGTCAAACACAAGGCCCGCGGGCCGAATCCGGCCCGCCAAACCTCGTCATGTGACCCGTGCAGCCGCCGCCGGCCGCCAGTCTAGGGATTTGTTGTCTCGGCAGTTTCCTGCGAAGCCGCCGCTTTTATCTCGCGATATTTGGAAAGTGTGTGGTTTTCTTTCCCCTCCCCCGCCCACTTGGCCGGAAGCGCCGCGAGGCGTTCAAAACCTGGTGCGAGTCGGAAGCAGCGGCACAATGCCCGTGGAGGAGAACGGCGGAGCCTCGTCCGGAAGCGGTGCAGGTGGGGAGCCGCCAAGAGAGGCCGGGCTGCCTCCTCAGGGTCCGGGGGGAGGGTGTTTATTGTGGGCTAAGGGGTCTCCTGAACATGTGCAGAGCGCTCTCTGCCTCGCCCACGAAGAAAAGCCCAGCAGCAGCAGCGCCCTTCTTTTTGTCGCTTATTGTGCAGGCGAGGCTGCCTCCCCCGATATAGATATGAGAGAGGGGGAAGTCAGAGAGGTGGAAAAAATATGGGGCTGGTGTCGGTGGGATTATAACCTCCCTCATGAGGATAAGTCGGAATTTAGCAAAGTAGGGTGCAGCTTTCCTCCCCCCCTCCAAAAAACAAACAAACAGAAAAGTTTGTAGCACTGATCCTGAAGCCAAAGTACAATTTTAGCATGCTGCTATTATTTTCCACCTCATTTCGCTTTGTAGCTGGTGACCGGTATCCATTACTTGTTGGTTGTATTCTTGATGAATGCTATATTATAAAAAGACAACAACAGGGGGACAACGGAAGAATTTGGGAAATAGATGGTGGCAAAGGGATTGGAGGTCTTTTAAGATAGAGCTTTCAGGAGCTAGAACCAACAAGTACCGTGTTTTATATATGTGTGTGTGTGTGTGTGTGTGTGTGTGTGTGTAACACATAACAAGAAGCAACAAGTACTGTGTTTTATATATGGGTTATTTTGTGCTAGTTCTTAAGGCAAGCATATCCAAAGTCTGCTTTGGGGCCCAATTCGGCCCTCCGGCCGGTTTTATCAGGCCCCTGTGGCAGTTTATTCATTTATTGCTGTCAAATCCTTTAAAAAGGTCAATAAACCTTGGGGGGACATCCCCCCCAAAAGCTCTTCAATCGTAAAAAAAAAGCTCAACTTTGGTCGGCCCTCATGCATGTTCACTTCTATCAAATCTGGCCCTCTTTGAAAAATGTTTGGGCACCCCTGGTCTAAACCATATTTTTCTGTTCTTTTTTTGTAAGCCAATATAATTTTGCACTTGCTTGAGGGCTAACATTAGAACACAGGAAAAGTTCTGATGGATCAGGCCCATGGCATAGCTATCCAGCTCCATATACTCCCCACAATGTCCAACAAGATGCTTTCTCCTGGGAAGGGGAAGAAAATTGTTTTTGTTTGCATTTTAATGAGACTCCACCCAATTCACACTTCTCAGTCCAATACTCAAACCAAAACACAGCTATCCTTCAAAATCCACACACCTCTGATTTTTTCAGTGCATTTCTCCAACCAGCCAATGTGTACCAAAATGCATTTATTGGAGGAAGCACCCATAAAAATGCATATACAGTGGTACCTCTGGTTACATACTTAATTCGTTCTTGAGGTCCGTTCTTAACCTGAAACTGTTCTTAACCTGAAGCACCACTTTAGCTAATGGGGCCTCCTGCTGCCGCCGCACGATTTCTGTTCTCATCCTGAAGCAAAATTCTTAACCTGAGGTACTATTTCTGGATTAGTAGAGTCTGTAATCTGAAGCGTATGTAACCTGAAGTGTATGTCATCCGAGGTACCACTGTATTAGTGAAAATAAAAAGTATATATAGAAACATATGTATAATAGTGAAATGAACATGCAAAGATGGATTGTATTAAAGTGCTTGCAAAAATCAGTCAAAGCTGCAGAGAAAAATGTGTTTGTCAGGAGAAATTCACACTAAAACACTGACATCTTTTAATGAGGATTTTTTTAAATATAAAAAAACCCCACAAATTGCTGTGAAAGAAAAATAGAAAATTGAATTCAAGGTTGGAAAAACGAGAAAGCAAAACTGGCAGATTTGCCTGTGCCTATCCACTCCTGCTGGTGATGGTCAGTTGCTGGCCTTCAAAACAAACTTATAATTTAAAGTCATTTATTTGTTAGCACATGATTCCCCTTAAAACTTACTATTATTCTTTTCTTGCCTCATATGGCAATCTCTCTCCACATGTTTAGATTACATTGCCTGTTCTTTATCCATTGCAATATATTAGTCCCATATGCAATTTGCACAGCTGCCTTAAATACTATTATTTAAGTCCTCAGATAAATCTTATTAATGGAGAAGTCTCAAAATGATATCAGAGTTCCGGAGCTGCTGATTTGCCTCCAAGCTCTTGTTTATCTATAGCACAGCAGTAGATGAATAGGCAGTCGGGACTTAATTCTATGTCCCAGTACTCTATATTTTCATCTTGGTTCCTCTCTTGGTCTTGGGCCATCCAGCACTCACTCTCCCAAGCAGTGAGAAGTTCCTGGAGCAATGGCATAGAGTTTAATTTCCTTTGGATGGAAAAGAGACTTACGCCTATATTTGCAATGTTTTATTTAGAAATATACTTGCTCAAAATAAGACCTATTTGTAGCTTGCCCTAAAGAGGAAGCTTTTTCCCCTCCAGGAATTGCCAGTTCAAATGAACCAATCAGGGTAGGTACTTTAATATTGGATACAGAGGATTTTATTCCATTGCCCCCGCTATAGTCCTATCATCCTGATACAGACCTACTATTTGCATAAGAAAAAAAAGCCCTGTTTGTGTGAATAGGGACACTTGAAGGGTCTGTCCATGTCCTTGGAGTATAGGACTAAAAAAAGGACTAAATACATGGAATATAGGACATCATCATCATCATATATTTATACCCCTCTCATCTGGCTGGGTTTCCCCAACCACTCGGGGCGGCTCCCAACAGAATGCTAAAAACACAATAAAAAATCAACCATTAAAAACTTCCCTAAACAAGGTTGCATTCAGATGTCTTCTAAAAGTCAGATAGTTGTTTATTTCCTTGACATCTGATGGGAGGGTATTCCACAGGGCAGGGGCCACTACCGAGAAGGCCCTCTGCCTGGTTCCTTGCAACTTTGATTTTTGCAGTGAGAGAACTGCCAGAAGGCCCTTGGCGCTGGACCTCAATGTCCGGGCCGAACGATGGTGGTGGAGACTCTCCTTCAGGGATACAGGACTGAGGCCGTTTAGGGCTTTAATGGTCAGTACCAACACTTTGAATTGTGCTCGGAAACGTACTGGGAGCCAATGTAGGTCTTTCAGGACCGGTGTTATGTGGTCTCAGTGGCCACTCCCAGTCACCAGTCTAGCTGCTGCATTCTGGATTAATTGCAGTTTCCGGGTCACCTTCAAAAGTAGCCCCACGTAGAGCGCATTGCAGTAGTCCAAGCAGGAGATAACAGGAGCATGCACCAGTCTGACAAGACAGTCCATGGGCAGGTAGGGACTCAGCCTGTGTACCAGATGGAGCTGGTAGACAGCTGCCACAGACACAGAATTGACCTGTGCCTCCATGGATAGCTGTGAGTCCAAAATGACTCCCAGGCTGCGCACCTGGTCCTTCAGAGGCACAGTTACCCCATTCAGGACCAGGGAGTCCTCCGCACCCGTCTACCCCCTGTCCCCCAGAAACAGTACTTCTGTCTTGTCAGAATTCAACCTTAATCTGTTAGCTGCCATCCATCTTCCAGCCACCTCCAGACACTCACACAGGACCTTCACCGCCTTCACTGGTTCGATTTAAAAGAGAGGTAGAGCTGGGTATCATCCACATACTGATGAACACCCAGCCCAAACCCCCTGGGCTTCATGTAGATGTTAACAAGCATGGGTGATAGGGTGGAACCCTGAGGCACCCCACAAGTGAGAGCCCCAGGGTCTGAACACTCATCCCCCAATACCACTTTCTGGACACGGCCCAGGAGGAAGGAGCGGAACCACCATATAACAGTGCCCCCTTTCAAGTCTACAATTGTATGATTCTAAGAGGAGGTGTATTATACCTTTAAAGGTAAAGGTAAAGGACTCCTGGACAGTTAAGTTCAGTCAAAGGCAACTATGGGGTTCTGGAGTTCATCTCACTATCAGGCCGAGGGAGCCAGCATTTGTCCACAGGCAGCTTTCCGGGTCATGTGGCCAGCAGGACGAAATCACTTATGGTGCAACGGAACACCATGACGGAAACCAGAACCAGAACACACGGAAACACTTCCCGCTGCAGTGGTACCTATTTATCTACTTGCATTTGCATGCTTTTGAACAGCTAGGTTGGCAGGAGCTGGGACAGAGCAATGGGAGCTCACTCCATCATGGGGATTCGAACCACCAAACTTCTGATCGGCAAACCCAAGAGGCTCAATGGTTTAGACCACAGTGCCACCCACGTCCCTTTACCTCACTGCAAGAGTTTAGCTGAAAAGAGGCAGACACGAGCACACTATATCTATTTCATTTCTGTATATCATACTTTTCAGAATACAAATCATTCCAAGCTGACTTGTAAGTAACATTGAAATACATTACATATAAACATAAAAGGCAAAACCAACATCTTTCCAACATGGTAGTTGGTGACAGATAGGAGGAGTGGGAAGTCCAGCTGGGACAGGAGGTCTTGGGACCTCTTGGGATCTTCTGTGCCTGCCTCCCTTGCTCTTCTTTAGTATTTCCAGCAGGGTTCGGGTGGCAGGGCTATGGTCCAGCTGGAGCAGTCGCTGATATCTGTTTCATCTGCTTCCCTCTCTCTCTCCCATGAGATTCATCTATCCCCTTTACAGAAAATGGTTCATGTGGACAGGTGTTGTTGTTGTTGTTGTTGTTGTTGTTTAGTCATTTAGTCGTGTCCAACTCTTCGTGACCCCATGGACCAGAGCACACCAGGCACTCCTGTCTTCCACTGCCTCCTGCAGTTTGGTCAAACTCATGCTGGTAGCTTCAAGAACACTGTCCAACCATCTCGTCCTCTGTCGTCCCCTTCTCCTTGTGCCCTCCATCTTTCCCAACATCAGGGTCTTTTCCAGGGAGTCTTCTCTTTTCATGAGGTGGCCAAAGTATTGGAGCCTCAGCTTCATGATCTGTCCTTCCAGTGAGCACTCAGGGCTAATTTCCTTCAGAATGGAGAGGTTTGATCTTCTTGCAGTCCATGGGACTCTCAAGAGTCTCCTCCAGCACCATAATTCAAAAGCATCAATTCTTCGGCGATCAGCCTTCTTTATGGTCCAGCTCTCACTTCCATACATCACTACTGGGAAAACCATAGCTTTTACTATACGGACCTTTGTTGGCAAGGTGATGTCTCTGCTTTTTAAGATGCTGTCTAGGTTTGTCACTGCTTTTCTCCCAAGAAGCAGGCATCTTTTAACTTCGTGACTGCTGTCACCATCTGCAGTGATCATGGAGCCCAAGAAAGTAAAATCTCTCACTGCCTCCATTTCTTCCCCTTCTATTTGCCAGGAGGTGATGGGACCAGTGGCCATGATCTTCCTTTTTTTGATGTGGAGCTTCAGACCATATTCTGTGCTCTCCTCTTTCACCCTTATTAAAAGGTTCTTTAATTCCTCCTCACTTTCTGCCATCAAGGTTGTGTCATCTGTGGACAGGTATAGGGGTATAAATGCATAGACTAAGGCCAAGATTCATAGAAAATATTCTGTGCCAAGAAAATATGAGTGCCAAGCTAGTTCCTGTATCCAAACCTCCATCATCTGTGCCTGAGATAGATGTCAGGCACTGATGCATAGAGAGCAGGAATATATGTGAAGCAGACATAAAGAGGCATGTAAAAATGAGGTGCCTATAGGAGTTTTGATAGATGGTTTTACATTCAAAAATTGTGTTTGGCAATTTTTGCCCACATGTCCATGCACTTATCACAAAGCCCTATATTTTTGTCCTGGTAAACCCCTATTGCAATCAATAGTTCATCAAAAGTCTAGTTACTTTTTTTCTGCCAGCCAAGTACATGATAGTTAATCATTTTAAGCAGCTCGAACCACAATGCACTCAAAGTTTTCTAGCTGTCAGATTGTTCTACAGACATACAAAAATGTCAATACCTCAAGATCTTGTTATTTGAATAGAAATATATGTGAATAGGGGGAAAAAATGTGTAACAGCTTGAAAGCTCAAGGCTTTGTTAAATAGATAAAATCACAACCTGTCAGAATCATCCAACATCGACTGGGATTGTGGAAGAAAAATATCAAAGATGCATGTTTTGCTTCCATGTTGCACTGCTTATTTTGTGTTTAAAGCAATGCTTTTTTTAAAAAAAAAAAGAAATGAAAGGCCTGCAACCATAATTTCTAATTCCAAAGCTGTTCCTGCAAGTGGATGGTTTGTCTTCCCACTTTAAAGGGTTTTTAGCTTTTCCTCAATCGTTAGAGTATAACTTCTCCAATAAGCATTTGCTCAATTTACACTGGGGATGGGTAACAAAAATACGGCAGCCAGGCCACATTCACTGGTCTTCTGGTGTTCCTGTTGGAATTTTCCATTCCACCTTTAGTTGCAGACATGGGATTGTTACGTGTCACATGTCTGTTTACATTCCAGAACAGTTTGCTGGCGTAAGCGGAACTTCCACTGTATTGATTTTGTTTTTTGTTTTTGTTTTTTTAAAAAAATGTTTATTAAAGTTTTGAAAGTTACAGAAAGGAAAAAGAAAAAGAATTAAACATAACAAAACCATACAATACAATACAAAAACAAAAATATTACATATACATAACAAAAATAAAACAAAAGCAATTTAAAAAAGAAAAAAGAAACACAATCTATACTTTCAATGTTATTAACTTTCTTTTACTTGTTTCAGTGACCTCCTCACACCTCCCTTTTTTGTATTCCACTTCGATTAATTGTTTCAGCAAATCCTTTCCATCTTCCTCAAACTTCTGTCCTATCATTTAACTTAACAAATTCTAACATTATTTTTTCCTTTAATCCAATTACAATCTATTATACTTAATTCTTTATAACATTTCTGCTAAAGCCATGTAACTTCATTCCAACATCTTTCTAACATTCCTTAATTTTACAATATTTCTGTAGATAATCTTTTAAATTTCTTCCAATCTTCTTCCACCAACTCTTCTCCCTGGTCTTGGATTCTGCCAGTCATTTCCGCCAGTTCCATGTAGTCCATCACCTTCATCTGCCATTCTTCCCGGGTGGGTAGATCTTGTGTCTTCCAATACTTTGCAATAAGTATTCTTGCTGCTGTTGTAGCATACATAAAGAAAGTTCTATCCTTCTTTGGCACCAAGTGGCCGACCATGCCCAGGAGAAAGGCCTCTGGTTTCTTCAAAAAAGTATATTTAAATACCTTTTTCATTTCATTATAAATCATTTCCCAGAAAGTCTTAATCCTTGGGCATGTCCACCAAAGGTGAAAGAATGTGCCTTCGGTCTCTTTACATTTCCAACATTTATTATCGGGCAAATGGTAAATTTTTGCAAGCTTGACTGGTGTCATGTACCACCTGTAAATCATTTTCATTATATTCTCTCTTAAGGCATTACATGCCGTAAATTTCATACCTGTGGTCCATAACTGTTCCCAGTCAGCCATCATAATATTATGTCCAACATCTTGTGCCCATTTAATCATAGCTGATTTTACCGTTTCATCCTGAGTGTTCCATTTCAACAGCAAGTTATACATTCTTGACAAGTTCTTACTTTTAGGATGTAACAGCTCTATTTCCAATTTTGATTTTTCCACCCGGAAGCCAATTTTTTTTGTCCAGATTATATGCCTCCATTATTTGATAATAATGGAGCCAATCCCGCACTCTATTTTTTAATTTTTCAAAACTCTGTAGTTTTAATCTGTCTCCCTCTTGTTCCAGAATTTCCCAATATTTCGGCCATTTGGCTTCCATATTGAGCTTTTTCTGAGCCTTCGCTTCCATTGGTGACAACCACCTTGGGGTTTTATTTTCAAGCAAGTCCTTATATCTTATCCAGACATTAAACAGTGCTTTTCTGACAATATGATTTTTAAACGCTTTATGTGCTTTGACCTTATCATACCACAAATATGCATGCCAGCCAAATACGTTGTTAAAACCTTCTAGATCCAATACGTCAGTGTTTTCAAGAAGCAACCATTCTCTCAGCCAGCAAAAAGCGGCTGATTCATAATAAAGTTTAAGGTCTGGCAGGGCAAATCCACCTCTTTCTTTAACATCAGTCAGTATCTTAAATTTTATTTGTGGTTTCTTGTCCTGCCAGACAAATCTAGAAATGTCTCTCTGCCACTTCTTGAAACAATCCATTTTATCCAAAATTTGCAATGTTTGAAACAAAAACAGCATCCTAGGCAATACATTCATTTTTATAGCAGCAATTCAGCCTAGCAATGATAGCTTCAGATTGGACCATATTTCTAAATCTTTTTTCACTTCCATCCAACATTTTTCATAGTTATAGTTATCCTTAAATAAGTTCACATTCTTGGCAGTCATATTAACCCCTAGGTATTTCACTTTCTTAACCAGTGTTAATCCTGTCTCCTTCTGAAATCTCTCTCTCTCAATCACAGTTAGGTTTTTCTCTAACTCCTTAGTTTTCATTTTGTTCAGCTTAAAACCCGCTATCTGACCAAATTCTTGAATTAGTTCCAGTACTCTTTTAGTACTAGACTCTGGCTCCTGTAATGTCAATACCAAATCATCAGCAAATGCTTTCAATTTGTACTGTTTAGCTCCGACTTGTATACCTTTAACCAACTGGTCCCTTCTAATCATGTTTAAAAGAACCTCCAGGACTGATATAAAAAGTAATGGAGAGATTGGGCAACCTTGTCGTGTTCCTTTCTCTATCTTAAATTCTTCCGTCACTACATTATTCATAATTAATTTAGCCTTTTGTTCTGAGTAAATTGCACCTATACCATTTCCAAACCCTTGACCAACCCCCATCCCTTGTAAGTTTTTCTTCATGAAACTCCAAGAAATATTGTCGAAGGCTTTCTCCGCGTCCACAAATATCAGAACTGCTTTGGTATTAATATTCACTTGTAATTTCTCTAAGATATTAATTATGTTCCTCGTATTGTCAGACAAATGTCTGCCCGGGAGAAAGCCCGCTTGATCTTTATGAATTTCTTCTACTAACACCTTTTTTAGTCTTTTAGCCAAAATATCTGCAAAGATTTTATAATCCACATTAAGCAAAGATATGGGGCGGTAATTCTTAAGCTGTGTCTTCTCAGACTCTATTTTCGGTATAAGTGTAATATAAGCTTCCTTCCACGACTCTGGTGCCTTTTTCCCTTCTAATATTTCATTACAGACTTCCTTCAATGGTTGTATTAACCATTCTTTCAAAGATCTGTAATATCTTGAAGTCAAACCATCCGGTCCTGGAGATTTACCCAATTGCATGTTCCACTTCCTGATCCGTTATTTTATAATTCAACATTAACTTATTTTCCTGAGAGATTTTCTGTAGTCCGTTTATTTTCAGAAATCGATCAATGTCCATTTCTTTCTGCTTCTCCTGTGTATATAGTTGTTTAAAGTACCTTTGGAAGCACTTTCTGATCTCAACTGGGTTCTGTATATTCTTTTCTTCCATTTCCAAATTCGTAATAATGTTAAGTTTTTGTCTTTTTTTTAATTGCCAAGCCAACAATTTTCCACACTTATTTGTCAATTCAAATGTCTTTTGTCTCATTTGTTTGATCTTCCATTCTATTTCCTGATTCATCATTTTCATATATTGTACTTGATATAACTTTATCTCTTTCAGGATCTCCTGTGATTTTGGTTTTGCTCTCAATTTCTTCTCTCCTTCCTTTATTTTCTCCAGGATTTTATCTTTTTTTTCATTCAGGGTTCTCTTCTTAATTGCATTCTGTTGTATCAAAAATCCTCTCATGGCCGCTTTGCTTGTGTCCCAGATTACTCTTTTTTCAACAGTGGTGTTCATATTTATCTCGAAATAGTCTCTCAAAGTTTTTTGGGCCTTCTTAATCACTTCTTCATTCCTAAACAAGGTGTCGTTCATTCTCCATCTAAAGGAACCAATTGGTGTTAGTTTCATTTCCATCTTCACAGCATTATGGTCGGAGCAAGTTTTAGAACAAATTTCCACTTTTCTGATCTTCAGAGCCAGCCCTCTAGTTGCCCAAATTTGGCCAATTCTTGTCCATGTCATTTTGGCTTCAGAGAAGGACGTTCCCTCTCTTCCCAGAGGGTTCTTCATTCTCCAAGTGTCAACTAAATCCATATTGTCAGTCATATCAAAGAAAGTTTTTGGTAGTCTACCATCCTTAGTAACTACCTGTCTCTGTGCCTTATCCATATTTGTAGATACCA
The DNA here is from genome assembly GCF_964252035.2 of Podarcis erhardii. Classification (NCBI taxonomy): domain Eukaryota; kingdom Metazoa; phylum Chordata; class Lepidosauria; order Squamata; family Lacertidae; genus Podarcis; species Podarcis erhardii. Next base: position 19,717,850 of record NC_138499.1, read on the forward strand.
CTCCATTCATGTCCCCTATCAGAATCATATTGTAGACCATGTAATCCAACAGAGTCTCATGTAACTTCTTAAAAAATTCTGATTTTCCCTCATTTGGTGCATAGATGGCTATTATCAAAAATTTCTCTCCTTGTGATTGGATTTCAATTGCAACAAATCTTCCTTGATCATCTTTAAATATAAATTTTGGTGATAGGCTTTCCTTTGCATAAAGTACTACTCTTTTTTTAACTTTGTCTGATGAAATAAATTCATGGCCCAATCTTTTATTACTCAGTATTTTCCTATGTAGCCTTGTCACATGTGTTTCTTGTAGACAAATTGTCCAATGTTCCAACTTAATATTTGCAATGCCATGATGTGATTACTCTGATTTTCCTCCAACTGCACCCAATGCTAGCTCTTCTTCTGTGGGTATCTTTGAATCGTCCAGTCCGAAGCTTAGTTTTGCTACGTCCAGTATTCCTTTTTTGGGTGGTCTTCTGTCCAATGCTTTTTGTTCTGGTCCTCTATCAGGTGATCTTCTGTCCGATGCTCTTGACTCTTTTCCAAGCTCCTTCTGCAGATCTTCTTCGTAGTTATTCAAAAATTTAACTTTATCTTCTACTGATTTTATTTTTATTTTCCTTCCTTTGAAACTAAAGGATAGGCCTTGGGGAAATTCCCACCTAAAGTTTATTTTGTTCTTTCTCAGCAGGGCAACCAAATCACTGTAATTGGACCTAAGATCCAAAAGGTATTTCGGGATATCTTTAAAAATCTCCACTCTTGACTGTATTACTTCCAAAGGATTCTTGTAGTGCCAACCCAAAATTTTATCTCTCTCTTCTTTGGTTCGGAGGGTAATCAAACAGTCTCTTATTCTATTCTTCTCTTTCCCTCCTCTTCCAAGTCTAAAGGCAGTCACAATTTTAAATTTGTCCTGTTCCGAATCCAAATCCCAAAAGTCTTGTATTGCTTTTGTTTTGACTCTCTCTCCAAGGAGACGGCAAGGAGAGACGACATGTTTCTTTGTCTTGATTTATGCTTAATAAATCTGTAGTTCATAGTATGTATTCACAAGCCTCAGCCTCTTCTGCTGTGCAGGTTACACGGCTAAGTATAGTGTGCCTGAGTCTGGGAGGCTTGAGTCACTGATTTATGTCGGAGCCAGAGGTCAATGGATCTTCGCAGCGGCATGGCTTGAAGGAGACGATCCAGATGGGGGCTAGCCAGCTGGCCTTTTGACCCCAGGATGCCGACAGTTACAGCTTCCAGAAGATGACAAGGAAAACAACACACCAAGAAAGTCCCTGCACCTGTTGGATGCCTGCCATAACAGAACATTACCTCACACTGGCATTTCTCACGACTGGATTATTGCAATGTATTTCCTGTGGAGCTGCCGTTCAGCCTGGTCTGGAAGCTGCAGCTAGAGCAGAATGCAGCGAGTAGACTGCTCATGGGGACAGACACCTCTGCTAAAACATCTGCACTAGTTGGCCATATGCTACCAGACTAAGTTCAAGATTCAGCTTGGGTCCAGGATACCTTAGGAACTGCCTGAGCCCTTACCCATCTTGGTCACTGAGATAACCTGGCACCTATTGTTGTCCCTCATGCTCCAGAGGCCTGACTGGCATGCACCACAAGTTGAATATTTAGTGCTGATGGTTCCACGCTGTGGAATACTGTTCCAGAAGAGATTCAGCCCACATTTTTGCTTTTGACTTCCAGGCATCACTTGAATATTTTTTAAAATATTTTTTTAAGGAAGAGGATACAACAGCTGTGGGGGGGGGGAGATGGGAGAGGTAAGCTGAGAGAACCCTAAATTTACAGATCTGTTCATCCCTAGAAGTAAGTCCCATTATGTTCAATGGAAATTGTGTTCAGGGTGACCTCCTGACTTGCCTCTTGGGCTTTGAGAAATGACAAGATCCCAGCCTGCACCTTTTACTCCCCACTCATGCAGAACAAGGTTCCCCTCACCTATCTCAGCTCAGTGATTACATCACTGTTAATCATCCAATATTTGAAGTGCTTTAATACCCCTCTTTCTGGCCAAAGCTATTGATATGCTTATAAAAATGTTAAAACATTCCACAGTATTTCTCACAGTGGCACAGCTTAAAATAGATGTGTCACAGTGCTCTCATCCAAAAATAAAATGGAGTAGTAGGCCTTTTGATAACACCACTAAAATGCACTCATTTAGCATGCAACACAATGTCTTGCTCACTCCTAAATTTTACATTAATCTCATTTGAGTCCCCTTGTTTTCCTCCCAGATTTTGATTTGCGAAGTTTCAATTTGACCTCCTGCATGAAACTGACTGCCAAATTCATACATTCCGTGCAACAATTTGCTTCTGTCTCCTGCGTGGCTATTTTTAAGCATGTTTTTTTTTGTCAAATCCTCATTTCCGTATGCTGCTGTTGTCTGCTCCATGATTTATAACAAACATTAATAACAGCAAGCTGAAAATAAATTTATTTCGTCTCCTAGCCTTTATTTAAGAAAATGACATTTCTGTTATTTTGTTATTTAATTTTTATTTTATTTTAAATGAGAAAGTAAAATTGTGGGAAATTATGAGTAATTCCAATAAGTCCAGGAAATGCATTTTCTCACCCAAGGTTCAGATAACCCCCCATACTTTTATAAAACCCAACAGAGTTCATTCTTTACTCTGTAGGGATATAGAGGAACCCTTCCTTTCCTTTCTGTGAAATACTGATGATATTATCAAAGCTGTGTTAAGACTTCCTTGAAATTCCATAGGAACCTTTGCTGGAACAAGAAGCAGAACCCTCAAAGTTCAGTTCAGGTGTCATTTTAGATGAAATTCCAGGCCCAGGTGGGTTGGAGGATGTGTCACAAACCTCTTAGATTTCAAGACTTACAGCACTATCTAGATAGAGCATTGCAGAGGGAGCGGCATCATATAGTATCAGATGGGGACATGGCTTGAGGAGCTCTTTCCAAATGGGGAGGATCAAATTTTACCCAGAGGTTACTTATCCCTGCTGTATATACTTACCTAGATGTAACTCATATTGAACTCAGTCAGACATTATTAGGGTTGCTCTGTGAATTGCTTGGTCCAGCTAGCCTTTGGCACACCTTTAATCAGAGTTGGATGTTAGGTACAAATTGCATATCAATACACAGTAACACGAACAAGCTGTTAGCTATCTAGATGCTGATTCTGTTGCTTGCAGAATGAAACAGCAGAAGGTTGGACTGGAGAGTATATTACTTCTGTTTATGAACAGAGTAATTAACTTCTTTTGGTTCCCAAGAGATAAAATAGCAAAAGAGAAATATGCAGCAAACGTAAGGCGTTTTCTATCTTCAGTACCATTTCAATTAAATCTACTTAATTGGGATAACAAATTGGAATCTTTCTCAAAGTGGGTGCTTTGATTTAGTTATGATTTGTCCTTTTTTATTTCAATCACTCGGTGGGTAGGAGTTGCTTCTCCCACTTGCTTCTGTTCCCAAGGGGGTCAGTGAATCAAAATTTCATATATATAGTGTAATGTAGGGATAGCATTTGAAAAGAGCCCAATCTTTATCTGATTGGCTCGATGTCCTTCTGACTGTTATTAGGCTCTGAATCTGATCTATTAAATTCAAAGCTCTGCTTCACACCCGCTGACTATAATGGGGTATCTAAAATGGCTGCAACTGTCTTTCCATTTTACATAAGTGGATGAAAGGAGCCCCTCCAAAATGGATTAAGCCTGACAAATTTCAGGAAGATCCATCCAGGTGGGGGTTTTGCAGGGGACCTTTCGATTAAAAAAATAAATAAAAACAAAATCTACCATTTTAATGTTTGAAGAATTGGATGCAAATTGCAGACATGGTCTCCCCTTCTGAGCAGATGACACCTTTCAGATTTCAGAAAGATAGCTGCTGTGATTCTATCACAAAGGCAGACTTTACCATTCCTTTTTTTGGGGGGGGGGGCAATCAGTCTGAAAAGTGAGGCATGGGGTGGGGGCCCTTGGGTAAGAAATCTGCTGAAGTTCAGAGAAATAGGTTCAGGGGCTATTGTTCCAAGCCTGTTTTTTCTTGCCATTCCCTCCCTATTCCTGGAAATTACCTCCATGAAGAAACAAGAGAGATATCTATTATTTTTAATTGTTTTATAGGAAAAAAGATTGGATGGGGAAGAAGCAGATCACTCCAGTAGTATCCTACTCTCACAGTCAAAACTTGAAGAACAGTGACCCATGTGAATAACTATTCTGCCTATTTACTTCAGCATCCTTTCCCACAATGACTGCCTTCTCTTTCTTTCTTTCTTTCTTTCTTTCTTTCTTTCTTTCTTTCTTTCTTTCTTTCCAATGAGTTTTGGAGCATCTTCAAAAAAACAATCCACTGTGATTAAAAACTAGACCTGTCCATAAAAATGAAAAAATCCCCTTGTATTTGTCTTTGGAAGCTACCATATTTTTCAGTGTATAAGACGCCCCCATGTATAAGATGCCCCCTATTTTGGGGGAATCCAAATTAAGAAAACACCCCTCAGCACTACCTGTGTGTAAGACGAGCCCCAATTTTAAACCTTTTAAAAAAACAAAAAAAAACCCTAGTCTTATACATGGAAAAATACGCTAGGCCACAACTCCCATAATCTCTGATCATTGGTTACTGGGGCTGATGAGGGTTGTAGTCCACAACAATTGGAGTCGCACCATGTTGGATACCTCAGATGTATGGCAACCTATGTTGGCAGCCACCCCACCCCCCACCCCATAAGGATAGCTCAAAACCATCATTACACATACACACACAAAAACGCTCAGCAACTTTGCTCTAAAAAGCTCTTTTTTTCTGTCTGGACAGGAATCAGATTTTGCACCCACTGCATAATTAATATAGCCCCAGCCACATATAACCAAATCAACCCTTCATCATCTTGGTGATTCTAGAATGTGACAAAAAGCTGGAACCCAGGAATGGACATTGGTTTCTGTGATGTGATTAGAATGTTTGATACATACACACACATATACACACATATGATAAAAACTTCAAATTCTGTTCTGTTTTCTTTCCAGGTGTCCATTTAGGTGGCACTCATCATCTGGCAATGAAATACACAATGGCAATCAGCAAATGACCACACTCAAAGATGAACACAGCATTCCACTGCTACACTTTTGTTCTATTTATCTAGCCTCACCTTTGAGAGGAAACAAGGCTTCGCTGACCTCTGTACTGTCTAAACAGACATTAATGAATTGAGTGTTTTAATGCTGAACATATAATTTATCACGTTAATAAGAAAGCTTAGTGGGGCTTGAAATTGGCAACTTCAAAGTTGCAAATTGTATCCAACTTGCAAAGAGGACCTGGTCTAATGACAATGCAGATCAGAGCTGTATGTTTCCCATCAGAAAGCTATCTGCTAGGCAGAAACTATATATTTTGCCATTTTGTTCATGCTCTGGCAACCAACATGAAGGGCATTTGCAGAATCGCCATCCTCTTGCTGATTGGAACACACACAGATAATGTGTTTTGTTTGTCACTGGTAGATGCCATCCAGTCGCGGTGCCAGCTACCACAGGACTCTTCCTTGATTGCTCAGATTGTAATCAAACTCTTCATCAGCACCTGACTGCAGCATCAAAACACAGCCCACATATACTGCTTCCGCCTTGCTAAACTGCAGATAGCAGGATTGCCTCCTTGCAATGAAGACAGATGCAGAGAAAGTGTGCTTGCATGTTTACTTCTTGCAGAAGTCTCACTCCAATTGAGTTGCACCCCAAGGCAGTAAGAGGAGCTGGCAGTTGTAGAATTTTATTTTATTATGGGCGGGATTCAAGTAAAAAATTGTGCTGATGCAAGAATTAGTGCTGGCATAATCAGACTGCCTGCTCTCCTATTCTCATGCATGCCCTGGGTCATCCTGGAGGGTAAGGGGTGGGGAGTGGAAGACTGTTCTGTTGCACAAAGAGAAGTCCTTGTGTTGACAGAATGATCTGCTGAATGCTATTTTGACTGCAATCCATTGTGTTCAGTTTATTAGTCACCCTCCATTGGTACATCTGCCAGTTAAAACAATGTTTCCAATGCATTCAAAATAGGGGTCCTCATCAGATGGATAAAGTCTATGTGCATAAAAAAACTGTGTACATATTATATGCATATTCTGGACGTGAGTCCAGGCGGACTTGGGAGATGTGGAGGACTGCACCAGCAGGCAGAATCCTGCTCTGCTCCGATAAACACTAATTTCTACACAAATGAGAGCATGAACACAGTGCCCTTTACTGCTTCTGCTTGCTCCTTAGAGGTGGGGAATGATTTTCTAAGAGTTCTTCAAGTTTTCAGATCACCATCATGGTACTTCCTTGTGGCTTCATATAACATGCTTTGGGATGTAAGGATGGGAGACAGACCCAGTTCTCTTCACATTTTAATGTGAAGCTACCTAATTCTCCCTTCCTAAACAATATGTGAACAGTAATTTAGTTGTCTTTGGAAAATCACCTTACTCTGAACTATTATTTATTATTATTGATTAAATTTGTATACCACCCTTCACCTGAAGATCTCAGAGTGGTTCACGACGTAAAATGCAAGATAAAAAACATAATGCACATAATAAAAACAAGAACAAAAAACCTCACAAACCAATAAACCCCTCTCCAATCAAATGAATGTGTACAAAAATACATATATGGGGGGGGGGAGAAAAATCTGCCCACAAAAATGCATAAGGTTAGGAGAAATTGCTTTGCAAAAATGTGTATACCAGGAGAACTGCACTCCAAAATGGTGATGGGTGTTCATGAGGACTGTTCAATATGATTTGGAAACTGATGTGGAAATGTGGCAACCTGAATTTAAGATGGGGTGGGGGTCAGGTTTGTTTCTTCCTATTTGAAATGCTTGTGACAATAGGAAGAGAAGAGATTGAAAAATCAGATGACCAGTTTGTCCAATCACATGGAAATAATGACCCCTCCAAAAGCTGTTCTAAATTGACCTTTCCAGTTCCCACTGGAAGAGTTACATTAAATTTCTTTCAGTACATATTCCTGTTTTGAACACCCTAGATATAATAGTGTTGCTTGCATTAATTCCTGGGTTTGTGTTTAATAAGGATTTAGTGGAAGGTAGAAATGAATTCTCCATGTAAGGAACAATATAATGGGGTGATAGTTCCTCTTTAATTTAAATAAAGCTGGAAGTTTAATCCATTGTAAAAACCCACTCAGTTTCTCCGATAATCTTCTCATCCACCCTTACTAATTCATCACCTCAATATTATATCTTATTGCTCTTTATAAGAGTTTCCCTATTCTACAGATGAGTCAAAGTAATCTAGAAATTACAGGGCAACCAATAGGTAATGTATGCAAATCAGGTCATTGTATGTACATTTTTAGCATTGCCTGTAGCCACTGTTGTTCAGCTTTCCAGACGCACTATTGATTCTACCTGAATCTCTGCTTAGCAATTTATCAGCACTAAATTATTCTAAACACCTACATCATTTTTTACAATGGTAGATTTGAAAACCCTGATTCCAATACCTGCAAGAATCCTAAACTTGAGCACCATTATCAACCTCATTTAAAATGCTTATATAGTATTTGGAGGATAGGACCCAGCAAAATGATAAACCCTAATTTAAATGAATGAGTAGGACATGAGTAAATTAATATGGAAATGTTTACACAGACTTTAGCCACATCACGATTCACAGCCAGAATAAAGGCATTATCTGAATATAACTTTAAGATTCAGAACACATCAAATCACTGCATCTTATCTAAGAAAATATTTGACAGCTACTTAAGGTGTGTGTGTGAATAGAGGGAAAATACGAAAAGGAGAACTGAGCCTAAACAATTTCAGCAATAGTTAAAAATAAAGAAATAGAAGTATCCTTTAAAAAGCTAATATTTTCATTTAGCCAGACTTGTTCTCACTTTCTGTCATCTAGTCCTCAGTAGCTGCATCACACCATCAAATCTGAATGGCCATCATTGTGACATTTTCCCATTCAATGATCCCTCATTGGTTGGAATAACCCATGTGACTAATCTAGGCAGGAGCAGCAACAACAGCCAGAGGGAAAAAATGGTATGGTGAACCAACATCACTGAAACAATATGGAAAAAAATCATATTTGCACATATTTTACAGCAATATTTCTATGCTGCCACAATAGCAATTTTTCAACCTAAAGATGAAAAGTAAAGAGAGTTCAGCACAGCTTTACAAATAATCAATAACCCTGTTTGGGCCGAACCCTCATTCAGGTATTACAGCTGGGGAAGTTACAGATAGGTAGCCGTGTTGGTCTGCCATAGTCAAAACAAAACAAATTCCTTCCAGTAGCACCTTAAAGACCAACTAAGTCAGTTCTTGGTATGAGCTTTCGTGTGCATGCACACTTCTTCAGATACACTGTGTATCTGAAGAAGTGTGCATGCACACGAAAGCTCATACCAAGAACTGACTTAGTTGGTCTTTAAGGTGCTACTGGAAGGAATTTGTTTTGTTTTGACAGCTGGGGAAGAATGTTACTACTGGTGCTAGCTGGTCCTGCCACTATTCTCACAGTGCCTCTCACTGCTAGCCATTGCAATGGGGTCGTATTATTATTGTTATTATGTATTGAATTTATATATCGCCCTATACCCAGAAGTCTCAGGGTGCTTCACAGAATAAAATCAAAATATAAAACCACAAAATATATTTAGAGTGTGGCATGCTTTGTGCCTGTTGTCTTTGTCCATGGAGTTTCCCATGGCAGGGATACTGGAGTGGCTTGCCGGTTCCTGCTCCAGGTGGATCATGTTTGGTCAAAACTCTCCACTATGACCTGTCCATCTTGGGTAGCCCTGCACGGCATAGCTCGTAGCTTCTCTGAGTTATTCAAACCCCTTCACCACGGCAAGGCAGTGATGCCCTGAGTGCTCACTGGAAGGACAGATTGCGAAGCTGAGGCTCCAATTCTTTGGAAACCTTATGAGAAGAGAAGACTCCTTGGAAAAGACCCTGATGTTGGGAAAGATGGAGGGCACAAGGAGAAGGGGACGACAGAGGACGAGATGGTTGGACTGTGTTCTTGAAGCTACCAGCATGAGTTTGACCAAACTGCGGGAGGCAGTGGAAGACAGGAGTGCCTGGCATGCTCTGGTCCATGGGGTCACGAAGAGTCGGACACGACTCAACGACTAAGCAACAACAACATGCTTTGTGCATATTGTTCACTAGGGAATGCTGTATGATGACGGTTTTTGTTCCAGGGTTTTCATGCGGCTGGATTTGCTCAGATATATCCGAAATACTGCAGCCGGCCACAGTGTCTGGGAATACCCAGACGTATGGCAGCCCGTGTCGGCAGTGAAAATTGCACAAGCACAAAAATATACTGGTAATTGAATACTGCCCAGTGCCCCAATGCCTGAGCAGTAGGGCTGGGATTGAGGGGGCCATGACAGCATGGGTGAGACCAGGGGTATAGCACAGCTGTACCTCACTCCATTGTCAATAAGGCTAATGTTTAAGGAGGAGGAAAACTGGCAAAAGGGCTCCGGACATGTTTCTCTTTATAGCCCTGTCTTCTCCATTTGATTGATAATCCAGTTTTAGAGAATTTGAGTCACTTTGGTCCTTACCAAACATAAACTATGAAGCAAGGGGGACCGAGGCTCCTGCCTTACACAACAAATAATGCCGGAATAAACCCAATTGTCTCTAAGGCACCATAGCATTTTTGTGATCCTATATTTCTACACACCCAACAAGTATACTAATCGGCTTGTGTTGGTTGAGTAGCTGTTGGCTGATATCACTTTCACACACCTTTCCCCTGCATTCCCTTCAGGATTGCCAAGGGGTGTCCTGCTGCTTTCTTAAATGAAATATATCACGTCCTGCTCTTCTTAACACTTGTTCTCTTTTGTTGGAAAGCTAACTAGTCTCTTAGTCAAAAAGTTCAGACTCCTCCATTTTTTAAACTCTTGCATCCACCCCAAGTTCTTGCAAGTCACATGCTCACATCCCTTTTATGAAAATAATTTTAACACACCTGATACAGTTAAAACAAATACTGAATTGTTGAATTGACTTGGATTGGGTTTCTTTGAGCTGAATTGCATTTGACGTCTGTTATGCTTGCCATGGTTGTAATTGTAATGCTTATGGTTGACTGCCTGTGGAAAGACAAATCAATCAATGAAGGTGGGTAACTCTTGAAATGTTGTAAAATGATATATAGTCATACCTCGGGTTGAAGTAACTTCAGGTTAAACATTTTCAGGTTGCACTCTGCGGCGACCCGGAAGTAATGGAGCACATGCTTAGACTCTCAAAATGATGCCACGCGCATGCGTGGAAGTGGCAAATCGTGACCCGCGCACACACAATGTGCAGACGTGGGTTGCATTCGCTTCAGGATGCGAACGGGGAGAGATAACATCTGGCATAAAGATTTTAGAAGGCTTGTTGAATGAGAAGTGCATTTGCCCAGGCAGGTGTATTATGTGACCCATGAGAGCAGCAGGCAGGGCAATGGTTGGCATGGCATTGGGCCCCAGGATCAGTTCCCCATGTTGATGGCATGGATCCGCTGGGTTTGGATCGCTCCAAACCTGTACAATGGGAGTGGGCCAGTGCTGAACCATGCCATGGTGCAAGCCAAGCAAGCAACGTCTCACTGGGCCAACCAGGCAGATATCGAACCCACGCTTGGGTTTGCTGTGGTCAATCCTCCCCTCCAGCACCTTATATTATGTTGATCCTGACCAATGATATTTCCACCCTCATACAAACAATGTTTTTCCACCTAACAAAGGAAAGTCATAATTTCACTGAGGTGAAGACAAAAAAACTCCACAACTCCAAGCAAGTGCCAACCAGGTTGAGAGAGAGAAAATCCTTTCCGGCCTTGTCAACTAGTGACCTAAAATTGCTCAGTGAAGGCTAGAACCCAAGGTTGGGCAGGTGGGAAGCTCTCAAAGCAAAATGGCTGTGAGCTCCAGGGGAAGCAGCCTTATATAGGCTTTCCCCCTCTCCTCTACAGCAAGGGCTCATGGGACAGCTTTTTCCCATGAGCCCATCACACAGAGAAGATACTGGGCAAAACCTTGCCCAGTATTTTGCTGCAAACTATGGGCCATAATGCCTCCGGGTAAAGGCGTCCTAGAGAAGGTGCTTGTCTAATGTTCAGTGGGAAGGAGTTCCAAAATGTAGGTGCCTTCACACCTGGTTCTGATATCACACACAAAAGACTCCCTGATGTCGTCTCCTACAGAATGCAGCGATTGGTTGGGTAGGTAAAGACTGAAGTGGTATTTTAGGTTTCCCAGTCCCAAGCTGTATAGGGCTTTATACACCAATACAAGCACCTTGAACCTAGCTCAACAGCTAAATGGCAGCCCGTGAACTTCCATTAGCAGTGGCATAATGTTATGGAGAGATCCCAGTGAGCAGTCAAGCCACCACAATTTGCACTCCCTGCGCTAAAGGGCAGCCCCACATAGAGTGCTTTGCGGTAATCCAATCTGGAGACTACCATGGACAACAGTGGTCAGCCTACCCTGACCCAGAAATGGTCACTGCTGTCTTACCAAGCACTGCTGGTAAAATATACTCCCAGCTGCTGAGTTCATTAAGGCTACTGGTGATGGTCCAACAGACCCTCAGACCACAAACCTTCTCCTTCATGGAGAATATGACCTCATTCAAAGCAGTCAATTGACCAACTATCTAGACTCAGGAACTTACCACCCAGAGTGCATCCATATTGCTAGGATTCAGAGTAGCCTTTGGCATCTACTGTTGTTTACACAGTATCCTCTCTAAATGTGAACTGGCCAATAGGAAAAGGTAATTCTCAGGATCATGATGTTGACAGAGTAAAAAGAATGTATGGTATTAAAGGATGGTTTTGATGTCTGCAAGGACTGAGATAACATTTATACCCAAGAAAGCCCTTGGTGGTGTTCAGAACTAGAGGGAAAGCATTCATAGTTGTAAATACCTTTAAATTATAGATAATGGAGTAGGTAATATGAAACTGAAGAGTGAGGCTTTCAGCCGGCAATATATTTATTGATTTCAGTTCAGTGGCATGGATCTCTGAAGAGAATGTCCTTTTCTGAATAGCTATTTAGTAATGCTCAATCTCAGTATGCAACTATCAAATTTATAGGACACTTTTTGGATTTAGGGAGGAAAGCATAAGGTAATTACTGTTATGTTAAATGTGGATTTCTACACACTAGGTATAGTTATTTGCTGAACAGATGGCTCAGCATCAGTGAGCTAGCAAGGAGGGGTTGCTAGCTCTCATGACAGATAAGGCATTGGGCTGGAGCCTTAATCTAAGTAGACAAAGGGTTGTGCCCCCTCCCAGGTATCCTGTTAAATGGATTCAGGGGGAGGTGCTTCTGTCCAGACACTCAGATGGGGGCTAATGGGCCATAGCACCCTAAAAATGTAGACCTTGGAGGGGTCATCCCAATTTGGTGTACATCATAGGGTGATCCTTAACCTTGCCAAAATATTCAACCAGCAGACAGGTTGGTTGATTTAGGATACACCCCCCAAAAAACCTATAATCAATTAAGTTGTGGCCTTTTCAATTCCCAATTGGTTGTTCTGTGTTCATTGCAATTGTCTTGGCTGTGCCGCCCATGGCTGCACTGTATCTGAGCCTGCAATTGCATGCATCACATTCCAGTGTGTAAGAATATGTGATACTGACATGTTTAATTCAGGAAATTTATCTGAAACATTTCTATCCTGCTGTTAAAGATCAATTTTCAATGTGGCTACTATCCTTTGATCCCCCTTTAGATCCACATTCCAGGGCTGAATGCAACACCTATATGTTTATTAGATTTCTGGAGAAAAGTATCTCTAAAACAAAGGAGGAGCCACCCCAAACCTCTTTGCATGTGCCATTTTGTCTAACACGAAACAACAAGTATGTCGAGTGGAATCTTATGTTTACAGAGGAACAGGTTTGTTTTGCTTGTCCCCCAACATGTATAAATCTGATTAGAGTTCTACATATGGAATGCTTCATATTTGTTTTCTTTCCTTAAACATTTCTCACTGTAAGATTCACTTCTGGCAATAACTTCTCAAATTCTCCTCCATTACCCTGCCTACTGTTCCTGTCACTCACTGTGAAAGAGTGTCAAAGACTTCAATGAATCTATTCTTGAGTAAGTCATCAGAAGGCTAGAGCAACTCTCAACAACTCTCCTCCTGGCTTGCCATGAGAATATCAGTGCAGATTTGGTGTCTCGGTAGATTCTATAGGTCAAAGTTATTAAGCAAGCTCTTTCACTACTTTACCTGTCTAAACTGTCATAAATTTTAACTGTGCTCTCGCTGCTTTGGGACCACAATCATTAATACCTGGTGAAAAAAAGTGAGTTTGAACATATTGCTACCTGTCATTATCAATGTCACTCAAGTATGCAAATTGTTCCTTGAGTCAAACTTGGCAGCTAAGGAAAGAAAATCAGCAAAAGGCTTCATCATATCATTCAACTTACCTTTTTCTTTTGTTGTAAAGGTAAAAATGTAATGCTGGATTCCCAGAAACTATGGTTTGTAATCAAGGAGCAAGCTTCAGAAATGCACATTTGTCTCTTCTATCTCAGGAAATATATATATATATATATATATGGTTTTGGTGTCCTCGGGTGTCTTCCCGTGTAAAAGTTGGGGTGTCTAGGCGACGTTTCGACGAGGTCTCACTCGTCATCTTCAGGCTGGTGCTTTCGGCTTCTTGTTACTGGAACAGAGCAGGATCTCAGTGTTTGAGTTCCTATAAATACTGTAGAGGGGGTGTGGTGTATAGCCTCCAATGTTCTGGGCAGAGAGGAAGTTCCCAGGCTAGTGTGCCTTTTCTTCTTTTGTTCCTTAATTACTTGAGAGATATCTTGAGTGATTTCTTGAGTGATATCCTGAGTACCACTTAGGTGGGTCATTAGGTGTGGATTAGTTGTTAAAGTCTTTGTGTCTTGACCTCTTGAACTTTGTGAAGAGTTTTCCTGAGAAGATGGCTGTACTGTACTTAGTTGTGCTCTGGCTTGGCTTCGTGTATAGGGGCGAGCTGTGGTTTTGTGGCTTGTGTCAGCCAGATCTGTGTAGGGATTGCAGGGGGGTGCAGCATCCGGAGGTGCCACCATGGATTGGCTACTGGATGGTGTCTGTAATTCATCTGTGGAGAGGGTCTGGGTTTGGGTCTGGTGTGGTTGATTGGTGTTGGCGTTCTGTGTGCCTCTGGATCTGGTGTCAGTTTTTGTGGGGAGGGCTAATTTCCAGATGTCTGGCAAGCGGGATGTGTCGTCACGCTTGTTCATGTTGTGAGGGTGTTTCTCTATCTCGATGGCTTCCATGATTATTCTCTTGTGGTGATGTTCCGTGTTAAAGAGCAATTTGGAATCTGCAAAATTAATTTCGTGTCCTGTATCTTTCATGTGTTGGAAAAGAGAGGAAGTTTTTTCTTCTTTTTTGACGGCATTCTTGTGTTCTGCGATACGTGCATTTATTCGTCTGTTTGTTTGTCCAATGTACGTGGCTGGGCAGACTTTGCAGGGTATTTCATAGATCCCTTGGTTTTCCAACTGGATTTTATCCTTGGGGGTTTCTGAGGATATTGGCTATTTTTTGGTTGGTGCAAAAGGCTGTTTTGATATTGTGTTTATGGAGGATTTTGCTAATTTTATCTGTAGTGCCCTTGATATAAGGAAGGAGGTCCTTATCAAGGGCACTACAGATAAAATTAGCAAAATCCTCCATAAACACAATATCAAAACAGCCTTTTGCACCAACCAAAAAATAGCCAATATCCTCAGAAACCCCAAGGATAAAATCCAGTTGGAAAACCAAGGGATCTATGAAATACCCTGCAAAGTCTGCCCAGCCACGTACATTGGACAAACAAACAGACGAATAAATGCACGTATCGCAGAACACAAGAATGCCGTCAAAAAAGAAGAAAAAACTTCCTCTCTTTTCCAACACATGAAAGATACAGGACACGAAATTAATTTTGCAGATTCCAAATTGCTCTTTAACACGGAACATCACCACAAGAGAATAATCATGGAAGCCATTGAGATAGAGAAACACCCTCACAACATGAACAAGCGTGACGACACATCCCGCTTGCCAGACATCTGGAAATTAGCCCTCCCCACAAAAACTGACACCAGATCCAGAGGCACACAGAACGCCAACACCAATCAACCACACCAGACCCAAACCCAGACCCTCTCCACAGATGAATTACAGACACCATCCAGTAGCCAATCCATGGTGGCACCTCCGGATGCTGCACCCCCCTGCAATCCCTACACAGATCTGGCTGACACAAGCCACAAAACCACAGCTCGCCCCTATACACGAAGCCAAGCCAGAGCACAACTAAGTACAGTACAGCCATCTTCTCAGGAAAACTCTTCACAAAGTTCAAGAGGTCAAGACACAAAGACTTTAACAACTAATCCACACCTAATGACCCACCTAAGTGGTACTCAGGATATCACTCAAGAAATCACTCAAGATATCTCTCAAGTAATTAAGGAACAAAAGAAGAAAAGGCACACTAGCCTGGGAACTTCCTCTCTGCCCAGAACATTGGAGGCTATACACCACACCCCCTCTACAGTATTTATAGGAACTCAAACACTGAGATCCTGCTCTGTTCCAGTAACAAGAAGCCGAAAGCACCAGCCTGAAGATGACGAGTGAGACCTCGTCGAAACGTCGCCTAGACACCCCAACTTTTACACGGGAAGACACCCGAGGACACCAAAACCTGCATTCCTGTACCCGTGAAAATCTACGAAAGCAAATATATATATATATATACACACACACATCCCTGGGATTACAATGGTTTTGCATTATGCACTGACATGTAGGATAGGAGGGTTGACTCAATTCACATTTTAATACATACCCTACCCAATCTGCTCTTCCTGAACCAATCAGTGAACAGAAGCACAGCTATGCTTCAAAAATTGCACTTCTTCTCATTTTGTGATAATGTATACATGTAGCTGTATAACATAATGTACAAAACTGCCTTCTGGCGGTTCCCTCACTGCGAGAGGCTAAGTTACAGGGAACCAGGCAGAGGGCCTTCTCGGTAGTGGCACCCGCCCTGTGGAATGCCCTCCCATCAGATGTCAAAGCGATAAACAACTACCTGACATTCAGAAGACATCTGAAGGCAGCCCTGTTCAGGGAAGTTTTTAATATGTGACATTTTAGTGTATTTTCATCTCTGTTGGAAGCCGCCCAGAGTGGCTGGGGAAACCCAGCCAGATGGGCGGGGTACAAATAATAAATTATTATTATTATTATTATTATTATTATTATTATTATTATTATATATTCATTTAAAGGAAAAAAACCAAAACAGACTTATAATGCATTGATTAGGCAACACTGATACAAAAAAACATAGATTTGGAGGAAAGAGAATGGAAATGCACACACAATTTCATGAGGTCTTTTAAAAGCGGGGAAATGAAAGTTGATGTGTAAATGGGATGAGCTAAGCTTAAAGTTAGAAATATGAGAAACTGACAAAAACCAAAATAGAAAAGTTTATCCATTCCTAGCTGACACAAACCATGGTTAAGGTACATCAAGTTCCCTTGTAACCATGTTTTTCATATACAGCTCAGTGATTTCCTTTTATGGTTTCCATTAAGCACACCTGTACACGCATAACACAAATCCGGGACTGTCCCTGGAAAATAGGGACACTTGGAGGGTCTGCAATAGAATAGGATATGAATGGCTTCCAATCAAAGCTTAGGAATGGAATATGAAACAGGCTGCTGTGGTACATAAATTGTAGCAGCCATATATCAAAATTTCATACAGAGGAAAAAATGTTTACACTGGTGCTGAACCTTCACCCATACACACAATGCCATCTCACCAAACTATTCACTCCTTGTGAAAGCAGGGTGGATTTTCCCCCTGCCACTTTTTAAAAAGGTTAAATCCTCAGCTGCTCTCCTCAGCAGGCTATTATTAGTAATAAAATCCTCCACAGCTCTTCAGTGCTCTGCAGGCAGCTTCTTGGCCAACTGCGCTTCTCAGAAAGCCCCCTGGAGATCGACCTGCTGTAGCTTTCTCTAAGTAGGCATTTGAGTAAGCCAGGAGACAGAGAAGCTGGCACGAAGCTCCTGTAAAAAAATGGATAAAAGCAAAGATAGACGCCGCTCCTCCACCTCATACTGATCTTAAGATAGGAGCAGCAGCCAACTCCCTGTGCCTGCTCCATGCAAACATTTCTTCAAAGTTATCATGCCGGTCTCTGTTTTTCACAGGCAATTTTCTTTTCACAACAGCATTAACTATGACTGCTTGAACCCTCGTATCCCAACTTGATCACTGGGGTCAACTGGAGGACTGCTGTTAGTTGTCAGCCAGGTTACTGAGGCTCGACCGCCCTCAACCAGAAGTTGGGTATTTATTTTGTGTGCTGCTGGTCCCACGCTGTGGAACACTCTTCCAGCAGAGATCTGGACAGAGTCCTTGCTTTTGCCTTTTAAGTCTGCCTTGTAGACCTTTTGATGCCGATGGGGCTTTGCAGTTGTTTAATATTTCCTTGAGCAGCCAGTTATTTTAACGTTCTGTGTTGCTTTTTAATAGGTTTTATATTTTGTGTATAGCTGTGCCCTGCCCTGATGTTTTATAATAATAATAATAATAATAATTTATTATTTATACCCCGCCCATCTGGCTGAGTTTCCCCAGCCACTCTGGGCGGCTCCCAATCAGTATTAAAAACAATACAGCATTATATATTAAAAACATCCCTGAACAGGGCTGCCTTAAGATGTCTTCTGAACGTCAGGTAATTCTTTATCTCTTTGACATCTGATGGGAGGGCGTTCCACAGGGCGGGCGCCACTACCGAGAAGGCCCTCTGTCTGGTTCCCTGTAGCCTCACTTCTCGCAATGAGGGAACCGCCAGAAGGCCCTCGGCGCTGGATCTCAGTGTCCGGGCTGAACGATGGGGGTGGAGACGCTCCTTCAGGTATACAGGACCGAGGCCGTTTAGGGCTTTAAAGGTCAGCACCAACACTTTGAATCGTGCTCGGAAACGTACTGGGAGCCAATGCAGATCTCTCAGAACCGGTGTTATGTGGTCCCGGCGGCCACTCCCAGTCACCAGTCTAGCTTCCGCATTCTGGATTAATTGCAGTTTCCGGGTCACCTTCAAAGGTAGCCCCACGTAGAGCGCATTGCAGTAGTCCAAGCGTGAGATAACTAGAGCATGCACCACTCTGGCGAGACAGTCCGCGGGGAGGTAGGGTCTTAGCCTGCGTACCAGGTGGAGCTGGTAGACAGCTGCCCTGGACACAGAGTTAATCTGTGCCTCCATGGACAGCTGTGAGTCCAAAATGACTCCCAGGCTGCGCACCTGGTCCTTCAGGGGCACCGTTACCCCATTCAGGACCAGGGAATCCTCCACACCTGCCCGCCTCCTGTCCCCCAAAAACAGTACTTCTGTCTTGTCAGGATTCAACCTCAATCTGTTAGCCGCCATCCAACCTCCAACCGCCTCCAGGCACTCACACAGGACCTTCACCGCCTTCACTGGTTCTGATTTAAAGGAGAGGTAGAGCTGGGTGTCATCTGCATACTGATGAACACCCAGTCCAAACCCCCTGATGATCTCTCCCAGAGGCTTCATATAGATATTAAAAAGCATGGGGGAGAGGACAGAACCCTGAGGCACCCCACAAGTGAGAGCCCAGGGGTCTGAACACTCACCCCCCACCACCACCTTCTGGACACGGCCCAGGAGGAAGGAGCGGAACCACTGTATAACAGTGCCCCCAGCTCCCAGCCCCTCTAGACGGTCCAGAAGGATGTTATGGTCGATGGTGTCAAAGGCCGCTGAGAGATCCAGCAGAACTAGGAAACAGCTCTCACCTTTGTCCCTAGCCCACCGGAGATCATCAACCAGTGCGACCAAGGCAGTTTCAGTCCCATGGTGAGGCCTGAATCCCGATTGGAAGGGATCCAAATGGTCCGTTTCCTCCAGGCGTGCTTGGAGTTGTTCAGCAACCACCCGCTCAATCACCTTGCCCAAGAATGGCAGATTTGAGACTGGGCGATAGTTGGCCAAATTGGCCGGGTCTAAAGATGTTTTTTTAAGAAGCGGTTTAATGACCGCCTCTTTCAGCGGGTCTGGGAAGGCTCCCTCACAGAGGGAAGCATTCACCACCCCGCAGATCCCATCGCCCAGCCCTTCCCGGCTCGCTTTTATCAGCCAGGATGGGCAAGGATCAAAGAGACAGGTGGTCGGTTTCACTCGTCCAAGCAGCCTGTCCACATCCTCAGAGGTAACAGATTGGAATTGATCCCATGTAACAGGACCAGACAGAACTCTAGCACTCTCCCGCCCTGGCCCTGCTCCCACGGTGGAGTCTACCTCCTTCTGAATCTGAGCGATTTTATCTGCAAAAAACTTTGCAAAAGCATTGCAGGAGATCTTGGGGTCCCTACCAGGCCCCGGTGGTACAGGTGGTTCTGATAGATTGCGAACCACCTGAAAAAGTCTCCTGCTGCTGTTTTCTGCAGATGCAATGGAGGCGGTGAAGAAGGCCCTCTTCGCCGTCGCCATTGCCACTTGGTAGGCTCGACGTTCAGCTCTAACCCGTGTCCGGTCTGATTCAGAATGAGTTTTCCGCCACCGGCGCTCTAGCCGTCTCAACGATTGTTTCATCACCCTCAGCTCCGGGGAAAACCACGGGGCTGTCCGGGCTCCATGCAATCGGAGAGGGCGCTTCGGAGCCAGACAGTCAATAGCCCTGGTTAACTCCGCATTCCAGCGGGCCACCAGGGAATCGGCTGAAAGGCCATCAACTTGGGATAAAGCATCCCCTACCACTCTCTGGAAGCCAATTGGATCCATTATGTGGCGGGGGCGGACCATCCGAATCGGTCCCACCTCCCTGCGGAGGGGAAGGGTTGCGGAGAAGTCCAGTTGCACCAGGAAGTGATCTGACCATGGCACTTCTTTTGTTTCGCTTTTAGTTAATGTCAGATCACCAGCATCCGTAGAGGTAAACACCAAGTCTAAGGCATGTCCGTGGCTATGAGTTGGGCCAGACTTATTCAGGGACAGCCCCATGGAGGCCATGCTTTCCACGAAGTCCCGAGCGGCCCCTTGTAAGGTCGTGTCGGCATGGATGTTAAAATCCCCTAGGACAACCAAGCTAGGTGTCTCCAGGAGAACATCCGCCACGACCTGAAGCAGCTCGGGCAGGGAATCCTTGGTGCAGCGGGGAGGTCGGTACACCAAAAGGAATCCTGTACTGCCCCTATTGCCCAACTTCCAGAACATGCACTCAGAAAACTGGGTCTTCCCAATAGGACGCCTGGTGCAGACTAATGACTTCCTAAAAATCACTGCAACCCCCCCTCCCCACCCACATGACCTGGGTTGCTGTGCGTAAGAGAAACCTGGTGGGCAAGCAGCGGCAAGGACAGGCCCATCTGCTTCATCCAACCAAGTCTCTGTTACACATGCCAGATCAAATCCTCCATCCATGATCAAGTTTTGCGAGAGGGTGGCACGCTGCAATACACAAATGAACAAAACATAAAATCCAGGTGAAAACGTAGCCATGGCACCAGTTTACAAAGCCAACGACACCACTTGTTCTGTGCCAGGCTTTGTTCTCCAGCCTGCCAGCAGCTTCCCACACTCTGCCAGGTGATCACAGCTTAGCCAGGCATTTGCTCAACATGTGGGTGGGGGAGACCAAAGGTGAGCACTTTAGCTCTGCCATGGCCTCTGTCCCTGTCACTCTCTGGGATGGCTTCTACAGAAGGGAACGTTTTCTCACACATGTCATCTTTCCATATGACATAGATTCTAAATCTCACAGGGAAACAAATCACAGGGGGAGCCTGCCTCATCAAAAGTGATCCCTACATTTTAAAAAGGCCAGTGGGGATTGTGACGGGGGCAGAGCTAGGTTGCTCACCCTTGTGCTTTCCCCCGCCTGCCTCATGTTGACATATTATTTATCCATTAAATAGAATAT
Source organism: Podarcis erhardii (assembly GCF_964252035.2). Classification (NCBI taxonomy): domain Eukaryota; kingdom Metazoa; phylum Chordata; class Lepidosauria; order Squamata; family Lacertidae; genus Podarcis; species Podarcis erhardii. Next base: position 19,738,928 of record NC_138499.1, read on the forward strand.
GTATATTGCTTCAGTGTGTGTGTATGTACACACACACATACACCAAGTGGTTTATATAAAATATGCATTAAAATGATCAGTAAAAAATCAGGTGTTAAAGACAAGTGGACCTAAAATGTTTCAAAATATAAATGTAAAACATTAATAAAGGGAAGAATTCAACATCATTCTATGCCAATCAATCCATCAGTGCAAGCATTTTAGCTTGACCTCCCTGCATGCTCTTCTTGGGCATCTCCAGAACCCCCTCTCTAGGCCAATTAAGGGAAGGTGTGAGGATGCATGGGAGAAGATGGGCAAAAGCCCCATTGCCCTAGCAGGACTCATTGTGTTGAGTCCTTCTAGTGCACCTCTGTAGCTGAAGCAGCAGCCCAAAGCAGCAGTTAAAATTAGAGAGGTTGATGATAATAATGATTGATGAAGAAAGGTGGGTTGCAACAACAACAATACAAATAATAGACTAAAATAAAAAGCTTTTAGCAGGCGCAGGCACCAAATGCAGGAGAGCTGGAAACAGTATAGTATTGATTAAATATCAGTTAAACACAGACATAGAATGCCTGAATAGGGTTAGTGTGTGTGTGTGTGTGAGAGAGAGAGAGAGAGAGAGAGAGAGAGCGCGCGCGCGCGCGCTCTGGTGGCCACATTAAGTGGGTTTTACTTTTTATTCTCACAATAGCTCTGTGAGGTAGGTTAGGATGAGACTGTGTGATTGGTCCAAAGTCACAACGAGAAACAGGGTTATAAACCCAAGTCCCATACTCTCATCACCTTGCTTTCAGAATTATGATTTCCTCCCATAGTGTTAAACATCACCAAGTTTTTCCATGCTAAAACCAGGACTTTTGGGGAGGGGAGATGGGAAGAAGGGAAAGGACTTCTGAAATGTCACACACATGTGCAGCTACTGATTTTTAAAGGGGGTGTACAATTTCAGGCGCAGAATGAATCAGAGCTTGCGTTATGATCTGTCTGTGCTGACAAATGGAAGCAGCATCAGTGAAGCCGTTGCTGCAGCTTCATTAAAATGGAAACCCGTTGGACAAAAAAACACCCACACATAAAACCGGATGGAATCAGCCAAAGCTAGGACTATATATATATACAGCCATAAACGGAACCCAAGTGGTGAGGCTGTAAAACTGTCTCTCTCTCTCTCTACGCTGCAATTAAACAGCAGCGACAGAAAACCCAGCCGTGCCATGCAGACAGGAGTCACCGTCATAAAGAAATGGACTGAGGATTCAGAGGGCAAGGAACCTGCTTGGAGGAGAAGGCAGATGCATCAGGAGTCTGACAATGCTGAGTCTGCGGGAAATGCTGGAAGTCTGGGCAGGGTGAGGCAAATGGCAAGAAAGTAACATATGGTCTCATAAATGCCTGCCTGGTGGTGCAGGACTTCTTCCATAAGGGGAGCAGAAAAAACATGTTGTCTCCCACCAAAGAAAGGGGGAATGTAATAAGTGTGTATAAATAAGGGATCCAGTGAGGAAGGGAGGTGTGCAGACATAGCTTTTGCAGATGGGCTTCTTTGCATATCAGGACAGATGTATGAATATGCCCTTTCAAGTACACACCTGCATGTAGATGTGAGGTAGCCACAACATCCTCTATTTGCACTATGTTGTGTGATTGTGTAATTGGGTACACACCATGGTTTGTTGGAGCACGAATGAGATGTGAGATCCAGAAGTCTGTCCTTCCCTTCTTTCCTAAGGCTGGCTAGTGAGGAGACTTCCTAGTTTCTTAAACCGTAGTTTGCTGCGACATCCAAATGGAGAGAATCCAATTGAAGCACTGCCTACAAGGTACAAAACAAGATTGCAAACAAAGGACTTAAGCCTGCAAACATCAGGTACAATACAGATCCAATTCTCAGTTGGTCTGTTGCTTGCCCTGTCTGGCGTATGATCCAAGACTAAAAGCCTATCGCTAGAATCCTTTCTCCCAATTCAGAATTCGTCATAGCTCCGCTAAATGGATTTGTTAAAGCAAAACACATTTTTTCCTCCTGTACACACAGCATCAAATAAATATGGCAGTGTACTTTGTGAGCTATCCTGCTCCCTGATTCTTCCAGTCTGTCTCATAGTCACCAAACTCAGGCAGCAGAGACAGCACAGCAGTGCTAAAAATAGCTGTGTGTGTGTGTCACTTCTTGACAGGGCATCCAAAATGAAGTCCTAGAGCTTAATTCTCACTGCCTGACAGCCTGTGCAGTCATTTACACCTGTGCAAAGTGGGTGCAAAGTGGGTGTCAGATGTTGCCCTGTCTAATTTGCTTCCCATGACCTTCCATTTTCCTCAGCCTATTCATCCTCAAGCTGCTGCAGGATAAGATAGTTGCAAAGGATACTTGTGTTTCTCTGGGAGTGACTGTATATATCTATCACAGGTTGGTTGCTGCTGCAATCAATCCAGCTTCCCATTCCTGTGGCTTTGTGTTTAATAATCTCTCGCTCACAAAGTGTGCTCCCTGGTTACTGATAATATAAGGCAATTTGTCAGCCCAACTGGGGATGGACAACCTGGATCCTTACCCTGGACTAAACCACGAAGAGGTCACAGGCAAGAGAGGAAGCTTTAAAATATATTACGAACCCAAATGCACCTGTGCTTCTTTCTCCTCCTATTTTTATATTTTTAAAAAACCTGACCTTGTTCTTGCATGTAGGACAATCAGCCTCTCCAAAGTTAATAGCCTACATTGATAAATTCAACACATCTCAGAATAGCCACCTCCCAGGTACCACCTGAATTTTCTTGAAGCAGATACAACATGGGCATTTCAATAGCTTCATATGAGACAGCAGATCTATACTTTTACATTGGCCACAGTGATTAGCACCCCATCTGATGAATTTCCTACCCCTACAGCAGATTGTATGTAACAATTTCCCACATAAGTTGAGGGACCATGATGTAATGAGCTTCCTTGACCCCAGCTGTGAACGCTGATGTCATGGTCTTCGTAGCACATTTAGCAAGTACCGTATTAGCCTGAATATGAGCCTCACTTCCCCCCCAAATTCTGACCATGAAAAGTTAAAGTGTGGCTTATATTTGCAAGCTTATGGTATACAGCCAGGAGTGCAGGGCAAACAGCACCAGGAGTGTGGCAAAGTGGTGCCCACCCCGTGCATAGTCCCCCATCCTCTTCCCCAAGGCCAGGAAGGGAGAGAGCAAGGAAGGGGAAAGGCCGCTGGCAATACAGCATCCCCCCCCCCCAGTATACAGCCAGGAGCAGCAAGGAAGGGAGTGGCTTATATTCACATATTTTTTCTTTCCCCCCTCCAATTTTAAAAGTGTGGATTATATTCAGGTGTGGTTTAAATTTGGGCCAATACGGTATACAAACTCTTAGATAACATGAGTATTGTCATCATCACCATCAATGAAAGGTCTCCTGCTCCCTGAAACGATTCTGTCAATTTCCTCTTTCTGCCCTTTATGGCTGGAACCGCCTCCCTGTAACCACTCCCTCCTCAAAATGCACCCTTTCCAGGAAGTTTTCGGATCACCTCACTAGCTCTTACTTTAAACCAAAGTATGTGTTATTGAAGTGATCAGATAGGGTTGTATCCATTATTAGGTAGGCTCCATCTACATTTGGGGTGCGGGTGGCGCTGTGGTCTAAACCATAGAGCCTAGGGCTTGCTGATCAGAAGGTCAGCGGTTCGAATCCCCATGATGGGGTGAGCTCTTGTTGCTCGGTCCCTGCTCCTGCCAACCTAGCAGTTCAAAAGCACGTCAAAGTGCATGTAGATAAATAGGTACCGCTCCAGCAGGAAGGTAAACAGTGTTTCTGTGCACTGCTCTGGTTCACCAGAAATGGCTTAGTCATGCTGGCCACATGACCCGGAAGCTGTCTGTGGACAAACAAAGGCTCCCTCGGCCTATAGAGTGAGATGAATGCGCAACCCCAGAGTCGTCTGCAATGGGACCTAACAGTCAGTGGTCCCTTTACCATCTACATTATACATTTGAAGCAGTAGCAGACCACTTTAAACAGATATGGCTTCCCCACAAATATCCTGGGGACTGCAGTTAAGGGCCCCGAGAGTATAGAATGATAGAACTGTAGAGTTGGGTACCATCTAGTCCAACCCCCTGCAATGCCAAACTTCCTTCACAGAGTTGTCATTCTCAGAGTGGTTTAAGAGTCAATCCATTAAATGTGAAGCTGTCTTATACTTGAGCCAGACCATTGGTCCATCTAGTTCAATAGGGTTTATACAGTACTGACTTGGCAGCAGCTGTCCAAGGTTTCAGACTGTTCTTCCTCAGCCCTTCCCAGGGATTGAATTTAGGACCTTCAACATGGAAAGCAGATGGTCTGCCACTGAACTCAGGCCATTCAGCTTGAACCCTGGAGTACCCATGCTCTCTGTGGCACACAACCTGTGCCATAGCCTGGCAAGAGTTCTACATGCTCATTCCATACACAGAGAGCAGGACGCCATCTTGGGTGACATCCCTACTGATCCTATGGGTTATAGAGCTAGCGTAAAAATGTTCCAGGTGTTGAACAACATATAGAAACAACGTAACTTTTATTATCTGGATAAGGCCATAGATACTACATTGGTGGGAAGTGGACTAAGAATGGGTTTGCTTGATTGCCTAGCTACTTATTTTGGAGATTCTGTAAACCTCATCATTATGGGTATGCAGAGTAACTAACTGCTTATGCAATCCTAGCCTCATCTTATCTGTGCTAATAGTGCTATCAAAACTGGTTTAAAATAGAAAAGAGGCATGAAATGCAATTTTACACCCTATCTGTGCTGTGAAGAGTATTTGACAAATCTATCTGTTTGACCAAAGGGAAGTTAAATATGCATTTGGCAGCGCCTCCTATAAGCCGATAATCAACATTTGGAATGGATTTGGGTGACGCTGTCACACAGCAAGACCCCAGCCTTGTGTTTTCATGCATTTAGGGTAATCGCTGAATCATGAAATGCCATTTATTTTCAGTCTCATCAAAACAAAATGAGTAACAGTGGAATTAGAACTATTGACAAATTATTTTTAACACCCATTCTCTCTCTCTCTCTCTCTCTCCACATTCTCCGTGTCTGCTGAAGTCATCCAAAAGCTGCTTTGTAGCAGCTCACACCAGTACTTTAAAGTATGGGAAAAGCTGTAGAATACAGTATAATAGTCTGATGTGAGGCACGTTTGTAAATGCATCCGTGGAGATTACTCCCTAGCAGCAAAAGGCCTGATCCTATGTGTGCTTACATGGAAAAAGTCCTACTGAGTTCAATGTGGCTTCCAGTGCAAGCATCTATAGGATTATTGGCAATAATTAGCTCCACTAGGTCCCTGGAGACCTTCTTCCACCTAAGTGTGCGGAGCATTTCAGCCTTTCACAGTGGAAGCTGGTGCCCATTGGGACTAGCAGCAGAGAGGACAGGGAGACTAAGTGGAGCAACAGCAAATGGAAGGCAGAACCATCTAATTCTAATTTTGTCCTTCTCCTCCCTGCTTATTTCTGTAAGGACAACACCAGGACCAAGGAGGCAAAACTTGACAGGCAGTGCTACCCCCTAGACTGGTTATATGTTGGAAAGCAGGCAGGTAGGAGCTGACTGAGGGAAGACAGATTGGTGGGGCAGTGCCTCATTTGCCGTATTATGTGGTTTAACATTCAATTGATGGTTATGCCTGTGGGAAAACAGCAAGCAGGACCCGAGAATTATTATTAATAATAATAATAATAATAATAATAATAATAATAATAATAAATAAATAAATAAATAAATAAATAATTTTATTTATAGCCTGCCCTCCCTGGCCAGAGCTGGGCTCAGGGTAGCTAACACGAGTAAGATTACAATAAAAACATAATAGGGGGAAAAACAATTTAAAATACAGGTAAGAAGAAGAAGAAGAAGAAGAAGAAGAAGAAGAAGAAGAAGAAGAAGAAGATAATTTTGGATTTGATATCCCACTTTATCACTACCCGAAGGAGTCTCAAAGCGGCTAACATTCTCCTTTCCCTTCCTCCCCCACAACAAACACTCTGTGAGGTGAGTGGGGCTGAGAGACTTCAAAGAAGTGTGACTAGCCCAAGGTCACCCAGGAGCTGCATGTGGAGGAGCAGAGACGTGAACCCGGTTCCCCAGATTACGAATCTACTGCTCTTAACCACTACACCACACTGGCTCATTTTAAAAGTAGTCCATGGACCAAAACCGTAAGGGAAGGGAAAATATAACGGTCAGACTGAGTCCAAACCAAAGGCCAGGCAGAACAACTCTGTCTTGCAGGCCCTGCGGAAAGATGTCAAGTCCCAAAGGGCCCTAGTCTCCTCATGACAGAGCATTCCACCAAGTCGGGGCCAGTACTGCAAAGGCCCTGGCCCTAGTTGAGACCAATCTAACCACCTTGCGACTTGGGACCTACAAAGTGTTGTCATTTGTGGACTTTAAGGTCCTCCGCGGGACATACCAGGAGAGGCAGTCCTGTAGGTACGTGGGTCCTAGGCTGTGAAGGGCTTTAAAGGTCAAAACCATCACGTTAAATCTAACCCTGTACTCCACCGGGAGCCAGTGCAGCTGGAAAAGCACTGGATGAATATGCTCCCATGGCAGAGACCCCGTGAGGAGCCTTGCTGCAGCATTCTGCACCCGCTGTAGTTTCTGGGACAGTAAAAGCAAAGACACATTTAAGAAACTAAAAGTAAAATTGCCCTCATTCAAGGCATGAGACTGAATTCACCTCCCCCCCTTCATTAAAATTGAGGCATGTGGAATAAGACCAAGTGGTGGGTAGAGCATTGAAGCTGGATTGAGAAATCAATGGGAAGCCCATTTCCATAATCATAATTTGCATAGTATATAACTCAGATGTCCTCATTATGCACCACCTATTATCATCACATCTAATGCCACACAGAGACATTAAAGAAAGGATGGTGAGCACTTCTGACCTGATCATTACAAGTGACAGGGAAGAGGGACTTCTCACACTAAGTGTCCCTTTCTTCTTCAAGGACAGACTTATGCTCCCTGGCAATTAAACAGGCTGACCTTCCCTATTTCTCCACCCTAGGGACAACACAACTCCCAGAAGAAGAAAAAGACTGATTTCCCATTCATTCTTACTGTTCCAGTTTACCATAGACAGAGCTGCCTCTCACACACTTTGCACTTGTCTTTTGTATCTGTAGAGATTGTTAAGAGATACATTTTTGCTAGTATGTGCACATGTGCCTAGACTGTTCTCACATCTTCCTATCTATCCCTACTGTGCATGTGTTGTAGGTTGTATCCAATCAAGTTTTGCTTGGGTTAGACCCACTGAAAAGAATGAACCCATGTTAGTGATGCCCATTAACACCAAGGAGTTTACTCTGAGCAGGTCTAAAGGTAAAGGTAAAGGTAAAGGTAAAGGTAAAGGTAAAGGTACCCCAGACCATTAGGTCCAGTCATGGACGACTCTGGGGTTGCGGTGCTCATCTCGCTTTACTGGCCAAGGGAGTCGGCGTACGGCTTCCAGGTCATGTGGCCAGCATAACTAAGCCACTTCTGGCGAACCAGAGCAGCACACGGAAATGCTGTTTACCTTCCTGCTGGAGCGGTACCTATTTATCTACTTGCACTTTGGTGTGCTTTCAAACTGCTAGGTTGGCAGGAGCAGGGACCAAGCAATGGGAGCTCACCCCATCATGGGGATTCGAACCACTGACCTTCTCATTGGTTTAACCCACAGTGCCACCTGTGTCCCTCTAGGCAGGTCTAGCATTGGATAAAACCTATAGAAATACAACCATTAGGCGATGAAACGTTCTTTAAAACTATACATTCATCTCCTTTAAAATGTAATAATTATGGTGTTTTGATGAACACATCTGCTTCAGAAGTCAGTGAGTGCAGCATACACCATTGCCTACATCAAGAACATTTGAAAGGTCTTGCTGGGAGACTTCCGGTGGAGCGCGATCTTGCCGCAAGCGAGGGATTTTTCGGAGCGAGGAATCCCAGCTATTTCGGATGGAAAAGGGGGTGCTACAGGGCACAGTAGACCCCTATTAAGCCTCTGGAGGGTGTCCAGGGCATCAGGTTCTTGGCAGTGCCCTAAAAACTGCCCGTCTGGCCATCAGGTAACCCCCAAAAGGGTGAAGAGTACGGCGGAACAGGTTAGTGGGCTATCGGGAAGCCATTGCTGCATCCGAATAGTGAAGCCCCGAGCTTGCAAAGAATAGCCCTCCGCTCTCAAAATTAAGAAATTTGGACCCAGTTCAAAGTACAAATTGCAAGATGTGGAACTAAGGAAGGCTCCGGATCAATAAGGATTTCTTTTTGAGTTCAGCTGTCATCTGGAATCAGCTTTGACACAGTGATTTATGCAGAGCTGGAAAACAAAAGTAAGTTGCCACTAGTGGCTATTGTTTCTGTTTTCCCCATAACTTTTAGAAACAAAATAAAGAAGTTAAAAGTAACTTTGTGGGAGTTTAAAGAAGTGAAAGAAGTATTGGACTAAAAGGGACTAAAAGGGAGAACAGAAAGTAATTATGGTGGCGAATAGAGATCTTTGATGGAACGGAGGACATATAAAGAGTGAAGTTCTTTGTCTCTCCACTTTCGTTTTCAAAGACAAAGGAAAGAGAAACAGGCAGCTCCCGACTCCATTGTTAATAACAGAGAAGTGCAATCTGAAAAGGCTACAGTTGCAATGTGCAGGATTTAACATACTCCCTTTTCCCCCCTCTCATTTTCTTTATTAATCGGACCTAAAATTTTGGCGTACCAAAGTAATAGCTGGAATTTTGTTATTTGGATTTACTAATTTATACCTTTTAGATTTGGGCATCGACTCCCTAGTGGACGGAATAAGTCAGTACAACTTGTTTTTCTGTGCTCCTTCTTAAGCCAGTGGAAATTTTTTGAAGTGACCTTGGCTCCTCTCCTACTCCATATTGCTTTTTTTGTGGAACTTTCCTCTCTGGATATTTTTGGTTATCAACTGCAGACATTTATTACTATTATTTTATCAATCTTTTGGGTTATTAAAAGAAATTTAGACATTAAATTTCATTTTCAATTGGCTCTCCTCATTGACATTGTGGAAGTATTATTTAATTTCAATTGGATTATAACATAATTTGAATTTGGAGTCAAGTTCCCCATTTATTTCAATAATTTCTGATTTGTTTGGACTTAAACTTTATTCAGATTATAATTCTATATGGGCTGGATTACAATTGATGCAATAACAATATTCCATTCGGATTACAATTGATGCAAGTATAAATATAAAAGGAAGAACCCAATTAAGGATTAGCCCAATTGGGGTCAAGAAGATTGTTTTCAACTGTGGACGTGATTGTGGCTAGCCCTTTATTTTCCCCAAATTATAGTGGGATCAAGTATCTTTGTTTAATTTCTATTTTTGGATTTATAAGATACTTTTATTTGCAAAAAGATTTTGGTTTTACATCTTTGTTATTTTTCTGAATTTAAAATTGGTAAATTGGTTACATTGCCGTGATTTGAACAGGTGGGGAAGTATTAAAGGATATTTTTGAAAATGGCATATCAACAAAAGAAAGGAATGGAAGGGGGGACACCAACAGATAGGAGAGCATCTAAGCAAGAATCAGATTTTAGAGCAGAAATATTGAAAATGTTTGCAGAAATTAAACAAAGTGAAAAGAATTTGGAAACAAAATTAGAACAAGTGGATAACAAAATGGAACAAGTGGATAATAAAATTGGGAAAATGGATAAAAAAATCGATGAGACAATTAATGAACTGAAAGGGCAAATAAAATAGGTCTCCAAAATAACACAATCATTAGAAGAGGGGTTGAAAAAGACAAAATTGGAGATGAGGGAAGTGAAGCGAGAGGAAGAAAGGTTGAAGGTGGAGATGATAGAAATAAATAAATCTCAGGAGGAAATTAAAGATGCAATTGCTATGAATGAACTGAGACAGAGGGAATTCAACCTGAGGCTGAGATCAGTGCCGGAAATACAGAACGAGAACATTAAAGAGAGATTGATAGCAGAAATTGCACAGTGGCTGGAGTTACCAGTAGAGGAAGTTGCAAAAACAGTACAAAATGCATTCAGGATGAGAGTAAGAACAACAAAGGCAAGGAAATTTCCAGGTGACTGTTTAATCACGTTTAAAGATCGAGAGATGAGAAATTTGATACTACAGAAGAACAGAGAGAAAAGACAATATATAGATGGAAATTACATAATCATTTTTAAATATATTCCGATAAGGCTGTTGAAACGAAGAGACCCATACAAGCCACTGGTGCAGATTCTGAAGAAAAACAAAATTGATTTCAGATGGGAATTTCCAGAAGGAATTTCCTTTTTTTACAAAACTAAGAAACGCAGGTTGACAAGCCCAGAAGAAATAGGGAAATTTACGAGAAGATATAAGGAATTGCAAGTGGAAGAAGAAGAAGTTAAAGGTGCAGGAGGGGGAGCAGGATCCAAGGATGAGTCAGAATCGATGGAAGAGGAAGAAGACCAAGGAAAGAGGTCTGAAGAAGAAGAAGGAGAAGGAGAAGGAGAAAAGGAAGACAGGTTATAAGTAAACTAAAGTAAATTTATTTAATTGGATTTTAACATGGCTCTAAAACTATGGAATTGGAACATTAATGGGATGAACGATAAAAAGAAACAAAATAAAATTGAACATTTCTTAAAAAAGAAAAATCTGGACATTATATGCCTACAGGAAACACATGTGGCAAGGAGACATAGAAAAATTTTGATTAATAAAAGACTAGGGAATGAATTTATATCTTCGGACAAAGAGAAAAAAAGAGGGGTTGTTTTATATATCAAAAACAAAATTGAATCTCAACAAATTTTCAAAGATGAAGAAGGAAGAATTATAGCAGTTCAGATCAAATGGCAAGGCGAAAAATCTAATAATTGTCGGGATCTATGCACCTAATGGAAATAAGACTGACTTTTATAAAGCTTTGGAAGAAAAACTATTTGAATACATGGATCAGAAAATCATAATAATGGGAGATATGAACAGAGTGGTTTCATTGGAAATGGATAGATTAAGAGGAGGAACAAATAAAGAAGGGAAACTACCGAGGACTTTTTTCACAATGACTAAGAATTGTAATTTGATTGATATCTGGAGACTTAGACACCCATTGGAGAAACAATTTACTTACTATTCAGAACTGAATCAGTCAATGTCAAGAATCGACCAAATATGGGTCTCGAATGAATTGACTCCAAGAATCCAGCAAATTGAAATACAGCCCAAAGTAATCTCAGATCATAATCCAATAAAATTGGAACTAAAAGGCTTTGAAGAAAGAACCTTTAGATGGAGAATCAACGACTACTTGTTGGATGACCAGAAGATTATAGAAAAAGCACAAAAGAAATTATCTGAATATTTTATGGATAACACCAATAAAGGTACAAAGATGAACATTGTTTGGGACGCAAGCAAAGCAGTTATGAAAGGATTTTTTATTCAACAGAACTCATTGAAGAACAAACATAGGGAAAAAGGGAAAAAAGAAATTTTAAAGCAGATTATGGACAATGAGCAGAAACTAATTAAAAAACCAAATAACTTAAAAATCAAACAAGAAATTAAGACACTACAATCCCAATTTGCAACGATAATAAATAAAGAAGTAGAATGGAATATTAAGAGGCTACGACAGAAAAACTTTGAGTTCGCTAATAAATCAGGAAAATTGCTTGCGTGGCAAATTAAAAAGAGAAAAGAACAGAATACAATTAACAAAATTACTGTGAATGGGGAAGAGATAGTCAATCCGAAAGAAATTAGAAAAGGATTCTTGGACTTTTATAGGCAATTATATAAAAATAAAGAAAGGAATAATATGAAGAAAATAGAAAGATTTTTAAAAGATAAAAAGGTGCAGAAGATCCCGACAGAACAAAAAGACCAGCTGAACACCCCAAAAGAAGTTGAAGAGATTAAAGAGGTTAACTCCTAAAAATATCGACCTGTTCCAGAATAATTATGTACAGGTGTGGAAAGGAATAAGGAATGACCTGGAGGTGTGGGGTAGAATGAAACTGTCCTTTTGGGGTAGAATCTCTACGATAAAGATGAACGTGCTTCCAAAGATGTTATTTTTATTTCAGACTACCCCCATTATCAAGGGGGTAGGGATTTTTAAGGATTGGCAAAGAGTGATTTCAAGGTATATTTGGCAGGGTAAGAAGCCAAGAATAAAATATAAATTATAAATAAATAAATAAATAAATATTAACAGATGTGAAAGAAAAAGGAGGCTTCGCCCTGCCAGATATGAAACTATACTATGAAGCAGCATGCCTATGCTGGTTAAAGGAATGGATTAAATTAGAAAATATGGAATTATTAGACCTTGAAGGTTTCGATAACAGATTTGGTTGGCACGCTTACCTATGGTGTGACAAGAAGAAAGTTCATAAAGGATTTGGGAACCACATTTTCAGGAATTCATTAATAGAAGTATGGGACAGGTATAAAAATCTTCTGGAACCAAGAGTTCCACATTGGTTATCTCCGTTAGAGGTTATGTGTGTAAAGAAAATTAATATGAGAGGGAAATGGGCTACTTACGGAGAATTAGTAACTAAAGAAGGAAGAAAATGCAAACTAAAACCATATGAACAAGTTAAAGATTACATGTATGATTGGTTGCATTATTTTCAGGTAAATGAAATGTTTAAAAAAGATATAAAGGAAAGTGGTTATGCAGAAAAAGACTCTAAGTTCCAAACAGATATAATAAATAATGAATATAAAATTTTGTCAAAAATGTATAAGATACTGTTGGAATGGTGTACAAAAGATGAAGAGGTTAAATCGGTAATGATACAATGGGCCAAAGATTTTGGATATAATATTCAATTTGAAGATTGGGAAAAATTATGGAAGGAAAATTTAAAATTTACTGCATGCATGGTGTTGAAGGAAAATGTTATGAAAATGTTTTATAGCTGGTATATTACACCGGTAAAACTTGCAAAAATGTATAAAACATGTAATAAGTGTTGGAAATGTAAAGAAAAAGAGGGAACGTTTTACCATATGTGGTGGGAATGTAAGAAAGTGAAGAGTTTCTGGGAAGCGATATACGATGAATTGAAAAAGATGTTAAGATATACTTTTGTTAAGAAACCAGAAGTTTTTCTTTTAGGGATCACAGGAAAAGAAATAAGAAGAAAAGACTGTAAATTATTCCAGTAAGCAAGAACTTTACTGGCCCAGAAATGCAAACAAGAGGAAATACCGACGATTCAAGAATGGAGAATGAAATTGACGGACTATGCGGAACTGGATAAATTGACTGGGAAAATAAGATATGTTCGAAACCAAAAGTTCAACGAAGATTGGAGAAAGTTTGTAGATTATCTGAAAAATGTATGTGACGTGGAAACAATGCTAGTGGGGTTTCAAGAAGCACTGTAAAAGTTTAAGAGGTATTGTCAAAAAGAAATAGAAAAGGGAGGGAAGACAAATGGCAATACAATGAAGGGAATGCGTATTGAAGAGTAATTACGCATGATTACCAGAGAAACTGAAGGAAGTCCAAAAAGAGTAATTTGTTAAAATTTGGATAAAATTGAACAATTGTGTTGGAAAATTAATAAAAATTTATATATATATAAAAGAAAGGTCTTGCTGGATCACACCAGAAACATATTCAGACCATCAGTCTGTTTTCAGCAGTGGTCAGTTAGATGCCTACACGAAGCCAGCCAGCAGGATATGAGGGCAATAACATTCTCCTGCTTTCATTTCTCAGATCCTACAGATATATATCCACCATGTCTAGTGGCTACTGATAGCATTATTCTCCAGGAATTTGTATAATTCCATTTTAAAGCCATCTAAACTTATCATCATCACCATATTTATGATCGCAAATCCTGTAATTTAACAACACTATTTATTTGGCCTGCTTACCAAGTTGTATCTACCAGCATTCATCCTGGAGAAAGTGGAGCAATTCAATTCAGTTCACATTTAAAGCTGAACCTGCTTAACTATTTTTGCACTTTTTTGATGATATGCAAACCAAAACACAACCATCCTTTGAGATTCATACTTCTCCAAATTTTGACATGCAGGTTTCCAACCAAGTAGTGTGAGCAAAAAGGTATATTAGTGAATATATGCTTTGCAAGAAGAAGAAGAAGTGTAAAATGGCAAACTGACATACAGTAATGTGTATACTGGGAGAAAGTCACACTCAAATAAAGAACTTTTGTGAGGGCTTTATTTTGGCAAAATTGTAAAATGATGTGGAAATGTGCAGAACTGAATTTAAGATTGGAAAAATGAGAAACTGAAGATGACAGTTGCCCATTCCTAATTCAGGAAGCAGTTTACTGCCCACCAATCAGGCAAGGAATGTGTGCCTATTGAAGGGCAAGTCATTTTTATACAGCATACATCATGGGCAGGGGTATACACCTACTTGCTACAAGTGTGTGATGTCAGAATGAAGTATTTTATTGATATCCACATGCAATATAGTCTTAATGAAAAAGGGACAAAGAGCACCCTCAAAGTCACACAGACTGACTTTCTGAGTATCAGCCAATTTTCTTTTAAACTACTGCTAATAATATCGCTGATTACAATGCATTCTTCATCAGCCTCGGGCTGTATTGCTTCTGTATATGTTTAGACTGCATTACATGCATCTCAGCTACAGCCTAGACTGTGACTATAAAGAAGATATCAAAGGAAAACTTCACAGACCTTAATATCTGAAGCAGAGCCAAGGAAAGATAATTCATATTATTCATGAACTCCCAGAGCAGGTTTGGGGGAAAAAGATTGGGGTGTACATCAGATGTAAAGTGCCTTCTGTCACTTGCCGAATAACTCTAAGGGGACGATGGAGAGCGTGCCAATTTCACCTGAATAGCTTGTACACCCGAGAAAATTAATTTAAGTCAACTGATGACCCTGCAGATTCTGATCAGGCTTGCTGTTTGCTAAATATCCAGGTGCTATTACAAAGTATGATGAGAAAGGGATATTATTAAAATAGGTTCAGCAGGGTTATAAATTGTATCACTTTAAAGAGCGCAGTAGAGAGAAAGAAATATACAAGGCTGGGGGTAATAGCTTATACGGGACTAAGCATGGACACAATAGACATCAGGATGCTTTAAGGAGAGACCTTTATTACTTACTAATCCAAACACAGTCATCTATCCACACATGGTGACCTGCCTCCTGTTTTTGCCGCATACGTGGGAATGAAAAGAGGCAACACATAGCTTGTCTGAAGGCACATGGTCTGAAGGTAAGCAGGTCAGGATCTGGTCAGTACCTGGATGGAGCAACACCTGTGACTCACACGTGCATCACCTTGGGGGCACCACATCCACCATGATAGAAGAAAGATGGGGTATCAATGTAAGAAAGTAGATAGAAGCCTTTGGACATGCCTAGTCATCCTGAGCTATTCTGCACCTAAACTGAGTAGAATGTGTAATCTGGTTTCTGCCGAAACTGGATAGAGAAAAATCAAGATGTTGCACCTACCTGTGTGTTAGGAAGCAAAAGAGACTCCAATTTTCTAGGTTTGGTGATGGGCACACCAAGTGAACTAGGCCCACCCACCCTCTCTTTACTTACTGGGTAGGAAAGATGGTTGAAAATTCATAATGGAAACAAAAGAACACTGCTGGATCATACTAAATGCCAGTCCACATTAGTTCAGCATCCCTCTCATGGAGCATGCCCCAACACATGTGCTATTTACAGTGCCCCTATATTCCTGTTGATTCGTTCTTGATCAGTAGTAGAATGAAGGAAGCCAACATCCTGCTCAGTTAAATGAGTTCCCTCATGCATATTTCACTGCATTGCTCCGCAGCTTGATGTGTTAGAAGCCTTCAGAAAATAACATTCCAATTTGTGATTTTGTGCACTGACACATATTAGTGACAAAAAGAAACCCAAAGCTATATATCCCTTTACAGCAATTAAAAAGAGGCCAGGCTTTTTCCTGTCATACCTCTTTGATCAGTATGTCATCAAATTACTAGCACTTTTAGAACTGCTGTGCCAAAACTTTTGCAGGACCATATATTTGGAGGGGCTGCAAATACCTTCGAAGAAGGAACAGGGTAAAATTTCCAATTGCCTCCTTTTGGAGGGCGGGGAGGAGTTCTGGACATGTGTAAGTTAATTCGTTGTGCCATGGACAGAAAAAAATGAGTCCCCTTTTAAACTGTTGTTGGCCTCTGTCTGTCTCGAGAGACAATGGAGTACACCTCCAGGGGTGAAGTCAAACCACTGAGAATCACAGCTCCTGCTGTGGTTGCAGAGACTGATAACTTGTAACTACTGCCTTCTGCAATGTTTTTGCTATGTTAGCAGCACTCAAGTGACCTCTCTGGGGCACAAGCCTGGGCAGTGTGTATGGAAGTCCTGGCCTGCCCAGATGCAAAGGCCCACCTCTTCACCTCACTGATGTGATTCAAAGAAAAGCAGAGCAATACATTTGGCACCAGGAGTTGCTGGAAATAGGTGTACAATACATAGAGTCAAAGCATCTTAGAGTTGCAAGGGACCAAAGGGTCATCTAGTTCAACTCCCTACAATACAGGAATCTCAGCTAAAGCATTCATGACAGATGGCCCTCCAACCTCTGTTTAAAAACCTCCAAGGAAAGAGAGTTCATCACTTCTTGTGGGAGTCTCTTCCATTGCTGAACAGCTCTTACTGTCAGAATTTCCCCCCGAATGTTTAGTCGGAATCTCCTTTCTTGTGACTTGAAGCCATTGGTTCGAGTCCTACCCTCCAGAGCAGGAGAAAACAAGCTTGCTCCCTACTTCATGTGATAGCCCTTGAGATATTTGAAGATGGCTATCATGTCTCCTCTCAGTCTCCTCTTTTCCAGGCTAAGCATACCCAGCTCCTTCAAACACTCCTTATAAGGCTTAGTTTCCAGACCTTTAATCATCTTGGTTGCTCTTCTCTGCACACATTCCAGCTTGTCAACATCCTTCTTAAATTGTGGTGCCCAGAACTGAACACAGTATTCCAAGTGTGGTCTAAGGTGGAATAGAGTGGCACTATTCCTTCCCTTGATCTGGACACTATAATTCTGTGATGCAGCCTAGATTAGCATTAGCTTTTCTTTTGCTGCTACATCACACTGTTGACTCATGTCCACCAAGATCCCTAGATCCTTTTCACATGTACTGCTAATAAGCCAGGCGTCACCCATTCTATATTTGTGCATCTGGTTTTTCCTGCCTAAGTGCAGAACCTTACATTTGTCCCTATTGAAGTTCTCCTCTCATCCCTCTACAGCACATGCAGTAACAGCCTTCTTGACCGTTAGACCTACTATTGGTCTTGTCCGCTCAATCCGCTGTAGCCTGACTTTGTATGCTCTAACTCACCGAGGGTTAGAGTCTCTAACTCAGGGTTCTTATTATCCACAGTATGGATGAGCCCTCTGAAATAGCATCACTAGTTAAATGACTATTTAGGAGGAGCAGAACAAAGCAAACTCTTGGACCAAGTATGGAACTCAACAAGGAGAGTCTGCCCAGCTCTAGTTGAGAGTACTTCTCCAAGACACAATGCTCCTTTAAGAGATTACACCATTTCAGAAGAACCGAATTCCCACTTAAAGACAATGTTGAAGCATGCATTCAAGGTGACTTCAGAAAAGTACAGTACAGAGCTCAAGAGTGTCCAAGAACAATAGTAACTCCTTCTGCAATGTAAAAAAAAGGGGGGAGGGAAGAATTTCAGAGTATCATGAAAAGAAGAAAACCTATTTTGAGAAGCACTGGTTTATAAGTACTCTGTGGGAAGTTGAAGGAGATAATGCAGCTATTGTGAAACGAGTCTGAATAGTGATTAATGAAGGATACCCATGAGGGTATTTCACTCCCTGCCACATTTTTTGTTCCATTTTCTGAAGGCAATAAAAGCATGCCAAGTTACATCAGGCCATGTACTGTTAAACAGAAAGCAGTATGAATCAAAAGTAAATGGGATTTGTTTAATTAAAAAAAAGGTTTAGAAGTTTTGGGAAGCTTGTAACCTTAGTAGGTGCATGTGCTGCTTTAATCAAGAGGTTATTTCACAGTTGCAAATATTGCAGGAAACAATGTTTTCTTCTTCTTCTCCTCCAGTCTGCTTAGGGTTGCTCACATGATCCGTTGTAGTATGAGGTCCAAACTTGGAACGTAAGAGAAGTCTTGCTAGATTTGGCCAAAAGCCACCTAGTCCAGAATCCTGTTTTCACACCATCCAGCCAGTAGAAAGCATTATAAAAATGTGGGCAATGACACATAGCAGCCTTTCCTGAGGGAGTAAAAGGCAGGTGGAGAGCGTGCCAGCTTGGACACCACTGCTTGAATGTACTGGAAATGTATTCAGGCAGTGGCACCTACATGACTACACGTATCTCCTCTTCTAAACAGGAAAGGCCAGAAATTAGGTCCACTTCAGCCTAGTCAGCAAGCTTTCTTCCTAATTTTGGAGTCTAGGAGGGCAACTGCCATGCTACTACCAGAATGATGCTCAACCATCTCTGCAATTACTATGAAGCTCATTAGGTAAACTTTGGGCCTGTCCCCATCTCTCAGCCTAACCTACTGCACAGGATTGTTGTAAGGATAAAATGGGAGAATTGTGGATTCCACCTTGAGTTACTTGGAGGAACTGTGAGATTTTTATGTAATGATAAATGAAATAAATTGGAAGCAAGACTGGTCATTCATCGTGCCACTAGCCATAACAGGGGTGGCAAGTGGAATTGTTGAAGCCTGATGTATCCCTTGATCTTCATATGAAACGAGCCACAATGTCTATGTTCCAGCTCCACTGTTGAAGGCAATAGGACTCTGAATGCCAGTTGTTGGGAATAGCAAGAGCAGAGAGGGTTCTCCCTCCAGACTTCCCATAGGTTACTGGGAGAACAGGTTGTTGGACTAGATGGGTTAATTGGCCTAATCTAGCAGGGCTCATGTTTTTATATGATGGAAAGTCAGCCTATAAATCTCTTAATAAATAAAATAAGCAAAGCATTCACCCTGCTGATAAAACAACTATAATATCCTGGTGTCTCCCAGGAAAGCAGTAACAAGAAGACAGATGCAAGAGGGAAAACTACAATGAGGGGACACAGCCCCTGAACTGACTACGAAAATTCGGTGCATTAAAATGCAGCCAAGTATTTCTAAACACAGGCATACCTCTGACCTAATGATCTCAGGCATTGCTAATGTGAAATCAATTATAATTAATAGAGAATTAACCTCACTTCCATCCTAGTAAAAGAGCCAGTTCATACTGTTATTGCCCTAAAGGTGTGATTAGGAGCAAGTTTTATATGAGGCTGATTTTGATTAAACTGTCATCCTTAATGCATAGACTTCAACATAATCTGCCCTAAGAGAAGAGGAATTTGTGCCGCACTGCATTTAATTGGTGCCTTCCCTGTTAAGCAGATTTAACATCACTTGGTCACAGTTCTACCAGCTGGCTCCATGCTTTATTTCAGCTTTGCTTCCTTTTCTCCTGTAGATCTTTGGTTTTCTAAACAAACAAAACAAAACAAAGCTTTTAGAGGCATACTAAATGCTACTTCACCTGGTACGCTAGTTATATATTGCAAAATAAAAACCACACCTAACTGCAGAGAAAGCTAGGGGAATGAAAGGTAGCATCCCAGAGACTTTGAATATCACAGGTTTTGGTTTTGATTTTATCACGCTAAGGTTAGACATCTATCACTGGCAGTGATTGCTCAAGTCAGAACTGTACAGAGCTCTAGATAACCAGATGCTTCAAGCTTTTTTATTCTCTCCCTGCCAAAAAGACATTGGTCCGCAAAGTCTTCCCATCCCCATTGTGCTTCCTTCTCTGTTGTAGGGATTGGGCCTTCCCAGAACCCTCCTGTCACTCCATTAGTGCCCCTCTCCTTTCCTGTTGAGCTACTCAAAAGGGATTTATCTGTTCTACTTTTCTTTTACCTACAGACTCCGTGTTATATGCTAATCCAGCCAGCCTCTCCTTTCCGAACAGATTTTCTCCACATTTTTCTCGTTACCTTCCCATCGGGTTTCCAGCTCAACAGCTACCAGGTTCCACTTGATGTATTCTGATTGAACCGGCTGGCCTTTGCAGAATTTTGATAATGTAGTGCACATCTCTCCCATGATGGTGCTCTGAGATGTAAGTGCAAGGCTAGACTCCTCTGAGTGAATTCCTGTTTGCTCATCGTGGCAATTTTGTCACCAAAGGGCACTGCTTCAGATTGATTCTAAAGGCAGGTGCAGCCTTGGGGTGAGAAGTTGCTGTTATTTAAGTGAGCCTGAAATCTGATATTCTTGAGCAATATAGACTTTAATTTAACCACGGACACTAGGAATGACTATCTATGGGTACATTGTACCTATATTAGGGGCAGCATTTCGTGAAATGTATTTTAGCTAGATAATACATATGCACAAACCTCTCTACCCACTATCTTTCATAAATAAATCCCATTGAATTAGTTGTATGGTGTTACACCAAGACACCCTAAGAAATCTTTTTTAGATAACACTGGTTCCGAGTTGGATCTCTTGCCTAAAGAAACCATCCAGGCACAAACAAGCATCCCTCATTAATATCACCTAGGTTATTTAGAAAGAAATCCAAATGACTCAGAATTGCAATGGATACTATTCTTCAAATGCACCCAAGTGGAAAAAATCCTAATATTCATGCTAATAGAATTCTGTTATTCAATTCAGTTTTCAAGACACTCTGTGGCTGAAGGGGAAAAATATATATAACACTTACAATTCACACTGATAATGAAGGGAGAACAAATGTGGAATAGGCAACATCCAAAATTGAAATTAATCTTATCTTTGTTGCATTATTCTTTGCAATAAGTCAAATTAGCGCATTATGCTAGTAATCACTGTTTGTTTTCTGCTCAACATACGACTTCCCCCGCTATGACTAACCTTCTCCTTTACAAATGGTGCATAATGGAGCAGTCACAACATTTGCCTTCCCTCCCCCTTTCAAAAATGGTTCTTTGAGGCAAAAATGTGATCAAAAATTCCATTTTGCACAGAAAGCTGGAGGTTTACTCATAATTACTGAGGGAGCTGACAATGTGTGGCTTTGACAGAATGTACACCAAAGTGCATTCCAGTCAAGTGTGTTCGAGTTGAGAACAAAGTTGGAGCATTTAAAAAGCTTGCATACATCACAAGTGAAGGCAAGTATTCAAATAAAGAGAGCCATTTTTGGGTAGACAGAAACTCTTCTGGCGTACTGCTCTATAGGCTTACTTACATATATATAAAACCAAATAAACAATGACTCGGTTCCAAATATTAGTTACTTTAAGGAAGTTCACAGATGAAAAAGGCTACCCACCCCCTCCTCCAGTCTCCAACCATTTAGACTCCCAGAAAGGACTGGGACCATTGTCTCAATGGTAAAGCTTCGCATACAGGAAAATCCCAGGTTCAACCCCAGTGTCTCCAGGTGGGAAACATACCTGGCCTGAAACCCCAGAGAGCTGCTGCCAGCAAATGTGGAAAATAGTGAGCTAGGTTCCTCTGTTCCTATGACTTTCTAGATGAAGGTGGTCTCCTATATAATATCTGAGAAGGTACCAAAAACTTCTGGGATAAGGGGAAATCATCTAAAATGGTGGACACAGTTTTGGGATTGCTGTTTCCTCTCTCAGCAAATGAGGTTCTCTAGGTGGGGCGGAGTCTATACAATCACTTCCTAGCAGAGCAGGGGATAGGGGAGGCAGTGAAGAGGTCAGTGCAGTGCGAACAAACTGGAGAAGCCCATATGGCATTTCTGCCATAGCATTTGTACCCCACCAGCCTCCAGACTGCCTCAGTCCTCTCCTTCCCAGTTTTTTTTTTAAGCAACGCATCTGTTGGGAAGCCAGCATAGTGGTTCTGCTCCACCCAAAGAGCTGCCTCTGTCTCCCAGCATCCCCCATGCACCATCCTATACAATTTAGAAGCCACACAGAGGGCTTGTGGGGTGACGGTGTACAGGTGATTGTTGGGAGGAGAAAGGAATGGGGAATTTTCATTCCATGACCTTCCTCAAGTTAACTTTTCTTAAGATCAAAACAGCTATGTGGGGGCAGCTCTACTGTTTCAGACCAAAACAGAGGATCACATATTGACATGTTCCCTATGTGAAAATATTCCTCTGGGCATAGTGCATCAGATAAAATGTGTTCTAGCCCAGCGTCTCCCCAGGATGCCATTACTTTCTGTGCAGGGAATTCACCATTCAGATATTCACTCTGCCACTTGGGCAATGAAATGGAACAGTAAGAATGCCATTTTGTTCACCATTTGTCATTTCTGGATGTTGGGAGTGCCTGTGCTGATATTTTTAGTTCCTCCCCCCGACACACAAACATCCATTCATGTAGGGGAGCCCAAAGTGAATGTACATGGATTTCCATGAGAAGCAGAGCTGGGGGTTGTGGCAACTAGAGATAACTTTAGTAGGGGGGGTGTAACGTTAGGAACACCTACCTCACCATTCCCAAATAATCTGAGACTCTCCTTTAAAATTAAATCCTCAGTGCAGGCAGACTTTCATCTAGTTACACTTTCTGAGTTAATGACTAGAGACACAGTTTGATAAATCTGTCGATCTCAATTACTAATTTCCCCAATATAGAACCTGTGTAGTTTAGGGGTTAGAGTGTTGGACCAGAACCTGGGAGATCTCAAACTAGTCATTGTTTCTCAGTCTAACATACCTCACAGGTTTGAACTCCTTGGAGAAAATATAAATGCATCAAATAAATGAATATCAAGCCCAGTTCATCACATTTCCGCATCAGTTTGTGATTTACTTGTTTGTTTTTTAAGATCTCTCAAAGTGCATTTCTTTTCATGGTCACATTGTTGTATGCAGATTTGTCTGATATACACATTTTTGCAAGCAACTTTCCCTAACAGAATGCATTTCTGTATGTTATTTTCATTACTGTAAGTTTTCATCCCTTCTTGTGTACATTTTAGGAGGTGCTGGAGAATGGCATCCCAAAATTTGGAGAGGTGCAAATTTTGAACAACGACTGTGTTCAACAATATGCTTTGCATATTGTTCTAGGAAGTGCAAATTAAATCTGAGCTGAATACAATTTCTCTCCCATCCTTATCTAGAAGTCCTTTTTAAGGTTATGTCTGTAGCAAAGAAAGAAAAGAAAGTCACTACTAGGATCAAATGGGGTGGTGGTGACACCTTTTCAGAAAACATAATCTCTGGGCACATAATTCTAGCAAACAGGGAATGTGCAGTTTCTTGCATACTCAAGATGCCAGGGATGTGTGCACTTGAAGCCATACTAGAGAAACAATCATACTGTGGCTCAGCTGTTCAGGATTCAATTACCCACGTTTTCTACCCAGCAGCTAATCGACATTATTGCTCCCTTTTCTAACAGAGTTGTGTGTTCGCATCCCAGCTGCCGCTCAAGTGCACAGTTTGATTATAAGTACCCATACGTACAATCTAGCCAATGGAGGATTTCATTCAACTTACAGGTACATCATAAACTGATTAAGGCTGCAGTCCCTAAGTCTCCTTACCGGAGAGAGTGTCTCATTGAACTAGGCGACTTTGAAGGAAATTTGTTTTGTTAAGCATGCCTCATGCAAACTGCCACCTTATATTCATCCTGCCCACTAATTTGTCTGTTGCACCTGGAACAGTCCAGAAAATAAAAGTCACATTCATACCATGCTTTTGGCATTTGAGCACTTGAGTGAATGCACTGATTAATGTTGCTGTTTAAGCAAAGGTTAATTCATCGTGATAAAGACTAATTGGATTCTCCCTTTCCAAATATTTTTTTTGTGATGGGATCATGACACCTATTAATCCAAATCAAAGTTTTATAAATAGAGAAATAGTAGGAAGGCAACTGAGGATTACCATGCTCTGTTCCTGAGACAAGAGGGGGTAGAGCTACAAGGTGCAAATTGTGTTTGTTTACTTAAATATTTATAGATCCCACTTTACATGGAAAAACACAGCAACAGAAGTGGAGTTTTGCATCGAAAAGGCCCTCAAGTTCAATCCCTTGCATACTGAGATACGACTGTGAGACACCCCAGTTTCAAATCCTGGAGAGTATCTGGAGATGGACTAATGGTCTGGCTCAGTATAAGGCAGCTTCATAAGTTCCTTTTTTATTATCCCGCTTCACTCCCCTGGCTTCTTTTATATAGAGAAATGTATTACATTATTATTGACACTCAAGTCAAGATCCAGACATGAAACTTTGTGACCTCCAACTCTGTTCCCTAACATGCATAGCTGTAAGAATCTAGATGAGTTTCACTATATGACCACATACTGCAATGTAGTTCCAATTCAAACATCCTGCTTGTGTGTAAAAGAAATACATGAGCAGGAAGAGCCAGGGCAAGCACATTAAGCTCTGTTCTCTATCACCTTCACCTTCGCATTCCAACTTCTGGAGGGTCTCACATACGCTTGAAGGTTCCCTACACAATCATGCAGGGTTCTAAAACACACAGTGAGTCTTTCCTAATTAGGGAGGCTCCCCTCTTCAAACCTTCTAGGTTGTATTCCAATATCAGTCCTACTCAGAGTAGACCCATTGAGATTAATGACCACGGCTAACATAGGTCTATTTATTTCAATGGGCCTGCTCTGAGTAAAATTTAGGTGGCTGCAACCTATTCTGTGGATAGCAACTGGGATAGAGATGGGAACGAGTTTAGCACTCCAAAGGCGGTTGCAAATGACGGATACTGAAACAAGAGAATGTAGGAGCAAATCAGCTATACACAAGTTCTGTGATTGGATCTTTGCTGTGAGTTCTGCAAGACCAGCTCTCTTGTTGGCCTATTTCCACCAGGTCTGGGAGGGTGGAGGCCTGACTTTCTTCAGTTTCAAATGCTGCTGCAGCTATTGCTGAAGGAACCGAGAACCATCTTATCTGTGAGCCCTGCCATTTGGGATGCCTAGAGACTACTGAGGTAGGGTACTGTTCTGGACTTTTTTGCTGGGGTCAAGATTAATTTTTGGAGGTGCTTATTTTTTTGACAGTAATTGGCATTATGTTTTTGTATCTTTATTTTTGGTACTCTTCTGAATTATGCAAGGATTTTTAAATATTTTTTTTTTTTACTGTATTGTATGCTTAATGAGATGCTTCCATGTATGGTTTATGACTGCTTAGATTCTGTTACATTTTTGTAATTATGTAAATTGCTTAATGTTGCAAGCCCCCTTGAGCATGGTTTAACTGTGGAAAGGTGGCATACAAATAAATGATGGTGATGATTATGAACTCCTGATTATCTTTCTTTTTTTCATTAAGTAACCACGGGTGGCTCAGATTTTGATCAGAAGTGTAGAACTAACCACACCACTTTTCTTTTCTAAATCCCCAGTCAAGGGGGATTTCTCAGACAGATATAGAGACATCCCATTCCATAATAATAATAATAATAATAATAATAATAATAATAATAATAATAATGTTTTTATTATTATTTATACCCCGCCCATCTGACTGGGTTGCCCCAGCCACTCTGACTGGCTTCCAACAGATATAAAAACATAATAAAACTATACAGGGCTACCTTCAGATGTCTTCTAAAGGTTGTATAGTTACTTATCCGCTTGGCCTGGGGTATGCATAACTCCATGCTGCATGTGGTCCAGAATTTCTCCGATGAAAATAGGGGAGTCTTAAGGAAAAGCGGGACATTATGGGATTAAATCAGAAATTGGGGTGGCTTCTATAAATCTGGAACAATCCCTAGAAAATAGGGACACGTGGAGGATCTGCTGGGAGGAAAAACAGGCCCAATGGTACCTGTTTCTCCCCCATCCCCGAACTGGATCTACTAACACCTTTAGTGGGTTATTTTGATTAGAGACATATGTCCTTCCCCAGCTTCACTGCTGTGATCAAAATTGGAGGATCCCATGGCTGCTTCCAGCCCCTTTTAGTTTTAAAATTCAGGAGGTCTGCTCACGGATCTCCCATCTCACCAACATGCCTGCACTGGCTCTTTGATTGTAGCCGATTCCATTCTCTTGGCTTCACTTCAGGCTAACGCAGCTTGAACTCAAAAAGTCTGGACTCAATGGGTTTGTGAGTCAGGCTTTCTGCCTGCCAGAGTACAATGAGATAGCTAGAGGATCAATCATCTTGATATTTTCAAAAGAGCTTGTGGGGAAATTAACTGTGAAAAGCAAGCCATCTTCAGTATGAGAGATGTGACTAAACACCTGTGTGTTGCTTGCAGAACAGAGTGATTCCCAGCAACAACATCAACAATGAAGCAACTGGATGGCTGATCTATTTAGAATCCTGCTTTTATTTATTTAGTTGAAAATGGGCCTGCAGAAGAAATACAGTTTTTTATTAAACTCTGTCAAATGTGCAGATTCCAAACAGACTTGAACATCTACAGAGGATGGTTGCAACTAAATCAATAAACTGGCACTTACTTTCAAAAAATAAAATAAAAATGTTGGCTGGTAAGAGCCATCCTTCAGCCAAACTTAAGCACTTTTCAATGGACATTTGTTTCAGATGCAAGTCAGGTCCATCTCATTCAAACCTACAGGACTGGGGCGGGGAGCAGGGCACAGGCTTATCCAGCTGTGGGGCAATAGAGTTGTGGGTGGAAGCACCGCTGTGCTGCCTTCCTTAACAAGAGCACTGGCAGATATACCAGCCGAGCCATTGCACTAATACTGATTGGACTTAGCATTTGTATGCCACTTTTCCAACAGCAAAGTTGAGTGCAAAGTGGCTTACTACAATAACAAAGCATTATAATAATTATTATTAAAAATCAATATGCCCCCCACAATAGCATATCAGTAAGCAGAACCAGCTCTGCCATTAGGGACGTGGGTGGCACTGTGGGTTAAACCACAGAGCCTAGGACTTGCCAATCAGAAGGTTGGCAGTTTGAATCCCTGTGACGGGGTGAGCTCCTGTTGCTCGGACCCTGCTCCTGCCAACCTAGCAGTTCGAAAGCACGTCAAAGTGCAAGTAGATAAATAGGTACCACTCCGGCGGGAAGGTAAACGGTGTTTCCATGCGCTGCTCTGGTTCGCCAGAAGTGGCTTAGTCATGCTGGCCACATGACCCGGAAGCTGTACACCAGCTCCCTCGGCCAGTAAAGCGAGATGAGCGCCGCAACCCCAGAGTCGGTCACAACTGGACTTAATGGTCAGGAGTCCCTTTACTTTTACTTTTAAGCAGAACCATCTCTGCCATTAGGCAAGCTAAGGCAGCTGCCTCAGGCGGCAAAAGCCTCCAAGGTGGCAGCCAGCAGCGAAAGTGGCAGGGCAGGCAGATAAGTGGCACTGGCAGCAACAGGTACGGTGGCGATGGAGGGAGCAGCATGCCAGGGGAAGGCGTCACTTCCCGTTGTGCCTCATGTAGGCAAAAACAAGCAATTCAGTAAATGGTTGCTGCTGAAAGAAATGGCACATCCATGAGCAAGCAAGACCTACTCAGACAGTGGGAAAACAGCTGGAGAGGAAGAAACAAATCTGAGGCAGCCCTGGGTCATCCCCCTGGAGCTAGGAGAAGGGGCTTCCAGTATTCTGCAAGCAGCGCATCCTTTGTTGGGTGCAATCAAGCAGCCATCAGGAGCAGAGGGAGAGTAGAGGGATTGCCTTCTATTTTTCAAAATAATAGCTTAGTGGCACTTACCAGATAAAAGGAGGGGGGGATACAATAACTAGCACCTGTCACAATACGTTTCAGATTTGTTCATTTTAAATGTTTGCTGATTGTAATCTAGATCCTTTCCTCACATTTCACTGAGATTTTGACCAGCTTTTCCAAACCTTGTGCCTCTCTCACATCACTATGATGCATGTGACCATCCCATTGTCCTATGCCAATCAGTGAAGGTCTTAAGCAGCTGTCTCCAATCTGGTGCCCTCCAGATGTGGTGAGTTAAACTCCCATCAGGTCCAGTCAGCATGGCCAAAGGTAAGCGCTTATGGGAATTGTAATTCAAAGAATCTGGAGGGCACCAGGTTGGAGAAGACTAGAGAAGACATAAGGATGGGAAAGCCTGTGGTCCTTCAGATATATATATATATATATTACAGCAGCTCAGTGGGAGCTGTAGCCAACAACATCTGGAAGGGCACTTCTGGTCTAAAGATTTCTGTTTAAATCAGTTGATCCAATTAGTTGCTACACAGAAAATGTACATCTCAAAAGAGGTAGGTACTGTAGGATGGTTGCTACCTGTAGGATGTCCACTGTAGGATGTCCACCCAAGACTACTTGGGCTACTGAAGCAAGCATTGGGACTGTTGCAAATGTGCCAGTTAGAGAATGTATAATGGAAGTCTTTGAATGTAAGGGCCATGGAAGCAGAGCAAAACTTGTATTTTTTAGCCTGATCTACAGCAGAGTAGAAGGGAAAGTGCCCACCACCAGGTTGGAGAGGTTCACATAATCAACCTTGCCCATATTAACATAGATGCACTGTTGGGCCGTTGAGTATGTGATGAAGATCTGTGTCATGATTTATTTTTGCTATATAATGCCCTTCTTATTCCTTACCAATAAGAATTAGACAATATAACCACAGGCACAACCATCGTTCTTCTATACTTGATTTGACCAATGTCACTTTAAAGTCCATGATTGACGCTGGATAGGTCTGAATGCTAATGAACGATGTAGGTTACATATCATGTCTCCTGACAAAAAGTTTTAAGTATTTTCTCTTTGGTGGGACGTTACAGATGGAAAGGCTTAATGCAATCAAAATGAACAAGCAGATTCTTAATGGCTTGTAAGATATTCAGCGCTTTCCCCGAGATAATCCCATCATTATCACTGTCAGCTTATTAGCCTAGGCAGTATGCTAACTGGCTTCTTCATGGTCATTGATGACAAATATAAGATGTGATGCCCTAGGATGAACTTTTGTGTCCTGAGGCTGGTGTTCTCATCCCTCACATAAATCAAGGAGAAGAAACAGTGTACTGGTCGATAAGGAAATGCAATTGAGAGATCATAACAAGTTTTGATCAAAGAGGTTTGATGGAAAGAACTATTTTTCTCCCAGTGACCTTTTATTTTATTTTATTTTATTTTCCATCCTAAAACACATGAACAGATTCATCTACCGCAGCACAAGGGAATCAGCTACACTCCCTTGCTAATGTCTGTGCAACAGTCAGTAGCTCTTCCCATTAGATATGGCGATTACACAGGAACAAGAGGGATGAGATGAACATGATAGTTCAGACTGAGAAATCTGACACTGTCTGATCACTTTAATGGGTTAGTGGGATGGGAGCAACAGGGAATTGTAAGATAGGACTGTTTTAATTTTTTAGATGGTGGTAGGAGTTTCAGCTATCTCTATCAGGCAGGATGAAAAAAAAAATGTAATATTCATCCCTGAGTATCCCATAAGGATCAGGGATCTTATCACAAGGTTGTTATCTCA
Organism: Podarcis erhardii; assembly: GCF_964252035.2. NCBI lineage: Eukaryota > Metazoa > Chordata > Lepidosauria > Squamata > Lacertidae > Podarcis > Podarcis erhardii. The sequence continues at coordinate 19,768,426 of NC_138499.1, forward strand.
GTTGTGACCTTTCCCCCTTCCAACAACAGCAGGACCTTAGTCTTTGAAATATTACAAGAATGAATTTCTGAACCCATGTCCCCTAGGTATCCCTGATACCAGAAAGCCACTCAGTGTCAAGGTGAGGGACAAACTGATTCAGTGCAGGGTTTTTAGCTGTACTGGGAGTTCTGAAAGAACAGTTGTAAATGTTTAAAAAATATTATTTCATTGGCTAAATTTGATGCTTGCACTCTGTAATCCACTTCGTGAAGAATTGTTTTCTTGAAAAGTGGTGTTAAAATTAAATAAAACAAGGGGCTTATAGGATAAATTGGATCTACCAGGTAGGAAGTTCCAGAGAGGCAAATCTGTACCCCCCCCCCAGCTCTTCCAATGATCTGGCCCACTTGACTCCAGAGTTCTGGTGCCAGTGGAGCTGAAAATGAAAGGGGGCATTTGGGGAAGTGGCTTGGATCTAAGGGATCTAAAGCCATCCTGGAAATCTAAAACACCCCAAACTGGAGACACGCTTCTCAGCATGTCTAAATCTCTCCCTCCTCTTTCACTACAGCAGTTTCCAATGGAATGAAACGAGTGTAAGAGAAAACATGTATAAACACCTGCTCAGCTCAAACAAGCCTTGCTATGAATGAAGTGTCATCTGAACCTGAACCACATTTAGCTTCTTTTAAAGAAATTGCAAGTGGTAGGCCAGAAATAAACCAAGAACAAACTCTGATAATATTTTCAGGCTCACTGTTTCTGGCTTGCTTGAAACTGACATACAGCAGTCCAGGATCAGGCAACATGGACCTCCTGGTACACCTCACACTCTCCCCGAATCTGCTTCAGAGAGCTGAGGGAACCCCCAGAACATTTAAGGGGCATATAGGGAAGGAGAGGAGGCGAATGTTCTGTTCTGCTGTACAGGGAGAAATTCTTGCACTGATGCAACCTTTTCTTAGCACTGTGTTGGATTCTGCTCATAGGGTAGCCTTTTTGAGCCATGCTGGTGGCATGTGGGAGAGAGATGCATGCTCATGATTCAGTCATGATTTAAAACAGACTGTAGCTTATTGCCACATGAGAACCAGGCCATGGAGTCCATGGAGTTGATTATAACTCTGTAAGTTATCAGAGGACATCCCAGGCTTATTTGCTTGGAATGAAGACTCTTGTAAGTGTGCCCAAGGTAACAGTATTCACTTGTATGGTTCCATACACATGCTTCAACCCCAGATCCTTATTTCTCTTTAGCAGTTTAATGCTTGCCTTTAAACCATTCTAACTCTCCTTCCTTATGCAGTCATTGTGCACTCAAATTAAAGTCACATACTAGTGATAAGTAACCCCTCTAGATTACAGTGTTTTAGCAGTTTGTTGCAAGTACCTTCTGATCCCTTTGGGATGAAGTCTGTTAAATCAGCAGACGATATTGTTAACATATCTTGGCATCTTCTCCCCTTTAGATTTACAGCTATTTGAGAAGAGTCAAATGTTTCCAAGGATGTTCAAAATGAAATATAAATGGTAAGTAACGAGACAGTACAAAGACAGTAGCAGGGTGCTTATCCTTTATGTTTTCCTGGATTAACTGTTGGTACCCATTTCTGTGGCTGTTACAGAGAATAGAGGTTGGCTATGGTGACACTCAAAAGAGAACTCTACCAATGAAAGGATGTTCATTGTTGACTTGGTGGGGTTTCCAAATCTTCCTAAGCTGTTTGAAGGCTCTCTGATATCATAGCAGCTGAGGCAATGATCACGTTTAGTCAAAACTCTCCACTGTGACCTATCCATCTTGGGTGGCCCTGCACGGCATAGCTCATAGTTTCTCTGAGTTATTCAAGCCCCTTTGCAATGACAGGGCAGTAATCCATGAAGGAGGAGAGTGCAAAATATGGTCTGAAGCTCAACATCAAAAAAAGAAGAAGATCATGGCCACTGGGTCCATCACCTCCTGGCAAATAGAAGGGGAAGAAATGGAGGCAGTGAGAGATTTTACTTTCTTGGGTTCCATGATCACTGCAGATGGTGACAACATACTGAGGAGAAGGATGGATGAATATCTCTAAAGCAGACAAGCTAGGTGTTTCAAAGACCTTCCCTCGTACAGGAGAAGAAGCCCTCTGTTTGACCCTTAATGCTTTGGGTGAATACCAGGAGGTCGCCTTCTTTTATACTTATTACACTCAGAAGACATATGAGGCCACAAAATTACCTGCACAAGAATCTGATCCATATTTTTCATGGGAAGTCTAGGAAAACTTTCTAGTCTAGGAGAACTTTCATGGGAAGTTCATGTTATGCCTTCACCTGTCTGCTAAGCCATCTCACAGATGGCTAAACTAAAGAAGATGCTGCCTTAGCCAGGGGTGAGAATCGACTGAGAGCTTAAGAAGGCTGGCAAACTTCCTCTTTCAGTAGTTCTGTCCCTTGGGAGAGTTGTAAACAATCTTCAGAGGACCTTGGCCTATACTGCAGGCATACGCTCCTATATGGATGTGTTGAGGGAGCAGCTGCAGAAGAGTGATTATGGGAGACCTATGTGCTCTGGCCAGGGAATTGTAGAAGGTGATGTTGAAGGCTCCTTCTCAAGTGGAATGACTGATACACCATCCAACTCTGAGTCCTCTTCAAGCCAACACTAAGTTGCAGGGGGCCAGGGCCTGCCCACTTAGGAGGCAAAGTGAGTGAACTGCCTCAGGCGGCAGGATCCACTTGTGCAGCATACTCCAATGATAATCTTTCTTTCCCTATTTGCTCCTTGCCCATTCTTTCCTGTCAGGGAGGGGGATGTCATTTTGGGGTCCGCCTCAGATGCCAAAATGTCGTGGGCCAGCCCTGCAAGGGGCATGGCATAACCCATTTCTGAAATGACATTTGAATTTATAGTATAGAATCACTGGTGGTTTGTGACTCAAATCTAGCTTTTAAAATAGTTATCTTTAAAGACACATTTGGTAAGGGATTGCCCACTAGCTTTGGAAGAAAGGCTACATGAAGACTCAAACTCATTGCGCAATTGCCTGGGAGGAAAGCATCATGGAAATAGTTGCACTCACTTCTGAGTACATAGGCAGGCCTCACCAAACTACCCTCATGATATTTTCAATAAAAGGATTTTGCAAAACACAGATGAGTGATGCTTGTGCTGAGTGATGTCTAGCAGGCAGGAAGAAAAAAAGCATTGTAATAATCCTGTCAGTTTGAGGTCTTGAAATTGCCTTAATGATATTTTATAGATGCCTTTATAGTAATTGTGGTTCACAGAAAGAAGGGGGAAATCTGGGAATGAGCTTTATGCTAAGATAAGCAGTATTCAGCGACTAGAATTACCACATTCATGGACAATGCTAGAAGTACTAGTGTAAAGTGATCATAAAACTTAGTGGGCTTCATATTTACAGCCAGACAATACCAGGAGATATGGGGATGAAAGCCAAGTAATGACTGAAAAGGAAGTGCGCCAAGTTACTGAAAGACAAAGGTGGAAAATATGGATTTGATATAGCTGAATTGCACCAGCTGATTAAGAACCGTATCTCATGAATTAGATTTAGCAGCAGTCTTCCACCACTGCAGCAGAAGACAATGAGGAATACTGCTCCCTAGTCTGACTGCCGAAGAGAACCCCATATAGGTAGGGAACCCCATATAAATGTTTTTTTCTGTCAATGATATCTATGTGGAAAACTAGCCTATGACACAGATCAGTTCTAAGGCTGCTTTCTTCCTGGCACACTAAGGATAGCCAAACAGAGGGATTTCTTGACCTGGGAAAGCATGCAAAAATTCAGCCCCTCCCCCTATTTGGAAGTGGTACAGAGCAAGTTGGATGGCTGTAATCCATGTTGTTGTTTAGTCGTTTAGTCGTGTCTGACTCTTCGTGACCCCATGGACCAGAGCACCCCAGGCACTCCTGTCTTCCACTGCCTCCTGCAGTTTGGTCAAACTCATGCTGGTAGCTTCGAGAACACTGTCCAACCATCTTGTCCTCTGTCATCCCCTTCTCCTTGTGCCCTCCATCTTTCCCAACATCAGGGTCTTTTCCAGGGAGTCTTCTCTTCTCATGAGGTGGCCAAAGTATTGGAGCCTCAGCTTCAGGATCTGTCATTCCAGTGAGCACTCAGGGCTGATTTCCTTAAGAATGTAGAGGTTTGATCTTCCTGCAGTCCATGGGACTCTCTAGAGTCTCCTCCAGCACCATAATTCAAAAGCATCAATTCTTTGGAGATAAGCCTTCTTTATGGTCCAGCTCTCACTTCCATACATCACTACTGGAAAAACCATAGCTTTAACTATACGGACCTTTATTGGCAAGGTGATGTCTATGCTTTTTAAGATGCTGTAATGCATACTACTCCATATATATTCATCTCCACAAACACCCTTGTGGATGCATGAAATGTTATTTTTTCAACTCAGTGTTGTGATTTGTAAAATGAAAGTAATGAAGATCTTCATGCAGAGTGTTTCAGGAAGCTCTGAACATTGGAAGCACCTGCTGGAAAGATGCCTACTGGAAATAGTGAGCAGGACTTGAGTACAACAGCACTCCCCTCTCAGGTGGTTTTCAGCAATAGGTGTTCAGAAGCATATGACTTGTCTTTCCTGCCAGGACTGAAAGCCAATTAAACCAATCAAAAACGTCATTCCAAGCAGTACAGAGTAGGCAAAAATGATGAGTCCCTATGCCAGTCAGTAGCTCCCCACAAAATTCCTACTCAAGCAATTAGCAAAGACAATATTGCCCTGGAAAGGCAAGAGATGCAAAGAATTGAGTGTTTGAGGTAGAGTTAGCTTATAAAACTGGTCTTCCTTTCCCTCCTGATTGGCCAAATGGCCCACTTGACCCTTCCTGAACTCCACCCCAGGCCAAAAACATTTGAACTCTTCTTCCCAAGGGAGCTGGCGTATGTCAACATCACCCCCACTCAGTGGTGGGAACAGCATTCTCTATTCCTCTTTTAAAGTCATTCAAGTTGATCGCCATCACTGTCTCTTGTGGGAGTGAATCTATACCTTGTGATATGTGCAACACTGAAAATTTGCAAATGTATATGCTGCACTAATTGTGAACAACAACAGTAACAAACTATATCCAACAGAATGTCATAACATTTACATGTTTTCAAAAGAAAAATCTTACTAAAAGTTATAAATATCATAAATCAGTCAAACTAAATTATAGGCAAGTTATAGCAGTTGGACACCTTAGTTTTGAGTTGTTCATTTTTGTTTCACTGCAGAACATCATTTGCCTCAATTTTCTTCCCAACCATCCTGTGGTAAATTCCCCCCTAATTATCATTAATGCTTTCATTTTTGGTGACATTGCAATGGGGAAGAAAACATAGGAGCATTAAGAAAAAAATTTTAAAAAATAAAACTGCAATGGATTAAGTAGGCAATTAGTTTCTTTATTACCATTGCACGCCAATTCAGAAGTTAGATTTACATATTAAGGGTAGCAGGGTGACTATTTTAATGCATCCTTTTAAAACAAAATGTGCATTGTAAGAAACCGTGAATGTGAAATTCAATTACGGGCAGAACCAAATTTTGACAATCTACTTTAAGTGATTACTGACTCTTTGGGAGGGTTATACTGTATATAACCACAAAAAACGATCCTATGACCTTAGGATGTCAGAGCCAACATCATTAAATTGGAATGGTGAAAGCATTTATAGGAAATGTGGGCACATTATACTAATGCAGAAGGCCACAGAGATGGCATTTGATGGATGCTAGACAAGCACAGTTTAGAGCTCTTTGATACACATTCAACATTCAGGAATTTTAGATGCCTCAGATTTCGCTTTAGTTAAAGTTAAGGTGTTTCCATTTAACTGTTTTATCAGTATAAGAACATATTTTTATTACATGTTCAATCAGTGAACCTAAAACACATGAAGTATTCATCAAATGATGTTGCACTGCACAAAGAACTGTCACCAGTGCTGCACTTGCTGGGGGCTAAATGTAATCTGTATTGTACATCTATACTTACATACAAAGGTTAAAGTGACTTATGATTAGCCTTTCCTCCAGTTCTTGAACTGGTGTTTGTTCTGATATGCTCTGCTGGATGAAAATCAGTTTACATACCGAAGTAGGCGTGCCTCTCATTCTCCCGATTTTCATTATGGCCAATGTTCTGTATGTTGACCCCTTTCTCTCCCTCCCTTCTTTTGAGGTTTAGCTATCTCATAGCTTTTGTTATATCTTTCTCCAGTTCTAGATAGGGATCAGAAATTCATTTTATCTTATTGTGCCTACAAATTTTGGAGTTCTGAATTTTCTGGTGTTGTTTCACACACCAGAAGTGAATTATTTAGACTCCATCTTTGTTTAGAAAGTGAGAAACTGCATATCCTGATATCTCTTTGCTCCACATGACCATCACAGAGTTTGCTCAACATGACCATTCAAGAGTTTTCACTTAAAGTCAGTCCTTGATAAACGGTTGTCTTTAAGAATTTCATAAGCAGCTTACAAAAACCCTTTCTTGGTCAGGGTGAAGGGACATGAATTGGTGTCCTTGTCCAACAATATCCAACAATGCTTATGCAAAACCACCATGAACAATATCCAGCAATTCTACCCTGAAAAAGCCAGGCAGATTGAAAAGTATTCAGGAGTCATTGAAAAGAGCAAGCTTCAGTTTACTTTCCAGAAGAGCTTGAGTACTCCTTAACTGAACTCCCAGGGTGTGTGGTACCCACAATAAGGCTCCATTTGATGACCTAAAGAAAGAACCACTTGTGATGTCTAGCAACTAATTTTCAGAGGCTTATTGTCTCCAACAGTGGAGAAAGAACATCACCGTCATGGCTAGAAGCCAATGATAGTAGGGGTGTGTGGCAGCAGGGATGTGCAATTAACAGGTTTGTGAGGTGCACTGACCAATCAGCTGGAGAGAAGGAAACTCTCAGAGTACCTCTGGCTGAACACATAACTTTCATATCCAGGGCAGTCTAAGACTGTGGTTGAAAAGTGCAGAGTCTTAGCATGGGTTTATTAATAGAATTCTGAATCTGTTGGTTACAACCAACAAGTAGTTTCACATCAGAGTGGACAAACATGCTGGGCTGGCATCTGCCAGAGGCTGAATCTGTTCTCAAGTGGGAAAACATGCCTTAGCTGCAAAGCATAAAGGAAACACAGATGCTTAAACTCTGTTGATCAGAAGCAACTGGGCAAGGAAGAACAAAGGGAAAAGGGAGGTATTATAGCTTGGACAATGAATCAGTTTAAAGAAATTACCCAATGTTGTAGAAAAAAACAAGATGAAGATGAAGATGACATCTGGAGAGATTCTTATGTTGAAACAGGCATGATTTCATATTATTCACAATTTCACAGAATTATCCACATGGATCAGACATCATCCCAGTCTCAGTTATGGACCAGTTAAAGCCAGCAATGGCTGGTGCACATTTGGAGTGATAGGGTATAACGCAGATGGGCCAACAATAGAGGTAGCAAAAGCTAATGGCAGGCAGAACCAACAGATTTAACTTTTGTCTCAATCCTCCTCCTGCTGAGATTAAATAACACGGAGACTAAAGGGGAGAAAGCAGGGCCACCCTCTGGACCAGCAGGCAGGCAGAGGTTGGTGGGACAGTGCCCCATGCACTATACTTGGTTAGCCACCATTAGTTAAAGCACAGGAGAAGAGATAATCTCTCCCCACTGCCTGGAACAGGTAGAGGTACTACAACCATCCATTTCCCTTGATAGTTTGCCACTCCTCCAATGGGGGGAAGCCTTTTTCAGGCTAAGGACTACATTCATTTGTCATAGCCCTGTGCTACCTGCCACGGCGGAGTTCAATGAAAGGAGAAGCCAGCCAGCCAGCCAGCCAGCCAAGTCTCAGGGGATTATTTGCCAAAGTCTACAAGGTTCAGTCCAGTCCTAAGGTCAGGAATATCTCAGTTCATGTAGTCAGATGATCTGGGGGTCAAGAAAGCCAAGGGTCCAAGGTCACAAGAAGCAAGAAGCTGCAAGGTCTGGCCAGGAACAACAAATGTTGTTTCCAGCAACTGACTGAGGCTGGAAACCCTGCTTAAGAAAGCCGGAGCCAGCCGGTTCTCAGGAGCAAGAAGGCTGATCAGCTGCAGGTGGAGTCACTTAGCCTTCTGATCTTTCTGGCTGCTGCTCCAACACTTTGAAGCCAAAATCTGGGATGCCATCTCCATCTCGCAAGAGTGTGGTGACCATTTTGGTTGCTGTGATCTCATGTGATTTTGCACCACAGTCCCCTCCCTGGCCAAAAAAAGAGCTTTTTCAGACAGAGCACCTCAAAACGTGCATTTTGGGGCACCAAGTGAGATCACAGCCCTGAAAAAGCACTTTTTAGGGGGGAAATTATGCTGTAGAATCATGCATGATCATGGCAACTCATGTTTTAGCACTAGCTAGAAGGTAGATAGTATGCCATGCATAGCATGACAAATTTATGCCATGTCACCTCTTACTCTCCTTTCCTCTAAATTAAAAGACCCAAACACTGCAACTTTTTTCACTAGGAGAGCCGCTTCATCCATTTGATCATTCTGGTTGCCCTTTTCTGAACACTTTCCAACTCCAACTCCTTTTTCAGGTGAAGCTGCCAGAACTGTACATAGCATTCCAAACGCAGTCACAACATAGATTTGTAGATATTGATTATGATATTGGCAGTGCGGGAAAGAACAGCTCTCCAAAGTATATCTGCTACAAGTGGCTCTTACAGCCACGGCTGTTAAAGAACTGCTCCAGACCAACAGTGTATGAAAGCTATAGCCTTATGATGTATTTGGGAACTCGGCAGGCAATTAAATTTCGCCTCTGAATACTCTGCCTGGCTGGTTGCCACTTAGACTATGCAGACTGAAGGATGAAATTAAAGGGACAGGGCCTAGGGCCTAGTCACAGGCCACTAAAATATAGTCCTGCAACTTCAGTATCCATGCTCCAGGATTTAAGCCGTTATTTTAAAAAGTGTCTGTCCAAAAACAGACATTCTGTGGCCAGGTTCAAAGCTGGGGTATATGCTGATATATACCCAAATGAAACAAAAACAAAATAAGAATCCAAGGCCATGTCCCCTGATACTGTCAGTCCCTGTTCCTGCAGCATTCATACTTGATCCTGTCCTACCTACCTGTTGGCTCATGCTAAAATGAGAGTTGCCCAGTACTGACCTAGTCCGAGGCCAATTTCAGACAAATGAAATTGACTTGACAGCCTGATTCTCATCTGATTTTCTGAGGTAAATAATCTCTCTTCCATATCATCTTCATTTTCTGGTTATTTCCTTCTTCCAGCATCACTTCAACTTGGTGAGAGCTAATATTTTATATATCCCATGCCAACGCAAGCAATTGGGGGGGGAAAAAACAAAACAAAACAAAAAAAAAACCATTCCACCATGGTAAATAAATACCATCTGTCAACATGAGAAAGAGCATACAAATGAAATAGGCACTGCACATTGGATTAGCAATGTGTGAATTCCCTTCATCTTGAATTGTAAGTCAACTTCAAATTGTGTGTATCATCACTAAAAAGTCTTAATAAAGTAAATATCTGGCCTTGCGACCAGAAAGTGACTTCATGGCAGAAAAGAGATTTGAACCAGGATCTTCCTGATATTCATTCCTTGAAGTACTAACTTCAGCACTACAGTGGTACCTCAGCAGTGGCGTAGCATGGGTTGTCAGCACCCGGGGCAAGGTAAGTAATTTGCACCCCCTAACCCGTGGATTTGCGCCCCCTAACCCGTGGATTTGCGCCCCCTAACCCTAACCCCCAGATGTTGTGCCCGGTGCGGCCGGCCCCCCTGCACCCCCCACGCTACGCCACTGTACTTCAGGTTAAGTACTTAATTTGTTCCGGAGGTCCGTACTTAACCTGAAACTGTTCTTAACCTGAAGCACCACTTTAGCTAATGGGGCCTCCTGCTGCTGCCGCGCTGCCAGAGCATGATTTCTGTTCTCATCCTGAAGCAAAGTTCTTAACCTGAAGCACTATTTCTGGGTTAGCGGAGTCTGTAACCTGAAGCGTATGTAACCTGAAGCATATGTAACCCGAGGTACCACTGTATATGCTTCTGTGTATGAATGTAATTTGGTGCTGTGCACCACTGGAGTTGAGACGTCTCCTTAGGAAAACTCCATGATTCTGCAGGTGAATGTATGTATACAGGATCATGTTAGGAACTCTGTGTAATAGCCACGTTTGTTGACAACCTGGAAAAATACATACTTCATCTGTAACAACCACCTGGTGTTTGCTGGCAAATCATTATTTTAACATCTGAAGGAAATAGTTCATTAGAGACTTCTTATCACCAACCTATATTGCAAGTTATTTGTACACACAGCCTCATTTCCGGATGCTGTACTTGGAGGGATAATAAAAGCAGTAGTTAACAGCTTTGTTTTATTTTTATTTTTTTAATGTGATATGATATGAGATTATATTATATTATACACAAGTGAATTTCCATAAATCCACTTGGATGAATTTTCTTTACAAACACGGGCCTGCTTTCTCTCATCACATCAGAAAACAGGCTAATAAAGAGGGAGTTGTCAGCCTTTGTGTTCATCAAGCGATTTGCATTATGTCAGTGTCTGGTCACACTCAAGAAGCTGCCTTACGTTGAGTCAGAACTTTGGTCCAGCTAGCTCAGTACCAGAAATGGAGAATCTGTCACCATCCAGATATTGTTGGACTCAGTCAACAGCTGATTATCCAGTCAGCACACATTGCTGGCTGTGACACCCCTTGCATCCACCTCTTCCTCCTGGCTGATGAATACAGATATTTATTCCCCTCCAAAAGCGATAGAGAGGGGAAAGATAAACAAGGAAACTGAAACTGAATTGAAGCTCTGTGAGGGGAACAAGCGTCCCATAACAACTCCAGTGCCCTTAATAAACTACAGGATTCTTTGGGGGAATCTGTGGTTGTTTAAAGTAGTATAATACTGCTTTAATACTGGAGGCACAATTGTTCTTGATGGTTGGGACTACCTTTTAGCAACTTTAGTTATGGCCACTCCTGGACTGGGACAGCTTAACCATAGTTGTCCATGTATTGCTAACCTTGATTTTGGTTTACTTTAGTACACCATATGTGGAGCTGCTGTTGAGGTGTGTCTGGCAGCTGCAGCAGGTTCAGAACATGGTGTCTAGCTTGCTGGTGGAATTTGTTTGCAGGAATTGCACTGGATGACATCAGCTACGGGGCCTCCTTCAAAGTTCTGGTACTAATGCATAAGGTCCTATACAGCTCAGGACCAGGTTACTTGAGAAAACACTGTATCCTAGAGGGTTGCTGTGTTCTGCAGGAGACTTTATCCTTAAAGTTCCCCAAAACATCAGATGTCTGCTTTACAGTATTTCAAAGCAGGGCTTTCAGGCCGATTGCCCCTGTTCTGTGGAACAGTATTCATGTTGAGATATGACAGACACTTACCATCAGTACTTCTCCAAAACAACTGAAGACATTTTTGTTTTGACAAACTTTTTCATCTAGATAAAATGATCTCTGCCTTACATGTTATATTTGTGTAATTTTTAAACCTAAATGTTTTTTCTTGTACTATTTTTAAATGCCATTTGTTATTTTTAAGGATGTGTGCAGATTGCGTTACAACATATGTGTGAAAGTCTATTTATTAAAAGTAAATAATATTACTATAACTATTACTCCCTGGTGTGATCTTTGCAGGTAAAGATCAAAAGAAGGGAGCCAATGCATTAGGATAAGAAGCTAGCAGATTTCTTAAAATGAGCTATGCTCTCCAAGCAGCCAAAAGTATAACAGTGTAAGAGAAAGATTATTCTCATTAGCAGAACTTAGTTGTAAGTGAATTTGGCTGGGGGGAATTTGGCCTGAGGTAAAAGACTCTTAGAAGTTGGTGTCAGCAGCAGTGTCTCTTAAGTCCTTAGAAATTGCCATCAAACACCCAAAGCAAATATCCGTATTCCCTTAATGCACAAAATATTCATTTAATAAACAATCTTAATTAATGGATCATCTTGTCTCACTGCTGGAGTTTATCTCACACCTAGGCCCATCATATAAAGTTACTAGGAGGCTTCAAAAGCACTCTAAAGGATAGGGTAACGGCAGGAAAAGGTTCACATTAAAGGATTCCATTCCATGCACCACTATATATATATATATATGTGTGTGTGTGTGTGTGTGTGTGTGTGTGTGTGTGTAAAGGTAAAGGGACCCCTGACCATTAGGTCCAGTTGTGACCGACTCTGGGGTTGCGGCGCTCATCTCACTTTATTGGCCGAGGGAGCCAGCGTACAGCTTCCGGGTCATGTGGCCAGCATGACTAAGCTGCTTCTGGCAAACCAGAGCAGCACATGGAAACGCCATTTACCTTCCCACCAGAGCAGTACCTCTTTATCCACTTGCACTTTGACGTGCTTTCGAACTGCTAGGTGGGCAGGAGCAGGGACCGAGCAACGGGAGCTCACCCCGTCACGGGGATTTGAACTGCAGACCTTCTGATCGGAAAGCCCTAGGCTCTGTGGTTTAACCCACAGCACCACCTGCGTCCCATATATATATATATATATATATGGAGGTTTTGGTGTCCTCGGGTGTCTTCCCGTGTAAAAGTTGGGGTGTCTAGGCGACGTTTCGACGAGGTCTCACTCGTCATCTTCAGGCTGGTGCTTTCGGCTTCTTGTTACTGGAACAGAGCAGGATCTCAGTGTTTGAGTTCCTATAAATACTGTAGAGGGGGTGTGGTGTATAGCCTCCAATGTTCTGGGCAGAGAGGAAGTTCCCAGGCTAGTGTGCCTTTTCTTCTTTTGTTCCTTAATTACTTGAGAGATATCTTGAGTGATTTCTTGAGTGATATCCTGAGTACCACTTAGGTGGGTCATTAGGTGTGGATTAGTTGTTAAAGTCTTTGTGTCTTGACCTCTTGAACTTTGTGAAGAGTTTTCCTGAGAAGATGGCTGTACTGTACTTAGTTGTGCTCTGGCTTGGCTTCGTGTATAGGGGCGAGCTGTGGTTTTGTGGCTTGTGTCAGCCAGATCTGTGTAGGGATTGCAGGGGGGTGCAGCATCCGGAGGTGCCACCATGGATTGGCTACTGGATGGTGTCTGTAATTCATCTGTGGAGAGGGTCTGGGTTTGGGTCTGGTGTGGTTGATTGGTGTTGGCGTTCTGTGTGCTCTTTAACACGGAACATCACCACAAGAGAATAATCATGGAAGCCATCGAGATAGAGAAACACCCTCACAACATGAACAAGCGTGACGACACATCCCGCTTGCCAGACATCTGGAAATTAGCCCTCCCCACAAAAACTGACACCAGATCCAGAGGCACACAGAACGCCAACACCAATCAACCACACCAGACCCAAACCCAGACCCTCTCCACAGATGAATTACAGACACCATCCAGTAGCCAATCCATGGTGGCACCTCCGGATGCTGCACCCCCCTGCAATCCCTACACAGATCTGGCTGACACAAGCCACAAAACCACAGCTCGCCCCTATACACGAAGCCAAGCCAGAGCACAACTAAGTACAGTACAGCCATCTTCTCAGGAAAACTCTTCACAAAGTTCAAGAGGTCAAGACACAAAGACTTTAACAACTAATCCACACCTAATGACCCACCTAAGTGGTACTCAGGATATCACTCAAGAAATCACTCAAGATATCTCTCAAGTAATTAAGGAACAAAAGAAGAAAAGGCACACTAGCCTGGGAACTTCCTCTCTGCCCAGAACATTGGAGGCTATACACCACACCCCCTCTACAGTATTTATAGGAACTCAAACACTGAGATCCTGCTCTGTTCCAGTAACAAGAAGCCGAAAGCACCAGCCTGAAGATGACGAGTGAGACCTCGTCGAAACGTCGCCTAGACACCCCAACTTTTACACGGGAAGACACCTGAGGACACCAAAACCTGCATTCCTGTACCCGTGAAAATCTACGAAAGCATATATATATATATATATATATATATATATATATATATATATGAGTACAAATACCTAAATTAGTGTTTATAAAAAGTGGAATTGAGATAGTATCTCCCTATGTTGTCTTAGCTTATGATTAGAGTTTCTCAATTTTCAAAACAAAATAAAATTCCCAAACCCAGTAGTAATCTCACAATTCTGAGCTTCATTTTAGAAGTTACTGTGATTTGAAGCAAATGCCACCTTCATATATTTTTCCTGGTCTTGGAAAAACATATAAGCAATTACATTCCAAGATTTGGCCCCTCTTGAAATTGGTCCAGTTGGCAATTCAAGATGGTTAACAACAGCTAACAGGCTTTGTCGAATATGGGTTTCAAAACGTGGCCTTAAAAGCAAAACCCTCGACAGCTTAAGACTGAAAGTGGAATACATTGTTTGTGTGCACTAGCCCTGCTGGTTCAACATCAAAGTAAAACATTTTGGATGGAAAGCCCACATCTTGCTTCAGCTGCAGCGAGTTCGGCTGCAAAAGGAGGCTGCAGTGGATGCTGTTTTGCCAACTATCGTGCACTCGGCATGGTATGCATTGAGCAAAATGATAATCCATACACTCTTGTGCTCAGATGACAGTGAGAGGAGGAGAGCTGGTGTCTAAAAGACTGTTGCCTTGCGGAGCAGAGATGATGACACACTCGGGAGATCTTCCCGTTCGTCAGAGGAGATACCTTCCATCAACCACAGTGCTTTGCCCCTGTTGGAGCTAATAGACTGGTTTGGCAGGGTATATGAACCTCCTTTGACTCAAAAATGTATCACTGAAGAAATTTGGAAAAATTATGTTTCACCCCCTAAAATGTCACACCCTAGTAATTCAGGTATAGTGCAGAGAAGTTTTACCATTTGGTAAGTTTTCCAACCTTGATCGTATCTTTAAATGAATGGCAGGAAGAAAACACTATATTCTTTCATTAATATAAACAAATAAATAAATCCATGATAGAAAGACTTAACACTTGGTAAATAGGGGATGTGTTTTGGGCTGGAGCTACTATCAGTTTTGTGCTTTTATGACTAGCCTCTTTTATAAAGAAATTGTGTAGTATGAGTATATTCAGGCAGAGGCAGTATAGCCAGGGGGAACATGCATAACATACCTTTAAAGCACACACAACCCCTCAAGGAATCCTGAGGAGTGTAGTTAATTCTTACAGAGCTACAACCCCTAACACCCTGAGGGTGTGTGTGCTTTAAATATGCTCAAAATGTATTGCATGTATGTAACCAAGGTGGATGGCAGAACGTGCATCCTCTGTTTGGTTGTTTTTCTGTTTTAAAGAAAGGTGAGTAAACAGAAGTTCAACAGCCATCAGTCAGGGATTCTTTACTTGTGATTGCTGCCAAGGCCCCGTGCCTGAAGTTCCCCATTGATTAATAAACACATCAACATTAGTGTTTTGGATTATGGGTTAAAACAGGCCATAAGTTTATTGGTTACAGATGTGAGTGATTTGGCTTAGGTCAGGCATGGCCAAACTTGGCCCTCCAGATGTTTTGGAACTACAACTCCCAGCATCCCTAGCTAACAGGACCAGTGGTCAGGGATGATGGGAATTGTAGTCCCAAAACATCTGGAGGGCCAAGTTTGGTCATGCCTGGCTTAGGCATTGAGTGAAACCAGGCTATATCTTGACTCCTGCCCGTCTGCAGGGAGTCAAACTAAGTGTAAAGTACCAGAAGGGGGAGCCCTATAACTTACATCAAATAGGGGCAACATGAAGGGCCCGCTGGGGGAGTGGCATGGCCCTAGCCCACGTCTGGGCTTCAGACAGAATCCAGGCCTCTGGATCCCTCTAATGACCTCTCGATTCCTTATCGAGGAGGGGCAGGTGGAGGCTACAACCTCCCCTTCATTAAACAAAGGCTTACCCAATGCCTAACCTTACAAAGTTGTGACGATTGCTACAAGGTAGGCAAAAACAAAATGGCAGGTGCCAATTCGCCAAGTGGAAAAAATTCTAACCCAACCCCAACAAGGCGGCTGGCATTTGTCCATAGCAAGGTCAAACCAAAGCTTGAAAAGAGGGGGGTGATTAGGCAGATCCAGCATGGAGGCGAGAGAGGGAAACCCCTGGCCATGCCACGGTTTAAATTATCTGCAGCAATGCCCCCCGTTGGCATAGAATGGCCAGGTGGGGTGATGCGGCCAGGGTTGGCATGGAGGGGGCAACAATCTCCAGCCCCCTAACTGGGTCACTACAAGGATGCCCGACCACAACACCAGCCACACAGGAAGGTGAGCGGACTTCCTGCATTGCAGGGGCTTAGACTAGGTAACACTTGGGATACCTTTCAACTCTACAGTTGTATGATTCTAAGGCATCTGCCTTATCTTCTACTTTCCCCACTTTGTAGCACTTGAATCAACATGAATCATAGAATCATAGAATCATAGAGTTTGAAGAGACCACAAGGGCCATCGAGTCCAACCCCCTGCCAAGCAGGAAACACCATCAGAGCACTCCTGACATATGGCTGTCAAGCCTCTGCTTAAAGACCTCCAAAGAAGGAGACTCCACCACACTTGGCAGCAAATTCCACTGTCAAACAGCTCTTACTGTCAGGAAGTTCTTCCTAATGTTTAGGTGGAATCTTCTTTCTTGTAGTTTGGAACCATTGCTCCGTGTCCGCTTCTCTGGAGCAGCAGAAAACAACCTTTCTCCCTCCTCTATGTGACATCCTTTTATATATTTGAACATGGCTATCATATCACCCCTTAACCTCCTCTTCTCCAGGCTAAACATGCCCAGCTCCCTTAGCCATTCCTCATAAGGCATCGTTTCCAGGCTTTTGACCATTTTGGTTGCCCTCCTCTGGACACGTTCCAGTTTGTCAGTGTCCTTCTTGAACTGTGGTGCCCAGAACTGGACACAGTACTCCAGGTGAGGTCTGACCAGAGCAGAATACAGTGGAAGATGCCTTAAGTCTGATCTTAAAACTGCTGCTTTGTTTTTGTTTGTTTTGTTTGATTGCTTTTTAAAAAATGCCATTGAATATTTACAGTGGTAGGAATATAAGGCATGCATTGTTGGGTGGCAGTAAAGTCATCCACATCTAGCATTTTCTGGGCAGCCAGAATCCATAAGTGGTTCATCAGCCAAGCATGTCAGCTGAATGTGTGGCATCTGCAGTCAGTTCCCAGCTTTGCAGAGCATGAACAAATACAAGACACCCTTTATTCTGATCTTAAAACTCATTTTAAAAAATAAAATCCATTAAATATTTACAGTGGTTTGGGTGTGGATAGTGTTGGCTGCAGCGTGTAGGTGTGTAGTGTGAGCGCTCCCCACACTCCTCCTGGGGCTGGGAAGCGGTTAGTTTAACCTCCGCCTTGCTAGTAAAACTGAATTACTGCATTGCAAAATGATGCATGTCTAAAAAGTGTGTCACTAACATGAAAAGTTTGGAAAGCTCTGGTCTAGGCTGTAATCAGAGAGAATAATTTTCTGCATTCTCAGTACTTTGGGGAGGGAGCAGTTTTCAAGATTGAAACTTGTGTCTTTAAACTTAATGAAGATGCCTGGAGAAGGATGTGAGAGGGAGCAGGGGGGAGGGAATCTGTTGTGTCTGAAATGGCAAGCTAGTAATCAGAGGAAATTATTTTGCTTGGAAAGCTAATTCGCTAGTTCTTCCTACCTCAAAATCAACCTTAGAGATACCTAATAAAGAAGCTCCTGGACCTATTTGTTTTGAAATTTGGAACCTTTCTTACCTTGTGGGACTTCTCTTGTAGTTGCAGTTTTCAGGCCAATTGCCCGCAAAACATATGGGGATTTAAGTGATTCCTACCCCAAAACTGAAATGACTACTCTTCTTGGAAAACCCTTTGGCTATCCTTCTGAAACTTGGCAAGATTTATGCATTCTCAATCAGGTACCTTGCCTGCAAATTTCACCCACTTTTACTAAAAAGAAAGAAAGTTACTGGTGATTCACTTTTTGAGGAGGAAACCCCTACATTTGGCGGTATTCAGAACAAAAGCCTCTGGACCCAAGTAGAGGGAACAAAGTAGAGTCTGAACACCCAAAACAAATTGGGCAGCCTTCATACTGGCCTGAGCCAAGTTCAGCTCTATTACAAAGTGCCAAATTGGGGTCTTAACCAAATGTGGCGCCCAGTACACACCCTTATTATTTCTTAATATAATTTCAGTTTATGAAACCATACTTGAAATATTTGAGAAGAATGTATTTTTCATGTGATATGGCTCAGTAATAATTTCTCTCAAGTCCCAAACTGTTGCTCTGTTGTTAGACTGCTATGCAGTCATTTATTGTGTGGGCTCCAGTTTCAATAGAATAGAAACAGAGATTTACTAACGTTGACCGGCTGCCAGAATTTCAAATTTTATGCTATACCAGTAGAAAATTATGCACCATTTCTGCCAAGTGCAGAAAAGCAGAACGCTGTCAAAGTCTTCAAAACCTAAACCGACTTAGAATAGAAATCCTGATTTTCTCCCATAATTTATTGTGCTTCTGGGGGACCGTCACAAATTGATTACCTATCTCAATTACATTGGTATATCACATCTGCCTCCATTCTCCAAACCTGAATGTTTCAATTTGGGTTTGACAGGAGTTTAAATGTTTAAATGTCAAAAGAAGGAAGAGTTGAAAATTCTCAAGCACAACAAAAGGAATTCCTAATTAAGAGATTTTCAGAGGCTCTTACTTTATATAAAAGATGGTCAAAATTTGGATCTATATAATAATAATAAAAATGCAACACTGTTCTCATTGCTCATATTGAGAAATTATCAAAATTCACTATTGAAGTTTCTCCAGTTTCATGGGGCTAGTTCCCAGATTAGGACTTGTGGGACCATATTTCAAATACCCCACTTACCCATGAAGCTCATGCACTGACCTTGGGCCAGTTGTAGTCTCTCAGCCTAACCTACCTCATAGGCAGTGCTTTTTATGCAGTTGCGGCACCTTTTTTTTCTCGAAGAAAAGCACTGCCCACAGGGTTGTTGTGAGGATAGAATGGAGAGGAGTAGAACTGTGATTTCCTTACAGTATAAATATTTCTATGTAGAAAAAGCATAGGGGCTTTCTGTTAGCCAGAAATAAAGATGCAAGACTAAAGTACGGGATTTAACTTGAGCCACTTTATTAACTACCATATAATAACTGAAGAACTTGTGAACTGCAAAGGGGATATGAGACCACATGCAAGAAATATGCCATTTGTCTCTCATGCTCCTAAGCATGACTCCCCTGAGGGGAGTGTAGCTGGTCTTCATTCCAGCTGTTTTGCCCTTCCACATCCCTTCAGGTGCAGAGGGAGACCTTACTGATTCACAGCCTCCTCAGAGCCCCACAACTCTAAACAATTGACACAGAATAACCTCAAAAGTGATCCATACTCTGCCCCACAGGTCACACAATGCTGTATGCAAATCTCTGGAATCACCATTCACCTGAAAGTGTACTCAGCATTGATGTCCACCTCTTCCCTTTCCCTCACAGACCTGCCATGTGACTAGAACCAGTCAAATCAATTAACCTAATTATTCAGCTCCCCCTACTAACTGCACTACCCAGCACTACAATATGGAGTAGGCCAACCTGCCGCCTCCCCCTTCTGGCCAATCAAAGAAAAGGACAAAAAATTCATACTTGGCCCCAACTATGGTGACCAGCTACACCAGACCTTCCAAGTGTCCCTATTTTCCAGGGACGTCCCTGATTTAGAGAAGCTGTTCCAATTTCTGATTTGACCCTTGAATGTTTCACTTTTCCTTTGTTGTTGTTTAGTCGTTTAGTCGTTTCCGACTCTTCGTGACCCCATGGACCAGAGCACGCCAGGCACTCCTGTCTTCCACTGCCTCCCGCAGTTTGGTCAAACTCATGCTGCTAGCTTCGAGAACACTGTCCAACCATCTCGTCCTCTGTCGTCCCCTTCTCCTTGTGCCCTCCATCTTTCCCAACATCAGGGTCTTTTCCAGGGAGTCTTCTCTTCTCATGAGGTGGCCAATGTATTGGAGCCTCAGCTTCACGATCTGTCCTTCCAGTCAGCACTCAGGGCTGATTTCCTTAAGAATGGATACGTTTGATCTTCTTGCAGTCCATGGGACTCTCAAGAGTCTCCTCCAGCACCATAATTCAAAAGCATGAATTCTTCGGCGATCAGCTTTCTTTAGGGTCCAGCTCTCCCTTCCATACATTACTGCTGGGAAAACCATGGCTTTAACTATACGGACCTTTGTTGTTCCTTCGAATATCCCTATTTTCATTTGAGAAATGTTTGAGGCCATTATCCTCTCACGCTGCATACAAAAGGTAGTCAGATGAGAGGGAAGAAGGTATAGGTAAGCAGGCCTTCTGAAACATCTGCTCTCTCCTTCCTCCTACTGCCAAATGTGTCAGGTAAGCACCTGAAACCTTCCCATCCTGCCACAAATGCTCTCTCACCCCGATGCCTTTTGGAGCCAGACTGAGGGCAATGTTGAGTACAATCGCATTGCTAGCAAAGTTGCTGAAGCTATACAATCAGGACATGATTTTTTTGTATCTCTTTAAAGTTCAGCTGCATTGCAAATTGGATGTCATTTCCCCAGAAGAGCTTCTCCAGTCTGGGATGTAAAACAAGAGCTGAAATGTGTGCAATCAGTGCTTAGGTTAACTAGGCTGCTTTTTAAGGCAAATGCGCAAACGTTATTTGATGTTAATCCTTTGCTTTTGACAAAGCTGTCATTGACTGCTATGTAGACCAGGCCACTGAGCCAAGCAGCTTTTTCTTTTTAATCTGTTTTGTTTTGTCCAAGTCTTGGACACCAATCACAGTTCAGTGTGATAAAATAGCTCCCAAACTGTGTAGGCCCTGAATTAACCCACAGAGCAGAGTCCAAGAATTTCAGGCAAGTTGGCCCATTGCTTGTTTTCATTGCATTTATGGATGCTTACCCATCTGTTAAGAGCCCTAAAGATCAATTGTGCTTGGAAACTAACTGGTAGACAGTGCAACTCTTTCAGCGAAGGTTTGAGAAGGTCTCTGTGTCTAGTCCCACTCAAAAGCAGGGGCAATGTATTCTGAAACAGCTCAGATACAATGCTAAACTATTGTTTACTGTTAAGCAAACAAGCCTCAGGTCCAAACACACTCCCTCCATGCTGGCATGGCAAGAAGGAGATCAGAAGGATCTGCTTCTTCTTTTAAACGATCCAGATTCTTCCCATATGCCAAACTTGGGAAATTCTGTTTAATGGGAAGAATCTGGATAGTTTAAAAGAAGCAGATCCTTCTGATCTCCTTCTTGCCATGCCAGCATGGAGGGAGTGTGTTTAAGCCTGAGGCTTGTTTGCATAACAGTAAACAATAGTTTTTCCCCCCAGTAGTGATGTATGGAAGTGAGAGCTGGACCATAAAGAAGGCTGATCGCTGAAGAATTGATGCTTTTGAATTATGGTGCTGGAGGAGACTCTTGAGAGTCCCATGGACTGCAAGAAGATCAAACCTATCCATTCTAAAGGAAATCAGCCCTGAGTGCTCACTGGAAGGACAGATCCTGAAGCTGAGACTCTAATACTTTGGCCACCTCATGAGAAGAGAAGACTCCCTGGAAAAGATCCTGATATTGGGAAAGATGGAGGGCACAAGGAGAAGGGGACGACAGAGGACAAAATGGATGAATAGTGTTCTTGAAGCGACAAACATGAGTTTGACCAAACTGCAGGAGGCAGTGGAAGACAGGAGTGCCTGGTGTGCTCTGGTCCATGGGGTCACGAAGAGTCGGACACGACTAAACGGCTAAACAACAACAACAACAAACAATAGTTTAGCATTGTATCTGAACTGTTTCAGAATACTAACCAGAATTTATAGTATAGCAAGCCTGGATCACAAACCATAGTTTGACCCTGCTTTGTTTGAATTGAACATAATTTCATGTAAGCACCAGCCACATCTCCGAATACACTTTGTTGGTTCATTCCCCAACATAAGTTCTACATAAGTTCTCATTCATGGCTGCCTTCAAATCACCATCACCCTTTAATTTGATGGTAGTTTGGGATGATGCTTTTTAAAACATTGTGAAAATATGCACCTTGGACCCATCTTTGTGTGGCACAGTGGTGCTGGCAAATGCTTAGCCATGAAGCTCACTGGGTGACCCTGGGCCAGTCACCATCTCTTAGCCCAGTGTTTCTCAACCTGTGTGCCCCCAGATGTTGTTGGACTACAACTCCCATCATTCCTAGCCAGCATGACCAGCGGACAGGGATGATGGGAATTGTAGTCCAACAACATCTGGGGACCCACAGGTTGAGAACCGCTGTCTTAGCCTAACCTACCTCACAGAGTAGTTGTCAGGATGGAATGGGGAGGAGGAGAACCATGTACATCACCTTGAGATTCTTAGAAGATAAAGGTGGTATATGAACATAATAAATAAATCCTGAGGCTGCCCAACTACCAAGGTGTACATTATAGCAGCTAGGTGCTTATTACCTCAGGGTGGGTCCTCAATCATGTTTTACCTTTTACAGCATCATTCTCTGCATGTCTGTGAGAGCCAGACAAGACATATTTCAAGCCAACAGGTTGCCCTTTCTGGATCAGAGCTGAAGAGCTAAATTTTGTATTTATGGTACTACCATCGTTATATGCAACACAGAAGATAAGCATTGCTGATGAAGGCAGTCTCTTTGCAATCTGATAATTGTCAATTCATGAGACATATGCCTGGCATTCTATCATGAGCTGTTTGCATTTCCAAGGGTTTTTAATGAGCATTTATTACCAAAGAAAAAGAATCTGACTTTGGGAAAAAAATATTGTAGGGAATAGATGCAGCAACAAAAAACGAACAGCCGTAACATCCCTTCTATTTTCCTTTATTTACAAGCAGCAGCGACAACAAAAATCTATTTTCCTTTCTAGCTTCTCAGATGAAAAACAGTTGAAATTACAGCTGACAAAATTGCACAAAGAGTGTTGATTTAGTCATTATTTAATTACCGTGTTGCCAAATTGGGATGTAATATTACACCCCGAAATCCTATTTGGCTTAGTATTGAGTTAATAGTGTAAGGGAACCTAGTTATTCCCCTACAATAGTACAGTGGTACCTTGGTTTACAAACTTAATCTGTTCTGGAAGTCTGTTCTTAAACTGAAACTGTTTTTAAACCAAGGTGCGCTTTCCCTAATGAGGCCTCCCGCCGCCGGTGCCCTTCCACCATTCGGGTTCCCTCATTACGAGAAGCAAAGCTACAGGGAACCAGGCAGAGGGCCTTCTCGGTAGTGGCACCCGCCTTGTGGAACGCCCTCCCATCAGATGTCAAAGCGATAAATAACTACCTGACATTCAGAAGACATCTTAAGGCAGCCCTGTTCAGGGAAGTTTTTAATCTGTGATATTTTAGTGTATTTCTGGTTTTTATGGAAGCCGCCCAGAGTGGCTGGGGAAACCCAGCCAGATGGGCGGGGTACAAATAATAAATTATTATTATTATTCCGTTCTTAGACTGAGGTAAAGTTCTAAAACCAGGCATCTGATCTAGTTTAACTTTATACCAGCTTAATTTACCTCAGCTTCTTGTGCATAGTATAGCTCCCCACGGCAAGTAGATAAACAGGATGTGTGAAGACCCATTAAGATGTCAAAAATCCTGCCAAATTATGTAGCCAGCCAACAAAGGCAAATCTGTAAAAATTTGCACCTGTCAAAATAGTAATTATGTGTTTTTTTAATATCATAAAATTTATTCATTGATGGAATGCATTCATCTGGTGTCAGAACATTTTATTCCACCATTGAACACTCTCACATTTCACAATGAACACAACTGATGAGGAATACACACGCACACTGGAATGCATAGCATAAAAGAGGCAATTTTAGTGGGGAGCATTCTGGGAACAAGCCCTCCCCTCAAGATCTTTGGGGGGAGGCCTTGAAAGCTTCCAAAAAGCAGGGGTGAAGGTGACCCTCACAGCCTCTCCCCAGCACACACCTTTTCCTACCACCAAAGCTGTAGATAGGTGATATTGCGCCCCTGGCAGAAATCGTGTCCTCCAAATCATGGAGAGCCACATGTTGCGGTGAGATCACCAAATTGCCTTCTTGCTGCTGGGGCAGGCCCATTTGGATGACCTCCGCACCTCCTTGGTTGCCCCTTTGTTGCTGGGGAATTTTCTGTTGGTTGGAGTTTGATTGGCAACTAAGGGGCTATTGAAGGGGCTGCACAAGATGAAATACTTTCTCTTTCGCATTGTGCAGCAGATCTCCCTCCCTCCCTATAATTTAAGGTTGTGTTTTTGACCTTGCTATGCCTGTCTAGGGGTCGTCTGTTTTTGGAGCAGGGGCCCGGTAGGATTTTTGCCACTTGGCTGATGCCATTTTGTTTTTGCCTACCATGTAGCAAATCATCACAACTTTGTAAGGTTGGTGGTTAGGCATTGGTTCATTCTTTGGTGGAGAGGATTATGGATTGGCTGTGCCTGCCCCTCAATTTTGTTGCTGCTGCTAGGGAATTCCGTTAAGGGAATCCAGGGGCTCGATTTGCTCTGCCCGATCCCCTCTCAGGGGTGGGGCCATGCCAGAGTTCCTGGGAGCATCTGGGGTGAACTAAGAGGCAGAAATCCGCCTCTGTGCCCCCCCCAGTATGTTTTCCCTTATGGACCTCTGGAGGTTCCAGTTGTCAGTCCTGTTCCTGCAGGTGCAGGTTCAGTTAGTCCGAACCAATGCCTAAGCAGCCACTCACATGCTGTAATCAATAAAGTTGTAGCAAAAATTAATGCCAAAGATCTTTTTTAAAATACTGTGTCCTGTGTGATTTATTTTGGCGGGGGTTTGGGGGTCTTCACACGCAACTGTCCAGATTGCGCCCCCTATCCACTGACAAATTAGCTCTTCTTTCCACCTCTCCTCTAACTCCCCCATTCAATTCACCCTCTATTTAAAACCTTTTCTTATGAGGCAATAATCAATATTATTGTTTATGGACATATTTATGGACATATTTTAAAGCTGATTTTGTGCCCCCTCCTTTCCTGTGCCCCTGGTGGGGGCCCTCCTCACCACCCCCTAGCTATGGCCCTGCCTACCACACCATTTTGTCCTCTGTGTCATCCTTGGGTGACTTTGCCTGCCTGTAATGTGCCCTTGGGCTGTGATAATCCTTTTCATTTGCCTGGATGGAGAACAGTGTGTGCAGAAATCACCCGTATTTGCATGGCCGGAATGCAGCCTACTGTACAAAGGTATGAGCCACACCTGTTGTTCTACCCACTTTTGTCTGTGGTCCTGTGGTCAGCTACCTGGCATCTTACTTACAACTAGTTCAGAAGGTGGTACGCACATCAGCTTTCACCTCCCTAGTCTCAGTGTTGTTCTTGTAAAAGTCAGCAGGGCGGAAGCTGAGAACAAAACAGGAAATAGCTCTCCCTGTCATTGGCTCAGGCTCTGCCTACTGTTGGCCTATCTGACTTGTGCCCTACTAGACCAAATGGACATCAACCAGCACTGCTCAACACCAGATATTAAGGTTTCCAAGGCCAGTACAGTGGACCTTCTGGATATGAATTAAATTCGTTCCAGAGGTCTGTCTGCAACCTGAAAAGTCCGTAGGCAGAGGTGCCACTTCTGTGCATGCGCACAGCACGATTGAGCGCTTCTGTGCACTTGCGCTGCACACAGAGCGCTTCTGCGCATGTGCGTGCAGTGAAACCTTGAAGTATACACTTCCGGGTTGGCCGCGTTCATAACCCAAAAGTTACGTATCCAGAATGGAGCATAACTAGAGGGTCCGCTGTATTCAAAACTGATAACCTGTGAGGTTCCTAGTTCAAGTCCTGATTGATCT
This sequence comes from Podarcis erhardii, assembly GCF_964252035.2. Lineage (NCBI taxonomy): Eukaryota > Metazoa > Chordata > Lepidosauria > Squamata > Lacertidae > Podarcis > Podarcis erhardii. The sequence goes on from NC_138499.1 coordinate 19,794,250, forward strand.
TGACAGGAACTTAATTGATTTTAAAAACAGCCATGGCCATTTGGACAAAATTAAGATGGGGCTCTGTAAGCCACACAAGCCTTAGATATTTTTGAAACTAAGGCAGAAGCCATCCATTCCAGAGGCAGGAAGATGTACAAATCTGCCACTAAAAATAAGTTGTGGGCCCAGGGTTCCCTAACATGGTACCCTCCACACATTTTGGGTGACAATTCCCATCAGCCCCAAAGAGTAGGGCACCACGTTGAGAAAGGTTGCCTTGACAACCCAGTTCTGTCTAAATTTCTGTGTGTTTTTGCATTTACCTCTTATTGAATGCCATTGTTCACCTATGTCTTGTCTTTTCCAAGTTTCTGGAAAGTCAGCATAGCATGCAAAAATAGAGCAACGTTAGTTCATTGCTCACAATTGCTTATTTGAAGATGTGTTAGAGCAAAACGGACATTTTCAAGGCTGTAATCTCATTTGAGGAAGTCATATATTTGTTTCAGCGTCCTGCATTGTAAGACACTCTTTGACTTTGTTAAATTAGAAGAGCAGCGTAACCTCCAACATTTATCCGATGAAAATAGGGACATCCCATTCCATAATGATGATTTTACTATTTATACCCCACACATCTTACTGTGTTGCCCCAGCCACTCTGGAAGCTTCCAACATATAGAAAAACATAATAAAACATTAAACATTAAAATGCTTCCCTATACAGGATTGCTTTCAGACAGCTCAGGGGCCAGATAACTCCATTCCCTCCGGCATTTCTCCAATGAAAATAGGGACACCCTAAGGAAAAGAAAGATATTCCAGGATCAAATCAGAAACTGGGACAGCTTCTCTAAATCAGGGACGTCCCTGGAAAACAGGGACACTTCGAAGGTCTGCAGCAGACAGAGGTTATACTACAGTTTTCTTCGGAGTGCACTGCCTCTCTCTACTTGCAAAGGTTAGAAATAATGCAGCCTTATCTTTAGTGTGCTACCTTTCTCCATGCAGGGATTAAAAACAAATAAATATATGAGTCCACTCAGGGGCATTCCTGGGGGGACAGGGGGGCGGTTTGCCCTGGGTGTCCTTCCAAAAGGGGGGGGGAGTGACAAATGCCGACTCCCTACTGGAGGCGTGCCATGCCCCCTGGCACTAGCGCCACTCTGGGTACCAGAGCAGCTTGCTTTGCCTCTGGGTCCACTGGAAAATACAACCCAGCTGCCACACTCAGTCTGAACCCTGGGAACTTGCTGGATCACACTTCAACCTCATTCTGCACAACTTGCAACATACCGTAGTTCCTCTTTTCCGGCTGAGACATTACAGAATATGGCTGCAATCCAAATACATTGTTTATGGTGGAATAAGGACAACACCTACTCAATGTTTTTCATGCCTGTTGCTATATTCTGCTTTTTTGCATTTTGTGTGTTTGTGTGGTTTTAATTTGTTTAGATGTCGATTTTAACACTAATTGCTTTTACTATTTGTTCTGTAAACTGCCCTGGGATCCAGTGGGTGTAGGGTAGTTTAGAAACCCAATAAATGAATAAATACACAGACAGTGTTTTTTTAAAAGATATCTTTTTTAAAAAGAAAAAGGAAAGGGGAGAAAAGCTCCAATTTTAAAAGATGCAAACTGCTGTACATTTTTTAAAAATTAGATGTAAAGCCAGAGGCCAATAAAACTTGTTTCCATACATATTTGCTTTCTTTAATACTTCCAATATGATTTGTTGGACTTAGTTTATGGCAGATGTTATACCAAACCAAATAGCTCAGTTTTGCCTTTTAATTCCCTGGCTCGGCAGATATAAACAGTAGGGTCTTAAGTTTTGCTTTGTGGTTTTCCTTGTTGTGTGATTCTGCTGTTCAGGGTGTCATCAAGGGTCCAACCATCCTTTCCAGGTACTCTTCCCATCCTTCCTGTTGTATGGTGTCATAGAAAACTGCCATGCATACATGCCTAACCCTTGCCAAATAATTTTGACTGTTTCCGAAAACTGTAGATCTTCAGTCCTAAAATACAGGGATGTGGAACCTTTCTTAGCATGTGTCTGTCAGGAGTTCGGCCTACACTCGAGTAGGACCCTGGTAGAGACACATGCCCGACTGGTATGTTCTCTCCCTTCTGGTCTTTCATTCGGGAGCTTCATAAGCTTTCTTCAGCCCAAACATCACAGCGATAGATGCCAACCGACACTGGCAAACTTAGGGATCTGCAGAGTTTGTGCACCTTGCGTGACAGACCTCAGCAACTAAGCATTTTGGCTAATCTACTTTATTTACATATAAACACATACAGAGCACTGCAACATGGCTCCCTCTCTCTCAACATCAGACAGCAAAGAGAAAAAGAACAAAGGACAATAGTTCCACTTCACAGAACACAGTAACACAAACATCCTGTCTCCGTTATTTCCCATTCTGGGAAACATATACCATCATGTGACAGACAAAAATCCCATGACTGCAACCATGGAGCGGGAATTCTAACAGTGTCCTCTGTTGATTCTGAAAGGGCTACAAGTGAAGAAAGCCAATTCCCCTTGCAGGGAGTTGATGTTGCGGGCAGATCACGAGCCCGACCCATGCACACAGGGCTTAGGTAGCTCCAGTTCCTGGCTGTGTCATTTCATATCGGCCAGTCTGATTGGCTGAGGGGGCGTGGCTTAGCCCATTTAAACAGGCTCTCACTTTCTTTTACTTCGCTCCCACTTGTGCAGTTCTCCCCCCTCCCCCCCTAAGGTTAGGTCCTTATCCTTTGACCTTGTATGGACTTTTGTTGGTCACCTGTTGAAGGGGCCTGGTAGGAATTTTTTCCACTTGGCAAATTGGTACCAGGCACTTGGTTTTTTCTCCTACTTCGTAGCAAATCGTCACAACTTTGTAAGGTTTGGTGGTAAGGCATTGGAGTATTTGGTTGGTGGTGATGGGAGGTGGTGGCCATCACCTACCCCTCCTATTTCAAGGGTATTCCATTAAAGGAATCGGGGGGGGGGTCCTCTGTCCGAAGCCCAGACGGGGGCCATGGCAGGGCCATAGCACGACACCTATAAATGACCCTGGGGGAATTCCTAGTTAATGTACATCAACAAGGCTCCCCCTATCGGTGGTTAACCCTTATTAGACTCCCTGCAGGCGGGCAGGAGTTTGATATAGTCATTGGTTCCAATGCCTAAGCCAATACCATTCACATTCTGTAACCAATTTAACCTAAATTCTGGTGTCAAGTGTCTTTATTCTACAATGGGGGAGGGTTCAGGACCTTGCCACAGAAAGATTTCCTTTTCAGGCACTGTTTTCTGTTCCAGTGACTGGTAACTTTCTGTATTTTACTTTCTTGGGGTATTTTTAGCCTCTTATTGGGCATAGCCTTCACAAGGTCAGCAGCACAGCTGAAGCAGGATATATTATAATACATTAATCAGCAAATCACAATGCAAAAATTGTAAGACGGCAGGTTAGAAATGTAGGCTTCACCCATACCATCAACATCCCCATAAGACAGATTAAGATATCTTAGAATCTCAAAGAACCAGCAGGTTGTAGTTACTATTATGACTATTAATAATTTCATTTATTACCTGCCCTTCACCCAAAAGTCGCTGGCCAGGTTACAGCAATTTAAAATGCAACATCGAAAAACAATTTAAAACGAATTACAATGACAAAACTATGCATCTCAGGTGTCGAAGGTAAAGTGGCACATTTTCGGCATTTGCCAAAAATTGTATTGTGAAGATGCCATATATACCTCTGCAGGGGGTAGAGATGGAACAATCTGTCAGTTTTGGTTTTCTCCAGTTCTCATTTTTCTAATCTTAAATTTAGTTCTCCATACAGATAGGTAGCCGTGTTGGTCTGCCATAGTCAAAACAAAACAAATTCCTTCCAGTAGCACCTTAAAGACCAACTAAGTCAGTTCTTGGTATGAGCTTTCGTGTGCATGTATCTGAAGAAGTGTGCATGCACACGAAAGCTCATACCAAGAACTGACTTAGTTGGTCTTTAAGGTGCTACTGGAAGGAATTTGTTTTGTTAGTTCTCCATGTTTTGCTCTCCATAGGTAAAGTGAGAATTGGGTCTTGCTGTCATTGATTGAAACTTCATTCTATGTACAAGTTACCTCCCCCCTCTCTCACACATACAAAAATAAACAAGCAAGTAGTTGGAACAACATCCTCTGCTCATGTCACCCATACTGACTTGGTGGATAAAGAATCAGATGCTGAGGAAGAGAGCAAATAAAGGGACTGTAGTGACAATTTGCTCAGGGTGGGGTATGCACATATTTCACAGTGTTTTAAAAACTTGGGGCTGTTCCTGAGATTTCTTCACTGTTGCTCAGAATTCCTGGTTCCAATCCAAAATAAGCCTCTGGGAGTTTGTTCATGCCTAGATATAATTAGTTTTATTTATGCATTTTCCCTTGTTTACTTGGAAATGTGATCAAAATGCACATCTAATAAAGCAAGCTTCCAATATATAGGATGGTCTCTTTTTAAGTCATGCAGTGATCACACCTACTGCACTGACGTTAAATAATAAAAGCAGCAAGCCCAGTTGTGTTTAAGTATTGTGTCAATGCATGCTACACACACACACACACACACACACAACTATGCATCTGCATTTGAATGACATACTAATTCAGTTTCAAAAGGAGCAATTGCTGTGGTTTGAAATATGTGTGCCTGAATATCTAGGGGGAATCTTCCTAAACTGGAATTTACAGCATTTCTCTCTCTCCAGAAATGTCCTTTGTTGTAGATATTACATCCAAGAATATCACTTTACCTGTCAACAGTATGAAATATACTCTATTCTTGTCCTATGCAGTAGGTCAAAATCAAATCCCAGCTCTGCCGGCTGCAGCTAAAGAACAGAACTGGGCAACTGAAGGATAAGTTGATACCTAGACACCAGGGGACCTCTCTTTCTTGCAGTGAACTCAGAGCACTTGACACTTCAGAAGAAAATATCACTAAATGATTCCCTCCCCCCCTTTTGATAATTGTCATCTGGATCAAAGCCAAGAGAGTCACATTTAATGTGTGAGATTCTTTGCTTCTTAAACCCTGTACGAATTGTGTCAATTTTTGATTTCACTTTTTAAAAAGGCAGACATACATTTCCCACCCCCTTTAAGGATTTATTTTTCTTTGCAGCTGCAGCTACAAAACAGAAATAAGATCAGCAAAAATCAGCATGCATGAGTGTTATGTAACAACAGAGTGCTTTGTGTTTGGGATACACTTGGATTGAAACTGAGTTTTTAGTAGGGGTGATTGAGGAACTTAATCGTTGCAAATTCCACTATAAAATGTGCTGATCTGTACATCTCAGGGTAATGTGATGGTTCTATCTTAGTTATCCATAGACTTTCACACTTCCTGAATGTTTTGATGTACTTTTGGGGCTTTGAAAAGCATAACACATATTTTTAAATGGGTATTTCTTTTTGAAGAGGAAAAAATGCATTTAGAGAAAGATCCTACTGGGTCAAGGGAGAGTGCTTCATTGGGGGCTGTGTCCCCCCCCCTTATTTCAGCAACGCACACACACAGTCATTGGTCCCAATGTGAAGAAAAAACAGTATATCAACTACAGCACTGGTGTCCTTTTCCACATGTGCAGGGAGAACAGGAGATCCCTGATTCCAGCAGATTCATCTCTCCAATTCCTGACACCCTACCCCCTCAGAACACCTCTTCCCCTCTTTCCACTATTGGAATATGACAGCAGAAAGAGGACAGCCACCAGGATTTCCATGGCTGCAGGAAGGAGGCCTCCATGGTTGAAGCTTCCACTGCACCTGTGGAGAAGGATATCTGCAAAATCTGATGCTCTCCCAGAAACTGCAGGATTGCACCCCTAAAAATATGTATTTCAATATGCATTTTTGTGCAGATTTTTTATTATCATCATTTCAGATTGATGCAGACCTGGGATTGGAAGGACTGATGGGTGGTAATCTGGCATGTTCTAATGCACCAACAGAGCTCTTGAGGGAAGGCTAAGCTGCCTAGTTACTGCTGTCACTGTCAGAAGCATCTATTGCAGCCCCTTAACTTTTAGGAAAATAGGTGTTGCTACTGAGGGTAAGGCAGCTTCCCGTGTTCCTACCAAACTTTCTTTGAGTTTATTAAGCAGCTTGGACATGTTGGCCCCAGAGAACTGTTGCCATAAGGCCTTGCACAACACATCCACTTCCTCTTGACTCCTCTGTGCTCAAAAGGCAAAACAAACAATGATCAGTAGCTTGAGAAAGAATATAGTAACGCAAACCACGAGCAACTGATCTTTTACAAATTGAATCTCTGCAGAGAACCTGACTCCTTAATTAGTACGCCAGGAGCGATAGAGCCAATAGTGAGCTTGATACTCCTGTTGAATGAGGTGGATATCAATGAAGTCTCTCTTCAGTGACATTTTCCTAGTTTTGCCACTTAGATATTACAGATGTGTGTGTGTGTGTGTGTGTGTTTAAATATATATATATATATATATATATAATCACTACACAAACAATAGAGCAACAGAGACACCTACAGGAGCTTCCATAATATTTGGGGAAAATTTTTTGATCAAAGTAAGAGCTTAGTTGTGCTGAGCTTCCTTGTGACATATTCTTCTGAATTATCATCAGCTGTCACAACTGCCTGGAAAATAATAATTGGACAGTCAATGGATCTCTCATGTGATACGTGGCACACTGCAGAATGCTGTCAGTAGTTAGTTCCCATAATAAGTTAGGATTCAAAACACATATTAGGCATGCATACATTAGCCAAATAGTGTCATTTAGGTCTGATGGTCTGCCTACTGCTAACACCAGGCATAGGCAAACTCGGCCCTCCAGATGCTTTGGGACTACAACTCCTATCATCCCTGACCACTGGTCCTGTTAGCTAGGGATGATGGGAGTTGTAGTCCCAAAACATCTGGAGGGCCAAGTTTGTCTATGCCTGGTGTAGGCACTTGTGAACTGGATAAACCAATGGTCTGATTTGGTGTAAGGCAGATCCACATGTTCAGTTTATACACAGTGTATTCTGGATGGACACACAGGAAGTGCCATTGCAGTGGGGTTAGACCATTACTCCATCTAGCCTAATGGTGGACCTTCTCCCTAGAGGCAGAAGTCTCCTAGTCTTGCTACCTGAAATTCTCAAATTGTAGGGGATCTACAAGAGTTGCAACTACTTGTCTTTTTGACTACTGTCTTCTAACTGCTATTTTTAAACATGTGCAAGAAGCCATGGTTTGGCTTCAATAGGGAAGTAGGGGTAGGGATAGATTAATCAATCATTTTCAGCTTCTCTCAGTTTCTCTTTTCCCAGAATAGATTTCAGTTTGCCACATTTCTACATCAGCTTGCTTTTTAATTTTTTTATAAAAGAAAAATCCTTAAGGAAATTCAACAGTATTTTACTGCAGGTTTGTCTTCATCTTTGCATGCAATGTTAGCCAATATATACTTTTCATAATAATCTTTGTATGTTATTATTATTATTTACAAATATGGCATTTTCATGCACTTTCCCCAGTGTGGTATAGTTGCTGAACCACAAATTGGGAAACCAGGGTTCAAATCCCCACTTAGCCATGAAGCTCACTGGGTGACCTCTGTTTATTCACTGTCTCTTAGCCTAACATATACCACAAAGAAGTCTGGCAAGTGGCACAGAGGAAATAGCTCAGATTATTTCCAATCTATTTTTCTAACTCATTCTTACCTTGTAGATCAAGCATTATTACTGCCTGAGACTTGAATTTTCAAGCCCAGAATTACTAATACTAGTGTGGTATAGTGGTTGGGGCTGGGACCTGGGATACCAGGGTTCTTATCCTCACTCAGCCATGAAGATCAGTGAGTGACTTGGGGCCCAATCACTCACTCTCAGCCTCATCTGCCTTACAGGATTGTTGTGATGATAAAATTGGCAGAGATAATAATGTAAACCACTTCGAACACTTAAGAGGAATACATTCACACCTTGGAAGTCAAACAGCTTAGTTCCCAAATCTTTTGGCTCCTGAATGTCGCAAACCTGGAAGTGACTGTTCCAGTTTGCAAACTATTTTTGGAAGCCAAACATCCAAAGGGGCTCCTGCTGCTTCCGATTGGCTGCAAGAGCTTCATGCAGCCAATCAGAAGCCATACTTTGGTTTTCAAACATTTTGGAAGTCGAATGGACTTCCAGAATGGATTCCATTCAACTTCCAAGGTACGACTGTAGTGAGATATAAATGAAGTAAAAATAATAATTAAAAATACATTTTCTGTACACTTTTTTGAAATGGTGAAGCACTTTTTGCAAAATTTGGGCACATGTGTTTGTGTTTTTGGGGGGTGTTCTATTGTGCAAGTGGAATAGAACAAGTTACTCCAGTGATTTTTTTTCTTCAATTGCTTTCCCTATAGGCTTACGCTGAAGTAGTCCCAATCATGTCACGGAGTTCTTGCCTGGATAAAAGGATTTCTATGAGTCCCTTCATAAATCTGATCTTGGATGACAAGTTTTGGTTCTGTATCCATTGTAAGTACAGTTCCCCTGAATATTTCAAGATGAAACAATATTGTCTCCGTTTTCAAGTGCATATTGTTACTCATTTCTTAATTTAGATTTATTTTTATTTTTTTACTCTGCTCTTGTACCAAAAATCTCAGGATGCCTCAATTTTTAAAAGGAAAGAAAAACAACAGAGTGCAGCTATTTACTGAAAACGTTAAGATCTGACTGCATCTGAAACAAATTAGTAGCTTGAAAGAGGTGTTCCATGGAGGGCTTTCTTGCCACTCTGTGGCACCATTAGACTGGAAGTAAAGATTTTCTATGCTGAAAAATGATGTAACAATGTGTCCTGATGCAACAATGTCCTGGACAAGGGATGAGTGAATGTTACCTCTCAAAATGCTATGTGCATGCTGTTTGCAGGTGGAAAAGTCGGGAGGGGGAGGAATATTTTACTAAATATTCAGGATGGGGGGAAATCCAACATAAGAAGGAAGCTCAGAACAGAAAATCTCTTTAGATAATGCTGAATGACAGCACCTTTTTAGTTCATTCTGATTGATAAAGGAAACAAAGGGCTGAAAGAGAAGGTCTGGTAGGAGTATGGCAAGGGGACAATATTCTCTTACCAACTATTTTCAAACATATTGGGTTCGTTCCATTGTTAGACTTGAAATTCTCTGCTCTGTTCATGCATGGGTAATTTCAGGGTTTCTGTATTAAAACACACTGTTATGAACAGTTTAAAACAATTTACAATTATAGAAACATGCCTTTATATATATTTGAAGTGTCAGAAGTGAGGGTAAAATATGTGTCTCCAGCTGGAATTCATATAATGAAGGTGCCATATATAACTCTGTGAGGGGGGAGTTCTACAATTTAGGGGCTGCCGCACAGAGAATGCCATCTGCTGAACTATCACCACTATGGGGGAGCTACTATGGGGTCCCCTCTGATGGTCTGTAGGTGGTCCTTTAGGAGGTGGTCCTTTAGATATTTGGGGCTTAAGCCATTTAGGCACTCCTGTGATTACCTTAAATTGGGTCTATAAAGCAAACTGGCAACTAATGCAGCTCTTTTAAAAGCAGGGCTATGTGAGATTCAAATAGAACCCCAGCCAGAAATCTGGCTGCTGCATTTTGGACCAATTGAAGTTTGTGGGTCAATATTAAGAGCAGCCCTATGCAAAACAAATTGGAGTAATACATTATGAAGGTTACCAGAACATGGTGTACCGTGGCCAAGTCATCTCTGCCCCAAAGGGACCATAGCTGGTAAACCATTTGGAGCTGGAAAAAATGCACTTATACCCACCAAGGCCACTTGAAACAGTGTTGAATCCTGGAGCATCCCAAACTGTGGACTTGTTCCTTCCAGAGGAGTGCAAGCCTATCCAGTACAACTCCCATCAACCCTATATAGCATGGCTAATGGTAGGGGATTATGGCAGTTGTAATCCAACAACATCTGGAATGCTCCATGACAACTAACCCTGGCTCTGAGACATCTTGGTGAAGGAAATATAAGGTGATGATCCCTCACACTGCTATTCGGTATTCTATTACACCAGGGCAGCCAATGTCATGCCCTCCAGATGTTGTTGGACTACAAATCCCATCAGCTCCAGTCAGCATGGCCCATTGTCAACCATCCAACATCTGGATAGCACCACTTTGGCAAATGTATTAGGCAAATGTAAATTCTCCATCTTAAAATTTCTCAAGAGCAAGGTCAAAATAGTCTTCCTGCTTTACACAAGCCAGCCAAACTACTCAATATGGAAACTTATTTTTGTATATTAATTAAATCTTCAAGGTACTTTTAGGATGAACTTAAGGGGAGGAGCTGGCATGACATTATGTGACAGTGGTTTCAAAGTTTCTTCTATTTGCTTGCGGCCATCACCAAGGAGATCAAGTCAATGTGATGTTTCATGTAAAGGTAGCACAGGCAGAGCATCTGTAATTCCAATTTTATCTTGTATATACACAATAGGATTAAAAAAACCTGGCTGGCTGTCATCTATTTAACTGCTTGCCTGCCCTCCAGAAATACTCTGTCAGCTCAGGGGAAAGGGTCAGTTGTGGAGTATTGACAATCAGCACAGCTTCATGTGGGAAGTGGGAAGTTCCTTTTCCTGGGGAGATGTTGTGTATTCTTGATGAGATGGGACACTGATGAGCAAGGGTCTAAAACTTCAGGAGCCAAGCAGGCTGAACTGCATTGATTAGGAAAAAAAATAAGCCAGGCATCTAACTTCAAGGTTCTAACTCAGTTTGTTACAATTATTGTAGCCTCAGTTAAATCTAACTTAGACAGCCTTTTCCACCATAGTTATGGGATAAGTGTAAGGTCTGATCGTAAACTTGCTTGGGGATCAGAAAGCAGCTCCTGGCTGGATTGTACACTTCATCAGATTTTGTGGTGCAGCTTCAGTATGCAAAAGGTGTGCACAGAAATACCATTTTATGCCGAAGATGTGTCCAAGATGCTTATTTAACAGGTGAATGCATCGAAAGGCATTGGAAAGTGTGTATTTTATACAAATAATACATCCAAAAAGTGTACAATTTAAATGCAGACTTTCCATGCGATCTTTTAGAAAATCCACACATGATAGGATGGGAGGGATCTATGATTGAAATGGGCCAGATTTAGGCTTCTTAGTCCATCTCGAGATATTGCTTCAACTTGAAATTGATTTTCTTGAAATTAAAGCCCTATTCAGTCATAGGAACAAGACACTTCCTACCATTCTACACTGCACTAAAATGTAGCATTTGAATAAGTAGCATTCATTAATTAATTTGTACATGCTGACTAGTAATCCTACAACAATTGCTAGTGTCCAAAGGAAGAAAACCTTTCCCCTCCACAGTCCCAGCACTCACAGGCCTGCTATTCCTTAACAAGCACTTTCAATAACAGAAACAAACATTCCAAGAACAAAAATAATAATAGCACTCAGCATGACATCTTGATAAAGACATATATTGCTGTCCTGTCCTGGATCTTGTGAAGATATCACAAACTGAGGAAAACTCTATGCTCAAAATTACACAATAGCTACAAATCCAATTCGAGTCTCCAAATGGATCAACTTGTAATTCTCTGAAATCCCGAGGTCAAGACTTGACACCTCTATTGCCATCTCAGCTTTTACATTCTAAAAGGCTCTCTCAGCTCTCTGTCAAGTCTGAAGGCTGAATATTCAGGTACCAGAAGCAGCGGCATCTCTTCATGAAAGTGAATGAGGTTTTCTGAACCTCCCATTATTTTACCACCAGTAGTTTACCCAGTCTCACAGAATCATAAAGCTGGAAGGGACTCCAAGGGTCATATAGTCCAACCACCTGCAATACAGCTCCTGGCCTTGCCAGTGGTTGTGGAGACTTTTGATTGTTAACTCTTGTTTTGCCACTAATAACACAGAGAAATTAAGAATGGGGCAGTTCTCAGTTCTCATCCCCCCAAATATGGAAAGAATGAAAACTTGGTGGCAGAGCAATTGGTGAGGAATATTGGTGAGAATGAACTTAATCTGGTTTTTCCAACTTTTTTTTTTTTTTTTTTTTTTGGAGTACTAAGCTTTTTTTGTATTTCTTGACATTTCTCAGCAGGATTTAACTTCCTTCCGCAGGGCCTGTAAGACAGAGCTATTCTGCCTGGCTTACAATTTGAAGTTAGCCTGATCTTTTATTCCCCTTACTTCCCTCCCCCTCCGCTTTTTATGAAGATTACCTGCTCTGAGATCCCACAGCTAATTCTTCCCTAGTCTCCTCGCTGGCCCAAATAGGACTAATTTAGCCAGCTAGCCCTGGTGATCATCTAATGTTTATTGGATGGATTTCCCCCTTAAATTGATTTTTGAATTCTGAATTTATTGTTATTCACGTTTTATACTGTATTTTATGCTGTTTTTTGTTGCATCAATTAGGTGTTTTAAATTTGTTGTTAGCTGCCCTGAGCCCGGTCTTCTGAACTGAGAAGTGCGGGGTATAAATAAAAAAATATTATTTATTATTATAAATGCAAAGCCCATTGTGAATCAAGATGGGTAGAGTTTTCTGATTTTGAAGAGCAACAAGTGGCCTGATTAGGAGGCAGATTGGAGAATTCAATTCCTTCCTGCTGACCCTACCTGGCAACAGTACCAGCCCTACAATCAGGTGGAAAATGCTTTAGCATAGGGAACAACAGTTAACTGTTGGAGGACAAGCCATTGTTCCCTAAGTTAGGCTGCTGCTGTCAGGTGCAGTAGAGGTTGCTATCCAATTGCCAATGTTGTAGGAAACTTCAGTCCGATGTTTTTTTGTACATGGAATGGGAATGAGTGGGCCATCTCATCCCTTGCCTGCAGTAGCAAAATGCCTCAGGTTTTCTGTCTGATAAAGCAGAAGTTCCTTCCTGAAATACATGACTAATCTCCTCTGGACTGTTCCAGGAGCCTGCAGCCCAAGGCTTTAGAACATCAGCTAAGAATAGTTTTTACTGCTTTTGCTTTGTGTTGAGAAGGGGCCAGAGTTCAATTTTCCAGCATACATCTTGCATGCAGAATATTTTAATGCCTGAAACCTACAGTTACAAAAACTGTCAAGTAGCAGAATTAGGAAATACCTGTTGAACACTGAAAGGAAGTATCCCAAAGGTGCTTGGAAATATCTTGAATATAAATTGTCTTTATTAAATGACCAGTCTTTAAGTTTCCACGTACACTTTCTTAGGAAGGATTCAAACCTCTACAGGTTTCCTTTCTCCCAACCTCCAGGTTGCAAACTCTTATAGAAGTTTTAGCATTTTACAAAAACAGGTCTGTAGGAGCATTTAGGGTTGAAATCCTATACTCATTTACTTTGTAGTAAGTCCTATAAACTCAACTACATGCACATAGCATTGCACTGCACAATAGATAATTAATATTTACAAGCACAAGTTGCAATGTATATTGCAGGATAACTTACGAAACACAAGAGACTACACTGGCTACCAATTAGTTCCCAGGCCAAATGCTGAGCACTAGACTGCTATCAAAGCAAACTGCATTTTACCTGTTGGTTCTATATGTGTTCTAATGCTTCTTAATTACAGTATTGTTTTAAATTAGTTAATTAATTGATATTTTATAACGTTGTCTTTAAATGTTGTAAGCTGCCTTGAATCCTATCTTGGGAGAAAGGCAGGATAACTCAAACTGAAATTCCCAGGTGTCAAAAAAGGTTATTTATGTATGCTACTACAGCAGCCTGTGTTTTGTTAGCCCCCAAATGGAAAATGAGTGAGGTTCCAACTAAAGAAGAATGGCAGAATAAACACAACTCTCAGACTTAACATGCAGAATAAGAGAACAAGAGGAGCATAATGGCCAGTGCCATTTTGTTCGCACACAGCCACATTGAGCGCCTCAGTGGATCTCGGGTTGTGTGTGTGTGTGTGTGTTCTTAATCAGATTTTCTATGCATTGCTTGGATGTGCCTTCTGCTAGCTTGTAAACAACTTTCCTCCAGACATTGCACAACAAATACAACATTGATGAGAATAAAAAGAAATGGAAACAATAGAGTAAGTGCAGGTGTAATTAGTATTATATCAGGATATTGATATTATGCCCTTTATTTTTGCACTGATCACCTTGCCTAAAACTGTTTCTCGATCGATTTCTATAATCTCTTGGCCACACAAAAGTGTGAACATTCATCAGACACACTATGTTGAGGTGCTTTTCTGTCAGTGACAAGCTCAGACAAGTTTTTTTTCTTCTTCTTCTTTTCACAGTGGGCACTAAAGCCTCTCTCAGCTCTACAAGCCATGATAACCAGTCACACCTATTTCAGTGGCTTACTTGGTTGCATGACTAGAAGAGTGTAACAGGCTTAAGCACATTACAGAGGCTTCAGAAAGCCTTTCTTTCATCTTCTAAGGCTCCTAACACTCATGATTCCACACTCCCTCAAAGGAACTGATGATCTCGAATAGCACCAGTAGTTCTAGAATAATGGATACCAAGTCTTGCTTCCACTTTCAGATGCTGAGTTACAAAATAACTTGCCATCGTCTAGAATAATGGGATCATCCGTTCATGTCCTTATTTTACTTTCTAGCTTTTCCACATTGCATTTGGCACACACAAAATGCATTTTTTGAGAGTCCATTTAGTTTTAACTTTGAAAAGTTGCTTCTATGCCCCCATTTTGCATTCTTGAATTAAAGCGTCACTGAAGACCACTGCTGTGCCAAAACCTGTCCTTCAGTTTCTGGAACATTTTCTTCCTCTGAGAAAGAGGCTTCCATTTTTTTCTACCTCATTCTCAAAGTACTTTTAAATTTCAATCAGTGCAGACTGTTGAGCTTACTTTATCATTTGGAGATGGCCAAAAGTAGTCCATGTGTCTTTCTCTCTGATGCTTTGAAACATGGGCACCTTGGACTTCCGGTCGGCGCCAGCGTCTTAATGGCGGTCTTTGCCTCGAGCTCCGAGGCAGGACTGCTTCACGAGTTCGGGTCTGACCCGCTACGGCGAGCGGGGGACCCCTAAAATCACAGGCGCAGAAGCCTGTGGACAAGGAGATTCGGTGGGCACCTTTGCACCCCCCGATATCGCAAAGGAGTCTTTTTAAAGGCTCCGGAGCGGCATCGGGTGTGAGTGCGGTGCTGAGGATCGCAACCCAGCTCATGGAGTGAAGCCGCGTCGCCATTGACGGAGAGCGCCGATTCCTTCCTGAAATTACCGATTGGCAACAAACCTGTGAGTAGGAATTACAAAATATTGAAAACGGACTATTTTTAAGAAGATTTGGCCGAAAACGGGAAAGGCAAAAATTAAGGAAGTCAGCCTCCCGGAACTGCACGATTAACGCAGCAATGAAAAAACTTGCTGTATTTAAAAGAAACGTCTTGTTTGAACTTTGCTAAACCCCGACATTGAAAGGACCTTCCCCCCACGAAGCGGGAGTAGGGGGGAAGGAAAAATTGGCTCAATTTAAACCGCTAGAAGAAGTAAATTGTGAATGGAAACTCTCCGCTGCCGATACCTTTGATCAGGCTGCCTGAACGGAGAGCGCTTGAAACGAACTGTCAAAAAGAGAGGACTGTGGATACAAAGTAAGAATATATCTGGAACATAATAACGGGACCTTACTTAGTAGATCCAGATTTTTAAATTGCAACAAAGTAAGACTTTGGGTTGAATTTTATTTTCTTTGGGACATTGTATGGCTACTTGCTTCACTGCTTCTTTGTTATTCCGGCTTGGATACAATTTCCCCCTCTAGAGGACTAAAAGAGAGACTGCAGCATTGAAGTAAAGAACTGGGATTTTCCACTTGTAACTTTCCTGTGAGAACGACCTTGAGTTATGAGCACGCCACTTGATGAAATATCAACAAGAAGTAAAACAAAGCAAGCTCAAAAGCAGGCTCAGAAAAGAACCTCTATATCAGGAGCAGCAGCTGGACAAGAGAGAGTAACAACAGCATCAATGGATTCTATGACACAGGCACTGCTCAAAATAAATCAATCTTTGGAAGTACTCACTAAGCAATCTACAGAAAACTCCAAGAAGTTGACAGAATTAACAACAAGACTCGACTTGAACACAACGACTATATCGTCTAACACAGAGTCTATAAATCGTTTGATACAAGAAAGTACCGAAACAAGGAAAATAGCTGAATCTGCTAAAATTACTGCCGAGGAAGTCAAGGGAAAATATGTACCTATTGCAAAGAAGGTACATGAACATGATGCAACCTTAGCTCTTATGGAACTGGAGAGGAAAGGCAAAAATCTGAAATTGAGATTGGTACCAGAGGAGGAAGAGGGCAACCTTGGGGAATTTCTCACAGATAAATTTCAGGAATTTTGGACTGATGAACTAGAAGGAGAAGAAGATGAATTCGTAATAACTACAGCCTTCCGGATTGGCAGAAAGCAAGGCAAGAAACCAAGGGATTGCCTAATCACCTTAAGATCCAAGGAAGAAAGAGATAAAATATTGAACCTACATTTCCAGAAGGCATTGATTATCAAGAATTCTCAAATACAGATTTATAAAGATATCCCTAAATATTTTTTGGAGGTGAGGACTCAATTTAAAGATTTAGTGGATTTGCTGAAAAAAAACAATATTCCATTCAGATGGGAGTTCCCACAAGGGTTGTCCTTTAACTTCAAAGGGAAGAAAATCAAAATAAAAACAATTCAAGATAAGGAACACTTTTTGGAGAGAAACTTTGAGGATTTTCAAAAAGGAACTGTGACTGAGGGAGAAATACCAGATATTGCAAATTTATCATTTGGACTGAACCCAGCACCGACTGATCAGGAACAAGAACTTGGAGCGGTTGGTGGAAAAGACACCCAGTAACAAAAATGTCTCTGCAACTCCTGAGTTGGAACTGCAACGGCCTTAACCATCCCCGAAAAAGGACCCAAGACTTTCATATATTAAAGAAGGAGCAATTGGACATAATATGTTTGCAAGAAACTCATATTGCCAGAATACATAGAAAACTCTTGATAAATAAAAGATTAGGACTGGAATTTATATCCTCAGATAAAGTTAAGAAAAGAGGAGTCGTGATCTATGTTAAGGAAAAATGGGAACCAAAAATGATCTTTAAAGATGAACAAGGAAGGTTTCTGGCAGTGGAAATTCAAATACAAGGAGAAAAAATTTTGATTGTAGGAATTTATGCACCTAATGAGGGGAAGGCTGAATTCTTCAAGAAGTTGCATGAGACATTAACGGACTTTATGGACCATAAAATAATAATGATGGGCGATATGAATGGAGTCGTCTCCACAAATATGGATAAAGCTCAAAGACAAGTAATCTCTAAGGATGGGAGACTACCAAAGACCTTTTTTGAACTGACTGACACAATGGACTTGATTGACATTTGGAGAACAAGGAACCCTCTGGAAAGGGAGGGGACCTTCTTCTCTGAAGCAAAAATGACATGGACCAGGATTGACCAAATATGGATTTCTAGCAATCTGGCACCAAGGGTTAAAAATACAGAAATCTGCCCAAAAACCTGCTCTGATCACAATGCAGTAAAGATGGAAATGAAATTGACAACAGCTGGAACTTTCAGATGGAGAATGAATGACACCCTTTTTAGAGATGAAGAAATTTTTAAAAAGGCCCAAAAAACTCTGAAAGATTACTTTGAAATAAATCTTAGAACAGATCTGGAAAGAAGAATAATATGGGACGCAAGTAAGGCTGTCATGCGTGGTTTTCTAATTCAACAAAATTCGATAAAAAGGAAACAACAAAATGAGAAGAAAGAAAAAATCTGGAATCAGATGAAAGAAGGAGAGAAGAAACTGAGGTCAAAACCAAAATCCCAGGAGATTTTAAGAGAAATAAAATACTACCAGACCCAATACATGGAACTGATGAACCAAGAAATAGAATGGAAAATAAAACAAATGAGGCAAAAAACTTTTGAATCAGCAGACAAATGTGGGAAATTGCTGTCATGGCAATTGAAAAAGAGGCAAAAGTTGAATACTGTGACGTCCCTTGAAGTAGAGGGGAAATTTGTAAATAAACCAAATGAAATCAGTAATTGTTTCCAAAGTTTCTTCAAGAAATTATACGCACAAGGGCCGAAAGATGAACAAGAGATAGAAGAATTTATTAAAAAATATGGACTATCAAAGATCTCGGAAAAAAATAAAAGGACTTTAAATGAAAAAATTACGAACCAGGAAATTGAGGGTGCCATCCAGAATATGCAATTGGGAAAATCACCAGGGCCAGATGGACTGACGGCGAGATACTACAAAGCAATGAAGGAATGGTTAATACAACCATTGAAAGAAGTGTGTAACCAAATCTTGGAGGGGAAAAAGGCTCCCGAATCGTGGAAAGAAGCATTCATCTCACTTATACCGAAGACAGAAACTGAGAAACATCAAGTTAAGAACTACCGCCCTATATCACTCTTAAATGTGGATTATAAAATTTTTGCAGACATTTTAGCAAAAAGATATAAAAAAGTGTTGGTAGAGGAGATTCAGAAAGACCAAACAGGCTTTCTCCCAGGGAGACATATGTCAGAGAATGTAAGGAATATTATAGACATTTTGGAACTAATGGAGACTGATATAAATAGAAAAGCAGTATTGATTTTTGTGGACGCGGAGAAAGCCTTTGACAATATTTCTTGGAGTTTTATGAGGAAGAATCTCCATGGGATGGGGGTAGGCCAAAGCTTTGAAAACGGTATAGGTGCAATATATTCAGAGCAAAAAGCTAAATTAATTGTGAATGGTGTAGTTATGGATGAAATCCCAATAGAAAAAGGGACACGACAGGGTTGCCCAATATCCCCTCTATTATTTATATCGGTCCTGGAGGTGTTGTTGAATATGATTAGAAGGGATCAGCTGGTTGAAGGAATACACCTCGGAGCTAAACAATATAAGTTAAGAGCATTTGCAGACGACCTAGTTTTGACATTACAACAGCCAGAAGTCAGTACAAAAAGAGTTTTAGAATTAATTGAAATATTTGGTCAAGTGGCTGGTTTTAAACTAAATAAGCAAAAGACAAAGGTACTGGAAAAAAATCTAACGATGGGGGAAAAAGATAGCTTTCAAAGGGAAACTGGTTTGGAGATAACAAAAAAGGTGAAATATCTGGGGGTGAATTTAACATCCAAAAATATGAACCTGTTTAAAGACAATTATGAGAAATGTTGGTTAGAAGTGAAGAAAGATCTTGACACATGGTCTAGATTGAGATTATCCTTGTTAGGCCGAATTGCTGTTATTAAGATGAATGTATTGCCGAGATTGTTGTTTCTGTTCCAGACATTGCAAATTATAGACAAAATGGATTGTTTCAAGAAGTGGCAGAAAGATATATCTAAATTTGTCTGGCAGGGCAAAAAACCCAGAATAAAATTTAAGATTTTAACTGATGCAAAAGAAAGGGGGGGTTTTGCGCTGCCGGACTTAAGACTTTATTATGAAGCAGCAGCTTTTTGCTGGTTGAAGCAATGGCTACTTCTTGAAGACACAGATATTTTAGACTTGGAAGGGTATGATAACAATTTTGGCTGGCATGCATATCTATGGTATGACAAGGCAAAGATCTACAAAGGCTTTAAAAATCATATTGTCAGGAAAGCTTTATATAATGTTTGGAATCGATATAAGGATTTGTTGGAAAATAAAACACCCAGATGGTTGTCACCAATGGAAGCTAGAGCGGTAAAAAAACTTAAC
This sequence comes from Podarcis erhardii, assembly GCF_964252035.2. NCBI lineage: Eukaryota > Metazoa > Chordata > Lepidosauria > Squamata > Lacertidae > Podarcis > Podarcis erhardii. Next base: position 19,814,001 of record NC_138499.1, read on the forward strand.
ATGGACTCTAATTGGCCAAAATACAGTGAAATTATAGAATATGATGGTGAAAAAGTTAAATTACAGAGCTTTGAGAAATTAAAATCCAAAGTTCGAGACTGGTTACATTACTATCAGATAAATGAAACTTTTAAGCAGGACAAGAAACTAGGATTTCAGAAAGAGAGGTCAAAATTGGAAACAGAACTGTTAGAGACCAATACTAAGAATTTGTCTAAAATGTATAACTTGTTGCTGAAATGGAATACACAGGATGAAACAGTTAAATCAGCAATGATTAAATGGGCACAAGACTTAGGTCATGATATTATGTTTGCTGACTGGGAACAGTTATGGACCACAGGACTTAAATTTACGGCATGTAGTGCCTTGAAAGAAAACATAATGAAAATGATCTATAGATGGTACATGACTCCAGTCAAGCTTGCAAAGATATATCATTTGCCCAGTAACAAATGCTGGAAATGTAATGAATGTGAAGGAACTTTTTATCATCTTTGGTGGACCTGCCCAAGGGTTAAAGCCTACTGGGAAATGATCTATAATGAAATTAAGAAAGTCCTTAAGTGGACATTTGTAAAAAAACCGGAGGCTTTTCTCTTGGGCATGGTCGGCCAATTGGTACCAAAAAAAGATAAGATCTTTTTTATGTATGCAACTACAGCAGCAAGAATACTTCTAGCAAAGTATTGGAAGATGCAAGAATTACCTACTCTGGAAGAATGGCAGACGAAGGTGACTGAATTTATGGGACTGGCAGAGATGACCGGCAGAATCCGTGATCAGAGGAAGGAGACGGTGGAAGAGGACTGGAAAAAATTTAAATCATATCTTAAGAACTGTTGCAAAATTTTGGACTGATAAAATGTCAAGGGTTAAGAAATAGAGAATTATAGTTGGAAATATTTAAGTTAAGAAAATCATGAAGGAAATCAAATTTTGAAAAGGAATGAAGGATTGCTAAAAATTTTGGACACAGGGGTGCAGTGAAGGGGAGGCATGGGGAAGTCATGTATTGTTTGTTTGTTTGTTTAATTTTGTGTTTTTTGTTTTATGAAAATTAATAAAAATTATTTAAAAAAAAAAATGAAACATGGGCACCTTGAAAGACTGTATAGTTCAGACCACTTGTGAGATGGTTTGTAGAGTGAAGGAAAGGACCCTCACAGACAAATCCCAGCTACCCAAAAAGGAAAGTGAGCACATCAAAAACTCTGCACCCCAGGGGCGGCCCATGCATGAGGCAAGGTGAAACCATTTGCCTCAGGAAATGTACCCAACTTCCCTGCCCTGCCCTGCCCCCACCATTGCACCACTGCGAACCCTGCTAGGGCTCCCCCTCTGCCACCAACACAGCTCCATTGCCTGCTGCTCCCACACTGCTGCCACTGCAGGTTGTAGTGATAGGGCTGGCAGTAGTGGGGGGGGGTGTGCAACAGTAGGGGCAGGGAAAATTTCAATTCCATTCACATTTGAAGGGAATTTTACCGAATTCACACTTTTCGAATCAACGGGCAGACCGAATGTCACCATCCTTTGAAATCTGCACTTCCCTGAATTTTCAGGGTCATTCTCCAGCCGAGTAATATGTTCTGAAATGCATATACTAGGGTCAGATGTGTGTATAAATGCATATATTAGTGGAAAGAACATAGAAAAATGCATTATATTGGGAAAATTGATTTGCAAAATTGCATATTGGGGGGGAAATGCCTAGAACTCTCCCACCCACCCACCCCAAAAATCATGAAGTGTTGTAGAAGATTGGGAAAATCGGAAACTGAGAAAAACTAAAATTGACCTATTCACCCAGCCCTACTCCTGATACCCCTAACATACCTTGCCCACAATTATGGTGCTAGTTAAGGTCTCCAGGGTAGGAAAAAGATGCTGGAAATACCCCTTACTCAGCATCCAGGGAATATTTATTAGCCTAAGAGCCCAGAATGGAAAGGTGATGGGCTTGGCATCCACCCAGATCTGCTTTATATTTAATCTGGCCCTGTTTGTATACACACTGAGCACCTGCAGGTTCTACTGACCTTGTGAAATTGGGATCATTAATTCTGAATCCTGGCATCTCCATAAATCTTTCTATTTTGGGAGACACACACGCAAATTCATCTTACACACATTTTCTGTGTTATTCTGAAGGGTGTACATAAGGTTCCATCAAGAGAAGAAATATTTTTAGGCTTCTGATTTATTGGGATGCATTACTGCTGTGGCATACAGGAAATCTGGAGCACGTCTTTCCAGGGAGTGAGACACTCCACTGAATTTCAGATGAAGAAAGTTCGTTCAAAGTTTGAGTTATTGCCATCCGTTGAAGTTGCAGAATTTTTGATCCTCAAAATATCAGATGGGGTTAGTGACATAAACATCATGAGGCATTATGTTGCCTCTCAGTCAACGTGATTGTAAAAGTACGCAGAAAGCAGCCACCTTTTTAATATATATGTTTTTATTTTACAGAATCATTCTAAAGGTATCTGGACCCACTTCACTGCTTTTGTGACTGAATATGCTTCTATTGATTCTGTCAGAAATTCAGCTATTTACAACTAGCACAGAATGTGATGTGTTGTCCCCAACAAACATACCCGAATTGCTGTTTTTGCCACCTCTCTAGGCACCTTGTTTCCCAAATGTACTTTGTAGCCCCGGGTGTAATGAAAAGCCAAGTCTATAATTTGATTTGTAAACAGTGCGTGCACGAGCAAAGTTTTGCAATGAATGATTAAAGTCTGAACATTTCCCTCCACTGGAAGTATGATGCATGACTGCTTTACCAAGCCCAGTTAGCACCAATCACCTAGACCCTAAAGCACATACTGAGGAATTCAACAGCAAAACATATTGAGACATCCCTGCATCCAAAGCTTTCTGCAATGAGCCTGTCAGTGTCTCTAGGGCAGGGCAGACATATAGGTCCCTAAACACTAACTGTGTTTTAGTAATTGGGAGCTTTTTAAGGCGGTCTCCAAGCCAGGATATAGGAGCAACATGAACTGTGGCTAGCAATTGTTAGATGCAACATGTAACATGGTTGTGGAAAGTAGAGGGAATTTGAAAGGAAGCGATTTAGGGAACAGTTTTATAGCAAAATCCACCAGGATGAGCAGGTTAGGATCTAGTTGATCTCTGGCTGAGCATACCCCACATCCTCAGCTATGCTGGAGATATGATGGCATATCATCCCCAGAAGTCAGCCAGCTAAACTGAGACAAGTGAATCTTAAAATAGCATAAGCTCTGAAAGAAAGGAGGTGTGTGTGTGTGGGGGGGAGAATTAGGCTGAATCCTAAACCTGTTTGGTTTTGTCACATGACTTGGTAATCTGGAGTAAGTTAACAAAAAGAGTGGTATGACTCAAACACTGTTAGAGAGCCTTGTTTTCTATCTGCATGGCTTAGGTTCTGCTACTGAACTGAGTTTGGATCTGGTGTAAATTTCTGCCAGATCTGGGCTGGATCTAGACACATCAAAGAAGTGGTTCAGTTAAACGCATTGCAAACTCATACAGGGAAATCCGATAGGGAAACCCGGGACTCCATAGCACCATCTGGTGCCACAGTGTTATATCACATATACAACATATATAAAACACTTTTTCTTTACCAATCTAGCTGAGTCCCTAGTGTAACTTAACTTATGCCAGCTGGCTTTATGCCAGCTTCTTAGAATTGTTCCCTGATTCATTTTGTGTAGATACATAGGCTGAAAGAATGAGTTTCCTAAGCAGTAAGCATTGTACCAATTCAAGCTCAATAGTCTAATCACAATAGTTTCTCCCTGACTTCTCCAAAGTAACTTGTTTGGAGAATGGCACACCTGCTACTCAAGTCATTAATATTAAAAAAAAATATACTTTCTTTTATTTTAATATAATATTATGGGTGACTCAAAAGATTGTGGAAGATCAGAAGGACGATAGCAAAACAAATTCGAACATATAGGCACTTCTTTTAGGAATTCCCTAAAAGCTATGCATGTATTAACAAACTATATTTTCAAACATGCACCAACCATGGTAACTGTTCAGTTCATTTCTATTGCAGTTTCCTTAACAGAAGCAGTTATTAAGGTGAAAACTTATGAAGATGACATTTATTTCATTGCATTTCATTGAAGTCATTTTAATCCCTCCTTTCCTATCAGTAAGACCTCTTGGGCAACTAATGGTAATTATGTAAACTGTGTAAAATACAGCACCCCATAAAAAAGAACCTAATAAGACCACAAAATGATAAAATAGCAAAACAGCCCAATAACAAAACAATGGTAAAATCTTACTTGCATTTACTTTTTATGTGCCTGGTAGTATATTGTAGAACAGAAGTTCACCCTGCATATTGCCTATGTAATCCTTGTTATGAGATTTTATTTTCTCATGAATTTGGGATACTATAATTATGCCGTTCTCTGCCAAAAGCTACAAATCATATGTTAAGTATATATCAATGCTCTTAACATCTCTTTAAGGTGACATGTGAAGTTTAGTATGCTGCAATCACTGGGTAACACACAACTCTATCCATAACAAATGACTTAATATAAGCATAACATCATAGACAAACACCCTCAAGTACATCAGGGCAGACACTGGAAGGCATATGAAGGTTTATGGACAAAATGATTATGGAGGATGGCAAGTGGGAAAAGATTTGACATGGAAGGCAGAGAAATGGGTGGGAAATCTATCAGGACTTGACCGAACTCAGACACAGGTCACTGCTAGTAATCTATTTCTGACATTGGAAGAAATCCAAGGTTCAAAGGTCATGTGGCAAAAGGCATGGCCAAAGGGCAGTTGGGTGGGTAAGCTAGTCCTGGTCGGAGGCTGGTGGCAGGGTTGAAGGAGCATTGGTGGACAGATTCTACATCAAACAGATCAGCAGTGTAATCCTATCTATACGTAAGCATCCAGCTAAGAGGTGGGGGCTATTTTGGATTCAGGCTGGCAACAGAAGAAGCACTAAGTGTGCACTTTAACAGGTTTTGTTTGTTAGATGAGAATAGAAAGCACAAAGCATGAAAAGCAGGTATCTTACAGACCAGACCAGGAGGCTACTTTTTGCGTTTAACCTGGATGTCTAATGCAATGCTGCTTTATTTGTTTGTTTTATGTACAACAAAAGGTCAAATGCCTGCAAATTATTGGTAGCGTACATTTCAGAAGCAATAAACTGCTGGCAGAATTGTTGTGGAACCAATGAGAGATGACCTCACATATTTGGGAGGCTGTGTTTTAATTGCAAAACTGAAATGACCCCACCCCCACCCCAGATCTTATTTCACAATGTTATGGTGGTGAGAGACAAACCATGAAGCACTGTGGAGTAATGCTTGAAAGTTGACAGAATATCTAGGATCATCAAGTCTGCAAATTCAAGGTACTTAGTTGGGATTCCAGCCCCTTATACACACTCTTTATTCTATTGTACACATGTAGGGTACACTTGCTGATTTGTACATCTCAGCTGCTATGTACACAGGTACACAGGATACATACTTGTTGAACATTACATGTGAATTACTGTAGAAGTGTACAGCTCAACTCTTTGTGTACACACTGCTGCACAGAACGTACACTTATTAAACACAATATGTTAACAACTCCCATGTTACATTCAATGGATGTACAATCTGTATACATAAATAGTTGAGATGTACACTGGTACAGTTATCAATATTTAATATTCAGGAAGTGTACACAACCATACACATGTGCACAAATGAGCTGCCCAGCTTAAAAATAGCATACCTATACCTTTCACGCAAACACTTGCACATGTGCAGAGACAGCTTGTACCTCTGTTCAATATGACATGTGTGAAAAGATCTTGACCAAAATAAAAAAGGATGCCTAATGATGAGAAAGGGGAGTGTACTTCATATTTCAGATACAGTGGTACCTCGGGTTACATACGCTTCAGGTTACATACGCTTCAGGTTATAGACTCTGCTAACCCAGAAATAGTGCTTCAGGTTAAGAACTTTGCTTCAGGTTGAGAACAGAAATCGTGCTCTGGCGGTGCAACAGCAGCAGGAGGCCCCATTAGCTAAAGTGGAGATTCAGGTTAAGAACAGTTTCAGGTTAAGTACAGACCTCCGGAACGAATTAAGTACTTAATCTGAGGTACCACTGTACTTATGTGATGCCTACTAACATCCAGCTGTTATAGCTCAGTCAGTAGAGCATGAGGCTCTTAATCTAAGGGTTGTGGGTTTGAGCCCCACATTGGGCAAAGTATTCCTTTGCATTGCAAGGATTTGGACTAGATGACCCTAGTGGTCCCTTCCAGCTGTACAGTTCTACACTTCAATGATCCAGAAATGGCTTTCTGAGTTGGGCAGAACTGCTATGCTAGTTACTCAGCAGATGGACCTCTTTTGTTTACTTGAAGGGGATGTTGGTGCAGTGCAAACACACTTACGGGAGCATTAGATTGGTTCTGCCAGTGTGTTTGTACCACACTGACCTCCCGGCTGCCTCTCCTCTCCCCCTCTCCTCCTCCGTCTCCTGATAAGCGACAAAGACTCACTTGTTGGAAAGTAGTTGTTGCTGCTGTTTATTTATTTATACTCCACTTTTTCCTCTGCCACCCAATTATGTTCACAGATGTACAGATATAACTCACTGAATGCTAGATCAAGTGGTGAGCTCTGCGTATGACACAGATATACGTACATAAGTCTACCCAACTAAAGTTGTGTTGCCTTTGTTCCTTTCTAAATTGACATTTACACATGAGTAGAAAAACATTCCAGCCATAGCACCTGAGCTGATTAAATTTGTATTTTAGAAGACAATGTATCTAATTCCGATTCACTAGTTTCAAGGCTTTGGGCCAGCTGTATGAAATATAGCTGTTTGGTGCTTCTCCATCTGTAAAAACAGGACTAATAATGGTTCACTTCCCCCACAGGGATATTGTGATGAACAAGCATATTTTAGAATGTGCTTGTGTTTATGCAGTTATGTTAGTGGCAAATAGTCTAAGGAATCTATGACAAAGTTTTGAAGAGCCTTAATTTTGGAAATAGCCTTTTAAGTAGAATGGTGATGGCATAGTGAATTGAATTTGTTGTTGCTGTTGTTGTTGAGAACCCATGCAAAAAAACCAAACTTCATACATATACCTGCAAACCACACATGCACAGTAACACATCACATCAGATTTATTAGACTGTCACACCAATTTTAGGTTGAAATATCTAATTATGATGCATTTTGAAAATCAGTTGTCTTCAATCCACTGACACTTGTTAAAAGTTTGAGCCAAAACAGACATGCATTACCAGTAGCCACCAAATATACGGCAGGGTTTAAGGGTGTCATCGCTAGGGAGGGCAGTAATTTCCATTCTGGCCAGTATTCATCACAGTAAGTGTTGTTTCTACTGAAGTTCAGCTTACACCAAATTCTATGGGTGTATTGCATGTTAGGAAAAAGAATGATGGGGAAAGCAGCAGCTCACCCTAACGTTCTAACTCTGCCACTTAACACCCTGCTCTCATACCCAAAACTCAGAACAGAGTGATAACCCAAATGAAGAAAAACTTCAACAACCATCAACATACTGTGGCTAATGTACAATTTTAACTCACTATGATTTTGTTTATTCATCTAATTTATATCCCGGGGTGAAGGAATTGGATTTAGTTGTCCTGGACTATTTGTATGGGTTGAAGTCATGTGCTTCAAATATACATAGGATGTGATAAAATTGTATGGTGTGTCTGCCCTAAGCTGCAATATACGCAGCTCCCAGTCCTCGTTTCTCAGTTCGCAGAGCCAAAATCCTTGTCGATATCTCCTGTCTCATAGCAACTTCAGTTTAGAACCTCCTTCATGCCCCCTCCCCTGTTTTATGTTCCATTTAACATCACTGGCTCATACTGCTTATGCAAAATGAAGCCAGATGTGGCTCTGTTTCTGTGAAGTTTATCAAGATCAGCTTAGGGCAGTTAAACAAAGACGTTCTCCATGAGTGAACACTGTGCAGGCAACTGGAGCTAATATACAGCTGTGGGAAAGGGAATTGGGCGAGCTGGCCCCACACACATATCTCAAAACATTGATCAGCATTTATTGGGTACAGAAACCACAAGTGCATAAGGTATGCATGCATCCTATAACCTTGCATCCTATAAACTGGGAAAAAATGTATAGGTTCCCTTCACAAGACACAGTGACTGAGACATCCTTAAGTAGGCAAAACTGTATGTATGCAGACTCTGTTCTGTTTTCAAAGAAATGTTGTGCAGTATTAGCAAAGAGGCTGGTTGATGGATGGAGTTAGTTTCTAAAGCCTTGCTCTACTTGGTACCAGAGTGGAGACTGGAGCCTCTAAAGTAGAGGTGAGGACCCTCCTTATGTTGTGGAATTCCAAGGGTGGTGTTCAGCTAACTTTTCCTCACAGTAGATTTATTGAAATTAATAGCCGCAACAGCTATTAATTAACTAGATTTCATGGGTGGGGTGTAGGATTTTTTAGGTGGCTGAGGGGTATTGTGAGTGCCTTTTCTTTCATTTTACAAATCCTCTCACCACTAGTCCACATGCTGTAGCCTTTCAGCACTTCTATTAAAGCTCAGGGCAAGGAAGTGTGGACTGCCAGGGAGGCTGCAGAACCCTGAAACAATGTTTACTGGAAAGAAAAACACAGAGCCACCCATGACCACCTATTATTATTATTATTATTATTATTATTATTATTATTATTATATACCGCCCTATACCCAGAGGTCTCAGGGCAGTTCAGAGAATAACAATAAGCCAACCTCATACATACCAATAGTCTAAGGGCATTCTTCAGTGTATTTAGAATGAGGAAGAAAAATTGAAACATGTCTTGTAGAAGAAGGAAAGTTCTGAGAATTTGGAAGACAGGTTTTAGCACATCACTGACTGAGGATGACATCTGAAGCTTTGGAAAACCCAAGCAAAACTCTGCCTTGGTTTTGATGCAATGGATTTTCTGATATGAACCCTAGATCCTCTTCTAAGACCCTTCTACACAACAAGGCTGAGATGGTGGTGTCAAATTCCCTTCCAGCCTCCCCATCTGTGGAATGCTTTCCTCAAAGAAATCTACCTTGCACCTTCATTGACACCTTTCCAGTGTCAGGTAAAGGGTTATCTTTTTCCTCTAGGCTTTTGATTTAGATGCACTTGTTTGATTACTAGTGTGCTGCCAAAGCTTTCTGTTATGGGGGCTGCTTTATTTTGTTTTGATGGCACAATGTGGTTATATTAATGTTTTAAATGTGTGGTTAGCAGCTTGGAGACCTGTAGGTAAAAGCAACTAACAACGCAAGTTAATCATCACCATCATCATAATCTTCATGAAAACCTTTTAGGGTATCTACTTCTAGAATTCAACCCTATTTGCAAATTTAATATATTCAACCTCCCTTTTAATTAAGCACTTCAATATCTTGAGTTTGATAGATTGGTTTGAAGAAACAAAAATATTTGGCTAGCCTCATGCCTATTTTTTTTTATTGTTATTATTATTTGCAGATAATGCAGAATTAAATGAAGCAAGAACTAGATAAATAGAAAACGTCAATGACTGAAAATTATGGTTTTCTGAGCGATTGCATGCTATAAGAAGAGAGCTCTGTACCAAAGTGATTTACTATATACTCCAGTCCAGTGACCATTTATTTAACATGTGGAATTTCCCCAACCTCTAAATCACTTACAGTATATATGGCATTGTAGAAGTGCTTGAGAACTTTCACATTTCTACTTTGGCACAACTGACCCTCTGAGCATTATATTATTTACGGCACATTTATATCCTGCTGAACAAGAACATTACTTATGTTAGAAATTTGTCACAGCATTTGAGCTAAATTGAACGCATAACATGAATTTCAAGCCACAGATGTAAATGGGGTAGCTGGGAATGTCTGGGGCAGAAGAAGGAAAAAGCAAAGCCTGATTCCTGAGTGTGTGATTTATCAAGAAATGCAAATGCTGGTGACAGCTGGACTTTTGGGGTTTTGTAAGGATATATTCAAGTTTCAAAATCTGCATGATGCAATCTGAGGAAGCTTTTTGTGAAAGAGCTTTTAACTATACTTGGGGGTAGAATCTTCTGAAATTCTCTATCCATCTGCATTCATTTTTTAAATTCCTGTCTTGCTACTTAACAGAAAGTGTTTTTTTTCTCTCCCCAATTTCTGCTACAAAGTACAATCTCTGGCATTATTGTACACAATATTATACATAAAGGATTGCATCCAGTGCTGCCATTGTACTTATACAGTTGACTTCTGCTTGACAACTTCGCCTTCTTCTCAAATCCCCTCCAGATCCCTCTCCAAATTTGCTCCATTGGGTTGGGGAACCCTCCTCAGGTCAGATTTTTTGGATGCTGGTGGAGAGGAGGGGGATAGCCCATTGTGGAAGTGGAACTCTGCTTGAGCAATGTTGGATATAACTCATAATATTATGTGCATATATACTCCAAGTTTCCTAAAATAAGCAGTACATAGATACATACAGAAACACATATAGACTCTCTCTCTCTCTCTCTCTCTCTCTCTCTGTCTGTCTTAATATCCCTACAAAATAATATAATGCAAAAATATAGTACAGTTTGGACCTTGGCTCTCTTATTAAGATTATGCATATATTGTATGCAAAAATGTATTTAATTTTGCAGATTATTAGTTGTTATATTGAAAAAAGAAGTGGGCAACCAAAATAATCAAGGGGATGGAGCAACTGCCCTGTAAAGAAAAGTTGTGATATTAGGGACTTTTTAGAGAAAAGGCAAGAAAGAGGTAACACCTGAAATTTATAAAATTAAGAATGGCATGGAGAAAGCAGATAGAAAAAAGTTTCTTTCTCTCTCTCTCTCTCTCTCTCTCTCTCTCTCTCTCTCATAACACTGGACCTCACGGATATCCAATGAAGCTGAGTGCTGGAAGATTCAGGACATATAAAAGTATGTTCTTCTTCCTGCAGAGTATAGTTGACCTCAGTCCTGCGCGAGGCAGTGATGGCCACCAAACTGGATGGCTTTAAAAGAGGATTGGACAAGTTCATGGAGGAGAATGGCTAGGAGCCATGATGGCTATGCTCTGCCCCCACAGCTGGAGGGAATAATGCTTCTGGGTGCTCGTTGTTGGAAACTGTAGCAATGTTCTTGATGGTTTCCCACAGGCAGCTGGCTGACCACTGTGAGAACAGGATACTGAACTAGATAGGCCACTGGCTTGATTCAGGAGGTTCTTATTATATTCTTGTTTATGTTTTTTTAAAAACCTGACTGTTCAAACATAAGCAGGCACTTGATCCAAGATACAACCTTTGATCAGGTCAGAACTGCCACCCAGTTTCATATATAAATCTGTTTGAAGTAGATTCTTCCTTTATCCCCACTCAAATTCTGAGTGACATTCTGTTATGACTTTGGGGACAATAATAAACTTTGATGGTTCACCTCCCCCAAATCAGGACCAGTTCTATAGAGAGAAACCATGCAGACAGATAGAAGGACAAATTTGCTAATCTATATTTGCTTTTACACACAACATATTTTATTTATTTATTTTTTCAAGAAAGGAAATGATACATGTATTTTTTTTTCTCAATTACCGGTAATTTGCAGTGTCAGTACAGCCGTAGATCATTTTCTAATTTTCTTTTGTGCAACTTCTCATTTTCTTAATCGAAATTCCAGGTAACCTCCTTCTATCTCAATGGCAGAGGGATTTTTAAAAATGCAATTCATAAGAGTCTACTTTAAAGGTTGAATGTCACTGCTCACTGAGTTGTAGGCAGGTGTTAGAAAGCTGCATGAAATCCCACAGAAGGAATAGGGAGAGAGGTGAACTTTTCCTTCCTTCCTCTATTTTTCAGCTGAATGAACTGAATTTGAGAGGCAGTAATACCCCCCTTCCAAACTCACTCACTCTCTCCGTGTGTGTGTGTGTGTGTGTGTGTGTGTGTGTGTGTGTCTGATGCAGAAATGGGGTGGGCTGCATTAGATTAGGGAAGAAAGTGAAATAAAGAGAAACTAACAAATGCAGATTCATCCATTCCTGTGTGCAACTAATTGCTTTGGAGTTTGGACTCAGCGCCACATCCTGTTCTGCCACAGAGTAGCAATAGTCAGCCATAGAACTGTACCAAGTCCCCCCCCCTTTCTCTCCCCAACCCCCATTGTAAAAACTGCATGGAAGGAAACAGTGTCTATTGCTCAGTATCCTTCATCATGCCTTGGTTTTGAGCTTTCCAGGGCAGGTTGCTCATGTGTAGAAATTCCCCAGGTTAAGTATGAAGGGAAACAATGCAACAATATGAAAAGGTTTGTGCTGTTAGTCCTTCCCAGACACCTGTAGAATCCATTATCGTTCCTCAGTCCTATAATAAATTAGTCAACAAAGTGTTTGACTCTACAGTTCACATTCTTTTTTATTTACCTCCTTGGATTCCATTTATTGCTTGGTGTCACCTAAATAAACAGACTTTCATTACCATTCAGTAGTTATGGCTCACAGTCTGAAAATGAGCGCACAATGAGAAGAAAGATTGGGAATTCATTCCTAATTGACACAATGCTTAACAAGTCTCACTTAAAGTGAGGGCTGCTTTCTCACAGTGAATATTTTATTCTTTCAAGGGTCTGGCAAATAGATGTTAAGTAGATCTAAACAAACACTCAGGCAGGCAGACAATGGCAATAACAGCAGAGGTCTTATTGTGAGTGGATATGCACACATGTGCTTTGAATTAAATGGATTTATTGCAATGTGAGAACATGTTTAATTACTTCAACAGATCAGAAATCGTCAACTTCTGTTCTGAGGATGTCATGTAGCATGTGCTCAGGAAAAAGAGAGCAGCGTTTCAACTGGAGACCGTTAGGGATGATTTCCATTACTACGATAAAAAATTAATACTCTCGCACTGGAATTATCCTTCCCACCCCTCCCAATGAAACCATTTCCATCCCATGTGAGAAGAAAATCTTAATTTGAATTGTGGAGCAATGCAATTATGGGATGGAGTAGGGAGGCTGCTTTTTCAAGAGCATATCTAGCTCTATCCTGTCCTCAAGCTATGGGGGAAAAAATCCACAGGATAATATCTGTTGTGTTGCAAACATCTCAGAATTTGCATCATCTCCATAACCATTTCAGCACTTGGACTCAGCTGCCTCAGAAAATAAAGCATTAGTATAATGCAAGTATCAGTGCTCAGAATAATATTTTCAGGACTCATTCTCTGCTTTATTGATCCTGAGGCAAAGTAGTCGGCATCTCTTTTTTGAAGTGGTGCATATATTTAATGATGCAGATCGTTCCTCCTGAATAATGCTCTTGTCTTTGCTACCCAGTATAACCACCTCCCACCCCCATAATCTCATGAAAGTGTTTTTCATATTTGTTCGCTTCTGCATTCTCAGGCCGTTTTCAGGTTCCCCAAAACCTACAGATACTTCTCTCTTATGAATGGTTGATGCTGTTTTGGCTCTGCAAGCAATGGTACTCACAGCTGAGCATCAAAAATAGAGGGAATGAATTGATAAACTCCCCTATCGCCTGTCATCTTAGGTCAATGCATAAAACTCTATTATAAAACATTATTTGGTTGGTGGGGAGAGTCAGATTACAAAGCTGAACAGAGGCCTCTTCATTTCTGTGTATGGGATAGGATCTCAAAGATCAGCCTTTGCCAACCAGCTGTGCTGGCTGAGTCTGATGTGAGTTGTTGTCCAAAACAGCTGGAGGGCATCAGATTCTTATATCAATCAATCAAAATAAGTTCATTGTTCTAGCCAAAGGCCTTGATAAACCAGCAACAGTAGTACCAATAAAACAATACAGATCACTCCTGCTGTGCCATCTTCTGTGTAGGGTTCAGCTGAAACAACATTTTTGTTTTGTTTTTCATCTTCTTCGTTGTTGGAACATCTTCATTTTTAAGTGTGTGCTTGAATACTATCATCACCATTATCACTTCAATTCTGGATATAAATGGATTTAAAAAGCAGGCTTTTAAAGATTCCAGGAAAGTAGTGGCACATTAATTGCTCCCTTTGCCATATAAAACCAAGCTATTCCCCTAAAATGCAGGTGGGCAGCATGAGGATTGGGGGCTGCACATAGCCTTTGTTGGACCATTTTCACGTATTTCATGTATTACCTGGGGTTTTAATCAGATACAGCTACAACCAAGTCACCTTAGGCTTTTGAAAGAAATCAGCTGCATTTTCCCTCAGGCAATTTCTCACCAATTCTAAACAGGATATGTATTTTTTAAAAAAACATGTTCTTCCTAAATACACTCTGTTCAATCATTTACACGACATGAAACTCACAGTGCCAAATAATTTGTTCTGCCTGACAAGAGATCAAACATATTAAGATGTCCCTGTGGATTTCTTAAAAAGTTCCAGTGTGAAGCTCCAATTCTGAGTAGTGCAAATATTTCCTGAGAAAATCAAACATTTTGCAAGAGAACCCTGTTTCCTGTGCTTTTCTGTACCAGTAGACACTTTGTGGTATGCTTGTGGCTCACACCTGAGTTAGGGGGTTTCCAACATGGCATCCGCCAGATGTTGTTCAGACCATCTAGCATGGTCAAAGATCAGGGATGATGGTGACTGTAGTCCAACAACATCTGTAAGACACCTCTTTGGCTACTGCTGAACCGAGGCCTGCATTGCCACAAGACTTTTCTGCCACGGTGCTCCCATTTTGAGGTAAAAGTTTGGGAAAGAGTGAGGTAGTAGCAGAGAACATGGGAACATAGGGAACTGCCTCATACTGACACAGACCATTGGTCCACCTAGCTCAGTTTCATCTACAGTGGCTACCAGCCACTCCCTGGGTTTCAGATAAGAACATTCCCTCACTTACAGTACTTGAAAGTGCCAGGGATTGAACCTGGGACCATCTGTATGCAAACCAGATGGTCTAACACTGATCTACAGACCTCAGCAAGTGGCAAAGCGAATGGTGTAGCTTCTTCTTTGGCTATCACCCGTAGCTGAGTAAGATTGTCTTCCATAAACACTGTTTTAACAATGAGTCCATAAGTGACTGTGGAGGCCAGTTCTGGATCCACACGTCTTTCCACAGTGGGGACATAGGTTTCCGGGCGGGAGTTGATCACGGTGAGGGTTTGCCAAGCATTCCTTCCTCTTAACACGTTTCTCCATTTCGTCCTGAGTTCGAGCACTCCAAGTGGAGTGCTTGCAAGCGTTTCCCAATTGTTGGTGTTTATGCTACATTTTTTAAAATTTGCCTTGAGACAGTCTTTAAACCTCTTTTGTTGACCACCAGCATTACGCTTTCCATTTTAAAGTTCAGAATAGAGTAGTTGCTTGGAAGACAATAATCAGGCGGATGTTGTGCGGATGCACAACATGACCAGTCCAACGAAGTTGATGTTGAAGAATCATTGCAATGGTGTAACATGGGGGGGGGGAGCAGGGCAGTTTGCAAAATTGTTAGGGGCACAAAAATTCAACACCTATTGCTGCATCAATACAGTTGCACGCTTCTGTCACTGGGCTCTGTCCATGCAAAGCAAGGAAGTGACCTCTCCAGACAATGGAATGAGTCTTCTTATCTCTGCAGCTGTGATCTCTTGGGTGATGCAGATGCTGTTATGCAGTTTAATGCATTTGTGTACTCTTTCCATTCCTTCACTCCCTCCCAACCACCCGCCTCTGCATGGCCCCAGGCAATGGCAACCCATGCTACACCACTGGGCATAGCACAGGATATTTCCCAACCAAATTTCAGAGAAGTCTGGGTGTCATTCAGAAGACACTTGGGAGGATCAAACTGTCCAGACCAAATTCAATTTAGAAACATAAGAAAGGAGAGCAGGGACTCTGGTTGTTTCATTTCTCTGTCCTCACAGCAGAACAGAACGCTATAACAAGAAGTGATCTATAAACGGTTAAAAAAATATTGTTTTTAAATAATTTTTACATAACAAAGGAAAGGAAAGAGTGGCAGCCTTTAAGATCACAATGATATCTGCAAGACATTAGCAAAAGTTCATCTGGCAAAGAAGCAGGAGAAGAAAAGGCGCTTTAGCCACAGGTCATGTAAGGCAATGCTGCTCATCAAATTGCCTAAAATAAACCCAGAATGTGGTGGTGAGGGGAGCTAGTAGGGGAAATAGTTTTCTCATATGCACAACAATGAGAAATGCATTAGGCAAAATAAATGACTCAGAGCTTCATGCCCTGGAAGTAATGAAACAATTGACAGTAAAGGGAGAAAATCTCCCATGAAAGAATATTGTTTTGAAGTGCATGCGTATATTATGATAACTAACTTAAAAAAATAAATCAGTGGAACTCATCCTTATCTCAGTTGTTTATTGGTAAAAGACAGTACTGATAATAGCAAGATTCATCCACAAGTTTGTTCCATTCTGTTTCTGTGTGATTTTTTAAAAAACCTCAGTGTAAATTCATATTTAATTTTTTTACCACAAAATATGTATTTAAATGTACAATTTATCTTAATGCATTCATCCAGAAATACATTTTTTTTTGTATTTTTGTACATTTTTTAGTTGAGAAATGCCCTGCAAAATTCAGAGAAGTGCGCAATCCAAAATATAATTGATTCACACATCATTCCAGGAGGGGCAAATTAGGTCAGTTCCCACTGGTATTCACAGAAGCCAAATTCCTTCCACATTAAAAAAAAAAGTAAACGCAACAGATATTTGTATACTCTACTTTTCTTCCATGCAGTTCAAGGCCAAATGCATGGGTCTCTCAGATAATCTCCCTTTCAGACACTTGGTTGCTTAGGATCCATAAGACAGCTCTTTCAGGTTCCTTCAGAACAGGGGCAGCTAACAGTAGTGCACAATCATGCTGCACTACTCATACAGCCCAGTTAGTCAGATCTCTCTCACACACACTCACCACACATTTCTTTTGAAGATTTATATATTGCTTTTTTTCTGGAAAGATCACAAAGAGATTTACAAAGGAACAGCAAAAAGAAAAAGAAAAAAACGAATAGGACGAACGATAAAAATTACACTCCTGAAAGCATCAAAGTCAGAAAGAATACAATAAATAGAACATCAAGTTCTGTAACATCAAATCCCATTCATTCCATTTACTGACACACTCTCATTATTCACATCTACTAGTGCATCTCCATCAACCTGCAGCTACACACACCCACACTCACACACTCTCAACAATGACAGATCCCAAGAATCCACCGGATACACACACAGCTTGCAGGCTGCATTGCAAATTTGCATGCTGGTATCTCATTCATTATCAGAATTACAGACAGGCAGATTCATCATACATACATTGTGTGTGCACACGGACACACACACAAAGAAAATAAATGGAGTCACATGCTGATACCTACTCTCTATACCATCCTCTCCATTCTCTCTCTCTCTCTCTCTCTCTCTCTCTCTCTCACACACACACACACAATTTCCATTTGTGGTGGGAATAATACAGCAAAAGTGAGGCCAACCAGCAGCTTGCAGCTTGTGTGGGTTATATGTATGATTAACCATGCACGCTCTTTAAACAAATTGACTTCCATGCCAGCTATATCTTTTTGCAGAAGTTTGATTGCTAGATCCATTCACTTAGCCATTAAAATGGGATCTCCTTTTGATGTTTAACTCCGTCACTTTAAGCAACTTCATTCAGGATTTTTCATACATTCAGGATTCTGGAGAGACGAATCAGGTTTCCCTGTGTGTTGTTTCTTGCAGTTGCTTCTGAAGCATATCAATGAAGAAAGAGTATTAAGCCAAGTAACAGCAGGCTAATGTGCATTTCAGGATTGTTTAGAGGCTTGTGCAGAACTGAACATAATTCCTTGCTGGTTTGAACTCCCTAGGATGCTTCAAACATGCCTTGAACGAGCTTTGCATCTCGAGGTGAAGCCATAATAAAGGGCAGCTGAAGTGTATTGTGCATTGCCTCTGCCCCCCCCCTTTATTTCTGACTGCTCCAAATTCCTGAGCCTTCCATGGAATATTATGTGAAAGGAGAAGACATTCTGGGAATCCCTGATTTAAACTATTTTACTTACAGAAATCCTGAAGTTTCACAATGAATATAATATAAATGTGGGTGGGTGTGCATCCAAAATGCAGGGCTCGAGTTTTCACCTATACCCACCAGCCATGAGAACATAAAAAGAACTTGCTAGGCCAAAGGTCCATGTAGTCCAGCATTCTGCTCTTACCAGTGGCATTGCATCCTTTTTTGGTGCCTGGGGCACACACGCACCAGGCGAGACCAGGGGCTGGGTGCAGTGGGTTAACAAAACCCACCATGCCACCAAGTACATATAAAGCAAACAAATCTTATCACAGACAAAAAAGCAAGCCCATAACAACACTAAGGTCAAGGTAAAGGACCCCTGGCCGGTTAAGTCTAGTCAAATGAGACTATGGGGTTGCGGCGCTCATCTCGCTTTCAGGTCAAGGGAGCCAGCGTTTGTCCACAGACAGCTTTCCGGGTCATGTGGCCGGCATGACTAAACCGCTTCTGTTGCAACAGAACACTGTGATGGAAACCAGAGCGCACAGACATGCCGTTTACCTTCCCTCTACAGTGGTACCTATTTATCTACTTGAACTGGCGTGCTTTCAAATTGCTAGGTAGGCAGGAGCTGGGACAGAGCAACAGGAGCTCACCCCGTTGTGCGGATTCGAACCACCAACCTTCTGATCGGCAAGCCCAAGGGGCTCAGTGGTTTAGACCACAGTGCCACCTGCATAACAACACTATATCGATGTCACACAGGAACTGATGCAACCTGTCAACTCATTGTTAAAGATTTCTGAAGAAACACACTGTAAGGAAGGCTAACAATCACCTGCTCGTGAATCTGTATGTATGAGCTTTGCAGGCAAAATTACCATCTCCGCCAGATCAAAAATTCCTCTCTCAAAGGATTGACAAAAGGAGCAGCAAGTGCAGAATTGAGGGTGTCTTCCACTTCTCCAAAGCCAAACAGCAGGAACAAGGCCACAGTCATTCCATATAGAGAATGTCACCATAGCACCCAGGCAATGGAAGATATTCCAGAGAGGAGTTTCTCTTCTTCCCCTTAACATTCTTTCTCCAATTCCAAAAGGAGTTGGTGGTGTTGAGGCTAAGAGTTATTGTGGCATTTCCACATCTAACCGTCTTGTTGCATATCATGGATGCCAACGGTCTTCTTTGCCTTGTATCCTGTGGCCTCTGTCTTTTTCATAATAGCTACCAATATCCACCCTCCTTACGGATTGCTATGACCAAGGGAGATACCACCATAGCTAGGCTGTCAATTGGTGGAGGCATTTATTTATAAGCTTTTCTTACATTGCCAACATGGGGGGGGGGGATTGTGGCAGTGAATGGCATAAAATCAACAATGAAACTATATTCACAAACAAAGTACAGTGGTACCTCGGGTTAAGTACTTAATTTGTTCTGGAGGTCCGTTCTTAACCCGAAACTGTTCTTAACCTGAAGCACCACTTTAGCTAATGGGGCCTCCTGCTGCCGCCTTGCCGTCAGAGCACAATTTCTGTTCTCATCCTGAAGAAAAGTTCTTAACCTGAAGCACTATTTCTGGGTTAGCGGAGTCTGTAACCTGAAGCGTATGTAACCTGAAGCGTATGTAACCTGAGGTACCACTGTACCAAATATATCACCAATCCATAGACATAAGATAAACCTCAGGAGCATATGGTATTATTAAGAAAGTCTCGCTATATCTAGAGGACCAAATAATTGGCTGCAGAAGAGGACTGTAAAAAAAAAAGTATTGGGAAAAAGAAGCTGAAAGTCCAGCTCAATGATAGACCTGTTAGATCAGCTTGGTAAGATCAATACCTTTTTCTGCTTCCAGTTTCTAATTAGGCTGTTGAAGAGCAGGAGGAAAATGGAAGAATTTGCAGGAAGTGCAGCCAGTGTTTTCCTTTAGAAACAGATGGGGCTACAGTTCCCATCATCCTTGTCTATTAGCCATGTTTGCAAGGGGCTGGTGAGAGATGGAGTTCAAAACATGTGTGGGGCACTACTTTGGCTGCTCCAGCTTTTGAGTGACATAGAATGAGTTCGGGAGCAAGTAGTGCTCTGTTGCATGGTAAAAATATGTCCCCATAAAAGTGTTGGGTGGAATACAATATATTGAGCTAATACATATGGTAATTCAGTCAGGCATGTTTTTCTGCTTGCTGGACAAAACGATCTCCCATCTTCTCCCTGCTGCCCCATGCTCTGTTACGAGGGTTCTCCCGGTGGGTGTGGGAACGACACACGGGGAGGGGGGGGGAGAAGGAATGACCTGTTGGGGGAGTCCTTGTTGAAGCCACCTCTTTGTCTGTCATGAATGATTAAGAATTGAGATCAGTAAAACTGTCTAGAGCTTTGAAGCTGGTTTTTGCAACGTCCCTTTCCTATCCCAGCCACAGAAATAAAGGGAGATGGGCATTTTCTCTCTCTCTTAAGAATGGTCTCAAAATGTCTAGGAGAGAGTTTTAATGGTTATCAAGTGCCTGTGCCTCTTTTTATTGACAAGCCATGCTGAGAGACAGACTTGAAGAGCTAGACTCAGAGGAGAAAGAAAAGACGAGACAGACAGGAAGAAAAGGTTAGCAGTAATAGCAGTTCAAACATCTGAAATGCTACACTATATAATAAGAGATCCTGACAACCTCAGAAGCATATGATTAGCTAAAGGAAAAGATTCATGCAGTGCCAGACTGCGGCCAGTGCTACATGCAGCCTTTGTGAAGTACATGAAAATGAGCATTTATTCAGGGTTTTCCACTTGTTTACAAAGCAGTCCAGCATTGTCAACTGCTGCAAAATACATTTTAATCTTTCAAAAGGCCAGTTTCTTTGTTTCTTCAGCATGCCACATTTTCCAGACCATCAAAGAAGGCAGGCAGGCAGGCAGGCAGGCAGGCAGGCAGTGGCCGCAAAGTCTATTGAAAGATGACATTTCCCCCCCTCTCCTATGTGACCATAAAAGGCTACTTCTTGTGTCTAAATTGTTGAGTTCAGATGCATCTGGACCAAGAGCCGGATGAGGTGCAAGGAGGCAGTATGCAAAACTGGTAACACAGGCTGGAGTGTAGGCTATAGGAGGAAAGGAATGACGCAGTTGTGTTATCAGTTTATCTCGGCCTTTACTGCATGCATGACATTTCCTAATCTACAGAAAATATAAGAATCTGAAAATTGGATTCAGTCTAGTGGTCTGTTTAAATACCAGACTGCACCTGCTGGCGACTATACCATTAACATTGTCATTAAAGTGGGAATTTTATATGTTAAGGAAAGGCAGCTGTAAGAGTGTCATTTAAGGGCTAATGCAAATAAACTATTTGCCGTTTCAAGTGGTCACTTCTAAGTAGAGCTGGGCTGCATTCACCATGCAGATTTTTTTGTGGGCAGATTCCAGAATTAGGAGTACAATTCTGGGGTGGGAGTGTTTGTTTCTTTGTCAAGGGGGGGGGGGGCAGATTACAATGTGTGTGTGTGCCTTCTAGCTGCGACAGATAAGACATTAATCTGAAGGCTCAGCCCTCCAAATCACCATGTCAGGTGGCAGATTTGGAATATACCTACCTGCACCTACCTCTCGAAGTGATCACTTGCTTAAGAATAGCGCAGTGACATTAGTTAACTTGCCATTTCTGCTTCCTGCAATTTCCACTTGGCAAAATGAATGGTAATTTGCTTTCTTAACCCCACCAGGTAAAGATTAGTCTAAGTTTTGAAATGCTCCTTTAAATCTTATCTCAATCTTTCTTTTGTCCTGAATTTCCTTGCCAGCAACAGAGAGCCTCAGGTTTCCTAACTTTCCCTACTTGCAAGCAATTACAGAACATAGAAAAATTAAAACATAACACTTCCGCTTTCACTTCACTTTGTTCAGGCTCCAGAGCAATTTCCCATGATGCTCTCGCATGCATCTGTGGTCCACATACACAATGATATGTGTATGTGTTGTGGGGGCAGTTCAGGGGCGCCGACTTATAAAAAATATTGGGGGGGCCCAAGACCTCCAAACCGCTGCTGCTGGGGGAACGAAAGTGGCGAGCCCCGGGCTGCCCCGACCTTAAGTGAACCTGTGAGGGCCCGCCCTTTGCGATTGGCTGCCGCCGTGGGCGGTGAATATTAATGAGCTAGGGGGAATCCCTGCTTCTCGCGGGGCTGACGCCAGCCACGCGAGATTGTTGATGGGTCGAGAGCCCGCAACCCCACCCCCTCTCTAGATCGGGAGTGGCTTTGTTTTAACTCATTACTGAATGTATTTTAAAAGGTAACTATCGTCAAACAAGGAAAATAAAAAATACCAACATAATTTTGTGATTTTACAAAGCATAATATAACTAATAATTTTCTTAAATTATTGGGGGGGGGGGCAGAGCCCCCCCAAACGAATTTTTGAGGGGGCTCAGGCCCCCTCAGGCCCCATGGAGTCGGCGCCTATGGGGCAGTTGCATTGAACTTCCCTTCCTGATTTTTATTATTAAGAGCAGAAAAGACTCAAGCAATCTGGGTCATCATCAGTGTAGCTGCATACAAAATGCAGCCACATGGATAGTAAATTGAGAGAGCAACTCCCATGCTGCTGCTGTGTATGTGTGTGTGTTTGTGTGCGCGCGCACGCACATGCGTGCAATGTGGGGAACCTTTAGCCTGTGAGTTCCAGTTAGATCTTCAAGGCCTCCTATTTGGTCCACCAGAGTTTGCCCACACACTTTGATTTCATTTTATTTTTAAAATAATAATGTTTGTATTTATTTTCATGGTACAGAAGATAAATTTTGAGAAAACAATTGCTGCAAGAGTAAACAACAAGCAACTTGTCCTGACAAAATTCCAGACTTTTATCATGTCATGTGTTAAAGTTTCATTTGATTACTCTAAGAGATCATGCCACATTTTCCCATGAGTGCTGGGTGGATTCCTGCCACAGTCTGAACAACTTACCATATATATTCAATAGACATTTCCTATATGTTATGAAAGGAATATGGATTGTTTTTTGCCCTTTGCTGCTCTCACCTGGCAGGTTAGTTTCTCAGCCAGTGCTATTGACCATACTCTGTTATACCAAGAATCAATGTTCAGTGCATCACCATCCAACATCTGGCTATCTCCATACGACCAGCAGTCAATAAAAAGGCTAAGAGGTCATCTTTAGGATAATCATGAGCAGATGGGTTCCTTAGCCCAAGTAGTGCTAGTGCAGGGGACATTCCAATTGTTTTGTTGTATATCAAGCCTATTTCTTTGAAGGGTTTGATAATGTCACAACACCACCACATGTAGAAATATGTACTTTGACTGTGCATCCTCTCCAACAATTGGGAATGACTTCCTTACATATGTGGGATAGACTCACGTGTGTATAATGCCACCTATGTAGAGGTTTTAAAGAGGCGTCCCTTATTTTTGCAGAAACTGATTTCAACAGTCTTCCAGACCACAAAGCCATCCATTTTTCATTTGGTATTTACATATCTAGGTCCATTTCCCATGATATTTTTTTTTGTACAATAGATTGCCATATTCTAGTTTTAATGGAACTTTATAAATTGCCCTTAGAGAGTGGAGAGAAGTTAACAAAGATGTGCTCTATTGCTGTTAGTTTTCTTAAGAATCTTTACAGCTGGTTGAAGTGGTACCATGACCATTTAAGGTTTGGTATGGCCACAATGAATTGTTCTTTTTGTAGTGGGATACTGTTTGCATAAAATCTTTTGATTTTATAAAGGCCCCCCCTGTTTCCAACTGTTCCAATCTAAGCATTGCCCTGCTTCTTTAAAAGATGGATGAAAGCAAAGAGGGATAAGATATTGGGGGAGCCAGTTTTTTAAACTTTGCTTTCCACATATTTAGAGTGGTGTAGGGGGAAAGGTTCACAATAGTATGGATTTTAATGAGTGGGGAGGGTAGAAAGGGATAGGCTCTTTATACAGGATCTGAAATTTCTATATCTACCTTTTTGCCCGTGGATCAGTTACATAAAATGCTTTAGTTGGAAGGTGTTGTAATAAGTTTGGAGATGTGGGATTCCAATTTCAAGACGTGCTAGGCAAAAATGTGACATCAGGTGAGTGACAGGTTAGTGACCCCACCCACCTCTCAAACTTGGCTCATGGGCAGGGGAATAAAGCTCTGAACCTCTAGTCAGATCAAACTCTATACTGCCACTCCAGGAACAATATCTTCCAGCATAGGCAAATGTTCTAAAAGTTTAGTTTTACAGGAAGTATGGGAGGGAAGGGTATGATAAAAGTGGAATAATTATTTCTCCGCAATGACAACAAGTAGTCACTGGAAGTCATATCCAAATAAATACGCCATGACAGATTGTTTGGGTTTAGGATTTGAAATCCTTATGGCCACCTGCAGAGAAATGTAGCAAAAGCGAGGGGTGTATGAAACTGATTACTGGGAAATGTGTTGGAAAAACATGTGTCAGTTTTCATTAGACAAGGAGTCACATTTTGAAAACTACCCAGTGGCAATTTAAGGAAGGGAATGACTCTCTACATTGGCAGGGCATGTTGTCCATCAATTTCATCTTCTAGACCTTTCAGAATAATAAACAAACTCTTAGAACAAACATGAGAAAGTTATCAATCTGAACCTTCTAGAATAGGGGTGGCTATTTTGGGGGGTTGGGTTTTCCTTTCTATCTCCACCCTCAGTACTCTATTGGTTTTGGCAGCAGTGACAAAAAAGAAAGCACTCAGGGTGCTGGAGCAGATGGAGCCTAGCACCCTAATGGGGGTGCAATTTATTGTCTTGCTGATTCTCTGATTGATCATTTGATGAGTAGGAAAGCTGCATTGATCGCCTGAGGAGCAAGGATATGTGTTTGTGTATGTGTATTCTGCATATGTGCATGTGGGGTTGTGAGGTGTGGCCACACACACTTCTAGTCACTTCCACTTCTGACAAGCTCCTGAATGGGAAGAAAACTATGATTCCCAGGATCCTTCAAGGGAGCCATAGTCTTTAAGTGTGCTTTAAAGGTGTGTTGTGTAAACAGCTGAAGCAGAGCTCCATTCCTTCTGCTGCTGCCTGGCATTTATTCCACCGAGAAATGGGAAATCAGCCTAGTATCTTGGGTCAGCAGCAGTGGAGACTCTGCTTGTCTATGAGACTCAGCAGACACCAATTAAATGAACACTTAGGGTTGCCGTATTTCAAAAAGTAAAAACCAGGACACCCCAAAGTTGTTGAGCTTTTTAAAATAAGAGCTACAAAAGAAAAAAAGAGTTTTGGAGCTTTTTAAAGGCATTTTCGGCACAATTTATCCCCTGTTGCCAGTTTTCCAGGACATTTGCCCAATTTCCGAAAAATAATCCAGGATGCCATTTTCGGAGCAATTTCCAGGACATGTCCTGGAAAATTAGGATGCATGGCAGTCCTCTGAATACTTAATCAGTAGAAGAGCACATTCTTGCATGCAGAAGTTCCCAGATTCAGCCCCTGGCATCTCTAGGTAGGGCTGGGAAAAAGCCCCTGTGTAAACCTCTGGAGAGACTCTGACAGTTAGTGTAGAGACAGCACTGAGCTAGATAAGTCCATGGCCTGATTTGAAACAAGGCCACTTCTTACCCTTACACCACATCACGTAATGGTGTCTGTTGCCAGTGGAGTATTGACGACATGGGTTATTATGTCTGTGCAGTGTTCCAGACTCACTAGGTAGTGGATTGGGCTGTCCATATCACAATGGCCTTTACCTAATGTTTGTTCGACAAAGTGTATGTGAAAAGGCATTGTGGCATCAAGGGAGAAGGGCAAGATGCTGTATCGACCTCCTAGGCTTTTTCAGTCAATAGACACAGAAATAGCTTTGCTTTTGCCACTTCTACTGTATTTGCAGACAATAGTGCCGTAACATCTCACCACACGGAGGGGTCAGGAAGATCCACTTTAATTTGTCCAGAGTTAAAATAGCTACAGTGTAAGCCAAATAATCATTTCGTGCCCAGTGCATTAGTTTTCACTTTCCAAAAACCAGGGAACAGAAGACCATATTTCCAGAAAGCCTTGTAACATCACTGAGATGCAACATTTTGTGTTCTTATGCTTCATACTTGGAAGATGCCACAACTTATTTCAACAGATGTCTTCCAGATAAGTATGCTTCGGACTGCAGTCTGTTACCCCCCACTTCACATTATCTGTACTCTTCTGCTTTTATGATCACAATCTATAGGTAAATTAGAAACCTATATCATCAACCCAGTGCCTTACGACTGTTTTTGACTATAGCTTACATCAGCCCCAGCCAGAAAATGCTGCTATAGAACCAAAGGAAGTTGCCTTAAACTGAATTAGATGGTCTATATGACATATTGGAAATGAGTCCAGATGTCACATGGCCAGGCTTGCCCAATTGGCATTTTTTAGGATAGCACAACCCAGGTTGTGCTAAACATACTTCAGTGTATGTTCCCGTCTGCCTGCCCATTATCATTATAAAATATACTAGTGGCTCATTCAGGGCATGAATTCAGGGAAATCTTTTGGGTTCCCCATGATGGGTGTGATGGTGCACCTTCTTCTTTCATTAGCTTGCTGCTGTCAGGGCTTGAGTCAGGTGTAGGTCAGCATCAAAAACAATAAACCGCTTGAGGTCAGGATAAATCTTTATTCAAGGAAACTAACCACAACTCAGGCCTAGTGATCTCAGAAACTCTCTCTAGGAGGTCTTGCCCTGATGAAGCAGCTGTGAGAACTGAAGGTCCCCACCTTCCTAGTGCCCCTAGGACTCCTCTTGCCCACGGAGTTCCTCCCAGTAATGGGAATCCCTTGTAGACAACCGCAGCACCTGGAGACAGGACACGTATCCACAGCAGCGACCAGAGGAGAGATGACCACTGGGAGGAGCACAGAAAGAAGAAATGTCATAGTACAGAAAGAAGAAATGCCACAGCACAACCAGACATCTTCATCTCTCCCAGCTGCAACAAAACATGTCTCTCCTGTATCGGTCTCTACTGCCAAAGCAGGCAATGTCACTCTTCAGTTGTTTGACTTCACCCACAGAGGCTCAGTCTTCTGTTGTCTCCCAATACAGATGGATGCCAGCCACCTCCCCTCTCCTCTTCTCCCTCCTGCTAAGCAGCAATGACCCATCTGCCAAGAATCTACCATAGCAGCTCTTCCTCTTCCCTCCTCTCCCACAAACCCCTTCAGCAATCATTCCAGGAAAGGGCTGATCCCTTCATTCTGGGTGCTTTGGGAAGAAACTGTTTTACTAGGTTCCTAGGAGCCCCTTTTTGTTCCCTTTTCAGTGACTTCTGGGAAGCGGTAGTTTATAAAACCAGGATCATCCCAGATCAGCAGAACAGATTGAGTTTTGACAGGAATGCTGTGCACAGGATTCTCCCTGAGTGTGTAATTAATCAGCTAAGACAGTGGTTGAGTAATTCAGAGCAAGCTGGGAGCAAGAAAATTGTGAGGCTTTTGCCTCCTCTGGCTGACCTCAAAGAAACTTGGGTCAGGCAGTATCACATTCCATAAAGGCTGATGGAATTCTGAGCGGTGGGAGGGGGGTCCTATTTGATAACACCTTCAGAAATGGTGCAAATGTAAAAGGGAGGGGGAGGGGACATTTGGGATAAATATTGTGCACTAGGAAGAATCTTTGTTGAAAACCCACTTTATCCTTTTTTAATAAAAAAAAGAAGTTGCCAAGTTTACTGGCTTGCCTGCAGGAGGTATGAAGGTGGCATAAAATGGGGGGGGGGAGGCCACAATGCAACCTTTTTGCTTCCATTTCACTCTATCAAGCAATCATAAAATTCATGAGATACACAGATAATTGATTTGGTGATCTATTAGGCCACAAATGGTTGCAAATGTATAATAACTACGCTAAGTTGTTGAAGCAGAGGATTGCATTAATATTTATATCCCTGAACAGACAGATTGAGTCATAGTGGGACAATTAGCTTCTCAGCATAGCAAAAGCTTGCCATATCTATAAAGCTACACCTAGTGGAGAAGCTTATGACAAATTTAGTGCAGTGGTGGATCTCCCTGGGCAATTTGCAATGGTGTTGTTCTATATAAACTGTATTGTGGAGGCAATTGGAACATTTATTTATTATTTAAAATGTGCAAGATCCTACCCCACAGTTGCTACCTTCAGGGTGTCATACGTTGTCAGAGGCCAAAGCCTTCCTACCTGGAGAACAGCCTTTACCAAAGGTGTCATGGGTTTTGAAGACACCCGAACTCAGGACGCAAGGGTGAAACGTGCTAAGAGGAAGGCACACTTGGCAAATCCACACCGTGATCAAATCCCACCCAGAAAGCTATGTCCCCACTGTGGAAGGACGTGTGGATCCAGAATTGGCCTCCACTCATTGTTAAAACCATGTTTATGGAAGAGAATCTTACTCAGCTACGAGTGATCGCCAAAGAAGAAGAAGACCTGAGAGGTGGGGTTTTCCCTGGAAAGTGGTAAATGGGTTCCAGGTGTATAGCTCCAAAAGCTCTCTTCACAGATAATGCTGGCCTTCTAAAGAGCCTAGGCAATTATATGCAAGGGTCAGCTACTTCTTTTAAGATAAAAATTAGACTTTATTGTATATTAATAAAACACGATGGATCATAAAGGTCAGAAGTAATGATGGATTAAAAGGCAATAGTCCATTAAATTCATTTCCCTTCTCTGTTTAAGTCCCAGCATCTTAATCAGCAGCAGATGTCAGTCTGAGTCCCTGCATCTTACTGGAATAGAGAGTGGAAGCAGCATCACAGTGCCAGTGCCATGCAAAAGAACTGGTGGAGCCAATCTGGCACTCCTAATGATGTGTTTGCACCACACCAACCTCACCACTGCTGTGTTCCTCCCTACTCTTCATCACAGTATGCTGTGATCATGCAACTGAGTGGAGATCAGGAGACCAGCACAGCCCCACCATGTTGTCTACTGCTGATATTAATCTTAAAGCAGGAAGATTTTGGAAAAAAAACAAGCAGATCTACAAAACACAGACACACCAATCTGTTTCTTCCTCCCATCTCATATCCTTCTCTCTTGCTCTCATCCAGCCTGCACAAAGACACTGGGGTTACTAGGTTACAATCTCATATGGGAACTCGAGTCAGTTCATGAAGCCAGGCTGAGCTGATTGCTTCTCCCACCAAGCACCAAAGTAACACTCAGACTTGGCATTCTCTAAGATTTGACTGTCCTTTGAGACCTTGGATCTTGGTTAAATGGCTAAATATGAGGAGGAGAGTTATTTTGATCATCTGGGATCTGTCACAACAACATTTGGACATTGTGGTACTCTATATTTCTGTGTAATCTCATGTCACAAACTTTTACTGGCGATGAAATAATTGAGGGCTGAGCAAAAATGGCCTCTGGAAATTCTTCATGCTATGAGGTGTCATATCTAGCTTTCTTTCTTTCCAAAGCCCCTTTGAGTTGAGCAAGATCTCTAAGAAAGAAGAAATAATGTAATCCCCATGCTCAAACATCAGTGTTAGAGTCTCTGTGTTTCTTTTTCTCATTGCCCTACCTAGGAAGAAACGATTAGTGCGCTTTAACTGCTAATATTCTATTCTGGATTTCTGTAAACATAGCATACTGAAGGCAAACTGAAGGGGACGGTGAAGACCAAAATGTCCAGGGAAAATGAAAGAGAGTTGTGCAATGTTTTTATTTGTCTGTTTGATAATGTAAACATATGCATTGTAATTGGCTGCACTTGTCTCAACTCTCCAGCTTTGTATCTACACTGCATTCTTCTCTTCTGTGGTTTCCAACAATTGATATTCAGAAGCTTTATTAGGTACAACAATCTGTGTTATGAATATGAACTATCAGTTATATTCCAATAATAACATATTTTATTTTTTAAAAAAATATATAAAACCTGGATCACACCTTAGTAAAATTTGCCCTTTCAGCCCATAGACATCTGATTGGCCACTGTGATAACAAGTTGCTGAGGCAGATGGACCTTTGACCTCCTCTAGGATTCTTATATTCTTATAATAAGTGGCAGGAAATAATTTTGAAAACCTGCGTACTTTAAAAACATTTTAAAGTTCTGAGTAATATTAAAATGTCTTCCAAAGATTGGGTGCCACTACTGAAAAAGCCCTCTCCTTTGTAGGTATACAAAACTGCACCCCACACCACATTCAAATATGAAAACATGCACTATCACACCACTTTCACAGTCTGCAAATAGGATCATAAAAGTTAAGTGGGCATCTGAGATGCAGCAACGAGGGCCTTCTGGTGGTTCCCTCACTGCAAGATGTGAAGCTACAGGGAACCAGGCAGAGGGCCTTCTTGGTAGTGGCACCCACCCTGTGGAACACCTTCCCATCAGATGTCAAGAAGATAAACAACAATGTTTAGAAGGCATCTGAAGGCAGCCCTGTATAGGGAAGCTTTCTAATGTGTAATGTTTTATTACGTTTTTATAATGTTGGAAGCCACCCAGAGTGGCTGGAGCAACCCAGTCAGATGGGCGCTATATGGTACAAATAAAATCATGGTCATCATTCTTAGCACACTTTTCCTTTACCATTTATGTCTAGAAAGAGAATTTTTTCCAATGCATTCAGCAATGGAAGCTTTGAGGGCTGGAAAACATCTCAATGCAGCAGTGGATGGTTGTGTGCTTGCCTGGCTGCATCAGGAAGCATTAGTTGTCTCTTTGCTGATGAGGGCTCTTTTCTGTATTATCTTTATTTTTTGTTAGAACAGTTACCAGTTTTGACAACTGTAAGAAGGTTGTGACGGATTACATTGCAAGTGATGGTGTTATAATACCCCAAACAGCCGGAATTGGAAGGAAAGCATTTGCTGCCAATATGCTGTGTTCTAGATGTGCAGATTCACGCTTTGGCAACCAGCAGAGTTTCCAGTCAGGAAATTAGCAGGCATGGCGGCTCTCATTACTTTGCAAAGCAGTCTGTCACATTAGATTTCACAGCGGCTACCCATTCAATCCATGGCCTGTGCCAGCAGCCAGGTAATGTGGGCGACATTGAAAAGATGGGACTCCCTTGCAGATATAACCTTCATCGCATATATCCTACCTGCCAAAAACCTGCTCTGGCACTTTTGATACAGTCAATTGCACCTACAAAGAACATGCATATTGGGTAGGAGATGGGCCATGGTTGCAATCTCTGCCCCTCCAAATGTATGTATATTTGTTGGTTGGCATCTGTCTGTCTCAGGAGACGGTGGGGGACAGTGCCTTTGGGGTTGAAGTAAAACTCAAACAACTCTTGGAAGATGACCTTATCTGGGAGAGACATGTTCTGTTGCAGCTTGGGCAGATGGAGGTGTCCAGGTGTGCCGCTGCAGATGCGCCATGGCAATTCTTTTGCACACTGCCTGATTGTGGTGGTCTAAAACTTTTTTTCAGCTCTAGGGCCACATCTGAGCATCCTTCTAGGGGCCACATGTCAGAGGCAAAAGCGGGTGGGACAACAAATGCAAATTTTACCTTTGGACAGTAGGCTAGTTTCTACATGCACTCAACCCACCCTCGTATCCTCCAGAGGCATTCTTAGAGTTCCACCATGGCAAAATCACTCCAAGAGGGTGTGAAGCAGAACCAGTGAGGGGTGTGGTCTGGAGAGAGTCATAAACACCATAAAAAAAGACCTCGAGGATGGCATTCAATTCCTGGGCCTGACGTTGCCTGTTCCAATGTTTGCAAACCAAAAGGCATGCAGTTTGTACAAGCATATGAAAAGCAATGACAAACCTAGACAGCATCTTAAAAAGTAGAGACATCACCTTGCCAACAAAGGTCCATATAGTTAAAGCTATGGTTTTCCCAGTAGTGATGTATGGAAGTGAGAGCTGGACCATAAAGAAGGCTGATCGCCAAAGAATTTATGCTTTTGAATTATGGTGCTGGAGGAGAGTCTTGAGAGTCCCATGGACTGCAAGAAGATCAAACTTCTCCATTCTTAAGGAAATCAGCCCTGAGTGCTGACTGGAAGGACAGATCCTGAAGCTGAGGCTCCAATACATTGGCCACCTCATGAGAAGAGAAGACTCCCTGGAAAAGACCCTGATGTTGGGAAAGATTGAGGGCACAAGGAAAAGGGGACGACAGAGGACGAGGTGGTTGGACAGTGTTCTCGAAGCTGTCAGCATGAGTTTGACCAAACTCAAACTCAAGCAGTGGAAGACAGGAGTGTCTGGCATGCTCTGGTCCATGGGGTCATGAAGAGTTGGACACAACTAAACGACTAAACAACAACAACAAATGAACACTGCAGATGTGCAAACAGGAACACAGCAAGTCAGGCTCAGTATTGTCTGCACTGATTGGCAGCAGCTCTTCAGGGTTTCAGGCAAGATTATCTCCCAGCCCTTTCTGGATGATCTGGGGCTTGAACTTGGGACTTTCTGCAAGCAAGACAGGTACTCTACCACTGAACTCTGTGTGGTGAGGATTAGGACTCGCTGCCACAACCTGCCTATCCAAACCAGCTGTATGCATTTGACTGTGTGAAAAATGCTAAAGTATTCCTTCACTTCACCTGGGGAAATTGTAATTGCTTGTAGTTGCCTAGCAATAGTGGCGAAGTAGTGCCTGATTACACATTATAGCCACCACCACAGGGTAAAGGAATTGAATCACTCAGTATAGCAGCTGGTAATGTGTAAATCATCCATGCATAATATTTTTAAGCCCCCTCTACAGACTTCTAAGATGCAATATTTTTGTGAAGAGCCTGATGTTCAGCTAGGAAGAAGCATGACAAAATATGGCAGTGCTAGTTGCCCTTTAATCCTTTAAGCTATTCATGTGCAACATACAGGTTGATTTCTCCCCTTTTATCAACAGTTCTGCATCATAACTACATATACCTTCTTCAGGTCTCCCCCTCCTTTGTTTTTGAAAATCATTTTTTAAATGATTATGTTACAACAATAGGTATAACAACTTATACCTAACACAGTCAGCTGTCTTATTACAAAAGAATTTCAGAAATAGACTTGAAAGAGAAGTTGCTGAATCACAACTTACTGCTAAACTGAAAACTATGGAGAGACCTGGTCTGAATAGAGACATTGGATTCCTGTCTCATTACATATGCTAAAGCTATTTTTGGTCATCTGCATACTATCCATTGCTTTTTCCTGTAGGACTGATTGCAGTCGTTAACAGTCGTCAACAGGTTTACCATGCCCATTGAGTCAATCACCCATCCCCTACTACCCTTCTGAGAAAAACCCCACCCCGCTGGCCCACTATATATAAAGATGAAATGCAGAAAGGATAAAATGAGAGTATATATAAGGGTCTGGTGACTTCTGTTTCAGTGTATCTGAAGAAGTGTGTATGGACATGAAAGCTTATACCCAGAACAATCTTAGTTGGTCTCTAAGGTGCTACTGGACAATTTTTTATATTTTTTTATTTATTTTGACAGTCAGGGGGGAAATCAATGGCTCTCATTGGCCTCAATCCTCTCCCCATTTCTGTTGCTCTTCCTCTCTATCCGTCCTTCCAATGTCTTTGAGAGGAAGGTCTGAAGCTGGGAACCTGCTCTAGGTTTGAAGCGTGCCTGTATGTTTCAGAACCTGCAGTCCTGAAATGAGGACCCTCACAGACATCTCAGAGTCTGAATCCTGATGAGGATTCAAACAGCTCCTCCTTTGTTTGAGGGAGCACCCCATGTGAGAAGCATAGACATGTTTACCTGTAGACCAGGAGACTGCTCCTTTGAGAAGTTACACTCCTGAGATGGGAGGAGTCTATGAGTAGAAGGGGCAATGCCTCCTGGCAGTGATATTGCTGCGCCTTAAACCACAGAGCCTAGGACTTGCCGATCAGAAGGTTGGCAGTTCAAATCCCCGCAACGGGGTGAGCTCCCGTTGCTCGGTCCCTGCTCCTGCCAACCTAACAGTTCAAAAGCACGTCAAAGTGCAAGTAGATAAAAAGGTACCGCTCCTGCGGGAAGGTAGGTAAACAGCGTTTCCGTGCACTGCTCTGGTTCGCCAGAAGCGGCTTAGTCATGCTGGCCGCATGACCCAGAAGCTGTATGCCGGCTTCCTTGGCCAATAAAGCGAGATGAGCGCCGCAACCCCCGAGTCGGTCATGACTGGACCTAATGGTCAGGGGTCCCTTTACCTTTACCTTTACCTTTACCTTTACCTTTACCTTTACCTTTACCTTTACCTTTACCTTTACCTTTACAAGATTGATACGGGGCAAGGCAGGGCAGGGCAGGGTTGGGTTGGGTTGGAAGTGAAGTCCTGTTGGAAGTGCCTGATTGTTTGTACTGATGTGCCTGTTGCTCCAACTTTATTGCCATCATTGCACCATCCCTGTAAGCAGTAGTGGCACTGCTGCCAAGAGGCTGGTGCCATCTAGCCTGCCAGCTACACTTGGAGAAGAGGAACACTTGTCAGTGAGTGTTAAATGACCTTAGTCAGACTGTTGAGAAAGTTGCTCATTTGATGCTCTCCAAGGTGCTGAAACCCTGCCTTGCCTGCCTGCCTGCTTGCCTGCTCACAGTCCAATGAGCTTCTATTTGAGGTTTGTGTATGACCATCCATTATTCTGTTAGAGCAGTCTTTCTCAACCTTTGAGTCCCCAGATGTTGTTGAACTACAATTCCCATCACCCCTAGCTAGCAAGGCCAGAGCTCAGGGATGATGGGAGTTGTAGTCCAACAACATCTGAGGACCCACAGGTTGAGAACCGCTGTGTTAGAGGAAGAGATGCAGGCCATTTTTATTTTTATTTTTTTAAAGAAGAAAATCTGAGTAGACGACTAACATAGAAACAAATACTGGCAGGTAGTAGCCTAGCTTTGTATTTTTCCAAGGATGGTGATCTTCCCAACTTTGCATGCACACTGAAATCTCCAAAATATGTCCTGGATGGAATCTGCCCTTCAGTTACAATCTCCTATGCTTCTTTTACTTGCACATGCTCTCACATCCTTAAGAACATGCATGTGTCTCATATTAAGGAGCTGGTGGCCTAAGTTTGGAATATATTTCTACTAGTAGTGTGAGCAGGGCTGCTTAGATATTTTATTTTATTTTATAGTTTTATGAACCCCTTCATAAAGCTATGAACCCCTTCATAGCCAAAGCTATGTGCAATAAGATAAAATGAGAGTCTAAAAACAGAGTCTAAAAGCAACCATTACTACAATTGTACAAATTTACCTAAAAAAAGAAAGAAAGAAAAGGTTACATCTGGAGTAAAATGGCTGTGGGGAATGACTTAATTTCACTACATCCCTTCTCAGAGAAACAGATGTCCATGCATCCAAGGATAGCATAACCTGTTTAAGATGTCATTTTCTTTGTCCGTGCTATAACATTTGAATTCTTACTCAGATCTCTGTTCAAGTCCTATTGTTTTATAATATGAAGCGCTTTGCTTTCAGTATTGGGCATCACAATGTAGCCAAATTGTCTCTCGAGATATTTTGCACAGCAGTAAAGAAAGTAATTTATGTGGCCCTGTTGTTTTATGACCATCAGTTATCCCTCTTTCAAAAATTATATAATAAGCAACAACCCAATAAACAAAACACTTTTGTTTTCTTTGCTGATACCAGTAAACACTTGTGCTTGCATAATTAGACGAGATAGACTTATGCTACTGATAGAGAAAATTGCATGAGGGTATTTTTATGCCTCTTTCCTTTCCTCACTAAGAATGTAAGAAAAGTATAGCTAAATCAGGCCAAAAGCATTACAACTGTCTTGTGCTGGGGCTGATGGGACTTTTGGTCCAAAATATCGAAAGGGTTCTAGGTTGACAAAGATCATTAAATGAGAAAGCAGTTCCTTTTGACTATCTTTTTTTTTTTTTTAAAAAAAAATGTTTATTAAGGTTTTGCATAATAAAACAAATATCACAATCAGAAAAAAACAAAAGAAAAAGACAATCAAAAACAGCACAGTCCAAAAATGAGAAAAAGTAAAGATAATCAGAAAAAAAACAAAAAAACAGAGAAAAAATTATTTCTTGCTTACTGTCTTTATAACCCTCTTTCCTGACTTCCTCACATCTCCCTTTTCTGTGTTCCCCTTTACACAATCAAGTTCAGCAATTTCCTGCCCTCTTTCCAATCTTATTCACTATTATACATTTCAACCTATTATGCCTTTGGTTTCCTTTCCTTTTAAAACCATTTATCACATGTTCTTTATAACTTAATCCCTTATATCATTTGTTTAGTCTCGACATAATAATACTCTGGTCTTACCCCTTTTTTCTCGAAACATTTTTACATATTTCTTTTTACCATGTCACTGATGCCATATTATCTTTATATCCAACATCATTTTAACATTCAAACATTTTACAGTGTTTTTGGAGATATTCTTTGAACTTCTTCCAGTCCTCTTCCACCGACTCTTATCCCCGATCTCGGATTCTGCCAGTCATTTCTGCCAATTCCATATAGTCTATCACTTGCATCTGCCATTCTTCCAGAGTGGACAAATCTTGTGTCTTCCAATACTTTACAATGAGTATTCTTGCTGCAGTTGTTGCATACATAAAAAGTGTTCTATCTTTCTTTGGCACCAATTGGCCGACAATGCCCCAAAGGAAGGCCTCTGGTTTCTTAGGAAAGGTATGCTTAAATACCTTTTTTAGTTCATTATATATCATTTCCCAGAAGGCCTTAACCTTTGGGCATGTCCACCAAAGGTGAAAGAATGTTCCCTCAGTTCTTTACATTTCCAGCATTTGTTAACAGGCAGGTGATAAATTTTTGCAAGCTTGACTGGGGTCATGTACCACCTATAGATCATTTTCATAATATTTTCTCTTAAGGCATCACATGCCGTAAACTTCATATTAGTGGTCCACAACTTTTCCCAGTCAGCAAACATAATGTTATGACCAATGTCCTGTGCCCATTTAATCATAGCTGATTTAACTGTTTCATCCTGAGTATTCCATTTTAACAGCAAGTTGTACATTCTCGAAAGTATCTTAGTTTTAGGTTCTAACAATTCTGTTTCTAATTTCGATTTTTCCACCTGGAAGCCAATTTTTTTATCCAAGTTAAAGGCCTCTCTAATTTGATGATAATGTAACCAATCTCACACTTTATCTTTTAGTTTCTCAAAACTCTGCAATCTCAATGTGTCTCGATCTTGTTCTAGTATCTCCCAATATTTCGGCCACTTGGCCTCCATATTGAGTTTTTTCAGAGCCTTAGCCTCCATAGGTGATAGCCACCTTGGGGTCTTGTTTTCCAGTAAGTCTTTATATCTTGTCCAGACATTAAAAACAGCTTTCCTGACAATATGGTTTTTGAATGCTCTATTAGCTTTTACCTTGTCGTACCACAAATATGCATGCCACCCAAAAGCATTGTTGAACCCTTCCAAGTCCAAAATGTCAGTGTTCTCAAGAAGTAGCCAATCTTTCAACCAGCAGAATGCTGCTGACTCATAATACAACTTCATGTCTGGCAGGGCAAACCCCCCTCTTTCTTTAGCGTCAGTCAATATTTTAAATTTTATTCTGGGCTTTTTGCCCTGCCAGACAAATTTAGAAAATATCTCTTTGCCACCTCTTGAAACAGTCCATCTTGTCCACAATCTGTAAAGTTTGAAACAAAAACAGCATTTTTGGCAATACATTCATCTTTATAGCAGCAATCCGACCCAACAAGGAAAGCTTCAATTTTGACCAAATTTCTAGATCTTTCTTAACTTCTATCCAGCATTTCTCATAATTATCTTTAAATAAATTCAAAATTTTAGCCGTCATGTTGATCCCTAGGTATTTCACTTTCTTAACCACATTTAAGTCTGTCTCCTATCCATTCTGAAGTGCTCACTCGAAGGACAGATCGTGAAACTGAGGCTCCAATACTTTGGCCACCTCAAGAGTAGAGAAGACTCCCTGGAAAAGACCCTGATGTTGGGAAAGATGGAGGGCACAAGGAGAAGGGGACGACAGAGGACGAGATGGTTGGACAGTGTTCTTGAAGCTTCCAGCATGAGTTTGACGAAACTGCGGGAGGCAGAGGAAGACAGGAGTGCCTGGCGTGCCCTGGTCCATGGGGTCACGAAGAGTCGGACACGACTAAACGACTAAAGAACAACAATTGTTCTCATGTGAAATCATTAACTTTTTGCGTCACAATGGAGGGATATGAACTGAGGCTCTTTATCAGGGTGTGCCAATGTGGTGCCCTCTAAACATCGTTTGGACTACAACTCCCATCAGACCCAGGTAAACTGTCCAATAGTCAGGGATGCTGGGAGTTGTAGTCCATCAACATCTACAGAGCACTGCATTGGGTAGCCCTAATCTATATTGAGATTGGCATAATTTAACTTTTCTCTGAAAAAGAGACCATGGCAAATAGAAATGTTCTAATCTTCAGAAATATATTTGCTTCCTTTCCTGAAATATTTTAGAAAGCCATTAACAAGCTAGAAATCTAGGAGTGAGTTTACTTGAGCTGGCCATTGGATATGTGTATGGGGAGTAGCACTGTTTTCAGAGAAGGAGGGAAAAAAGTGTCTAAAACGTCCCATGATAATTAGCTCTCCAAAAAAGAGTTCAAAGGTGTGCATACATTTTTGCTGGTTCTTTGGATAATGTCTGCAGACAAATTTGCTCATCTTTCAATTATTGTGAAATTGCTGTCATTGTCAACAGCATTTCTCTCCAGGAATGCAATAAAATGTATTGTAATGAGGAGGTTTGGAGTAGGAGAGAGACAAGGAATGCAGAGGATTTCAAAGGGATTTAGAAACACGGTTTTTGAAATAAATATCCTATTTGTTTTCTGAACTTAGTGTTGGCATGGAACTGAGTTTTAAGGAGGAGCTTGATTTGCTTAAGGAGTAATATAAAGAAGGGGAAAATAAATGTGGTTAAATGAGATGTGAGTGGGGAAAATATATAAACATCACTTTTCTTTGAAGGGGACTGAGGGGGCATAGACGCAGCAAGATCCTTTTGAGCTGCCTGAAATTGCCTACAAACTCTTCATTATTCAATTCTGTTCTAGTAACTTACCAGGACCATTTTCCTGCACCACTTCAAAAGTCACAGCCACCAAATAGATTGAAGTCGACCAACAATTCTGTGTGGGGAAGTAGGCATATCAAGAACACAGAACATCATGCACTCGGCACTCGACTTGCTTTGTCTTGGAGTGAGTTCACTATTATGAAGCAAAACAAAATTCCACGGGACATGAGAGTGGTTTGGGCATTTGGCGCAAACACAGCATGGAATAGAAACAAGATGCCTTAACACCCTACATTTCAAGCACTATGAATAGTCATGGCTTCAAACAAATAATTGTGGGATTTGTAGTTTGCTAGGGGTGCTGAGAGTTGTTAGGAGGTCCCTCTCCCCCTCTCAGAGCTACAATTTTCAGAGTATCCTAACAGCTCTCAGCACCCTTAGCAAACTACAAATCCCAGAATTCTTTGCAGAAAGCCATGGCAGTTAAAAATGGTGTCTCTGGTCTCTTTGTTACAGCATGATATCCCAACTACTGAGCCATTCCTGGCAGAATAGGATTAGCTAGCTTCCCTTTAGGGAGTTGGAATATGAATGCGGGATATTCTCTCAGTTGTCCCATGGGGTGCCTTTTTAAGCTTATACCATCCTATGACTTCAGTTCGCTTAGGGTGGTAACTGTAACATTAGGGGGACCAGTCCATGTTTGGCATGTTCCACTTCAGAGTCTGGAGAAATTCCTGTCTAGGTGTTACACAAAGCCCAAGAGCTGTAGAGTTGGTTTCTGGTGGGCTTTTCATCATCATCATCATCATCATCATCATCATCATCATCATCATCATTTTTAATTTGTATACCACCTTTCTATCTTACAATACTCAAGGTGGTTTACAAGCTGAAGAGACAAAGAATGTATACCTTATAACAATCTAATGCGATACAAAAATGTGATAAAACATAGCTTTAAAATAAGCAATCTACATCAACAAAAGTAACATTCAAAAATCATGGAATAGTATAGAATAATAATACCAGCATATAAAAATTAAACAGAAACCCACTCTTAACAATTACAACAAATAATTTTGAAACTACAATCAATAAAGCAAGGGCAAGCCACAGTGCATAAAATAATACAAAACAAATTGAGAAGCAGCAACTGGAGACTCCATCAGGCAAGGCAGGTGGAAGAAGGCTTTGCCTGATGGAGTCTCTCCCCTCACAGTTCTTCCTCCAGGACCAGCTTCCTTATGAGGACTCCCAGGGCCAGGGGGTGGAGCAAGGCAGGTGGAAAGAGGCCTTGCCAGATGGAGTCTCTCCCCTTTTCTCATGCTTAAAACATGTTAGAGTTTGTTTTCATTTAAGTGGTTTGCTCACCACTCTCCAGTAAAGTTTACAACTGACAGTATGTAATCTGGTTTGACTGATGGGCTTTGCCAACTTTCTCCAGTCCACAATTGGAAGGAACAGTGGGCAAGAAGAATCTGGGACATGTTGCTATGGTGAGCACTCCAGAGTAACTTTAAGGTGAAGGATCCATGCACAGTCTAGGATGTGGCAACACTATATATCTAACAGTAACCTATGTTCATCAGATGACTGAGGAACTGCCAAGCAGGAGTAAAAGTAGTTATTTATCCATCTACAAGCTGGGTGTTTGTATTGATTGGCCAGTTTGCATTCCTCAGATTGTATCTCGGAAAATCTATTGTATTTAATAACCTTTTAAATGCAGCCCCTCAAAATGTCAGTAAACAATGGGTCTGTTGTTTGATGTATTCTAGGAGATTTGTCCACAGCTTGGATATTTGCTCACATCATGAAATATTATCAGCTTTCAAAGGTATAGAAATCTAATGGTAGAATGATGATATTTGTCAAAGTTAAGGGGTAAATAAGCAATTGTTTCTTTACTTGTCAGATGTAATGCTACACGAATGTAATGTGAAAGGCATTTTTCATTTTGAAGTGAAGTCAGTTGCTGATAGGATCCAACTTCTAAAAACCTGTTTCCAGTAGCAAACTAGGCCTTTTGTATCTAAAGAAAACTGAAATATCCTTGACAAAGATGAGTGGGATTTGTTTGAATGCCTTCTCATGCCTGATGGTTTCAAAGAGATTTTAATGTCACTAATTTACACTTGAAACATGCTGTCAAGTTGAGCTGAACTTTGAAAAGGGTTCGACAACCTGGTGCCCTCCAGCATTTTTAGGTCTATTGAATCCCATCGATTGCAGCTGATGGGAGCTGTAAAAATCAGAAACATCTGGAGAACACCAGGCTGGCGGTGCCTGGGTTAAACTGATTTTGAAGCTGAAGGGCCAACCTATCTGTAGGAAGGGTGTACACGTTGTATGGACAGCTGATGGACCAGGCTGCTTTTAATTTTGCAATTATACAACTTCTATACCTCCACCTGGAACTTACTTGGC
Organism: Podarcis erhardii; assembly: GCF_964252035.2. Classification (NCBI taxonomy): domain Eukaryota; kingdom Metazoa; phylum Chordata; class Lepidosauria; order Squamata; family Lacertidae; genus Podarcis; species Podarcis erhardii. The sequence goes on from NC_138499.1 coordinate 19,855,440, forward strand.
TTCTCCCTTATCGTTCCCAGAAATATTGTTCCCAGAAGCAATATTGTCACCAAAGATGCAGCTGTAACAAAAGAAAAATGTTGATTAACTGGTACTGTGACATTATTCCCATAAGTGGCACCTGTGGCGCTTAAGCATCCAGTTGGCTTGGAGGTGGGGAGGATATTTTGGACGTTTTTCAAGTCCTTCACTCACTGAAGATGACTAATGTGAAAACTACAAAGGATTGCTGGAAGCTAAGCCGCAGGGTTGCTGGAGAGTACACATTTTAGCTGCCTGTTAATCATCTGACCATATTCCTAAGTTAAAAAAAAAAGAAAGATTTCTGATTGTTTGGGGATAGGCAGCCAGATGTATCAGCACAACCAGTGTGCATAGAAGCTGGTAGCAGGAAAGACTGGTGGAGTGTCAAAATGTTTTCATACTTATTCTTTTATTCTATCCTATTCCTTTCCTTTCCTTTCGAATTAGGCATAGATACATGTACTGGAAAAATGTACCTGGATTTCACCTAGCCTAGTTACCAAAGCTCAGTGGTATAGCACATGTGTTTGCATGCAAAAGGTCCCAGATTCAATCCCTGACTTCTTCAGGCAGCGTAAGGAAAGACTCCAATTTGAATTAGTACTGTGTCAAAATAAAATCCTTAATTTTTTTCAATCACTGTCATTGAAAAATAAAAAAAAAAATGAAATTGCGTTTTAAAATTATCAAAGGGAAAGGAAGCTTTCCATGAAATTCTCATGGGTGTGCGCTTTGTTATACTTACCGGTACTCTACTTTGAAAGTGCTCAAGGGGTGTTTGTGACTATCTATTCTTTCATTTTACAAATCATCTCACCTGTGCTCTGCAATCTGCAGCCTTCCAGGTGCATTTGCTTCAATTGAAGCCCATTTGGTGAGCTGCTCTTATGGGCTGCTCTTAACTCTGCTCAGATTGTTTTTGACAAGACCTTATTTACATTTGTGCTCTGCACACTAATGTCCCAAATGGATATCTTCCATTGCTGGGTCATAATTGCCCTGCCATGTCCTGATTCTGTGTGTGTCCACGCATATGTATTCATGAAACATCATGCTTGATGATGTGGGTTCTGGTTCACCTATACCAGTCTATACCATAATAGTCTTTCAGGTATCAATGGAGCCTATTGTCATTGATGGTGATATAAAGAGGACAAAGCATTTCAGAAATGCACTCTGCCTCTTGCTTCCATGGCAGCATAGTCAACATGATGCCATCTAGATGTTTTTGAACTACAGCTCCCATCATCCTTGGCCATTGGCCATGCTGGCTGAGGCTCATGGGAGTTGGAGCCCAACAATATTTGGAGGGCACCACATTAACTACCCCTGGTCTACACTGCCTGTGTCACAGTCCGTTTTACGGGCTGTTGAAGTCCTGGTGGAGGACGTTGGGACCGGGGGCAAGATGGCAGGGTGGGAGCAGAAATGAGAGTCCGGAAGCCGGAAGCCAAGGGTCAGAGAACCAAGAGTCAAGAAGCCAAGGGTCCGAGGGTCAGGAAACCAGGAGTCAAGAAGCCAAGGGTCCGAGGATCAGGAAGCAAGGAGTCAAGAAGCCAAGGGTCCAAGGGTCCAATGATCAGGAAGCAAAGAGTCAAGAAGCCAAGGGTCCAATGATCAGGAAGCAAAGAGTCAAGAAGCCAAGGGTTCAAGGATCAGGAAGCAAAGAGTCAAGAAGCCAAACGCAGCAAGGCAGGAAGCATGTTGCTGTGGCAAAGAGCCAAGGGGAAATGCTGACCTTATATTCCTTCCTGGCTCTTGTCACCAGGTGCTATGAGTTACCAATCAGCCTCACCTGTGCGGCCGCACCTTGCCTCTTGAGAACAAACTTAGGAAAGCCCCAGTCCTGCAAAGCCCTACCGTTCACAGGGCCTGGTTCCTGCACATACTCCTGACAGTCTGGCAGCTGATCTTCAGGTTTTCAGTCAGGGAGTTTCTCCCATTCAAGATGCCAGGGATTGAACCTACGAGCTTCTGCATGCAACTGAACTATAGCCATTCCCCAATCGCTTCAAACCAGAAGCAGAAAAAAACCATTGTTAAATCAGAGTCTAAATACAGTCTACACTTTATTAATACTGATATCCCAAAGTCACTGGTATAACCAAAAGTTTTTGATAATATTCATGAATTCACTCAGTATAGCTTAGAAAGACTGAATAGATTCCGGACACGTTTTGATCCAATTCTTTCTGCGCTGTATCACTAGTGACAGTTCAATGCTCAATACACCCACATTTCAAAATGTCCAGAGCATGGTAAGCGTACAGCTATGTGACTCTCCACAAATAGACTATATAACTTTTCTGTTGGGTAATCCGAGAAGGATTTAAAATCTCTCTGCAGAGTTTGATGCTAGGGATTTATATCACACTTCACACAATCAAATGTTTCTTCAAACTATTCTGGAAGTGCCTTTCCAAATTTGAAACTGCAGCCGCTCGACGGCTTTGTGGTGCCACAAAACTATCTGATATATACGGATTAGACAGGAAATGACAAGTCATAGGCAGGGCTGGGGAACATGATGTGTTACAATGCAGTGGAATGTCCCCCCCCCTTCCGATTCTGTCACCAAGGGAGAAAGTTCTGATCCAAGCCTCTTAGGGTGGATATTATTGTGCTTTTTAAAGAAAGATTTTCAAACCGCTTCATAAAATACCACTCTGTGTACATAGGAAAGCAAATATACATAAAATAATTAACACAGATAAATTAAGTAAAACCTTTGACCATGAATACAGGTAACAAAAATATGTGTCTGGGCTGATGGAAATAATAATAAAGGTTTTCAGCAGGTGTCTAAATCAATATAGGGAGGAAGGGGTTTCTAAAGCACAGGGACTGCCAAACTAAAGGAATGGGTGGCGTGTCAAGACTAGGGAGCCCAGAGTTCAAATCCCAAGTCAGTCACAGAGCTCACTGTCTCTCAGTTGAACCTACCTCATAGTGTAGTTGTGAGGATAAAACTGAGAGAAAGGGAACCATGTATGCTACGTTGAGATCATTAGAGGAGATGCAAGATACAAATGTAATAATTTAAAAATATTTGCCAAATCCGTATTCATGCTGGTCTATACGTCATATGTGGCTTACAGATCCTTATAAACAAGACAGTCACTACCCTCGGGCTTGGTATTTGAAAAGGCACGGCACAAAAGGAAAGTGGATTGGGAAAGAGGAAGAAATAGGACAATTTAGGTACAAGTTCTTAGTCACAAATTCTTCTAATTCTTGAACACATTCTTCCAGTCTGCAGAATTTAGGGCCACAGTGAAGGAACAGAGGGAATCCTAAAGTTGATGTTACTAGTGCAGATTGATTTAGAGACCGTGTACCATCAAGCATATAGCAGTTCCACCATTAATCACTAGATCTATTAAATCCTCAATCCATTCTTCAGAAGCGGAGAGACAGAAGATTTGCAGTTTTATTATTTATTTCTGAAGTGGCGTTTTCATTTACCTGCATATTCCTAATTGAAAAGGGACTAGCTTAAGCCCATCATATATTAAGATTCAAAGACATTAACTGACTTAGAAATTAGTATTTATGAATTCATGGAATTTTAATCCCTAAATCTGCAGCACTGCAATTGTTTTCATTGTGTGTGACTGATTTGTTGTCCAAGAAAACTAAGTGGCATTATGCTCATGCACTGTTATTAGATTCATTCCATACCACTTATTTGCATTGCCTCCTTACTGTAGTGTTTCAGAACCTGACACTTCTAATTTTGTTACATTATCCTGTTTTATATGACCTTACTTTGCTCAGTAATTACTTTGTTAGGTCTGTGAAAAGGGAAAATATTGAGAAATCTATAAAACAAGCAGGAGGAAGTTATTTGGGATAATTAGAAAAGCAAAAAGAAAGAATCAAACTAGAATATTTCAACCATTGACAAGCTGACGGCATCTAGAAAGGGAATGAATAAAATTGATTTGGCATACTAAATAATACATCTAATGGGGGATTTAGCAGCTGTGTTCAACCCACCTTTCAAGTCATGTCATCAAGAGATGTATAGAAATCAATGAAAGAATTCAACTCATGCATTGATACCAAGCACATGAAATTAAAGTGGAATTAGTGTTGGAACCATTATTATTGGGACCGAGTGCCATACGCACAGGAACATTACCTAACCACAAAACTGGTATAAACCAGTTAAAGTGGAGCAGCAGACTGTTGAGTGAAAAACGATTCCATATTAGGTACAAGGAGTGCTCTGACATGTACAGTAAAAATGAGCTGAGTAAATTGTTTGCCCTGGTGAGGTACATTATGTGACACAGAAAAGCAGCAATTAAGCAGACAAGACTCCAGGTGCTAGAAGAGGAAGAGGAAGAGGAAGAAGAAGAAACATAGACAAAATCTATCGAGTGCAGCAGGCAGAGTAAGGGTTGGCAAAGCAATAAGGTCAGGATCAATTTATCATTCCACCTATCCAATGCTGGTGAAATGGAATTAGCTGTGGTTGGAGCATACCAAACACATTCCTTGAGAATCAGCTAGCTTAGAACATTGTTGGGTACAAACTAAACTGGCAAGGTCTCACTGAGTGATTGAGGTGAGGCAGAGACCCCAACCCAAGCTTGGGGGTGTTGTGGCCAATCTCCCATCAGGAGCGGATGTCAATGCCATTTCCATCCCTATAGAAAACAACATTCTTCCACCTAACAAAAGAAAGTCATAATTTTCACTGAGCGTTGGCTGGCCAATGCTACATTCCGATTTATGCACCTAGGCACCCGGGGAACTGTGTAGAACTCCTTCTAATGCGACTGGAATATGATGATGGTGAAGGCATGGTCAAGGGGCAAGTTGGTATTGGGGAACAGGTCTAGTTCATCCACCCTAGCTTCTTCTTTCAACATGTTGGGGGTGGGAGTAATTCAAACCCAGAAGAGGAGCCAGGTGGGTGCTGCTGGTGCGGCGTGCTCCGAGTGCCATCCTGATGGGGGTGACATTCTGTCCCCCGCCTGCCCTCAACTCCCAAGCCTACAGTGAGCCAGGGGAAGGGGAGAGCTGCAAAGCGGCTCGCAAGGCAAGCCTTCCCGCTAGCCATTGGCTGCACATGACCTTGCAGCTCCAGCTGTCTCAGAGCTGCAGCCTCGAGCAGAGGAGCCCACCACCATCAGTACGGCGCTTGAGCAGTGCCGGTGGCAAACCGCCCGTCGGCGCATGCATGGCACGTAGTGGTGCCGCCCATGTGCCACACATACGGCACATGCACAGTACATACAGCGCATGCACATGCACAGTACATACAGCGCATGCACATGCACTGCCAGGCGGTTTGCCCCGCCCCCCACACCGGGTGCTGATAAGCCTTCCTTCTCCCCTGTCCAAACCTGTATAATTTGTTTCATCAGAGAACGGTGTATTGGTCCCATAAATAAAAACCAAAGATGGGAGCAAATAGGTTCTCCTGTAGAGAACCACAACTTGGTTTTCTCTCTTACATTTTGTCTACAGGATAGTACAAGTTTCTGAATATCCCGAGTCAGAGAAAGGGTGTGTTTTATGATGGAGTGGCTGACATTTTTGCAATAAGCAAAGCCTCCTCAAACCAAATTAGCAATGCACATTGCTAAGCAGCATCAATAGACTTCAAAGTGTAATTAATTCACCCTGAGCTATATCTCATGTCAAAGGCAATAAGTAAGGCCGCCTGAAAAAGGCTTTTATAACTGTCTTCAGACAATTGACTGATTTCTTAATAGTTGTTGATGGATTAAGATTTCAAAGGACAATGGGAAAACACTCCTCTGTAATGAGGTCTGATTATAGCAGCCCCAATGAAGCTGGCGTCAGATTGTTTCTGTTCCAGTGGTCACCAACAGCAAAATGAGCAATCTGCTTTCCCAAGCCTTGCATAATTAGACGGCTTATACATTTTGAAGAAATCATTAGACACCACCTAGGGGTTGCCTTAAAAAATGAAGGAGAAAAAGAACTCTGGAATAAACCAGATGTTCCAGAATTAATTTGCCCTTTCTCTGCAGTGCTCAGGGAAGTATGAAAAGCTTCCCTCCGTGTGCCCTCAAGTCTTATCCTCATAACAACCCTGTGAGGTAGGCTAGACTGTCAAAACAGCCACAGGATTACTGACTGCACTTCATAGTTGAGCAGTGATCAGAAAAATCAGAAGGCAGAGGTGATGGTTGTGGAAATGGACAGCCTTATATTAAGCAAAAAGGTTCAGCCTAAAATTGCATGACTACAATTTCTGTTATAGATTACAGTGCAACAATATTACTATTTAATACGAGTGTATGTTACTATGCAATATGCTTTTACAGAAAGCAATGGAACATGCAAAGGAAACCATATGCAAAATTCTGATATAATTTTTTCCAGTTGGCATTAAATGATTGGCAGTTCCTGTAGGTAGATAAAATGCAGATTCCAAAGTCATTAGATTGAACTTCAGTGGAATCAGAGTCAATACTGCTTAAATGAAGAATCTTTGCAGCTGATGGTGACCTTTGCTGACTTGAAATCAATGCTTTAAGGTGCCATTGATTTGACTAGTAAATCTGAAACAGTACAAAGTTCATTTATCTTCTGTGCAGGGGGGCTCACAGAATGGCTGGTTCAATTGTATCCATTTTGCATAATGGATTTGTTTTTGTTTTAAAAATTATATATTGCATTTGTATACTACTCTACTTATAAAGCTCCTTAGGTGGTGCAAAAAAATAATAGTTAAGTATACTGAAAGCTTAAAAACAATCCAAACAAAACAAAACATTTAATACTACTTAATTTTGTTTACCAAAAGCTATTAACTGCTTAAACTAGACCCCTTAAATGCATTAAATTCTTTCTTTTTCCAGTTTTAAATACTTTGTTGAATAATGTGAACATTTTACAAAGCAACAAAGCAGAGAACAAAGTGGTAACTTTCCATTATAGATCCATAATGCATGGTTAGATAGTACTTTCAGAACATTAAAAGGTTCAACCATTTTTATGGCTGCTGCCATAGGAGCCAACTTCAAGGGGTTGTGGGTGCTTGGGCACATACAATAATATAATTGTGAGGGCTGGGCACCCACAAAGTCAATGAGCAAAGCATTCCAGACCACCACCACTCACTTTCCCAGAACCCGGCAAACTTTGAAAGTAGGAGAGCAAAGAGCTCAAAGACAGATGGCACGTAGCAGCACCCATAGAAGTGATGAATGAGGAAGTGGGTAAGAGATTGGGGAGTGGAGATTCACTGGTAAGAAACCTTTCCTTGTCTTTATACTTCACTGGTAAGAAACCTTTCCTCCTTGTCTTTATACTTTCTTGGGAAACCAGCTGGGAGCCGCTGACAGCATCCTGACAGGCAGGGTTCTTGTGCAGACCAGATTCCCCTTTTGAGGAATGATCTCTCTAGGGAGGTTCAGCTGCCACATTCATTATACACCCTTAGGCACTAGGTGGAAATGTTCCTACTCAAACAGGCCTTTGTCTGGTTAGCATCCTATAACATTTTAAATGTGTTTGTGGAAGGAGGGGTGGAGAGGCTTTATTGGTTTGTGATATCTGTTGTTGTTGTTGTTGTTGTTGTTGTTGTTGTTGTGTATTATGTATTTTTATCATGTATTTTTACATTGTGAATGGTCCAGAGATTTACAGGTGAACAGAAGTATAAAAAAATCAATCAATCAATCAAATTAAATTATTACTATGGTGTCCAGCACCAGGTTTTGGAAAGATGGTATACATTTTGCAAGCATTGAGTAAAGATTTCTTTTTCAGAGCTCCACTCTTCAGCAATGCATCCAAGTAGAAGCAAAATGGCCTGCTCCCTAGCACACAGTTGCACTCACTACTGTATTTCATATTTCCCAGGGGAATGCCCTATTGCAGTTGATTCCTCTGCCAGCCCCCTCATTGCATAGTTAAACCTCATTTGGAAATGTCACCCACCTTCTCGCAACCACATCTAACAACCCTACATATAACAGATACATTTTAAAGTCAGTAAGGCATACCGAAACATGCTGCACTCAGACAGACGCTCCATATTCCTTTGAGACTTCAACCCAGGTCTGTAATCTAATGGCCTTTTCCACAGGATCAGTTTGTTGTAGAATCAATGTGCATTCATTTTTCCACAGGCTGCACACAATCCACACATTTTACCGCAAGGGTGAACTTTGTTTGCAGAGACAATAAAGCATTTTGCAACCGCTTGGTAGGCCAATATTTTTGTAGCTTTGGGGGGGGGGGAATGCATCCATATTGCTTGCAATCACCATGAAAGGGGTGTGTGATTGTGCAAGTGTTATGGGCACTTACAAGATACATATTTTGTTTGTGGTACGTAATTAGCCACGAACAACACAAATCTCCCCTTCCCTTCTCTGCTGGCTGCAAAGTCCTTACCACACAGCTCTACTGCAGAATCTCTTATCTAACCATCTTTTTATTAAGTGTTGAGGGCGCTAGCAGGGTCATTCCTTCCTCCGCAAGCAATGTCTCTCCATTTTGTAACCCTTTTTCACTTCATTTAATTCCGTTCTTTGGAGGCTTTGTACTCTTTCTGTCCTGCTCTGGAGATAATATCTGATTTTATTTTTTAAAAAGTTGTAAAAAAGAAGCGCAGCTCTCTCCCTACCATCCCAAGACTTTCCTTAACATCTGGGGAGAAGCTTTTTGTCAGCTTAAGAGGTCACATTCCAGAGGTGGGCAGGGCAAGAAGGAAAACTGGCCTGGACAATAGATGTGAACAGTAAGCTACATTTCAACTACATGAAATTCAGAAGGTTCTAAACATGCACACTTCTCCCTGTCCAGGTGAGCAGAAACATTATAACAGTCCAACAGCACATTCCAGCCTGGCAAAAGGAGAATGTGGAGTGCTAGCCAAGTCATTTATGTAGCACAGATGGATTTCTCAAAGAGGTGTTTCTGGTAAGACTTTATTTTATTTTTTTATGTATTTTTATTAAAGATTTTCTTGGTTTGCAAAAGTATGTGCAATGTCTCTCTCTCTCTCTCTCTCTCTCTCTCTCTCTCTCTCTCTTCCAAGTAACATTTTTTACAGATCAGTTTCATTTGGTGAGACATTAGGAAGAAGAGGGGGAAAGAGATGGAGGAAGGTGATTGGGGGTGGGGTCAGGTGGCGATGTTTCTATTATACTTAATATATGTGGGGGTTTGTGTCAGCGTTGCTTGTGCAGGTTCTCTGCTCTTCACTTGTGTTCCTTTGGTGGTGAGACTTTATAAACTGAACAAAAACAGTGCATAATTTGAGGAGCAATAAACAGAGAGACTTTGTCTTTCTTGAGCAGAGAGACATTCAGCCAAAACATGCAGTGGAAAAACTCCCTCAGGACTATACAACCAAACAGAATATGTCCTAACTGAACAATGACCATGGCACTCAGTCTGGTTGCTAAACAGCAGCTGCTCCTCCACCAACACCCCTCTTGGAAATTAACCCTGCAGCTACAAATTGCTGTACATGAAGCAGCATTTGTGAGAAGTGTAGCCCGAGGACCAGAAAGAGAGCCCCGGAGAGCTACATTTGGTCTGGAGGCCTGAGATTCCTCACCTATGATCTACACTCATTTCCAGCAACATGCATAATGGATTGCCATCATTCAGCTGAGCACAATAGCTCTCCCCACAGTGGATATTTCCATCAACTTCTATTCGGAGGTATATTGACAGTGAAGGCAGAACAATAACTATTGTGGTGGGGCAATGTTGCTCTACTGACTTCAAAGGGTCCATAGCCTCTCTAGCCCCTTATATGACCTCAAACCAGGCAGAAAGATACACCAGTCCAGGAGCTGTTTTAAATCAACCATTGTTGTTTTCCTCCCATCGGGAAAAAGGGGAGGGAAATGGTTGACATACAAGTCCACAAAATGGTGGAGGAGCAGAAGGGTCCTCTCCTGTTCAGCCAATGAGAGCCCAGCAGGGCACTGAATGAGACAATGAACCATCTTTATTTCCAACCTCCACCTTACCAAGCCTCTGGGATGCAGCCTTAATATAGCTTAATGTTCTCAGTCAATATGTTAATGCAATCTATAGAAAAAAAGAAATGAGGCAAAAGAGAAGAGGATAGAGATAAAAATCGAAGCCTAAGGGATGCCTCAAGCTGTATCTGTCTGGTGGCAGTTCTGCACAGTGGGGTATATTGTGCCTTTTGGCAAACAGATGCAAAATGTGTGCCCCCCCCCCCGCTATCCTTAGTTTAACCTTGTTGATTTCATTTATTCTCCAATATGCTTCAAACCCAGCTTCACTTTTTAAACTAACTCAGTCCAGTTTATTCACAGACTAAAACCATAATAGGAGTCAATAGTAAAGAGAGTAATCTCATCTGAATTTCTCCATATATTTTGGAGTTCGTTCTCTTTCTGTTCTGGAACCAGTGCCTTTGAAATTGTGATTTTCAAGAGACACTACAAAGTAAGTGAGTCTGGGGCTGCTCCTGGATCCGTCTTTTTTGCCAGAGGCATAGGTCACCATAATGGCTAAGGAGTGTCTTCTACTAGTTTGAGCTGGTATTGGTAAAATAGCTACAGCCATCTCTAGAACAGAATAACCTGACCATTGCCACCCATGCATTGGTAACCTCTGTGCTGGATGAGCGCACCATGTTTCATTTGGGACCACCCTTGAGACTGGTCCAGAAGCTGCAGTTGGTGCAAAATGTGGTGGCTCCTTTTCTCACTGGAGCTGAATATCACCAACACATTCCCCATTATGGTAAAAATTGCACTGACTGCCAATTAGCTACCAGGTAAAGTATATTACCTGGTGCTGTGGTCTAAACCACAGAGCCTAGGGCTTGCTGATCAGAAGGTCATCGGTTCAAATCCCTGCAACGGGGTGAGCTCCCGTTGCTTGGTCCTTGCTCCTGCCAACCTAGCAGTTCGAAAGCACATCAAAGTGCAAGTAGATAAATAGGTACCACTCTGGTGGGAAGGTAACCGACATTTCTGTGTGCTGCTCTGGTTTGCCAGAAGTGGCTTAGTCATGCTGGCCACATGACCCAGAAGCTGTATGCCAGCTCCCTTGGCCAATAACGCAAGATGAGCGCCGCAACCCCAGAGTTGTCCATGACTGGACCTAATGGTCAGGGGTCCCTTTACCCTTTAAAGTATATAAAGCCCTATGTAGTTTGGGACTAGGATGCTAAAGGAGGGTGCAAAGTAGGGCTCATGAGGAACACAGCATGAGGAGAGTCCAGAGGGCCAGACAGAAAGACTTGAAGGGCCACAATTGACCCCGGGCCTGTAGTTCCCCACCCCCTACTTACAATAACCTTATTAAATGGTATAGAAAATTCCAGTCATGCTGCTACCACCAACAATAATCTAAAGACCTAAGAAGGTTACTGTAAAGTGGCATAGAAACTTTAAATGCAAGAAGAACTGAAAATAATGGAAATAAGAAGATTGAAAGAGAAACGATCAAAATTGTCTGGCAGATATCATAAAAAAACAGCAGTGGATAGTACTGAAAACAGGGTGGATTTTCTTTTCTTCACAGCCTGATTATCATCTGATGTGACAGCTGGCTTAGCAACAACATAAAAATACCCCAAAATATAATTTATACAGTAGTCATTCAAATATTTGTGTAAGACATCTGCCCAGGAGGAGCAGCCCTCTGTGCATATTATGTTTCAATATATTACTGCGTTTCCTTCCTTTTCAAAAGTATGTCAGTGCTTTCTGGTGATCTGATCTGACATATCCTTATCTTCAGAAATGATTGTAATATTTCCATAGAAATGGGAGTTAGCAATAAGAATAAAATCTGAAGTCCTCAAGAAAGATCAAAGCCTGATGTCTGAAGAAAGACAATATTGAAAAGTTGTGCAACAGTTTCTTGTTTCGGTTATTTGTGAAGAATTAGTTTGGAGTAAATCGCAAACGTGTGTGTGTGTGTGTGTGTGTGTGTGTGTGTTTGTCCTGAGGATTATTGCAGCATTTGTGAAATGCTGAGAAGATGGTATGGCTCTGCAATATGAAGGTTTATTTCTGTAAGGCAAAGTTGGGAGCCAAATCATTTTATTTGTCCACTTCCACAGGGCAACTTTTACAGGCGGGTAGACAACACAGCTGCCAATCACCTGATGCCACCATGACATTGGATTGTTGACAGGTGGGTTGTTGTCAAGGCCTTTTGTGCAACCTTTCCCAGGTGTGTGACTGCCGGCTGGTTGTTGAGCTCTCGAGAACTGCAGTTTGGGAAAGCACCAAGCAATGGTGGGCAAAGTAGTTTTCTGAAGGAATCAGCTGCATGACCCAATTTGCCATGGGGAACTTGGCTGCCCATCTGATCCATCAGGGCTGAACTCACCCTCCATCAGCAGATAGGCAGTGATTCAACCCTACTTCCTATAGAGCTCAGCTACATGACTGAGTTCCCCTTGAGCATCTGTTACAAAAGACTTGAGCTACCACTGATCAGGTGGTGGGTGGTGACCAGACTTCTATCCAGCCTTCTGCAGGAACTGTAATCAGGTGTGGGCATGGTTGGGGGGGGGGAATGGTCTCGTGACTGTGCTCTGCTTGCTCCAAGATCAGGTATACCCACCCCCTAGTTTTCTTGCTTTTCTTTTCAGCATGAGGCTGTGGCAAAGTGCTTCGCTCCCTCTCTAGGCTTTTGGGTAGCTAGGGACTCTTCTATTCTTTAGGATTATGAGATGTGAATGCTAATAATATTTGCTGCCTGCATAATTGTAAGTCTGCTGTCCAAAGCAGCACCCATATACTCTCTGTCTTTCATTCCTGTGTAATAAATTAGTCCTTTTTTCTACATCCTGTTGTGACAAGTTTTTTTTTTTTTAAAAAAAATAGGCATAAGGGTAAAAGATATACACACAATATTTAACAGATGCACATCCTGATACCATGCAAAAAGTCTCATTCCACTATGCAGTGAATAATAGGTTCATACATTAGGCGGACACATATGTGAGTGCAGACATATACCCTCCAATATCCCCATTTCTTCATTATAAATAAAACGAGGGATTTATTTATTGATTTATTTATATGGGTCCCCCACTGTAATGCTACAATGCCAAAAGCTTTGTCATGTCCTCAAGCCGTCTCCCAGATTAACACACTTAAACACACACACACACACACACACCTAAACATACACTCTTCAGACCAAAGGATGTGCCTCATGCTGTGATATAGTGATGCTAAATGGTTTTTATGGTGACCCTTCAACCTCTCTCTCTCTCTCTCTCTCTCTCTCTTCTTTGTAACCTACCAATTCAGTAGGTACCTCACTATGATACTATGACAGCAGAAGGGTTTTTGTTGCTTTGGCAAGGCTCCCCCCACCCATTTTCTTAAAATAATATGAGGTCATGGCTCTTTTTCAGCAGGAACTCTCCAGAACAGCATTCCGGCACCTTCGTAAAAAGCTAGTTTCATCAGGTACCTTAAAACTGAAACATCAAAATTAAATACCATCTAAGCAAAGGCTCAGGGCTATTGGTCTTTAAAAGAATAGAAAATTAACACAGGCAGATAATTTTGTGGTTTTCTCTACTTCTCTTAACCACAGCATGTTCTTCCTCCACCATCCTTTACAGACTCTTCAGATACTTTACAGATACCCCCCAGATACTTGTGTTCAGAAGGCTTCATAAAGTTCCAAAGAAACATCAATGTTGTAACACTCTTGCTAGAATGGATTAGGAGGGGGTGGGGGGAAGAAACCCAAACCCAGCAACCAAATGACACCCTTCAAATTGCCTTTTCCAATGGGTGAAAATAAGTGTTTCTTGTTTCAGAAAAAAAAAAATTAAGCATTTAACAAAACATAACAGAGGCTGTCTTGTTTATGCTTGGAGACAAGGCAGTTGCTGCAGTGCAATGGTGGCATCTATTGGTACATGCTAAACATGAACATCTCACACGGCAGAGATTTCTTCTCTCCCCCCTCCCCCTTTTCTCTCTGCAAAGTTGATAGTTAATACAGTCAAGTCTGTGTTTCTGCATGCTGAGAGCAGCTCCGGAATGACAATTCCTGCACAGAGATGACAGCATGATTCATAGCAACAGCTCCGAGATTAGCAATTTCTCATTCAGGAGTCTTGCTACGTGGACAGACTAGGTTACCTGGACTGAGCACACTGGGGAAAAGAGCAAACCTTTGAAAAGCAGCAGGTCTTTCTACTCCCTCGGAGACCCCAGGAGGCAACTTCTACCAAACAGAACTTGCTGACTGCCCCCTCCCATTTTTCCTCTCCTGTTCCTGTATGAATCACCGTCTTTGACTTTCCGTGAGAATGATAATAGGGAGCCTTTGCTGCTCAGTGTAGATGCAACCATGGCAAAGAAAAGTTTGCCATTTTATAATCTTGGTTATATCTGTAGTATCTCTCCCCCCCCCCAAGATAATATTAATGTCAAAACACAATGAAGGGCAGGAGAAGAAAGAGCCAGTGTGGTAGAGAAATTAGAGCATTAGATGATGGAGGAAAGGGTTCAATCTCCCTGAATCTTAGATGCTTTCTATTATTTAACTCCACCTCTCTTTCAAATCAGAACCAGTGAAGGCGGTGAAGGTCCTGTGTGAGTGTCTAGAGGCGGTTGGAGGATGGATGGTGGCTAACAGATTGAGGCTGAATCCTGCAAGACAGAAGTACTGTTTTGGGGGGACAGGAGGCGGGCAGGTGTGGAGGATTCCCTGGTCCTGAATAGGGTAACTGTGCCCCTGAAGGACCACGTGCGCAGCCTGGGAGTCATTTTGGACTCACAGCTGTCCATAGTGGTGCAGGTCAATTCTGTGTCCAGGGCAGCTGCTTACCAGCTCCATCTGGTATGCAGGCTGAGACCCTACCTGCCCGCGGACTGTCTCACCAGATTGGTGCATGCTCTGGTTATCTCTCACTTGGACTACTGCAATGTGCTCTATGTGGAGCTACCTTTGAAGGTGACTCAGAAACTACAACCAATCCAGAATGTGGCAGCTAGACTGGTGACTGGGAGTGGCTCCCAAAACCACATAACACAGGTCTTGAAAGATCTACATTGGTTCCCAGTACGTTTCTGAACACAATTCAAAGTGTTGGTCCTGACCTTTAAAGCCCTAAATGGCCTTGGTTCAGTTTACCTGAAGGAATGTCTCCACCCCCATGGTTCTGCCTGGACACTGAGATCCAGTGCCGAGGGCCTTCTGGCGGTTCCCTCACTGCGAGAAGCCAAGTTACAGGGAACCAGGCAGAGGGCCTTCTCAGTAGTGGCACCCACCCTGTGGAACACCCTCCCACCAGATGTCAAAGAGAAAAACAACTACCAGACTTTTAGAAGACATCTGAAGCTTTCGTTGGAAGCTGCCCAGAGTGGCTGGGAAATAAATTATTATTATTATTATTATTATTATTATTATTATTATTATTATCATTATTATTATCATTATCATCATCATCATCATCATCATCATATTTATTTTAATGTATTTATATTACTAGGGCTGTGAATACACACTCCCCACCCCTGCAGATCTGCTCCGTGGCTCCATCCTTGGGTGCTCCAACCAGGACAAGCAGCCCTAGGCTAACCAGGGGACAACATACCCCACCTGAGATGCATTTCTACAGGAAGCATATTCCCTATTCCCTCTTACAGAGATACAATTCCCAGTATTTCCTGTGAAAAAGGGATGGCTTGTCAAACCACTCTTAAACACGGTTGGAATTGTAGCTACGTGAGAGGAACAACCCAGTGGCTCTTAGCACCGTCAACCAACTGCAGCTCCCAGAATTCTTTGGGAGAAGAAGGTGTTATCATAGTGATTTGAATGTGTGTGTGAATGTGGTCATTGCTGGACACAACCTACAATCTCTTTTGCTTCACCATGCCAAAAAAGCAAATGTGCATGCAATTTCATGAGAAGAACGCTGTAGGGGAGGAACCATAGAGAGTGCCTTTTCCTAATTACTCCTTCCCTTCCTTCTTTTTTAAGAATGCTGCCCATTCTCCAAAGTCTAACAGATTTCCCTCCTTCCCTCTTTCACTCTGGTCCATTTGTCCCAAAATTATTGGGCTGATTTTTTTTAAAAAAAGGTCACCGATTTATCTGAATATCTGAAGGATATACGCTCCTTCAGGTATATTCAGGTATCTGAATATACCTGAAGGAGCGTCTCCACCCCCATCATTCTGCCCGGATGCTGAGGTCCAGCGCCGAGGGCCTTCTGGCGGTTCCCTCATTGCGAGAAGCAAAGCTACAGGGAACCAGGCAGAGGGCCTTCTCGGTAGTGGTGCCCGCCCTGTGGAACACCCTTCCAGCAGATGTCAAAGCGATAAACAACTACCTGACATTCAGAAGACATCTTAAGGGAAGTTTTTAACATGTGATTTTGCTGTATTTTTGGTTTCTATGGAAGCCGCCCAGAGTGGCTGGGGAGGCCCAGCCAGATGGGCGGGGTATAAATAAATTATTATTATTATTATTATTATTATTATTATTATTATTATTATTATTATCTGTTTCCTTTTGCACTTGTACACAGCTTTTCTACATTACTGTACTCAATGTTTTGGATTTATATTAGATTCTTTTTTAAAAGATATTTTGTTATTTGGAGTTGCACCCAAATGCATTTTACTCAGAGAGGACCACTGAAATCAATGACCTAAGTCTGTCAAGTCTATTCATTTTAATGTGTCTGCTCTGAGTAAGGCTGGCTCTGATACAGCCCTTTAATTTGTCTTTTTAAAACAAAAAACAAAGAAGTCCAGATTGAGCATGTGCAAAACTGACACAGAACCAAAACAGGCTGATCTGCCCATCCTTTCTCAGAAGTAAGCCCCACAGACTTCAATATGATTTACTCTTGGGTAAACTGGAATGCAACCGCTGTATTAATCTGTTACTGCCATTGTGCTTGATGCATTAGTCATCAGCACTTCAATTATCTTTCTTTCTATACATCATTAAGAATATACTTTATTCTTAAAAACAGATCAAGTGTCATGTTTATCAAGCACAGAATTACTCTCATGAATAACCAGAGTCACAGGGGGCAGCAATTAGACACAGATTGCTTTTCATTCTTTGGACGCTTGTACAAACAGAGTCTTCTCATTTTAAGAAGCTGATTATTTCTCTTTGTGGATGTGACCTTTGAAAATTACAAGCTGAATTTCCATTCCATATGTAACTTGTACCTTATTTACTTTCAATGTTTCAAGAGAAAGAAGATTTCCCCCACTGAACCAAGAAGAACTTGCCATTTTGTACATAGTCTCCAAAACCAAGTGAAGCATATTTTCACCCTCTGGAAAGCAAGTGAAGTGATTGGATATGCCTGAGACATCACCTTGCCGGCAAAGGTCCGTATAGTTAAAGCTATGGTTTTCCCAGTAGTAATGTATGGACCATAAAGAAGGCTGATTGCTGAAGAATTGATGCTTCTGAATTATGGTGTTGGAGGAGACTCTTGAGAGTCCCATGGACTGCAAGAAGATCAAACCTCTCCATTCTTAAGGAAATCAGCCCCGAGTGCTCACTGGAAGGACGGATCCTGAAGCTGAGGCTCTAATACTTTGGCCACCTCGTGAGAAGAGAAGACTCCCTGGAAAAGACCCTAATGTTGGGAAAGATGGAGCGCACAAGGAGAAGGGGATGACAGAGGACGAGATGGTTGGACAGTGTTCTCGAAGCCACTAACATGAATTTGACCAAACTGCGAGAGGCAGTGGAAGACAGGAGTGCCTGGAGTGCTCTGGTCCATGGGGTCACGGAAAGTTGGACACGACTAAACAACTAAACATCAAAACATTAACATCAAAACATAGCAAACTATCATAACACAGCATCATAAAACTCTACTGATGACAACAAAACTATAAAGAATGATAGCAAGGCACTATAACAACCTTAAAATATTTAAATCTATTCCCAGCTATTGTAAAGCCATTTTTTAAAAAACAAAAAACCAGCACCCAATACCTAAGTGATTTCAAAGAAATGCATCTTTGGAGACCACTGGAAGGCCTGAATTCATGACTTAATATGTATTTCAGATGGGATAGTATTCCACAACTGGCTTAATTGCTCTCACTGGTAGCAATCCAAGCAGGAACTCAAGCTGATCTCAAGATGTGGGTAGGCTAATATGAGTAAAAGCGATCCTTTAAACAACTTGGTCCAAAACCATTTCCATCTACTAACACAGTAGTAATCAATTCAAGTGGTGCAATATTGGTGTCACATGACCCTACAAACATTCAGGCAGCCAAATTTTGCACCAGCTGAAGTTTTGAAGTGGTCATCAAAAGTGCAGGGCCGTCTTAAGCATATGTGGCACCGGGGTGCAAAGATCCACCCAGCACCCCCCCCAGGTTGCCCAGAGTAGTTGTTGACCTTGTTTAGGGGGGGGGACCCTGAAGTTGTTGACCTTTTTAGAGGAAAGGTCCCCCAGGGTTGTCGACCTTTTTTTGGAAGCTGACACCACGCCGCCTCGCTGCCTCGCTTGCCGCCAAACTCATGCTGCAGAGCCGCCCGCAGCAGAAGAGCCCGTCGCGGCACTCCAACCAACAGGCAGACTCTTCCCAAGACTCCAACTCTTGGGCCCCGGACTCTTGGCCTGGTGCCCCTGAGAGCCTGAGCCCAGGTGCCCCGCAACCCTGGAGCCTATGGTTAAGACGGCCCTGCAAAAGTGTATTGCAGCAGTCTAGCTTGGATATCAATAATACATGGGTGGGTTTGCAGCTGGCGTATTCCTAGTCACTACTGCATTGAGTCCAGGTGAATCTGAAATCTGAAAATTTGGTCCTTCAGGGGAGGTACAGCTCCATCCGAGACCTGTTGCAAACTTTCATCAGACCTTCCAAACCACAGTTCCTTTGCCTTAAACTTCAGCTTGTTCACTTGCACCCATCTCCAAGATATTAAAGAATGCAGGCTGCTAACCCATTATAAATGTGTGACTACATACCATTCTGAAAATAAACACAGCTCCATGCACTGCAATGTATGCAGTACTTACTTTACACAAAGGATGGGGAACCCGTGGCTCTCTAGATGTTGTTGGACTATACCTGCCTTCATCCCTGATACATGCTGTCTTTTGTAGGGGAGGGATCTGGATATAGGGGCCCATCTCATCACTGCCAAACATGCATTTCATGGGAAGCTGAGGTATATCCAGCAGCAGGGGCACAAGGGTGACACATACATCCCTGCACCTCATTTATCTAAGCCAACCTAAAATTTCAGAGCAATCAATGCAAATTTCAGCAGATCTAAATGGATTTAGCATGGAAGAAGAAGAAGAAGAAGAAGAAGAAGAAGAAGAAGAAGAAGAAGAAGAAGAAGAAGACAGCTTTGTCCATGAACCTACCTACAAAGCATTGGGAGTTGACTTCTTCTGAGTGTCAACTCCCCCTACACAGAATCTCACTGAGCTGAACTATGGGAAGAAATGCTGCTTGGTTGGTAATACAACTGAGCATATAAGCTGAGCAAATTCATACTCTGGATCAGAGTAATTATGAACCTTAGTGGCATCTCTAATGGGAACGAGCTTTACAGAGATTTTACGTTCAACAAGTATATTGGCAAAGGGAAAATTCAGTTGCTAGTTAATTCAGAGGAGTACAGGAAGCAAATAGTGTTATTCATTATTTACAAGATCGCTGTCACATAGAAAGCAATAAATGTGTAGGCAGAAAATGGAAAAATAATTTAGTGTTTCCAACTTTCCTGAGATTATTTGTCAGGATGTGTTGGGTTATACTGATTATGCTACTAACAATTGTGATATGTTCAACTGCACAAAGTCACCCATTGTGATCCTACTGACCTGTGGCATGATAATACAAAGGTGATTTCAAATTTATGAAGCTTCATTTAGGTTCTAACATCTGAAAGGGAATAAAGGAAGTTTTGTCAGGTTTAAAAGAAAAAGGGGTTAATAATCTCCTAGTATTCCTGAGTTGATTTCGTAGTCTTCTCTTCCATAACATGCAATAAAACTTATCCATTTCCTGATATTGTCTTGTGCATATTTCCTCATCTGGGCAGCCAGTGATGTGTGATGGGGAGACATAAAAGTGGGGTTCCAATGAACTCTCACATGTATTCGAAGAATGTGGGAGGGGGCTGCAAAGTCATGAGGAAAAAACCCCTGGGCAGTCCAACCAAATCCCCACCGGTTGTATATTTGTCCCCAACCCAAAATGCTTTTCATTTCAAAAAGCAAATGACCTGAGAGAGAAAGCAGTTTGGGTGGTTTTATTGGCTATGAATGTCGCTGAGCTTTTCAAGTTGTATTAGGTTGCTGCCGTGTTTGGTTTTACTGGGATCATAATGCGATGCTCATGGTTTTATAAAGTGCAAGCCACCTGGAGCATGGTAGAGAGGCAAGAAGGCAGCTGATCAAATAGAAATTAAGATAAAATGTAAAGAGGACAAATAAAAAGAGATTCTAAGATTTTGTGATTTATTGGAGTGTCTGTGGCATAGCGCTCGCTGGTGAAGTGAGTGTCTGTCTAGAATGTATCTTTTTCGACTTCAAGTGAGAGCTTTCAGAACTGAATGCTCCTTTATTCAATAAAATTTCCTCTACAGAGGGAAAGGGAGGCTGCAGTTCAGCTGTAGTGCACTTGTTTTGTGTGCAAAAGGTTGCAGGTTCAATCTCCAGCATTCCAGATATAAGACCTTTGTCTGAAGGAAAGCTGTTGTATATGTGAGAGCAGCAGCGCACACTAGACATCTTGTAAAAACTCAACTATTTATCCTTTACAACTCAGTAGAAAATGCCTAAGGCAGAATACTTATACTGGAGGTAGGAAACAAGTGCATCTTAATGGAGAATTATCCCTAGTTCATGGTCCATCTAGTTCTGGCCCTAGACTACAGAGTGTACAGGTGACTACAGATACCAATCTGTTCCTAAAGGATGAGGATGAGGTAACCTCTCTTCCAAGAAGTTCAAGGTGTCTAACATGGTTTCCCTATTCCCTAGCTTATCCTTACAAAAACCCTGTGAAGTAGATTCAGCTGAGAGACCATGACTGGTCCAAGATCAGCCAGTGAGCTTCATGGCAGAGCGGAGATTTGAACCCTGGTTTCCCAGGTCCTAGTTCAGCACTTTGACCACTATGTCATTTGGATCCATTCTGATCCAAAAATTGAGACTTTTTGTTATTGTTGTTCTAGTTCATTTACATTGTACAGAATGTGTCATCCTGAGGGCTCCTGGTCTTGCCTCTTTAAGTGGCAATAAAAAAATTAAAGCCAATAGTATATTGTATGTGACAGGATATGGATAAACCTTTGGGGAAGGGCTGTAGTTCAGTAGTAGTTTTTTTTGCATGCAGAAGGGTTCAATCCCCACCATCTCAAGGTAGGGCTAGGAATGTCCACTGCCTGCAACCCTGGAAAGTCACAGTCAGCCAGTATAGACAAAACTGAACTTCCTGTGTTCCTAATAATTCCAGATCATTTAAATGGAGAGAATTGAACATGGAGGACACAACAACAGTTTAAAGAGACCAGATGTTTAAATGAGAAAATTGGGAGCTGGACTGTTACATATATATTGTTAGCTTCTCAGAAACCAAGCTGAACAGAGAAAACCTTTCAGATACAGTGGTACCTCGGTTTAAGAACAGCCCTGTTTATGAACTATTCGGTATGCGAACTCTGCAAAATGGGAAGTAGTGTTCTGGTTAGCTAACTTTACCTTGGTCTACGAACAGAAGCTGAATAGTAGAAGGGCACCAGCAGTGGGAGGTCTCATTAGGGAAAGCACACCTCGGTTTAAGAATGGCTTTGGTTTAAGAACAGACTTCTGGAACAGATTAAGTTCGTAAACCAAGGTACCACTGTATAGTTATCTCCTGAATATAAACTATATTAAGAAAGAGAAGGCCACATTTGGGGTGGTTCTGCTCTCTGTCAAGTGAGATAGAGATTTAGAGAAAAAGAGAAGTATATGCAATACATATTGTTCCTGACATCATCTTTGCAAAGCACATGCAGGAAGATGTGTCACAGATTCAGCCAGAAGTGTGTTTGGGGAGAAAAACTCAGTTGTGACAGATGCTGTGATAATAGAAATTGTTGTGCTGCATCCACGTAAAATGAAACATATAATTGCCCTTCT
Organism: Podarcis erhardii; assembly: GCF_964252035.2. NCBI lineage: Eukaryota > Metazoa > Chordata > Lepidosauria > Squamata > Lacertidae > Podarcis > Podarcis erhardii. Next base: position 19,877,578 of record NC_138499.1, read on the forward strand.
GCATACTTATTTCTCATCACAGAATCTGGAATGTATTTTAAATGCAGAAAATCTGTTTTAATGCATAGTTTAGACTTGCTTACTGTTATGCAGCTTGCTTGCATGCAGCACAAGACATATTTACTGATGGTTTCCTTTATGACTTGAATTTGAATAAAGGTAATTATAGGTGCAAGTTTGATTATACATAACACATTTTCATCAAAACTGGCTGTGACATCTTATAAGTGCTGGGGTTAAATAAATACACTGCAATTTTGCATTGTGTTTTTTCATAAGCATTTTATACTAACCTTTAATGTTATTCTTTTTTAAAATGTGTAGTCTAGAACAAGCTGGGGGGTCAAACAGGAGAGCAGAGATGGGTGATCCAAGTGCAGCTCAATCTTTTCCTAATGCATTGAAGCAGATTCTCTCTCTTCTAAGATCAGGTAGAACCTTATTGGCCCCTGAAGTCACCTGATCCCTAGTGAGGTGGCAGCTACAGAGCCTTCTGTGGCCATCTACACTGGTGGCAATACAGTACAGCAGAATATAGACTACCATCTCTTTCTCCAAGCCAAGATGGTTGTGAAAATTAACACACGGGTCTCACCTCTACAGTGCCTGTTTCAATAGTTTCTGGTCTCTTAGGGTTATCCTTCTGGTATTGGTAGACTAAACATCCAACTAAGTAAATATTAAACTGGGATTGCCTTCTCCCCCAAGTTCATCAAGAACAGGTGGTTTCGCATCTCTGCTTTGCTGGCCATACAATTCAAACAGCATGTTTTCTTTCTCTTCAGTGAAAAGAAAAGCTTTTGAAAAGAAAATCCATTAAACCAGAAATGTATGAGGTCTTGTCACACAATTTGCAGTCTTTTCTATCTCACTCATAGCCCAAGCCAAGCACAATTTATTAGCTTCAGAAAAGGCAAGGGGTTTTGAGGATCCAACAATGTAGAACAAGTTTAATTAAGTGATGTGCATTCTAAATAAAGCGTCTGGTTTCACATTTTGACATTTTAAACCAGAAAATTCAATTCAATCACAGGAACAATGAAGCATAGCCGGTCTTCCTCTTCACCCCACCCCCACTGCTACTTTCCCTTCTTTTCAGTAAGTTTTATTTCATTTGCCTGCCTGATATTTTTGGTACAATTCTGTCAGTATGGTGAAAGACTTAAACAAAGCTTTTGCATATATTTAGATGGGAATCACTTAGCATTTTTATTTCATCTTATCTTCAGTGCTGAAAGGTCTCTGCCTTTCTCCTTCCATCGTTAAATGCTAAATTTGATAGCGAGGTAAATGCCCGTTATCTTTCTGAAACTCAGACACATTTAAATTAGCCCTTGAGGGCGTTCTGCCAGGCATTCCTAGCGAACAGAGTCAAGGCAATCCAGATTATTTGACGTAATAGTTACTTGAAACAATGCCTCTCTCCTTATCCCCTCCAGTGTACATCTAAGACTTGTGGGCAACCTTTTGAAGACCAAATACTACGGTTGGTGGAGGCAGATGTGGAAATGGGTAGATGAGTGGATATGGCACTTAACTTTGTTATATTCTAGCCTTGAAAAAGGCAGGGATTTCCAAATAGAAACACACAACTTTGTCTGCCTTTTAGGCAAACAAAAGGCATTATCACAGTTTAAGGAGACATTCAAGCAAGAGAAAAGTACTAAGGGTGAGGCCTCTTTGAGAGGGTGTGGTCTGGGGAGACTCCTGGAGACAAATGGGGAGGCTTGGAACGTTGCATTTCCATTCCTTGACCTGAGGTTCCCCATCCCTGATCAAGAACCTCCTCTTATTCGGCCTGACCTCAAGTGGCAGCACATATAGCAGAGAAGGAAACCAGAGTTACAGGACCTTGGAGAGCTCTCAGAAGGGTCCACTTTAGCCAAATCTGGCTCACAAATTGAATCAATGGCCACATCCTCTTAATCATGGGAAGTGTAGTTTGTTAAGGGTGCTAATAGTTGTTAAAAGAGCCGTGGGTCAGTGAGGTGGATAGATGGGTCTATTGAACAAAAAGATGTACACACAAAGGGATCAAGGTTCCAGATCACATGGATGCCTTCTCAAGCTCAGCTACACACACAGAGGGGGGGGGGGGGCTAATCAGAGCATGTGACCCTGGGACAGTATTAACAGGTGTACAGCACCTATGCCTCCAGCACTGCTGGTTTAGCTCACCTGGTTGTCCCTCTTTATACGGATCAGAGTCAAGGTCCAAGCTATGGATCTTGACAAGCATTTCCAGTGATGGCACCTTAATTGAAGATAGGCTTCATTTTTACTATCATCATTATCATCTTTCCTCCAGCAAAGGCAAAGTGGCATACAGGGTTCTCCCCTTTCCAGCGTCATCCTCAAAACAACCCTGTGAGATAGAATACACTGAGAGGTGGTGAATGGCCTTAGGTCACCTGGTGTGCTTCATGGTTGAGTTGAGATTTGAACCCTGGTCTCTCACATCCTAGTCCACCACACTAACCACTTCACCCACACTTATTCCAAAAAGTTTTAAACTGAAATCAGTTCTAGCTAGAGTTTCCTTGTTTGTTTTTATTTTACTTGAGACATTCAATTCTGCTTTGGAGAACCTTGCCCTGAAAAGGGTGTTGAGGTATACATTCAATACATAAATAAATATTTTAGTAAACATTGAATTCTGTCCTAATTATACATTTCTTTTTCCGTTATTTACTTCCACTCACATTTAAGGATCAAATGTAGAGAAAAGAGCTACAAGAATTTAATTAACACAGTAACTAACAATTTGTATCCTTTGGAGATCGACGACTGTCTCAGATAAGTTTAAATAATGATCAGGCATGTTTGAAGTGTTTTCTCTTAGGAATTGTGTGGTCTGCAGAGGCTAACCAGCCGAGAGGGATGATTTCTCTCTGTAGCTCCCAATATACCATTTTGAAGATCAGGCCTTTGGCATAACAGATTGCATTATATTCAAAAAAGAATTGCATATGACAAGAATAGCAGAACAAGATTTGTTGTTCAGATCAAAATGAATATAATGCATATCTAACTCTCTGATAGGGCATTAAAATACTGTGGGTGAAAACCTGCCCATGCATTATAGTTAATGATGGTATAGTTTTTAAATGGGTGGTTTTCTGAATGTGAACCTTCCCCACCCCCCAGCAATTTAACTCCAATTCATGTTGGATCCAGCCTCTTCAAGCAGGACCTACTTCAAATTAGGGTTTGTATCCTGAGTTGTGCATTTATTTCCTTATGAATGACATAGGGCCCAACAGGGCCCATTCTGTTCAGCTTGTGACAAAACCAAGGCCATGAATACTGAATGGTTATGATTTCATTTATTTTGTTATCCCATTTATACCAATTCATCACTCATGGGGACAGGGAGGTAGCCTTACCTTTCTATATCAGCCAGCATTGATTTTGACAGCTGCTTCCTAGAAATCACTATTTTATTGTAGAGTGCTATCAAATGGCCATTGTTTGAGTTATTTCAATGCACTCTGTATGTTCAGAAAAGGTGACTGGCACCCAGTTTGCTGACAAGAGTCACTTATTGGCAGCCTGAAAAAAATCTAATAAATAAACTAATGAAAATGATTGCAAATTTCATAAATCTTGGGTTGGATCCAGCATTGCCCCTCCATGAATAGGAGGAGTAGGGACTTGTTTGCAGAGAGATCTGGAATCCAGCTGAAGTCCCCTGCCGGAGGAACAGAATAGAAACTTTCACCAATTCCTCTTTCTTAATGGCTATAGCATTTGCCATAATGAGGCAGCCATCTAAGCAGTTGAACTGATAGGACAGCAATTTAAAAAAATAATAAAAAATATTATTGTATCATCTACTACCAAGGATGGGAAGAGTTGCTTGTGGGATTATTCCCCCGCTGTGCCAAAAATACCATTCCAAGCCCCTCCCAGCTTGTTCCAGAGGGGTTTCCCACAAAAATAAGGATTCTGCAAAATTACCTCTGAGGATGAACCCTTCCTCCTTCAGCAGGAGTGAAACTTTACTCCTTACCAGATTGAATCAAACCCATTGTTAGGGTTAGTGGTGAAGGGTTAGGGTTAGGGACCATGTGAGCCTAGTTAGCTGATGATCAGGGCTTGGAAAGCATTGCACCATAGCCCACAAGTTTAAACTGGTGGTGGTGGTGGGAAGGATCACACCATTTCACTGTGGTGTCAAATGACTGACATGCATGGACTACAGAAGGTGTAGGCAGGCTGGATCCAGTTCTTTACCCCTGCCAGATACAACTCCTCCCAATCAAAATATATTGACTACATTCCTGAGGCAATCTCCGGTGGTGCAACCACATATTTTCAGAAATGGTAACATAAGATGAAGGTCTTAACAGGGTCTTTTTCCAGCTGGAACTCATCAGAACTCAGTTCCGGCACCTCGCTGGTGGGTGCCATTGCCATTATAAGAAAACAAGGGAGGCATTCATGGTGAGTTTCAGCACCTCTTTTTCTAGAAAAAATAGCACCTAAAGCCTTTGACACCTGGCTCTTTTGTGAAACGTTATTGCTGTACCTCTTGACAAATATCTCTATCTTGCTGGTGTTTTCACCTTGTTCACATACCCGCTCTGTAACTGGAAGGCATGTTGCCAATTAGCAAACTAATGTACTGGAAGAAAGTGATCAGAGGGACTGCGATTTCTTCAAAAAGAGCCTGCTGAGTAATAAAAAGCAAAGGACAGAAGAAGAAGAAAAAAGCAGTTATTTTCACATAGCTTCCAGTTTTCTGCACTGCAAACCTATACCGATTACCATAAAATTTTGATGTAGCGACAGCTCCTTGAAAACAAAACAAAACAAGGGTCTCAGCCTGATCCACAAATGAGTTCACCTGGAGTACTGTTCTCACAAAAGCCAGTTGGACACAGTTCACTGAAATCCACTTGAATTCACTTGGAAATGGGCTTGTTAGTTAAGCAGCCAGTATTAGCAGCAGGCTGTTTTCAATGGAAGCCCAAGACCATGACAGCTTTCCCTGCAGAATTTCAACTTTTTATCGTGTATCTAGATTGGGCTACATCCAAAGCCTTCTCTCACAATGACATTTTAACTAACTGTTTATTGCAGAGATGAAGTAATATTTTCATCCCGAGGGCCATATTCCCTCCTGGGCAACCTTCCAGGGGCCACATGCCCGTGATGGGCAGGGTCAGAGGTTAAAGTGGGTGGAACAACAAATATAAATTTTACCTTTCTACAGTATAAGTTAATTTCTATGCACGTTCACATCCCTTCCTTGATCCTCCATCCAGGCAAGCAAGGGGCACCATCAGAGTCTAAGGAGCCCAGCCAGGTAAAAATACTTGCGGAGGGTGAAAAGCAGAGCCAATGAGGGCTGTTGTAGCCTTGTGTGTGTGGCCTGGGGAGACTCCAAAGATTCAGATAGGGCTTCCATTTCTTCTGCCATATGTGAAGCATAATAATGAAGGTGGTGGTGGTGGTGGTGGTGATGTTATTGTTTTTATTTTGTTTACTGCATTTCATAAAAACATAGAATTGTAGAGTTGGAAGGGACCCCAAGGGTCATCTAGTCCAACCCCCTGCAATGCAGGAATCTTTTGCCCAACATGGGGCTTGAACTCACAACCCTGAGATGAAGAGCCTCATGCTATACCATCTGAGCTAAATCCTGGTTACATCATACCTTTTCTTCAAAAAGCTTCATGTGTCATACATACTTCTTCCCCTTTTATCTTGTTAGTCTGAGAATGAGTGTCTGGCCCAAGTTCACCCAGTGAACTTCATGGCTGGGTGGATATTTGAACCCTGGCCTCAGTCCAGCACTCTAGTCTCTATGCCCCACTAGTATTAGTATTTATGAGCTTGGAAATACAAGTCTCAGGGGCTGACAGGGATAATCCATAAGGTTGGTGTGGGTTTGGAAATCAGATTAGTAATAAGCTGGGCTATTTCCAGGTTTACTTCAGTGCTTCTTTGCAGTGTCTGTGTGTGTGTGTGTGAGAGAGAGAGAGAGAGAGGGGGGGGGATATCACAGTAGGGATCTTTGACCCAAATGTCTGCATCATCATTTTCACATAGTAAACAGGATTGTATCATGCACGTGCATATACTCCAGAACAAAGTTATTTAGGTCAGCCTCTCTGTGCCATTTCACATGCTGATGAAGTGTGCACTTGATTCTGTCATGGTCCTTCCCTGTTCTCCCTGTTGAGTTGAAGGATGCAAAGCGGGTGGCGGCAGCAGAGCATTAAGGCAAGTCGACAATGGCATCTCTCTCTTTTTCTCCTGCTTCACTGAGCTGATCCTTCACCCCACACTAGAACCAAAACATAAGTTCAGAACACCTTGACCAATCTATGAAGGAAAGCCATTTCATTTTATGACGGGGACCACTGTCTATGGACTGTGATTTTGCCTCTTGTGTGCCAATAATGTACTCTTGACTTACCCTGTGATACATCACAGATACAATATGCCATGTTGGTGTCAGAAGTTTAAGGGCTCTAAAATACATGTGTCCCTCAATCTGGACTCCAATTCCCATCAGCCCTGGTCCGCATGGACAGTCAGGGAAAATGAGGCAGGGCTGTAGTTCTGTGGTAGGGCATCTAGTTTGCATACAGAAGATCTCCAAGGTCAAATTCTCCAAGTTCAATCTCTCCATGTAGGACTGGGAGAGACTCTTGTCTGAAACCTTGGAAAGGTACTACCAGTCAGTGCAGACAGTATTGAGCTGAGGGGCCAATGGTCTTATTCGATAGCTTCCAACATGAGCTAGAGTTCAGCTACTACTGGAGGACCACAGGCTCCCATTCCTGTTTTCAAGCGTTATGCAGGACCTGGGCATCCCACACCACAGCATTTTCAATAAGGATGAGGAACCCTCCAGATCTTGTTGGACTCCAGCTCTCATCAGCTGAAACCAGCATGGCCAATGGTCAGGGATGATGGGCTGTGGAAGGTCACAGGTTCTTCATGCCTTTTCTAAGGGCTACTACCCAACATCTTGAATTGTGTAACAAGAACGAATGGAAGCCTAGGAAGACTATGGAGTGCTGGTGTTCTGCACTCCAGCAGACCCAACCCTACTAAACTGTACCAGCTAAAGCTTCAGAACAGTACATCAAGAGGTTTTCTTCTCACTGCTTGCTCTTTTATCTTCTATTTTGAGGTATTCCCTCGCACCTGTATGAGATCCCTTTGTGCTATGATAATGGACAAAATGAAGCTGAAAAATTCTTCAGGGTTTGTTGAGGGTTCTTCTAGCTTCATATGTCTTTTTAGACAGACAGCTTGTATATATTAAGAAGCAATGAAGTGCTTGCATATTTGCAGCAGGCATTTCTCAATTGCCCTAAAGTTGAGTTGATAATTCTAGTTAGGGTCAGCCACTCGGCATCCAATAACACTCTGACCAACCAACATCTCTCCCTCTCTCTCTCTCCCCACCTGCTTTCCAATTCCCCACCAGAACTGTGTTTTCTCTGTTAACTGTCATTCGGCACCACAGACACTGACGACACCTCCTACACACTCCATACATCTCTCAGCTTGTCCTCTCATGGTTCCTGTTTATATCTACCCACCCCCACTACTAACATATGGCTTTTGAGAACTCACACACAGGATTGCCTGCCGTGAACTGTATTCTTCTATTTCTTTTGGCGTATTTTAAATAAGAACATAAGGAAAGCCTTCTGGACAGGCTCATATAGGAATAGATCCTGGAGATATCCTAGCCCAAGGCATTTGAAGTATCAACTGAAGTATAGACTGAAGCATATGTAGCCAGGTCAAAATTAGTGAAGAAAGTTTCCTCATCTCTTCTATTTGTTTGTTTTTAAAAAGTTGATCCTTTCACATTTAATGCCATATATAGATCCATTGGTTTTATTTCTATGCTGAATCCTAGTCTCCATATTTACTCAAAATCATGGTTGGAAGCTAATCCTTTCTGTTTCATGCAAAGGTTCCCTTGCTCCATCTTGGGGTGTGTTTTTTTGGGTTTTTTTAAAATGATGTGTACATTTCTGGTGGTAGGAAAAGGTCTTTATTCTTGTGTCGCCTCACTGAATTACTGACGTCTGTTTCCAGTAAATATTTGTTTCAGTAACTTTCAGGTTCTTCAGAACGTGACATTTTGAAGCTTGTTGGCAATTTCCACACACATTTTGATAAGCAGCAGATAATAAAAATTTTAAGACCAGAGACAATTGCATTTTTTCTGAACAGGGAATTGTAATACTACAGGGATTCATTGCTTTACAAAGCAGTGAGCAGATATTGCCACGTTACTTTGTGAATGCATTATGAAAATCTTTACGTCTGAATTATTAAAGAAATAAATGATGATTACCATTTCCCTTAGCCGGGAGATTAGAGCGGGAAGGATGTGGAGAAATAATGCTAAACTTTAGAAAGCAGGAAAAAAGGGACAGATGATATTTTTCATCACTTCTCCTGGGGCATCAGGAGTTGCCACAACTAGGAAATGCAGGCGGAATAATGTAGAGCTTCACCACATATACATCGCTGTACTTTGGTCTGTGTTTATTCAGCAGTAAGTGTTCAGTGGGGTTCACTGTCTAGGGCATGGGTAGGCAAACTAAGGCCCGGGGGCTGGATCCAGCCCAATCGCCTTCTAAATCCGGCCCGCAGACAGTCTGGGAATCAGCGTGTTTTTACATGAGTAGAATGTGTGCTTTTATTTAAAATGCATCTCTGGGTTATTTGTGGGGCATAGGAATTCATTCATTATTTATTTATTTATTTTCAAAATATAGTCCGGCCCACCACATGGTCTGAGGGACAGTAGACTGGCCCCCTGCTGAAAAAGTTTGCTGATCCCTAGTCTAGGGAGTGTGCATAGGATTCCACTTTCACTTTCCCATATGTCTGGAAATTGAAACCAGTTAACCCTGGGACTAGTCTACCTGTGAGATCGCCTTGCCCCATATATGCCCACTTGCTGTTCTGGTCTGAGGTACTGGCACTTTTACAGGTGCAAAATAATCCTTGTTTCCACATTCTTAAGAAATTAATATTTTAGTGTGTCAGGACCTTCACTTTGGAACTCCCTGCGTATTGACATCAGGCAGGTGCCTTCATTCTACTCTTTTCGATGCCTGGTAGAAACATTGTTTAGGCAATCCTATCCAGACATGCAGAATCTTGACATGTGTTTTAACCTGCTTTATTGGCGTATCATTGATTCTAATTGATTGAACCTAAGCCTTATGAGGAGCGCTTGAAGGAGCTGGGTATGTTTAGCCTGGAAAAAAGGAGACTGAGAGAAGATATGATAACCATCTTCAAATATCATAAAGGCTGTCTCATACATTCCGAAATACTTTCTGACAGTAAGAGCTGTTTGGCAGTGGAACAGACTCCCATGAAAGGGAGTGGACTGTTTTTAAACAGAGGTTGGATGGCCATCTGTCATGGATGATTTAGCTGAGATAGCTGCATTGCAGAGAGTTGGACTAGATTATTGATGGCCAAACGTGGCCTTCCAGGTGCTTTGGGACTACAACTCCCATCACCCCTAGCTAGCAGGACCATTGGTCAGGGATGGTGGAAATTGTAGTCCCAAAACAGCTGGTGGGCCAAGTTTGGCCATCACTGGACTAGATGATCCTTGGGTCCCTTCCAACTCTAAGATTCTATGATAGAATTTAGATAGTTTTAAACTGTTTTTTACTGATAATTTATTGGTTTTGTTTGTTTGTTTGTTTTTGTTTAAACAGCTTTTCATAGAGTTATAATTTCAGAGTTGTTTAGCAATCAATCCCTAATCTTCTTTCTTCTTCTTTGGCGATCGCTCGTAGCCAAGTAAGTTTGTCTTCCATAAACACAGTTTTAACAGTGAGTCCGTAAGTGACTGTGGAGGCCAATTCTGGATCCACACATCCTTCCATAGTGCGGACATAGGTTTCCAGGCAGGAGTTGATCATGGTGAGGGTTTGCCAAGCATGCCTTCCTCTTGGCATGTTTCTCCCTTTCATCCTGAGTTCAAGCGTCTTCAAAGCCCATGACACCTTTGGTTTACCTCTGGCTGCTCTCCAATTAGAATGCTCACAGGTCAGTGTTTCCCAGTTGTTGGTGTTTATACTAGTTTTTTTAGATTTGCCTTGAGAGAGTCTTTGAACCTCTTTTGTTGACCACCAGCATTACGCTTTCCATTTTTAAGTTTCATTTTTAAGTGTTAAGTTCTTCTTATTCAAACTGCTACTACCACTACTACTAAATTATTATTTATATGCCACACATCTGACTGGGTTGCCCCAGCCACTCCAGACAGCTCTCAACAAAAATAGTAAAAACACAATACAACACCACACACTAAAAATTCATCCCAGGAACTCTGAGAATAAAAGCTCTGCACTACACACTACAGGTCCCAGAATTCTTTGGGGAAAGCCATCACTGTTCAAAGCAGTATCATAGAGATTTAAATGCATGGCTTGACTGTGGCCTTAGTTGACATCTCCAGGCAATCAGGAGATACTGGTGCCTCTTTAACTGAGGCTTGTTTCACATGTGGTGGACAATATGTATTTATGTAACAATGGGTATGAAATGCCTTGTAATTTGTGACTGCACATACATGCACATTGGTGTGCCTATTCACAGTTAGCTGTGCCGTGTATTAACAGCAAGCAGTGATAGAAACCTGTCTGCAGTTGAAGCACATTTTTACTCTGCTCCTTAGATGGAAGTGGCTTCCATCTGGGGAAGTCTATAATGTGTAATTGTTTAAGAGCTATAGGACACCCGATGGTTTCCTGCTGTTGAAATGTGAAATATTGGAAAGTTCCTGCATGGGAAACCTAGAGAATCGGACTGTGTAATTCAGAAACGATCTGTGTCTGAAGTTGATCTGACAATTCCAATAATATTCTTGGGATAATTCCTCAATAACATTCCATAGATTTGACAGCGCCTAAGTACCAGTATTTGCAGCATGAAAGGGTATAAAAAAGGCATTTTAAACAACAACAACAACTGGAGAGGAGCGACCCCCTCCCCAGCTGCTTGTTCTATGAATAAAGGGCACTTTTATCCAAGACAGACAGCGGATGGTTTGTAGTATGTCAGGTCTCATTCATTTTAAACCTGCAGTATCAGCGGATTGCTGACTCTCAAAATGGAGCTGTTACAGATGGCACTCTTTAAAAATAGAATTTTGTTGTTTCACCTGAAGTGGATTTGAGTGACACTAGACTATGGGGGGGGAAAAACCTGCTGAAGTTCATCTAGAGTCAGGAAGATTGGATTAACCCAAGAGATGTAAGTCAGTTTCAAACTGAACAAGGAGCATAAGGTTTTGTGACATGGACAAGGTGACAAAACCTCCTATTTATTTTTGCTATTTGCTATTTTTGTGTGTTTCTTTTTAAAACACACACAAACCACAATTTAATTCCATTTTCATTTAGAATCAATTATTACAGCACATTTCAGACTACCAGATAATAATAATAATAATAATAATAATAATAATAATAATAATAATAATACATGTTACATGTTACAATCTTTGCAATTAATTTCAGGTATGCTTATGATCCAATCCTATGCATGCTTCATCTGAAATCCCACAGAACCTGTTGTGGTTCCTTCAGTTTGTCTCTACATTTCCTTCCTCTAGGCACACGGATGCCGCAAAAATAAGTCAATAAATCACTATATGCTGTATTTTTTAATTTCATTTTTGCACTGTGAATGGCCAGGGTCAGTGGAAGTTGTATGTAGTTCAGCAACCGCTGGAGGGCCAACAGTTCCTCACACTTGCTCTAAAAGACAGGATCACAGAATTGCAGATTTAGAAGGCATCCTGAGGGTCATCTGGTCCACCCCTCTTCAATGCAGGAATCTCAGCTAAAGTATAGCCATTCAACCTCTTGATAATAATAATAATAATAATAATAATAATAATAATAATAATAATAATAAATTATTTATATCCTGCCCTCCCGGGCCAAAGCCAGGCTCAGATCAGCTAATAACAAGTAAAAATAGCACAGTGTACATAAAATCACAGTCAATTAATTAAAATACATTCTAAAATCAATTCAGAATCAAATTAATGGCAACCATTGCACTAGAGTTCTATGAGGATTACAGAAGGAGAGAGGGGGTCAGACTGTGCCTTGGCCAAAGGCCTGGTGGAACAGCTCCATCTTGCAGTCCCTGCAAAGGATGTCCTGCAGGGCCCTAGTCTCTTGTGAGCGTTCCATCTCTTGTGACAGAGCATTTCATCAGGCCAGGGCCACGGCCAAAAAAGCCCTGGCTCTGGCTGAGGCCAGTCTAACCTCCCTGTGGCCTGGGATCTCCAAGATGTTTTTATTTGAAGACCATAAGGTCCTTTGTGGGACATAGCAGGAGAGGCAGTCTTGTAGGTACGAGGGTCCTAGGCTGTATAGAGCTTTAAAGATTAAAACCAGCACCTTAAACCTGATCCTGTACTCCACCAGGAACCAGTGCAGTTGGTATAGCACTGGGTGAATGTGATCCCGCAGCGAGGACCCCGTAAGGAGTCTTGCTGCGGCATTCTGCATGCGCTGGAGTTTTTGGGTCAGTCTCAAGGAACTGTCCACCACCTTCTGAGGGAGTCCGTTCCACCATCAAGCAGCTCTTACACACCCATGTATTCCTGCTCCCAAACACAAAGAATCACAGAATTGTAGAGCTGGGACTCTATAAGTTCTTTATCAGGATTCTTCTCCCTGCCGAGGAAGCTCTACACCTATAATCCATATGAACATAGCACCCCATTAAATTGATTCCTGTTGAAAAATCAGTTTGACACTGGCTTGTGCGTCAGCATATAGTATTATGTTGTTGTTGTTCTTTAATCATTTAGTCGTGTCCGACTCTTTGTGACCCCATGGACCAGAGCATGCCAGGCACCTCCGTCTTCCACTGCCTCCTACAGTTTGGTCAAACTCATGCTGGTAGCTACGAGAACACTATCCAACTATCTCGTCCTCTGTCATCCCCTTCTCCTTGTGCCCTCCATCTTTCCCAACATCAGGGTCTTTTCCAGAGAGTCTTCTCTTCTCATGAGGTGGCCAAAGTATTAGAGCCTCAGCTTCACAATCTGTCCTTCCAGTGAGCACTCAGGGCTGATTTCCTTAAGAATGGATAGGTTTGTTCTTCTTGCAGTCCATGGGACTCTCAAGAGTCTCCTCCAGCACCATAATTCAAAAGCATCAATTCTCTGGCGATCAGCCTTCTTTATGGTCCAGCTCTCACTTCCGTACATCACTACTGGGAAAACCATAGCTTTTAATATACGGACCTTTGTTGGCAAGGTGATGTCTCTACTTTTTAAGATGCTGTCTAGGTTTGTCATTGCTTTTCTCCCAAAAATATAGTATCATAGGAAGTGCCATTATAGTGGCTCAGATCATTGGCCCATTTAGCTCAATATTACCTACACTGACTGGCAGCAGCTCTCCAGGTATTCAGATGGGAATCTCTCCCAGCTTGGAGATGATGGGGATTGAATTTGGAACCTTCTTCACACAAGGCAGATGCTCTGCTGCTGAGCAACGGCCCTTCTCCATAGCCTAGGGACTAGCCAGGAGCATTTTAGAGAGCGTCTTCGTGCATCTATTGCCTGTGGGTAGCAAATAACTGAACAGGGCTACACATTGGTAAAACATCAAATAAAATAAGACTTGCTATAGCTGAACATACAATCCCTTATGTTGCTTTTTTGGGGGAGGAAGCTTTTTATCAGTGAATACATGCATATCTATAATTCAGATGGTGAGAGGCAGGTACAAATGAACTGAAGGAATGCAAACTTCTTTTGCACAAGCCTCTGTACACCTTTTGAAAAATAAACAACAACAACAAGGAGGCTTTCTAGTGCATCAGCACCACTTTGGCAAACAAGACAAGGTAATTTGAAACTCCAAAAACACAGGGATAATTTTAGAAGACAATTTCCTGTAGTGTCTTGGTTCATTTCTGTCTCCTCCTCTGATTTTAATTTGAGAATTTCAGTAACAGGAGAGTAACTTGCAAAAGGTTCTGGCAAATTACACCTCCCACACATACATAGACCTATTCAGGTGTTTGTGTGAATGTTTGTGGACTAAAAGTTTGAAAAGGGCAGGGGTGTTTGGGCAAGCACCCTCCTGCCTACATGTCCCAAGCACATTTGTTGAAACATGGCTTAGAATCTCCCGTCAGTTCATCCTTTTCAGCACAGAAAGCACTATTTTTCTAGAAGAAGAGGTGCTGGAACTCGCCATGAATGCCTTCCTTGTTCTCTTATAAAAACAATGGCACCCACCTAAGAGATGCCGGAACTGAGTGCTGACAGGTTCCAGCTGGAAAAAAGTCCTGCTTCTAGGCACACCCCACCCCTCCCTTCCTTCAACTTACATGTGTTGACCCCAAACACATTGTGGAGTGCTCTCCCTGGAGAAGCTCAGCTGGCACCTTTGTAACATATCTTTAGGCACCAGACGAAAACACTCCTCTTCTTGGAGAGTCTTCCAGGTCTTTGGCTAATTAAGCAACTTATTTTGCCACAATTTTGGTGGAACCACGTAAGAACTGTCATGGTTTATTTACTTTGGAAACAACTATAATGTAAGTGAATGATGGGTATCAGTTGATCAATGTTATATCACTATTTTAAACTGCACTGCCATAAGTTGTGCTGGCTGTCATTTAGCTACCCAGGTAGGTTCAAGGTGCTTGGGAGCAAGTTGCCTTAAAGATTGTCTCATCCTCAATCAGTCACCATGTTCTACAGGAGAGGGCACTCTAGACAAGCTAGCCTTTCAGTTCTGCATGGTGTCAGAATTAGGACTTTACAGTAGGGCCAACTACCATTTGGAAGTCCCTCTGTTGTCTTTTTGACACATGCTAAAAATGTTCCTTTTTCTTTTTACCTTCTAAAATTTTCATTGCAATTGGTCTCTGACTTTTTTATGTAGAACGTTTGAACATTTCTTCCAAGTACAATCGTACCTCGAGTTACAAACACCTCAGGTTTCAAACGCTTCAGGTTACAAACTCCACTAACCTGGAAGAGTTACCTCAAGTTGAGAACTTTGCCCCAGGATAAGAACAGAAATCGTGTGCCGGCAGTGTAGCGGCAGCAAGAGGCCCCATTAGCAAAAGCACGCCTCTAGTTAAGAACAGTTTCAGGTTAAGAACAGATGTCCGGAACGAATTAAGTTCGTAACTAGAGGTACCACTGTAGGTTAGCATAATGTCTTCTGCACGACATTTCTGATATTTTAAAGTTAGTTAAGGTGTTCCACACCTTCCGCTGATCCCTTGAGTACACTTGAGTACACTGGGCCTTTTGTGGACCAGAGCAATCTTGACAGAGCTTTCTCTTCATCCACTGAGAGCTGCCCTCTTGTTCCCGTTTGATTGTGAGAACTTCCATATCATTAAGGCTAAATTTACTTGTATAGAAATTGAATCTCTGGTGTGCTGTGCATATATGTTCCCTGATAATTTGCTTCAACTTTTTTCCCATTTGGGAATATTCATTGGAATGCCAAAATTGCTATAATTAACTTCATTTTTATTCAGCTGGCTACAGTTTCTCTAGGTTAATTAACACCACTACCCTTGAGTACTGAGTAACAGGTTCCAATGAACATTATCCCGCACTGCTGTCATTGTTTATAACACCCTTTCCCACTTCATAACTCTGTATATTGATTGAAAACCAAGCACTAGCTTATGGTGAAGTTCACAAGTAGCAGAGCAAACTTCAGGACCACTGATGACAATGATGCTAAGTCCAATTCATGAAAGAGACTTAGTCAATACCTGAATCTGAATGGAACCTGCTGGTACAACAGACATAACCAATACAGTGCCTTCCAGGTATTGTGGGTCTGCTAGTCCCATCATCCATAACTATTGGCCATGCTGTCTGGAGCTGATGCAAGTTGTAGTTCAACAAAATCTGGAGGTAGTAAGAGTAGCCTGGGATAGCAAAATCACACAGAAGGTTCAGGAACCATGGAAGTATACTAGAAATTGTAACACCAGATTCAAATTAAATTGATTTCTCTTTCTTTGGGCTACTTCCTTTTCCTGTTTTACCACTGCAATAATATTATTTCATGGCTATGGGAGGAGATAGGTAGAACTACATAAAACAGACAACATTAAGGTGGATTGGGGAGTTCATGACACTTTGTGTAAGCTATCCCTACATGGGTTTGATGACTAGGGGGAGCCATCTACATTCATGAAAATCTCAGCCCCAATATATATGGATGGACAATGTCATGGACATTACAGCTACTAAGTATGATAGCAAGACAGAGTACTTTCCCATTTTCCTTTCCAGTGGCAAAGAACAAGATACATATAGAAGCCATCTATATTGGCAGCTGAATCTTATTTTGTTACTGGTGATGGGGCAACATCCTCCATAGAAATTGTGAGTAGCAGGCTAGCTTAGGGTATACAGGGCAAACCCTGTGGCTCACACAGATTCCTGCATTGCAGAGGGTTGGACAAGATGACCTTCTGGGTCTCTTCCACCCCTACAATTCTACAATTCTGTGATTCTATTCTTACACCTCACTGCTGCTCACACATTGCTTTGCCTATCGCGCTGCCAACTCACACAAATGCTACAAAGAGACCTTGACCATCCAGCATACATCACATGAACAGAATGCATGTGTGCACATGATGTCCATTTGAGTACACGTCCTGGTTTGAATGCCTCTCTGGCTGCTTGCTCAGACATCAGAATCTGCCTCATGCTTTCTAAGGCCATCCAGCTCAATACTGTTGACATGGATAGTAGCTTCTCAAGGCTTCAGGAAGAAGTTGTTCCCTACCCCTGGGATTGAACCTGGGACCTTTTGCAGGCAATAAGCACTCACACTTTATATGTGGGTGCCCTTTGCGGGATTGCGCACGGGGCTACAGTTCCCAGGCAACTTACTAGAAATAGGAGGCTGGCTTGCTTCTCAGTGTTATTATTTGGAGGTTCACACCCAGCCTCAGTAATAAAGTTTCTTGCTGGGAGGTGGGGCCAGTCCTAATTTAAATAGGGGGTGGAACAGATAACTCCCTTCCCTTTGTTTAATGTTTCTTGTTTGCAGGTTAACTTTTTCTTCCTGTTTAGCGGGTGCTGCCACGGTCTTTGACTGGTTGCTGTTGAAGGACCGGGAAGAAATTTTCCTGCATTGGCAGGTTTTGTCTTCCCCGTAGTAGTTCGTCACAACTTTGGTGGTTATGGTCTTGGGAAGAATCCTTTAGTCTTTTCTTCCCTATATTGGGGGGGGGGGTGAAGTGGTGACTCACCACCCTGCAGCAGTGATTCCAGGGTCCCCTCTTAAAGGGGTTATATATATGGGTGTCACTGGCCATACACTGAAAGGTCGTCAATGAACTACTCTGCATGCGAGGATATGGGCTGGGCTGCCTGCTACACTTATGTCTTGCAGAGCACCCCCATATCCCATTTACTCTGATGAACCCCAGTTCCCCCGGCTGGGGGCTGGGAAGGATACACACCCAAGGCCTAAGCCAAAGTCTTCCTACATTCAGAAGTTTAAATAAAGTTGTGGCCTAATTTTAATTCCATAATACGTGTCAGAGTCTTTACTCCTTTCTTGTGATCCCTGGGGGCTGGGGCTGTCGCCTGGTCACACAAAGCATGTGCTCTACCATTGAGCTAAATTTATTTCCCAATGATATAGTAGGATTTCCTGCTTCCCCAGGGACCAAAGATAGCACAACATTGGGAAGGGAATGCTACTGACAGTCAAGGACCTTTCCTAATGGGGCCAACTGCATCATGTTTGGAGAAGTCAAATAGATGAGTCATCTAGCAGCAAGCAAGCTTCACCATCATTGAAGTGATGGCTCAGGACGACTGGACAGCTGGAGGGAATCAGGAGGAATGTTTGTGCCTCTAGCAACTGAGACCTATGATAGCTGCTTCACTCTGCCTTAAGGTACCACCCCCTGATTCTTTAGCACAGGATTCACTGTTGATTTGATTCAGCAATGAACACACTTGCAGGTGTTCATTGGACTCCACAATTCCTTCAACCCAAGGGGAGTTCTGGCATACAAAGGAATGAGCTCACGGGGTTGCCATTTCCACTGAAATAATACAGCCCAATATGTACCAGGATCTGTATCAGTACATCTGCAAGTGATTAAAGCTTTGCTTATCTCTAGATTCACAGTCCACAATTTCTTTCAGAAATAGTTGTTCACCTGCTTCTCAAAGGATTTTATCTACAAAAAACTCCAGGGAAGGAAACAGAGAGAAAACGTGTTTCAGAAGTTTTTGTATTATTATTAAAGCAACTTGCTAGATTCCATTTTCAATTAGTCACAGCAGATAAAACTCACGGTGACCCATACCACGATTACATCAGTACTGGATTATTACAATGCACTTTACATAGAACTACAATTGAAAAAAGGATGTTCTGAAAACTTCAACTGGCAGAAAAATCAGCAACCAACATTTTTATTAGAGCTAGGTGGCAGTTTTCTAGCATATGGCTCCTCTTTCATACCAGTTTCCCTCATTTCCACCCCATTGCTGAGCCCAGTTCCAAGTGCTGGTTATTACTTTTTAAGTCCTAGGTGGCTTCAGAACACCAAGCCTTCAACCAATGATTTCTTTTCATACAGACTTGCCTACCTGCTTAAAATCATATGGGGAGAGGACCTTTCCTACGTCCCCAACCATCTGAACTGTGATTAATAGCATTTCACAATTTTAGCAGGGAAATAACGAAACAATACATAAGTGAAGGTGCTGAACAATATAAAATTCTCAATTAAATTACATGAATGGAATAAAATAAACCAATGAATCAGATTCACGGCACAACTTAACAGGAAAAGCCTGTTAAAATCAGGTGCCTAAATCCCAATACTGTAGGTGCTGCCTGATATTTTGTGGAAGTGCATTCCAATGGGCCAGGTGCTACAACACTAGAAGCCTTGGTGGAGTATTTTCTTTCCTGGTGTATGTGTTTGTAGACATAAGACACACTTCAGGAACATGCAGCGCTACGAAGAGTGTCTCTGTTGTGGAAGACAGCAACCAGGCAGGGGGTATAAGGTAAAGTGTTTCTGAATATAATTGGGTCACAAATTGCTCAGGGATTTATTTGCTAAAAGCAAGATCCATTAAACCAGTCCTGGTACCATGCTGGCAGCCATTGCACTGCTTCTAGCAAAAATGTTACATGTTGTCGAAAAGACATCCTATTCTGTACCCATGTTGCTCATCACAGCCATTGCAGCTTCCAAATCAACCTTGAGGGAAACCCCACTTAGGGCACATTGCAGTAATCTAGTCTGGAGTTACAGGTCAAGCTATCCTGATCCCTAGCCAGTCTTGGGCCTCATGCAACACAGGCTAATTTGGAGAAGTGCTTAATTTCAAAAAAGGATGGCTATGTTCTGGTTTCCATATTGTTTTGGAAAGAGTGAATGGGGCAGAGTTACCTTTAACAACCATAAGGAAAAAAATACCCTACAGTGCCATCTGTCCAGAATTATGGAACACACTGCCAGTAGAGTTTAAGCAAGCGCCTTCTGTTTCAACTTTGAAACATTGGCTGAAAACTTTTCTATTCTGCTAGTCTTATGCAGAAATTGAGAATAGTTTCTGCAGAATAGTTAGCTGGTTTTTGATTTTAACTTTGTAATGTGTTTTCAAGATTTTATGTATAATTGTTGTAAACCACTCTGATATTTTTTAATGAATGGCAGTATGTAAATATTTTTATAGAAATGCAATCTGAATCAAATTTCTCCCCTATTTGTCCCAACAGGTCATAGCAATCCAGGATGCCAAGAACTATTGACACCCAAAGTTACCCACAAGCCTCAAGGAAGAATGCAGATAAAATTGTAGTATAAATTAAGAATTAATTTGGAGTGTGTGTGTGTGTGTGTGTGTGTGTGTGTGTTGATGGCTGTGCTGCTTTGCCATCTACACTGCTCTGAGGACGCAGCACCAAAAGGCTAATAAATACCCAAACAAACAAATAAGTTTTCCCAAACCCTGACTTCCAAGAGGACCTACTGAAGTAACAATGTGTGAAATACAGGCCACGAAAGGACCCAATAATTCACGTGCCAAGACCTTCCATCTTACAGCAGGTTGTTTCAGGCATCTATGCCACTGCTGGCTCTGTTAAGGGCAGATGGATCTACGGCTGAATGATATGTTTGCTGTTGCTCCATGTTCTCTTCCTAACAACCTGCTGAGATCTTGATGCATGGCTCGAAAACACTCGAGGAGAAATTGAAAGGGTGTTAATTCTTACATCATATATCTGATATTGTGCAAAAGGCTGTTCTTCTTCCTGCTGAACTTTGCTTGACTTTCTTCATCTGACAAGCTCAGCAATTCCACTTCCCACAAATAGTTTGTGTTTGAAAACTGAAGGGTAATGTCTAAGCTTCCGTCGCTTGGCTGAAGTGTGAGTTGGAGGCTTTCAATATGATTCACTTTATGTGAATTAAAGAAATGCCAGAGGCGTTTATTTTGCCATGATACCATTGTGAAGGTCAGGAGATAGGACCAATGGTTAAAAGTCTTTTAAGGGTAAACTGCCTCTAGATTCTGTGGAGGCAAAGCATACACAAATCAGCAAATCCAAAACCAACATTTTATTCTTATTTTAGGAGATTTCTAGATCTCCTTTCAGGGTAAATTTTCAAAGAGGCATAAAATATAAAACTGCAGGATTCAAATAATAAATCACAATAAAATAAAATCAAGAAAGAGATAAAATAAAGACTGGTAGGCAAACATTAGATGAGAAGCAAGCAATGTCCAACCTAGTTAAAGATTCTTTAATTCCCTCCCAAAGTCACTGATATCTCAATGGGTGTGAGTGTTTTGTGGAAACTTGATGCACAGTAGCCATTTTGGGCAGAAGCCACAACTTTTAATCACTTTTATTTTGGCCCATTTCCCCAAGTCTTACTAGTGCTTTCTGCTCCAGTTAACATAATTTATGTTTGCTGGTTACATTCTATGAATGATTTGGAATGTCACTTGAGAGAAGGAATGGGTTCACGGGATATGGGAAACATGGTTTGCAATGGACATCTTCTTCAAAGAAATAACAAGTACTGACTTTCACTTCCCATCATGGCCTTTCATGCTGTCAGGTTTTTTTTGTTTTTTGTTTTTGCTTTCTGCATGCAAACAAAAGATATCAGAAATTTTCAAGAGTGCTAATGCTGATCCCTTTCATTATGCTTGTGTGCAATGAGGTAAGGGAGGGTTGCAAATTAATATTTAAAATAGTGTTGTTATGAATTAAAGCCAGTTTGTGGGTTGCCTTGCCTTGCAGCAGCAGGTTCAACTTGAAGGCCGCTTGATTCCTTGCTTAGAAAATGCTGCATTCTCCAAAATAGTTCAGTTCACACCAGATCCCTAATTTGACTATATAAAGTGTTTTTGAGTGAGCAATTATGTGGTAGCAATCTTAGCATATGAGGTCCTTCTTTCTAACACAAAAGGAATGTATGATATGAGGTTGCCTAGCTTTCATGATGTGCAAGTATTCTCATTTTCTCTATAGAACTTAGACTTCTGGACAATTACTGAGCTCTTAGATTTGTGATGGCAAGTTCTACGGGTTAATTATAAGTTGGGGGGGGGGAGAAAAGAAAATAGCATCTCCATTTAACAGTTTTTTGTTTTTTTTAACTTAAGTGGTTCTTCCACTTGCTGGATGAAAAAAAAATGATTAGGTGTATGCAGCATCCTTGTGAAGTTTTAGAACTCATGAGTGGAGTTAGCATGGGGTTTGTATTGCAGAAAAGGTGCAACTTAAAGTCCCCCCAGACTATACCACTTCATACTGCAGATCCATACGGGTGGTACACCATCTGTAGCCCTAGTCAGATGTGCTTGAGACAGAATGGGAGGGTCATACTTCCTGGCCCCATGCTATGCTTTCATTGCCCAAACCGTGTATGGAGAGCTTGCTTTAAGCATCAAAGAGTTATCAGGTTCTGAGGGTAAATCAGGAATATGAACCAAAGCAGCAAGACTAGACATACCAGTGCTACAGTGCAACGGGAAGCTTCTAATACTCCTTCCAGTCCACGAGCATCCAATGGCCACGCTGGGCAGAATCGGTCCATAAAGATCTTAACTGAAATGCTGTAGTGACATGGCTCACCACATGGGGTTTGTTGTTGTTGTTTAGTCGTTTAGTCATGTCCAGCCCCATGGACCAGAGCACACCAGGCACTCATGTCTTCCACTGTCTCCTGCAGTTTGGTCAAACTCATGCTGGTAGCTTCAAGAACACTGTCCAACCATCTCGTCCTCTGCCATCCCCTTCTCCTTGTGCGCTCCATCTTTCCCAACATCAGGGTCTTTTCCAGGGAGTCTTCTCTTCTCATGAGGTGGCCAAAGTATTGGAGCCTCAGCTTCAGGATCTGTCCTTCCAGTGAGCACTCAGGTCTGATTAACTTCAGAATGGATAGGTTTGATCTTCTTGCAGTCCATGGGCACTAGGTTAATGGGACAAAAAGGACTGACAAAATCCGGGGCCAGGAGGAAGGGACGCTGGGTGAAGATTGGACTCTTCTATATTCTTTTTTTTCTTTTGTTATTAAGACTGTTTTAAAAATAATTGATGAATGTTAGAAAAATGTTGAAATGGAATTATTTGGCTCTAGCAAAAATGTTTTAAAGAATTAGGTTAATGATATGGCTATGAGAAGTTGATAAAAATAAGATTTAAATTTTAAGTTTTAAGGCCTGCTATAAGACAAGATGAAAATAGATTAAGATAATGTAAGAAAATGTAAGGATAAAATATTGTAAAGAGGGTAAGGATTTGCTGTATCTGATTGGGTAAAGAGGAATGCATAGAAGGGAGGCGTGAGGAGGTCAAGAAAGAAAGTTAATTAAGTATGAATTTGAAAGCTGGAATTTTTATTTTCCTTTTTGTTGGGTGGAATTTTATTTTTCTTGTATTTTGTTTTTCTGACCTGTTTTATGTGTATTTTTTGATTATTTTTTGTTTTTCATTACTTTTTTGGTTGTTATGTGTTTTTTCTTTTATAAAAGCTTAATAAATATATTTTTAAAAAAACAAAACAGAATGGATAGGTTTGATCTTCTTGCAGTCCATGGGACTCTCAAGAGTCTCCTCCAGCACCATCAATTCTTGGGCGATCAGCCTTCTTTATGGTCCAGCTCTCACTTCCATACACCACTACTGGGAAAACCATAGCTTTAACTATACGGACCTTTGTCAGCTAGGTGGTATCTCTGCTTTTTAAGATGCTGCCCCACCACATGGGACAGTGGCCAGCAATTCCTGACATTTCATAGGAAAGTTACAGTGTTACAGCTCAGCACGTTGGAGCCAAATCTACTAAGGAAGTCCTTTTGTGAGTATTACTTATGGATATTCTTAAAAAGACAAACATGCACATATAACCATATACAAGACTCAAACTTAATGTAATGAGCAGCATGTTGAAATGTAGTTTGCAACCAATAATGAGCAGTTTCTGGACTTTCATCATCTCCGCTGCTGACTCAAACTAAACATTATACTTTTCTGTGAATCCCATAATTATAAATTTCCGCGAAAAGATATGTGCATGAATGATTGTACAAACACTTTTTGCCTTGATCGTGTATTCACTGTAATCTGGAGGTGTTCGTGTCAAATAAAATTATATCAGATCCTTGTACTAAGCATATTATATATTACGGAAATGCTCATTAGTCAATTAGCACTTGCGTCACTGAACACCTTGCATGCACAATGATTATGTATTTAGAGACATCATTTACAACAATGACTTGAAAAGAGCTTCAAGAACATAAAACCAAATCCAGCCCTCTAATTAACAGCCCTGTAAACTATTAGTAAACTGAGGCATGTGCTTCTACCCAACTAAAATTTCCATTAAAATAAATTAATTTAATTTCACTCTACATAAATAGCAGGTTTTGTTTATTTTCCAACTTGCTGCCCTACAATAGATAACTGTACAATTTTCAGAGCTCTGTATTATGCTATCAACTTGAAAAGGTGTTTGGTAGAGAATGAATAGCAGCAACCGGATTCTGCTGGTTCATTTTCAAGAACGTACTTTTGGCACGGTTGAAAATCAAGGATGAGAAATGACTGGAAAGTAAAGTGGGAAAGGGTTAGATCTAGACTGCAATTCTTCACATCACTTCTCTGAGAGTAAGCCCCATTTAGCTCCATGGGATTTGTTTCTGAGAAAGCATATATAGTATAGGATTGTGCTGTTAGAAAGTGGATTTTTTCCCCTGTAATCCCCAGTAGATTCATGGGGATAAATATAAATAGTGCATTTCCCTTTTTAACTTCAGTTTGTTAATGTTTTTTAGCAACAGTCATTATGTGTCTTCTCTTACTCTGAATTTGAAGGACTGCCACAAAGTTCCTCAACATGATATTTTGATTTGAAATATACCGGTAGTTTAAAATTCAAGCAACAGAAAGGAAGGACACAAAACAATATCATTAATGAAGGGGGGGGGCTCACTGACTACAGCGCACAGAATATAATGAGTAAATTGTGGGGCAAGGTGAAGAGCCTGTTGACACCATTCAGATTTTCAAGTTATGTAGCTGACTAGACAGACAATAATCAGCAACTATGTTCCAGAACTCCCATACTTTTGGACATTCCAAAAGTGAAAGTATGGACCAACCATCTAAGAACTTCAGAACTTCTAAGTTTCTAAGTTGGTTCCACATGGCGTTCAGGGTCATTTCCACTTGGTTCCATGCAAACCTATATAATTTGCACATGAAGTGAACCAAAACACAGCTATCCTTCAAAGTTCACACTTTCCACATTTTTGCAGTACATTTATCCAGCTGAAAATATGTTCCAAAATGCATGTGTTAGGGGAAATTGTGCATCAAAAATGCATTTGTTAGTGATAATAACATTTAGAAATAGATTACATTAGGGAAATTACTTGTAAATGTGTGTATATAATTGCATACATTATATATGTGCATATGGCTGACACATTTTCATTAGAACATTTTTTTTAAAAAAAGAAACTGATGCAGAAATGTGGCAAAATGAATTTAAGACTGGGGAAAAAAGACAAATAGAAAGAAGTCAAAATTGACAGCTTCATCCATTCCTAGCATTGCAGTATAATTTTGTTTATGGTTTGGGGTTTCCCCACGCCCCCATAAAGCTATGTCTTCTATGTTGCATTGATCTTTCCTTTTAAATACAAGTGACAAAAATAGCTGCAGTTTCTGCCCTCCAGTACCATGGAGACTGTAGTGCAGATAGTCCCACTTTGATCCCCCACTCGTTCAAGCAACACACATAAACATAGCATATCACTGATGATCACTTCAACATCTATCTCCACCCATAGCCTTTGTTTCTAGAACAGAGATTTTGTTTATAGCACCCAGATTAAGGCAGGGATTTTTGTGTCTTCAAATATTTTTCAGCATACCGTTTATAGCCTGAAGGAATGGATCCGGTTGTGTTTTCTAATAAAGGAGCAACTCTCCCCTTCTCCCTAATACCACCACCATCACTAATCATGGGTATCTTTTTAATTCTGCTTATTGATTTCTAGGGATACAATGTCCTAGCTGCATGAAAAATGTCAAGTTACACAAAGTCAGGCAAGCTTGGAATTGGAAGGTAACGTATTCTCTGCCTCGTTACAAATAACCTTTCTTGCCATTTAGGAACAGACTAGGAAATAAAGGCATGCATAGAAACATATTAATGCGGATAAATATTTCATGGGCCAAGGCAGCTGCGGTCTGAATGCATATTTAAGGCGGCCCTGTGCCTCTTTGCAGAATGGGAAGTTTTTGTTTAAGTCTCTCTTGCTAGGCAGGCACATAGTAGATCACATTGGGTCATCAAGACGGTGTGAAAATAATGTAAATGTTCTGGAGAGCCAGGGGTTAAGATGCTTCTACCACATGTTGAAGATTCCAACACACACAGATGGATCTAGTTGCCCTAAAAATGCTCCCAGCATTTGTGTCAAGGACTGGACTAAAGAGGAGGAGGAGTGGTGATGTCATCCCCCCTTCACCTGTAGCTTCCAGGGAAGAGGAAGGCAGTCTCGACTTACAGCAGGGCTTTGAGGAAGGTAACAGCTCAGAGACAAGAGAATAGCAGAATTATGCGGTGTTAGGAGAAGGAGGAGGTGAGACGGAGCAGCTAGCTGACACATCACTGATAGCATAACCAGCCCCCCTTCTCCCAAAACCAGACGTTCATTAAGAGCTGACCACACATGGACACTGTAGAAGCAGGTGTTGTTGTTAGAAGGGGAGGGGGAGGAGCTCAGTGCGAGCAACTCCATCATGGAGGAGAGACTGGAATTCTTGTCTTTCACAGTGATGACTGAATAAATCATAAGTAAGAACTTTGTTTCCTCCCTGCTTCTTGGTGCCATTGGGGGGAGGGAGAGGATTCCTCAAGCCTGACAATCTGGAGCTGAAGTAAGTGTTGATATGGGGTTAACGTAACGGTAAAAGCCATGATAAAGTGGGTTGGACCCAGACTTTAGCTCCTATGGGCAAGAGTATCCATTAGGGGAAATCCTGCAGAGAGACAAAATCATTGCACTACCAGGAACAGCTCTCACAATAATCCTGGAAAGTATATTTTGGTAAGCAGACTTCAGGATATCAAGTCTCTTATGAAGGACTACAATTTCTAGGGTTGCTAAGAGAGAGAGACTGAATAGCAAAATATGATGTGTGTTTACTTGGAGGTACGTCCCAGTTTGTTCCATTTCTTCACTTACATCCATGTAAGTATACATAGGATTTCAGCAAAATCTGGGCTGCCTTCGGTGTCCTCTCCAAGTTGTATCTACAATCATTAATGTAATGAAAAGAATAAAACTCTAGTTTCCTTTTCTTTGGCCTTTTCTAGCAGTAGAAAGAACAATGTTAAAATTCACTAATATCCAATTAATTAGAAAAAATCAACTCATAATAATGACCGTTCGACTTAGAACATCATATTTATTGGCGAGAAAAAAATCTTATTACTGTAAAATGCATCTGCATAATGGGTGGTTTTAAAAACTGTTTTTATCCCTG